>NC_090372.1:158536151-159136151 GCF_036365525.1 Heterodontus francisci | reverse complement strand
GGGTCAGTCTTATGTTTACAGGACTATTCAAAGGAAAGAATTCAAAAAAGTGACTTATAAATTCTACTAAATTTGAAATACTACATAAAATTTCATAGCTTAGTGGTACTTCTAAGAATTGCAATTCCAGTACCTTCCAATTTCTTGGCTTTTGAACAATTTTTGTACTAACGGACCTTTTTAAAATTTATCACAAATTGTAACTCACGAAAAGATAGCTCCTAAATCAGCACTACTGCATTCTAAGTAGTTTTATGTGGATTATAGTGCTTTTCACCTATGTTTGTCACCAAGGGTTCATAAGAGTTGATACGTTACCACAAAGTTGTGACTGTTTTTTTACGAACTGAGATCTTTTAATCTGTCAAGATTTGCATATATGTTGTGTTGTTTGACTTATGGCCTGAATTTTTTTTTAAACTGCAACAGAAAAGTTATCAAATTTGACAGAAGATAAAAAGCAATTCTTAAGCACTTCCCCTGATGTGGTGTGCAGAGGAAAAATCAATTTGTATGGAGAACATAGGAACTAACTTTTAAATTGTGCCAAAATTACTTCTAAACTGAAAACCATCAAGTTTCAAGAGCTTACCTTACAATAGCGCAAGGACTCCATTAATGTCAGAAAACCTACAGTAGATTGATTTCTTATACCATGGAGTTCTGAAACAGAATTATAGCACTCAGAACTAAGTCACAATGGTTTCAAGGTTGAACCAAATTGTCCAAGACCAAACTATAAAATAACAAAATTTGAATTGATATTTTATATATTAAAACTAGTCAAAAATTGCAACTCCTGGAAAAGATAGATTTACAGGATTAATAGTTACAAACCACACCCTTAATAAAATGAATTTCCGAGATGGATCGCTCAGTTTATACAAGCCTTGCTTTGAGAAGTTAGTTTAGGGAATTAAATCCTCAGTCCCCTCATAAACAAGGAAAAGGATAATCATTCGAACAGTACTGGCTCATCTGCAGCTCTATTTTCACAGCAATAACAGTTTTCAATCATTACAACTTGTTTGAAGAAATCTGGAAGTATTAGCTGATCGACAGCTGGAATGCATTATCAGGAATAGTGCTAGGAGCCATGACACTGATCAATTTTAACACCTAGGTGCTTTAATGCAAAACAGAGGGGCTAACATCAAAATCTGTCCCGTACTCTTGTATCTTGGACAGCCACTTTAACCAAAACCCCCAACAATACTCTTCTATGCTAGTCATTAACAGGTGTGAAATAATGCCCCAGAATGTTTCCTGTGATTTTCTTTCCTTTTGGGATTTCACTGGATTCACCTCTATGCTATTTCAATGGATATTATATAATATGGAAAACTTCAGGTGCCAACTGTTCACACATGCTTTAGAGCTCCAATATCTTACATTTACTTTTAATTATCACCTTAAGTAGTAGTGTCCAATGATCAAAAAAATACTAGTTTTATTCCTCAATAAAGTATGAGATACATGCTCAAATTTTAATAAAACAGCAAACTGACCACAGAAGAACCTGTGCTGTCAAGTTACAAAATGGGACCGACAAAACATACACACCCAAGTAGACAACTGAAAGCGTTGAAACATTCAACAAAATGGATTAACTGACTTAATCCTATTTACATGAAAAACACTGCCTCTAATTTCACAGCAAAAAGTAGAAAAATACTTCTAGTAGATATTCTAGTATTCTAACAAAATATACTGAACTTCATTAGCTTCCCATTATTGCAGGTTTGTTTCATTAAGTGATAGACCCCTGACTCAACATCTTAGAAAAAGGCATACAAAACGCTGATATATAAAAAAAGATCTTAATGTATTAAGCACAAATATCAAAAATCTTTTTGAAAATCAAGAGCACTTAAAGAGAGTGAGAGCCCTTTCCTTTTTGAATATCAAAAGTCCACCAGTAACAAGTTCCAGCTTTTAGGGATGAACCAATCGACTACTGTTTTTTTTAAATGAATGAAGCCCTAGTTGAAGCACAAGCAAGAATCTCTGGTGCCACCTGGAGGCGAATATACACACACCTATAATAATAAAGTCTTGCATTTATATAGTGCCTTTCACAATCACCAGATGTCCCAAAGCGCTTTACAGGCAATTAAGTACTTTTGAAGTGTAGTCACTATTGTAATGTAGGAAACACTGTAGGCAAATTGCACACAGCAAGCTCCCACAAACAGCAATATGATAATGACCAGGTAATCTGTTTTTGTGATGTTGATTGAGGAATAAATTTGGGGTAACTCCCCTGTTCTTCTTCGAAGTAGTGTCATGGGATCTTTTATGTCCACCAGACAGGGCCTCAGTTTTAACGTCTTGTTTGAAAAATGGCACCCCAACAGTGCAAACTCCCTCAATACTGCACTGGAGTGTGTCTGTCTTGATTTCTGCGCTCAAGTCCTGGAGTTGAACTTGACCCACATCCTTCTGACTGGAAGGCGAGAGTGCTACCAACCGAGCCACAGCTGACACATACAACCTTTCTGTGGGTCAAAAGTTTCTTAGAGCTATTTTGAAAAAAAGATAGAATTTTTACAAAGGGGCAAGCACAAACATAACCAAGGACTATGTCCAAATGACAAGAGTACTGCAATGTAACTTATAATGTGCGCCTTCTCCCAGTTTCCTCAAAAGGTGACAACTCATGCTGAGGTACAGTTTGACAGATAGTAACGAATATCTTGCTCAAGTGATTATTTAACCTTGTGAGCTATTGCATCTGAGCCCAACCCTATTGAACAGAAACCTTAGAGAGGTATAAAATTGTCTATTCAATAAGCAAATAGCAACATTCCTCATCGCTACCTTAACTGGGATCGGCTAATCCAACACATCAGGGACATTCTTGCTACGCCCAACTGTCATTATGGTACAATTACCCATAGAGCCAGTATCCATTTAAATTATTTTTACAAGAATTTAATTTTGTATTAATCAATATTATAGACATCTTAAGAAATACCCATATTCCATTAATTAGAAAAAAAGAGAAATATTTTAGTATTTTGAAATATGGAGTTTCCCAACAAAAAAGGTGCTGCATTCCAAAAGAAAATCAACACAGGCAACACACCCACTCTGCTACCTCCTTCCAAGTAGAAAAAATTCATTTGTGAAACTCAAAAGCAAGTGCTCGCCCGATATTTATGCAGGGAGACATTGTGTGAGCAAAGAACTGAATTTGAATATACTCACTGACTCCTGGAAATCACCTTTCATGAGCAAGAACCTGACCAATTTTCCCCATCTTAAATCAGTGACCAACAATATCGGGGTAAGCAAACTCTGTATAGACCAGGAATTGAATCTTGGTCCTTTCAGATCTGTGAGATGCAGTGACTCACTGGATAGAGGAACTGAGCAATAGGGTGGGGATATTGATACTTTCAATGAGCCTTAAAAATAGTTTGATACTTACGTTTAATAGATCCTTGAATAATCTGAATCTTTGCTTTTACTGTACTGTTCAAACTACCCACTTTGGACTACTAAAAAAAAACTGCTGACTATACTCAGAAGAGGTTCAAGGTCACAAAGATATAGATAAGGCCCGTCTTTCAGCTCCCATTCAGAAAGGAACTTCAGGCCCCCATATTAGCATGCAATTACTTATTAATTCACATCCAGCTCTTTGAAAGAGCTATCCAATTAGTTCACTCCCTTGCACTTTCCCCAGAGTCCTGCAGAATTTTCCTGTTTAAGCATGTATCCAATTCCCTTTTGAAAATTATTCCATCTGCTTTTATTACCCTTTCAAACAGTGCATTCCAGACCTCTGCCTCTTCTGGTCACTGACCTCATGGCGGTGCAAAAAGCTTCTCCATATTTAGTTTAGCCAAATTCTTCAAAATTTTGAAAAACTATTAAATCTCTCCTTAGCCATTTATGCTACAACAAGTACAATTAATCTCTCCACATAACTAAAATCCCTCATGGCACCATTCTAGTAAATCACCTCTACATCCTCTCCAAGGCCTCAATATACTTCCTAAAGCGTGGTGTCCAGAATTGAACTCAATGCACCAGCCGAAGCCTAACCAGTCTTTTTCACTGTTGGGCTTAATTTATTGGTATTAGGTTTCCTCCACCATTAGTTGATCCACTTACATCTTTTATGAAACATTTTCTGTTGGAGTTTGACGACAGATTTGACAGCCCACCTCACTGTATGTTGTTACTGTTTTAAAATTGCATTCAGCTTCTGAATCCAGGTCATGAATGTAAATCAGAAATAAATGATCTCATCAATGATCCCAGGGGCACTTCATGCCTGCTGTTTCCTATAGTCTAACCCATTTTTTAATCCACTTCCTAATTTTTAAAACTTAAATCCCCACTGCTTCAAGCTCAACATGATCCCGCTATAGCCTGGAACTCTGTATAACTTATGGACCCCAATAATTTATCAAGTCATAATGTATTTCACAACATTGTTGCAGTATAAATGCTCCACAAATGATTTAGAAACAGCTGAGATGGCAGCCTTGTGACTAATTAAGGCGCCAGTTGTCTATGTCTAAATGCTGGTCAAACTTGCACTGATACCCATACAACAATCAACACAAAGTCAAGTGCATTGAATCATGAAAAAGAAAATCTTAAACCATTGCCAAGATGAAAATCATCGCCCAGGTCAAGGAAGGTGCTATGCAAGCATCCATTTCACAAAGAGTGGGGATCGCTGAATCAACGCTTCGTGGGTGGCTTGAATATAAGAGAGATGTTGAGTAGGGTCTATCCACGATGCAGATAGAAGACGACTGTTCACCCAGCAGAGAACTGAAGGAAAACCTGTATCCGGTCCCGTTATTCAATCTCCGGCTAAGAAGTTTTGCCACCAAATGAATGGAAATACCAACGTCTCAGTAGAGCTTGGAGCCAGCAAAGGATGATTAGCAAGATTCAAGAACTGGCACTGCACTGCAAGTTACTGTAAGAGAAGAACAACAGTCCACGGACAAGACAGCTGCAACATCATTTGCTGCAAAATTAAAGATGATTTTACACGAGAAAGGATACACCGAAGAACAAGTCTAAACTGCGAGATGGACCTATACTACAAAATGTTACCAGAGAAGACACTAGCGACAAGACACAACACCAACAAAACGTCCGGATTTAAACAGGTAAAGACAAGGTTGACAATCCTCCTTTGCAGCAACAAACTGGTCTACACAAGTTGACTCCACTCGTCATTGACAATTCACCACTTCACGCTGCTTCCATCATCTAAACCTAAAATCACTACCATGCCAATACTCAAATAGCGCCAAAGCCTGGACAACTTCTTCAATTTTCAAAGACTGGTTCCACCATGAATTCATACCAGTCATCAGAAAACATACCAGACAGAACCAACGACCAAAGAAGGCCATCTTGCTGCACACCCATCCCCAGAGAACCTGGTAACGTAAGATGGGATCATCATAAGAGTCTATCTACCAAAAAACATGACAAAAAAATTCAACCCCCTGACCAAGAAATCATATTAGCCTTCAAACGTAACTACAAAGAGAACTGATCAAGAAAACGGTGGACAGTAAGTACGATGTGACAACTTGCCTGAAGAAACTCAATATGAAAGAGGGAAGTTACATATGCGGCTGTGCCTGGCAAGAAATGCTAATCAAATGCATCAAAAACTCCTTCAGGCACACCCGGGGTGCTGCATTCGAGGTGGAAAACAAGAAATGGAGGATTCTGAAGGCTTCACTGAAGAAATACTTGAAAGCGAGAAGAGTTGTGGCCTACAATGGATTCAATGCCCACAATCTCAACATTGCCAGGTCCGTACTTGGAGCCGAATTAGATATTGATGACATCAATGCATGGCTGAATATCAACCCCAAGAAGTTACCAACGAGATGATGACAGATGATCAAACAGTGGCCAGTCGAACAGATCCAAACCCTCGACGTCCAGCAAGCTGATGACGACTACAGCGGCGCCCAGACTGAGCCACTACCATCATCCTATACAGTCATTCATAGCCTAGAAGAAAAGCTGAGACTGTTGGCAGCCAACAACAAAACAAAATCAACTGCTACAAGTGTGACAACTTCAGAACATCTTACATCTAGCTAAGGCAGAGGCGAGGAGTAAATGTGACTAGTTAAAAACTATTACTTTACGTGTCCATCTTTTTAAAAAAATACTTGTTCATGGGATGTGGGCGTCGCTGGCTAGGCCAGCATTTATTGTCCATCCCTAATTGCCCTCGAGAAGGTGGTGGTGAGCCGCGGGCTCGAAGCACTGCAGTCCATGTGGGGTAGGTACACCCACAGTGCTGTTAGGAAGGGAGTTCCAGGATTTTGACCCAGCGACGGTGAAGGGACAGTGATATAGTTCCAAGTCAGAATGGTGTGTGACTTGGTGGGGAACTTACGGATGGTGATGTTCCCATGCTACCCTTGACCTTCGAGGTGGTAGAGGTCGTGGGTTTGAAAGGTGCTAAGAAGCCTTGGTGCGTTGCTGCAGTGCATCTTGTAGATGGTACACACTGCTGCCACTGTGCATCAGTGGTGGAGGGAGTGAATGTTTGTGAACAGGGTGCCAATCAAGCAGGCTGCTTAGTCCTGGATGGTATCGAGCTTCGAGTGTTGTTGGAGCTACATCCATCCAGGCAAGTGGAGAGTATTCCATCACACTCCTGACCTGTGCCTGGTAGATGGTGGACAGGCTTTGGGGAGTCAGGAGGGGAGGTAAACTCCACAGGATTCCTAGCCTCTGACCTGCTCTTGTAGTCACAGTATTTACGTGGCTACTCCAGTTCAGTTTCTGGTCAATGGTAGCCCCCAGGATGTTGACAGTGGGGGATTCAGCGATCGTAATGCCATTGAATGTCAAGGGGAGATAATTAGATTCTCTCTTGCTTGAGATAGTCATTGCCTGGCACTTGCGTGGCACGAACGTTACTTGCCAGTTATCACAGACTGTTGCAGTATCTGAGTCGCGAATGGTGCTGAACATTGTACAATCAGCAAATATCTCTGCTTCTGACCTTATGACTGAAGGAAGGTCATTGATGAAGCAGCTGATGATGGTGTGGCTTAGGACACTACCCTGAGGAACTCCTGCAGTGATATCCTGGAGCTGCGAGCATTGACCTCCAACAAACAACCATCTTCCTTTGCGCTCGGCATGACTCCAACCAGCAAATGGTTTTCCCCCTGATGCTCATTGTATCCAGTTTTTCTAGGACTCCTTGATGCCATACTCAGTCAAATGCTGCCTTGATGTCAAGCACAGTCACTCTCACCTCACATCTTGGTTCAGCTCTTTTATCCATGTTTGAACCAAGGCTGTAATGAGGTCAGGAGCTGAGTGGCCCTGGCAGAACTCAAACTGAGCATTACTAAGCAGGTTATTGCTAAGCAAGTGCCGCTTGTTGACTGCACCTTCCATCACTTTACTGATGATAGAGAGTAGACTGATGGGGCGGTAATCTTCCACATTGTGGGGTAGATGTCAGTGTTGTATAGCTGGACTGAACAGCCTGGCTAGCAGCGCGGCAAGTTCTGGGGCACAAGTCTTCAGTACTATTGCCAGAACGTTGTCAGGGCCCATAGCCTTTGTAGTATCCAGTACCATCAGTTGTTTCTTGATATCATGTGGAGTGAATCGAATTGGCTGAAGTCTGGCATCTGTGATGCTGGGGACTTCAGGAGGAGGCAGAGATGGATGATCAACTCAGCACTTTTGGCTGAAGATTGTTGTAAATGCTTCAGCCTTGTCTTTTGCACCGATGTGCTGGGCTCCCCCATCAATGAAGATGGGGATATTTGTGGAGCCTCTCCCTCCTGTTAGTTGTTTAATTGCCCACCACCATTTACGATTGGATGTGGCAGGACTGCAGAGCTTAGATCTGATTTATTGGTTGTGGGGTCGCTTTGCTCTATCACATGCTGCTTATGCTGTTTGGCACACAAGTAGTCCTGGGTTGTAACTTCACCAGGCTGACACCTCATTTTGACTGGTATGCCCTCCTGCACTCTTGATTGAACCAGGGTTGATCCTCCAACTTGATGGAAATGATAGAGTGTGGGATATGCTGGGCCATGAGGTTAGAGTTTGTGGAGGAGTACAATACTGCTGCTGATAACCCACAGCACCTCATGGATGACCAGTTTTGCATTGCTAGATCTGTTCAAAATCTATCCCATTTAGCATGGTGGTCGTGCCACACAACACAGTGGAGGATATCCTCAATGTGAAGACAGGGCTTCGTCTCCACAAAGACTGTGAGGTAGTCACTCCTACCAATATTGTCATTGACAGATGCATCTGCGACAGACAGATTGGTGAGGACGAAGTCAAGTATGCTTTTCCCCTCTTGCTGGTTCCCTTACCGCATGCTGCAGATCTAGTCAAGCAGCTATGTCCTTTAGGACTCACCCATCTCGGTGAGTAGTGGTGCTACCAAGCCACTCTTGGTGATGGACATTGAAGTCCCCCCAAGTTTGACCTGATGCCATGAGACTTCATGAGGTCCGGAGTCGATGTTGAGGACTCCCAGGGCAACTCCCTCCCGACTGCATACCACTGTGCTGTCACATCTGCTGGGTCTGTCCTGCTGGTGGGACAGGACATATCCAGGGATGGTGATGGCAGTGTCTGGGACATTGTCTATAAGGATGATTCCATGAATATGACTAGGTCAGACTGCTGCTCGACTAGTCTGTGGGACAGCTCTCCCAACTTTGGAACAAGCCCCCAGATGTTTGTAAAGGAGGAAGTTGCAGGGTTGACAGGGCTGGGTTTGCCGTTGTCGTTTCTGGTGCCTAGGTTGATGCTGGGTGGCACATACAGTTTCATTCCTTATTGACTTTGTAGTGGTTTGATACAACGGTGTGGCTTGCTAGGTTATTTCAGAGGGCATTTAAGAGTCATCCACATTGCTGTGGGTCTGGAGTCACATGTAGGCCAGACCAGGTAAGGACAGCAGATTTCCTTCTCTAAAGGACATTAGTGAACCAGATGGATTTTTACGACAATCGACAATTGTTTCACGGTCATCAGACTATCTTTTAATTCCAGATTTACTAACTGAATTTAAATTACACCTTCTGCCATGGTGGGATTCGAACCCATGTCCCCAGAGCAACACCCTGGGTCTCTGGGTTACTAGTCCAGTGACAATATCATTATGCCACCACCTCCCCAATATTGACCAATAGTGCATGTATATACACATTTCTGTTACCAAACAAAATAAGACTAAATTTATTTTAATTGATTGCCTTCATTTTGTTTGTTTTATTACTCTGGCTGCTGGCCTGGTGTCTTTGAGCGGTCTCAACTAGAACGCGGTCTCAACTAGAACGCGGTCTCAACTAGAACGCGGTCTCAACTAGAACGCGGTCTCGTGATGAGGATCCCGTGGACCGGGTTATAGCGGGGCCCCAGTCTAACAGTCTTGCGTGAAAGTTTGTCAGAAGGTTTTTGAAAGCCCCAGTAAGCCACATCATAAGGCTTTCCACAGTCCTCTTTGAATGCTACTTCCTGAAAAAAAGCAAGCAAGTCCTCGAGCTGGCTGCTGTTTATTAAATATGTCATGAAAATGCACTAGGTCGAAGGATGATTTTTAAAATCCACCAGCTGGAAACCTGAATATTGAACTGGAAGAGACGAACCACGCAAACCTTGTAAGGTCCGAACTCTATCTGCTGACCGTGAGCACCGAGGCATATTCCCTGCTGCAGACTGTAGTAATTAGTGGTTTAATTGATCTGTGTTTGATTGTATTAATCTGTTCATTGATCGATGCTCACTGTGCTTAATGACTTAAGCCTGACGGGGGAGCTACTATGGGTAGAGAACTTTCCGGAAAGAACAAATATGGAGATCTCCCCCAAAGGAATTCAGCTGCATTATTAACTCCCAGAGAACCAATAACTCAGAATACACCTCTTCAAGGCGGAAGCCTCAGGACCACCGAATTCAGCCTGAAGCCAGCCAAGTAACCAATCTCCACAGACTCTATACCCCTTTTATTGCTCTGGACCCTAATTTGACCAATCTATCCTTCCCCTACTCTGTGCATGTGTGTGTGTTTGTAAGAAAGTTGGAGCGTGTTTTATTATTTTTATTTATATCTGTTTAAGAACATTAAAGTTAATCTCTTTCTTTGTTCAACTTCAGAAAACCTGTCCTATTGGCTCTTATGGTCACGGCGTGTAAACATGTTGAACACTCACTGAACTGGCAAGAATAGCCACTTAAAAAGGAAATAAATCTGTTGCGGTCAAACAAGTACAGAGCCCTTCAACCCCTCCTCACCTGATCGTAACACACACAAGTATGACTCATGAGTATTGCCAATAATCAGTTCCATAATTTAATTGGTACAAATTTAAATCAATGTCAATTATGGCAATGGAGCGTTCAGCCACCTGGCTCCTCTGGAACCCTGCCCTAAACCTCTCCTCCTCTCGATCTCCCTAAACCTCTTATTTTCCATCACATTTAAAAGTTCTCAAAACCCAATCTTTGAACAAGTTTTTAGTTACCCCCACCTAACGTATCCCTTCTGAGCTCAGCATCTGTTTGCTTTAACCTGTATGTGAAGTATGTCAGGATACCCTTTGCAGTAAAAGCACTATATAAATGCAAGCTACTGTTCTTTCATTTGCACGGATTTCTCTTGAAGCCACTAATGCTGACACTGCCTTGGTGAGGGAGCTAAATAAAACACACAACTATAGTAACTAAAGATAAACTGCACACACTGATTCAATTTGATTATGACCAGCTCAGAAATATTTCCAAGCTGGTACTACTGCTGATCAGTATGTATTGTTAATGCTAATTAGTATGCATTGTTTAAACAAAACTATTCCAATATAAATATCAGGCAAAGCAAGCCAATATAAAACATTAAAATGAATTGCAACTGGGTTTTAAAAAGAGTTCTATGATGAGAATCCACTGAAGGATCATACATTTACAAAAATACAGACTTACTCATTCCAGAACACTCTCTGTCTCCATCCCATACATTCAAGACGGCATATCCAGTCAGCAGTAAATTGATTAGGCTTTGGCTGGAAGAGAGAAAGTATCAACTCAAGATTCAAAAGGAAAGTGAGGAATTAAGAATCAAGCAACACTAATTTTCCCCATTTCATCACAGCCAACCCTCCTCCAAACTCTCAAACACATGAGAGAGAGAGTCTGGAGATTTTACTCAAAACAAATTAAAAAGAGTTGAGATGTGTACACCAAAGTGCAGATCTTTCTGAAGGCAAAATCTTGCACCCAACCACTAGCGAAATAAAACAGTACACTTGCTGAACTTCCAGCTACTAAGCACAGTCAGACACATATCTCTAAACTTCCTCTGCTAGTACTCTGACCAGCCCAAATGGGTTAGTGAATGCATTAACCAAGGTACTGCCAGAGGAAATTAAACACTATGGCCTCGTCAATTAAGTCCTCCTTAAAACCAATCTTAATTAGTTGCCACATTAAGCCTGAGATAGAAACAAAAAGATTCTCATACATAAGAGGTAAAATTCTGGGGTACGTATTGGAGGTGACAAACTACTGTACAGGTATGTACTGTTTGTAGATTAGTGTCCAGACATTAGAGCACCCCCAAAAATAGTCATTGTAAACAATCACCAACCAAAATTCAAGAATGTCTAAAAAGAACAAGCCAGCATTCATAGTCCTACACACATAAATTTAGCCTGCCACCCCGTCAGCCACTTTCCAATCATCAGTTAAATGACAGGCATCAATAGTGCCATCAGACAATACTTACTCTCCAATAACCTGCTTATCAATGCTCAATTCCAGTTCTGCCAGAATCCTTAACTCCAAACCTCATCATAGCTTTCATCTAGGACATTCAAGATCTGAATGCTAGCGAGATCCTTCTATTGTGTACTCAGTCAGAGTTAGAGAGGTAAGAGCCATAAAATAGCAGGTGGACTTATTTAGGTGAGGAACTGAAGCCAGTAAGTCTGAAGAGAATTGTCCTGTCTTTGTTAGCAAAGTGAATTATTCATGTGGTTATCCAGGATCAGTGATGTTTGGAGTTGGAGGTAATTAGCTTAAATTTTCTGAGACATCCGATATTTTATTTTTTTTAATTTATTTTACTTAGAGATACAGGCCCTTTGGCCCACCAAGTCTGTGCCGACCAACAACCACCCATTTATACAAATCCTACATTAACTCCATATTCTCTACCACATCCCCACCATTCTCCTATCACCTACCTACACTAGGGGCAATTTACAATGGCCAATTTACCCATCAACCTGCAAGTCTTTGGCTGTGGGAGGAAACCAGAGCACCTGGCAGAAACCCACGCAGACACAGGGAGAACTTGCAAACTCCACACAGGCAGTACCCAGAACTGAACCCGGGTCGCTGGAGCTGTGAGGCTGCGGTGCTAACCACTGCGCCACCCACATTGCTATGGAGAGAGATTATACAGGAAAATGCCTTTTGGTCAAGTGTTTTATCTCTGTGCTCTCTCACTGAAAGTCAATTGGCTTTGGAAGCAGTTGGACTCAGTAGCAAAGGGCCATCAGGAACCAGGGGTGTTTCTGATTTGAGCGAGGCCCATGCCCAAATCATGAGGTGTTCGACAGTTGGAGGGTTTGCCTAGCAGATACTAAAAGGACCCCAAGAAATCTCTTACCTTGGAAGATAGTTGGGAAACTAAGGAAAATCAAAATGAACTCCTAAGAACTGTGGTATGCTTTGGATTGGTCCCAGAAGTGAATAAACCTCCAAGATCCTGTAGAGTATAGGGGAACTCCTGAGGTGGAAGTAAAAGTCAAATGGAGAGTGTTCTGTTGAGACTTTGAGTTTAAAGTATACAACTATGTTCTAATGAGATTTTCAGGTTTAAAGTATAAGTGATTACAAAATATAGTGTTAAGTTAGTAGCGCTTGCTTTGTTAAACTCTTGCACAGTGAATATTTTTGGTTAAAATGTGAAATCTTGGTGTAATTCTCAGTCATAACTGGGAATTTTAATTTCTTTTTAAAAGTTACTGATCTCTAACTGGATCATAATACTAGTCAAACCAAGCAGAAAGGAAAGCAGTCCTAGCTGCTGGAAGCTAAGTATTGTAGACCCAGGCTATTGCTGGAGGTCCTCGGGGAAGTGCCTCAGACCAAGTATATTCAGCTGCTTCAACAATGACCTTCCCTCCATAAGATCAGGAATGGTGCTATTTGCTGACAACTCCAGTGTTCAGTTCCATTCTCAACTTTTCAAATAATAAAGCAGCCTAGGCCAACCGAACATAGGATAACAACTTGTATTTATATAGCACCTGTAATGTAACAAAACATCCCAAGATGCTTCACAGCATGAAAAACATGACACCAAGCCACATTAGGAGATAATAGAGCAGGTGACCAAAAGCCTGGTCAAAGAGGTAGGTTTTAAGGAGTCCCTTAAATGAGGAAAGTGAAAGAGTGAGATGTAGGAAGGATATTCCAGAGCTTAGTACTGAGGCAGCTGAACCTGGACAGCATTCAAGTTTGAGCTGACAAGTGGAACAATGTCAGGAAATGAAAATCTTGAACAAGAGAAAGCCCAGCTAACTGCTCCTGAGCTTCAACAGTACCAGCATCACCAAGTCCCCCAACACTAACAACTCGAGTGGTGGGGTCTCCATGACCAGAAGCCTAAACACATCAGCCATTTCGCCAACATAGTTACAAAACAAGGTAGAGGCTGGATATAATAGTGAATAGCTCAATTCCTAACCGACTATAGCTTTTCCACCATCTAGAAAGCTAAATCAGGAATAGGATGAATGGTTCCACCCACTACAACATTCAAGAAGCTCGACACTACCCAGAACAGAGGAATTTGCTATTATCAGCACACCCACCATTGGACTTCACATTCATCCTCTCCACCACTGTCACACTGTGCCCGCACTAAGTACTATCTACAGGATGCATTCACAAGGTTACTTCAGTAGCACCTCCTAGTCCTCTGATTGCCATCAAGAAGAACAAGAACAGAAATGTATTGGAAGCACTATCCACAAGTTTCCTTTCAAGCCACACAATATGCTGACTTGACATGATTGACCCAGAAACAATGAGGTGATGGCAATCTCCTGTAATTCCCTACCTAATGTAATGATGGGAGCACCAGCACAAAGACTGAAGTGGTAGAAGGAGAAGGCCCACTTGCACTTTCACACAGTAACTACAGTTGGGCAAAAAATGCAGCTTGGCTAGTGTCACCCACATTGCAAGAATTAAAAAGTAGCAAAGATGAAGAGTGAAAGACAGATGGCAGACGGGACGGGAAGAACAAATGAGATGGTGAACGTGAGGATAGATGGCAGGGTGAAGGCACAAGGCAAGATATGGGACTGGGGTAGATGCTTCGACCACTATTCCTTACAATGCATCATGAAGAAATCTCTTCCCTACTGTTTTCCAAAACCTCTATACAGCACTGTCCCAGTCCCTACCTTGACCACCACCCATAGGGGGTTTGGGGGGGCGGGGGCAGAGAGGAAGGCAGAAAAATACATTAAAAAGGTCCCTATTCCTGATCACCATCCAGTTATTCCTGTGCAGACAAGATCCTCTCTATGTTTACATGGGGCTCAGGCATGAGGAATAGTGACTTAGAACTCCCCCAACCTATGGAACAGTACCCGTGTTACTCAGCACCTTTAGGAAAGCAAGGTAAAAAATAAACTCATACAGTTGGACAACTTGCTTGACAGACCTTATGACAGCCTAATGCCATGTACCTTTGCTCAAAAGGACTAAGAGAAGCCCTGTTCATTTTGAAGTGGCCACATTTAAAGGAAAAATTAAAAGGCCCTCTTTTGTCAATTTATTTCACATCATTTTACAATAAATTACAAATTGGTATTATTTGCAAAACAGATGAGAAACTACCTTCCATGACCATAGACAGGGTCAATTAAAGGTTCAGCTGTATCTTCGATTTCATTTCTAATGTTTGCAATGCCCTGGAAGAGAGAATTTAATTCAACTTAGAAAATACAGTAACACAAGTGGCAAAAATAGTTCTGCAAATGAAACTACCTCGCTCACAATGCTTCTAAACAAATAGGCAATCTTCTAATAGTGAGGGTAATAAAGGCAGCAAATCATGTCAATATAATTATTTAAAACAAATTTGATAATAAGAGAGTCAATATTTAATTTTCAGTTACAAGGTTAGACATATTTTCAAATAATTATCCATTACATGTACGATTTTCCTTGGCATAATTTAACAAGTTGTTTTAGTTGGTCTCTGTTTGGACTAAGGTGAGGAATTACAATACAGTGGAGTAAACAAACCTTTGTTAAAATGACAGAGTAAAGAAAAAGCAGGACTCCAAACCGATTCTTCCAAGTTGCATACTGATCCAAAATTGCCTCTTTCAGCTCAGTTAGATTTGCATATGTATGTTTTCTGAAAAATGATTAAAGAATCTTAAAAACATACAATTCTTGGAAACGAAGTCCATATATTAAATAAATTTGTCTCTTAAATTATGAACTTCTATACAACTAGATTTGAATATTGTAAACACGATGCAAGGGAGGTCACTGAATACCTTAGTTTATATTCACAGGCTTCAAAATAAACTGAATTACACTCAAAATATATTAAACAAATATCAAAGAATGCTGTTTTCACTATATTTTCACAGCCTCAAATTATTGCAACTGTAAAAGCTCCTAGTAAATATTTATGTATGGGGAAAACTCAATTGATTATATGGGGCTGCTGGGGAACAGTGAAAGGAAAGATCAAAAAGCTAGTTCCTAATAAAACAGACGCTCTGAAAACAAGGGGTTAGAAGTTAAAAAAAAAAGTCAATCTAGAATATAAAGGATGTCATTTGCAAAAGTTCTTTTTATATAACCTATGATTTGAACCATTAGTTGTTCACCTTCACTAACTTTGGCCTTTAATTTTAATCACAATTAGATTGGAAAACATCCCTTAATTTTAATAGGAAAAGTCAGAAAGAACTTGAAACAAAATAAAGCTACATTGTGATAAATGGCTGCACAGAAGAATGGATTAATTTCAGTGTGTATTGTCAAATAAACTGAAAATGATGCTCAAACACTATGGAGAAACCTCACAAAAACATTTGCAAGGCTGTAAATTGACACGTTATTCATGTTTAAAAAAAAGACAAGCACATCCTTTTTGTAATTCTAATGACTTGCTGCCTGCAGATCAATGCTGCCAGAAAATTTCCCTGTTAACTTTTAAAGAGTATTGAGTGGTGATCTAAAGTAATGCAATGATGTGCCAATTCTGAACAATAGGTTTCCAAATTATATTTCTTAGTCTCTTTAAACTAAGTGCTGAGAGGGCAACATTAACACAAGGCCTTCCTTTCCAACAGCATCGAATTGAGGTAAATTCAAGGCAGCAGGAAATTAGCCTCCAGCTTTTGGAAAATATTGCAGCTTAATGATAGCACAGATGAATCTAAGATTGAAAAGGAAAATTTCAAAAACCAACGGGAAAAGGACAAACTGATTGGCTTGAGACACACAAATGTAATTTTTCAGCCTTCCCTAGAGTATTCTTTTAAATCAGTTTCAGCTGTAAAATAAGCAATTGATCCAACAACTGGGCTGAAGACAGGTTATTTAAAAGGGCAAATTTAACAATTACTGCTTGCATATTAATTCTCGTCCATTCATAGCTGCCTTTGATTCAAACACAAATAGCAGTTAAATCTAGGACTTTACTTAAAAAGTTTTTGCAGTTTGGATTGTAAATTGCCAAGTGCTCCAAGCTGCTGCCATTTGGCTTACTTGATTTATCATAGGATCTCCTGTGTATTACATCTTGTTCCAAGACATTTTATAAAAAGTTGATAGAAACTTGAAATTCAGATCCACTCTGGGTAAGGGTCCCATAAAGCAGTTAGGATGTAGGAAACAAACAGTCCAAAAGACAAGCTGCAGAATTTTAAAAGCATACACAAGTTTTTGTTTCTTTTGGAAGGAATGAGTCTTGGCTGATTTTATTTACTTTGTGTTAATTTATAATATACCTTTTATATATATTTGAAAAGCTTCTGTAAACACATGCACAACCATATGGCTAAGATGCAAAAAGACAAGATGATACTATCCTTGAAAATGATGTCGCTGCACATGTAAACTTCATAAACTAAAAGTAGAGGCACAATGAGTTTGTCATTTTGCAGGTTCGATCAAATGAAAAGCTGAAGTTAACAATTCTTTTTTCTCCCCTCCCCAAAAAATCAAAGTTTTAAATTACTCTTGTAGATTTTGAAGTCTCTCCACTCAACATTGATTCAAAAGGTTTGGTATCATCTTGAAAATATTCAAAACATCTGAAATTAAACATAGTTTTAATGGTAAAGTTTGAAACTTTCCCCATTTCATCCCTCCTAAATCAAATTTTTCTCACTCGACACCCTGGAATTTGCAAATTATTTGTTCTGAACTGATGAATGATTTATTTTGCTTCATCCCTCCTCAAATCATGTGTCAGTGTTGTACACCAGCACAGCAGTTTTAAAAAATGGATTTTCAACAGCAGCTTAAAGTTATACAAAATATCTGTATTTCAACTCCGTGAAATTCAAATTTTAAAGCGGCATTCTGATACAATTGCAAAATTAAGTTGCATTTTTATTTAGTAAGCCTCTAAAGTAACATTTTAAGATTGAATACAATTCTGAACCAAATTTTCAATACAATTACAACATATATGAACACATTCCAAGTTAATTACATTTTAAGCCCTTCCCCATACCATGGCTGGGATTTTACCCTGGGCGGACGGGAGCCGGCCACCGACTCAAAAGTAGGTGACAAACCCGCTTCCGCCTCGCCTGGGGATCCGACCTGTATTTTGGGGGTCGCCAGGCTTGAACTGTTCCAAGTCGGGACTTCCACCCGCTTGAGGTAGGAAGTCCCGCCTAATGGAGCTGCCAGCCAATCAACGGGCTGGAAGCTCCTATACCCAGTAGCACCATCGGGAGCTGTGGGCACCTCTAGGACTGCAGCACAGCTAGAAGTCAAGACGCCATGGAGCCTGGACGGCAGGCAAGTTTTGGTTGCCTCGTCGGGGATAATTGGTCGGCCCCTGACGAGGGAAAGGTGGTCTGTTGGGAGTGGTTGGGGTAGTGTTCCATCAGGCACAGGGTGCCCGATCGCTAGGAAACCCTCTGGGACATTAGAGAGCAGCCTGGTTTTATCAAGCAGCTTCTCTCTGGTTGAGGACGCCCACTTGCCACGCGTAAAATCCACGTGGAGGCAGGTGAAGGCCCTTAAGTGCCCACTTATGGGCCTTGATTGGCCTGGGGTGGGTGGACGGGCCATTTTCCGCCACTGCCGCCCTGTGTAAAGTGGCGGTGGAGGCGGGAGGGGGTTGGGAAGGTCTCTCGGTGCCTCCCGCTCCATTTTACGTGACTCCCCTCCACCACCACCCCCCCCCACAACCATCCCGCTCATTAGGGTGGCAGAAAATCCAGCCCCATAATTTGTTAAACTTAGTTTTTGCAAAGACAAAACAACGAGTTATTAGCCTAATTAAAGGTTGGTCTGAATGGAGACTAGCCAATGACTTAGCTATATAGACAAGCAAGGTCCCAGATATGAGCCATAGTCTATGCACAGTTTGCTGATCTCAATCTGGGCAGTAGTGGTTCTACAATTGGGCTTGATGCCCTTGGGTTGGGAACACTGTCCATACTGCAGATGGCAATACAGCAATGACAGCTGAAAATGCATGCACCTAGATATTGGAGTAGCATGGCAATATTTTGTGTTAAGGGTCACTCAAGGCTATTTGGACTAGATATTAGAGGTCATCTCATGCCTATGTAACTGCACTCCAGCAAGGAGCCAACATCTTCATGAGAGAAGGGGAGGACATTTATCCAGAAAAAGAAACAAATCAGGTGGTACATAAAAAATCATTTTAACATAAACAGTAATCAATACCCACTTAAGTTTCCTAGTAGCAGTGAGTTACTTACTGAATCAGTGCATGAAATCTCTCAGAGCCAAGCTCCTCTGCAGCCAAGGCAGCTATACATAAAACCAGACACTTTTCAGCACCACAGACAGCAATAAAACAAACAAGATTATACATTGCAAAGCTGTCACAAAGCATTGAGTGTTAAAGGTTAATTGACAGT
Source organism: Heterodontus francisci (assembly GCF_036365525.1). Taxonomy (NCBI): domain Eukaryota; kingdom Metazoa; phylum Chordata; class Chondrichthyes; order Heterodontiformes; family Heterodontidae; genus Heterodontus; species Heterodontus francisci. The sequence goes on along the minus strand of NC_090372.1, from coordinate 159,116,979 downwards.
CAGCTGTTCTTTAAGTTACTTTTTTTTTAAAAGGATTAACATCTCCAAGAGATAGCCGAGCATTTAAGACATCACACCTGACTGCAACTTCACTCAAACTAATATTCTGACACAATCAACAGCTACAAAAAAAAACATTGGCATGGAGTTAAAAATTGGAGTTCTAATTATACTCCAACTCATTGACAGTCTATATTCCTTATAAGTAACTGATCATTTTACAGCAAAAACATTTCTCTAATCTTAAATGAAAACATAGGATACTTAAAATCTAATATTCCTGTGTTAATATGGTTTACCTGAACTGTGTCTAAAGTGATTTAAGTTTTACAGTATCACTTCTAGATAAACACATTATCTTGAAAGTACAGTAGTTTATTTCTCATTACCTTGTATATTTTAATTGAAATTTAAACAGAAAATTTAAAGTTCCTCCTTTCTTTAGATTCCACCACACCATATGACATTCCTGACAATTAGGTTCTGTGCTGTCAGATTTACATCAACAAAGATCTTGTTCCAAACTGGAAAAGCTGATCAGAATATTCTTTTGGGCTGGGGATGGAGGCAGAGTGGGGGGGTGAAGAGTTAAAGCAGCAGCAAAACACAATTAAGTCACAGGGCTACAATTGGCATAGTTTAGAGGAAGGGCTCATTGTGTTGGAAGTCAGTAATTAACACCACCACTCTTCAGCATAGTGCATCACAGTAGAAAATTATGCTGAAGCCAGAGTTTCCTCTTAACACAAAAAAAACAGCAGACCGTTTTGCCCTTCGAGCCTGTTCTCCCATTCAATAAGGTCATGGCTGAGCTTCAACCTCAACTCCACTTTTTTGCCTGATCCCACATCCCTCAATTCCATTAGTATCCAAAAATCTATCAAACTCCGTCCTGAATAAGCTCAACGATGTAGTGTCAACCTTCTGGGATACAGAATTCCAAAAACTCTCAACCCTTTGAATGAAGAAATTTCTCATCTCAGTCCTAAATGGTCAACCCTTATTCGAAGACTGTGACCCCATGTTCTAAACTCCCCAACCAAGAAGAAAAACAGCCTTCAAGCATTTACCTTAGGGAACATAAGCCTCACCTCATTCTCACATATGATACATTGAGAATTTATTATAGAAAAAGTCCTAATTAGAAGTTCATCAGTAAGATTACTGATGAACATAGTTCCTCCATTTTTTTCCATTTATATTATCATCTTCTCAAGGGCATTTAGGGATGGACAGTAAATGCTGGCCTAGTCAGCACCACCCATATTCCATGAATGAATAAATAAAAATAAAATTAGGGCTTGTGCTATCTTGGTTATAGAGTACATAATCTATTTTACAAATCTTCAAGATGAACCTTTAAACCATAAATTAGCATTTCTTAGGTGCAATACATGCCAGAACAGATTAGTAACGACTTGGAAACAAATTCAAAACCTAATAAGAATGGGGCTCAATTCTGTATTTTTCAAGAGACATTTTGAGAGCGCGCGCAACTGGCTTGAGACATCAGTACATCACATATTTCCCCAATAACGTCATCCACTTAAGGTGGATCACTTAAGGAATCAACCATGCCATGATATTCTTGAGCTGCACTTAATTTTCTTCCCTTTTACTTCTGATTATTTCCTGTGCTTAAGCTCCTAAAATTCTTGCTCTCCACTGATCTCATCCATTTCAGATTGCAGGCCAAAGTAGCAAGTACTAATAATGCTCCATTTTTTTGTCCAGGTGACATTACAGCAGAAACAGGCCTGGATTACCAACTTCAACGAAAGGAATATATACTGGTGCAATTCTTCCAACTAGTTTAATTTCATCTGTCCATCTGTTCAACATCATAAAATGTACTTCCACTTCTTCAGATCCTCTGTTTCCAATGCTTATAATTACTGGTCTCGGCATTCCTCAGAACAGTGTCACAAGAATTGCATTTGTTGAGATCTTTTTTTGCACTTGGAGGTGTATCAAGATTAGGGAGATCATAGTTCCTCCAGCTTTTTCCATTTAGAACACCGACATGGTTTCTTCTAGGCAGTGGCATTCTGCTCCACTGAATCAACCTGGCAAATTCTTCCATGTTTCCTCCATCATTTTCCTCTTGCTCAATCTTCAGTGCTGCAAATATTATATATGGTCTGGGTGCGAGCGAACAGAAAAGGTTGTAGAGAAAACCTGACCATAAATGAACAACAGGCATTGGCCCAAAATGTAGCACTTTGCTATATCCGAGATGAGGGCACCAGCACTTTCAGCACCAGCAACAATGCTGTGGCGCTTCTCCTCCGATTTTCATGCTAACTGCATTGTGAAACAAGGGAATATAATTGATTATGGAGGGCATTCACCACAGATCTGGCTGGACTATATAAAGTACCATCAGATCTTCCCTCATCTGCCAAAACTCCTCACTATTCCAGGATCAACCTGAAATGCAAAGATAGCCCCCAGCTTCTTTTCTCTAGTGCAACAATCAACTTAACTTCGCTCTTCCACCCTCCCCTCAAATGTGTATGGAGTATATGGACTTCTTTGTCACGCAAGATTGAGAACATCTGATCAGCTGCCTCTGCCACTTCCCTACCTGCCACCAACCCACTGGGCCAACATCCTCTAAAATTCCTCCCACTTACTGTCTGGGAGAAGAGTGGACCTGCGGGAAGAGCACGGAGCTGGGAGCTGATAAACAGAGCCTGAGGATCGCAGCCTACAGCACTTACCGTCTGGGAGAGCAGCGGAGAGGAGCTGATGAGCGGGAAGAACGTGGAGTGGGAGGCCGATAAATAGAGCCCGAGGATCATGGCCTAAAGCACTTACCTTCCGGGAGAGCAGTGGAAGGGAGTCCAAGCGCACCGGAGTTTGAAAACAAAGTGAACAGTGACATCACAGGAAGGCTGCTAGGTGGTTGGTTGGTGAGTAATTGCTGTTAGGGAGTATCAGTAAATAGCTGGGTTCGTAACTAAAGTAAAAAAAAAGGTAAGGTCTACAGTTTTTTTTATATAAAGTAGCGTTTTTTAAGGGAATCAAGGTCCCTAGTGTAAATAATCTCTGATTTTTGAGTAATTTAAGGGAGTAAATTAACGGTATGTCATGGCAGGGCAGCTCGGCAGTATGGAGTGCTCCTCCTGTGCAATGTGGGAAGTCAGGGACACTTCCAGTGTCCAGGGCAAACATGCGTGCAGGAAGTGTCTCCAGCTGCAGCTACTCGAAATCTGCGTTTGGATCTGGAGCAGCGGCTGAGGACACTGTGGAGCATCCACAAGGCTGAAATCATTGTGGATAGCACGTACAGGGAGCTGGTCACGCTGAAGGTAAAGACTGTTCAGGTAGAAAGGGAATGGGTGACCACCAGGCAGAGTAGAAGAATTAGGCAGGTAGTGCAAGAGTCCCCTGGGTCCATCTCCCTCTCTAAAAAATTTTCCACTTTGAATACTGTTGGGGGAGATGGCTCTGCTGCATTCCCTGTGAAGCTAAGTCTGTGGCACCACGGGTGGCTCAGCTGCACAGGAGGGGAGGAAAAATAGTAGAGCTATAGTGATAGGGGAGTCCATCATAAGGGGTACAAAAAGGTGTTTCTGTGGCTGCAAATGTGGCTCCAGGATGGTATGTTGCCTCCCTGGTGTTAGGGTCAAGGATGTCACAAAGCAGCTGCAGGACATTCTGAAGGGGGAGGGTGAACAGTCAGAGGTCATGGTTCACATTGGTACCAACAACATAGGTTGAAAAAGGTAGTGAGGTCCTGCAACAAGAACTTAGGAAGCTAGGTAGCAGATTAAAAAGCAGGATCTCAAAGGTTGTAATCTCTGGATTACTCCCAGTGCCACATGCTAGTGAGTATAGGTATGGGAGGGTAGAACGGAGGTTGTAATTTCTGGATTACTCCCAGTGCCACATGCTAGTGAGTATAGGTATGGGAGGATAGAACTGATGAACGTACAAGTCAGATGGGTTGTACCTGAACTGGAACGGGACTAACATCCTTGCAGGGAGGTTTGCTAATGCTGTTGGGGCAGGGGGAGGGCAGGTGGGGAGTGGTTAAAGATATTTGGCAGGGGGATGGGATACAGAGTGGAGGTACGGTAGGGGGTGATGCACAGTCAAATATAGAAGAGAAACTAAGTCAGTCTGGAAGGCAGAGCAAATATAGACCTGTTAAGGCACAAGCGAATAATGCAAGGCTGGATTGCATCTATTTTAACGCAAAGAGTCTTACAAGCAAGGCAGTTGAATTGAGGGCATTGATTAGCACATGGGAATATGATATTATTGCTATCACAGAGTCATAGTTGAGAGAAGGGCAGGACTAGCAGCTCAATATTCCAGGGTATAGAATCTTCAAGTGTGATGGGAGGGGGTGGTGGGTATAAAAGAGGAGGTGGCATTGCACTATTGATCAAGGAGTCAATTACTGCAGTAAGGAGGGATGATATCTTAGAAGGTTCCTCAAATGAGGCCAAATGGGTGGAACTTAAAAATAAAAAGGGGGCAATCACTTTGCTGGGAGTGTACTATAAGCCTCCAAACAGTCAGGGAGAGATAGAGTAGATATGTAGGCAAATCTCAGAGGTGTAAAAGTAATAGGGGATTTCAACTTCCCCAATATTAACTGGGATAGTCTTAATGCAAAAGGCTTAAAGGGGGCAGAATTCTTAAAGTGCATCCAGGAGAGCTTTTTGAGCCAGCACATAGAAAGTCCGACAAGAGAAGGGGTGGTATTGGACCTAATCTTAGGGAATGAAGCCAGACAAGTGGTAGAAGTGTCAGTGGAGGAGCATTTCGGGGATAGTGACCATAACTAAGATTTAAAGTAGTTATGGAAAAGGACAAAGATGGATTGGAAATAAAGATACTGAACTGGGGGAAGGCCGATTTTAAGATGAAAAAACAGGATCTGGAAATAGTGGACGGGGGCAGCTACTTGTAGGAAAGTCTACATTAGACCAGTATGAGTCATTCAAAAAGGAAACAGAGTGTGTGTTCAGGGCCAACATGTTCCCGTAAAAGGTGAAGGGTAGGACCAACAGGTCCAGGGAACCCTGGATGTTAAGGGATATAGAGGATTGGATAAGGGAAAAAAAAGGAGGCTTACGGCAGATTCAGAGGGCTGAAAACAGCGGAGGCCCTAGATGAGTATAGAAAGTGTAGGGGGTACTTAAAAAAGTACTTAGGAGAACAAAGAAGGGGCATGAAAAAACACTGGCGGGCAAGATAAAGGAAAGTCCCAAGGCACTTTACAAGTATATTAAGGGCAAGAGGATAACCAGGGAAAGAATAGGGCCTATTACGGAGCAAAGTGGCAATGTGAATGTGGAGCCTGAGGAAGTAGATGAGGTTTTGAACGATTACTTTTCATCCATGTTCACTGTGGAGAAGGACGATGTAGGTGTAGAGATCAGGGAGGGGGATTGTGATATACTTGAACAAATTAGCATTGAAAAGGAGGAGGTATTAGCTGGCTTAAAAGTGGATAAATCCCAAGGCCCAGATGAGATATATCTTCGGCTGTTATGTGAGGCAAGGGAGGAGATAGCAGGGGCTCTGACACAGATCTTCAAATCCTCTCTGGCCACAGGAGAGGTACCAGAGGACTGGACGACAGCAAATGTGGTATCATTATTCAAAAAGTGTAGTAAGGATAAAGCAGGTAATTACAGGCCAGTGAGTTTAACAGAGGTAGGGAAACTATTGGAAAAAAATTCTGACGGACAGGATTAAATCTCCAATTAGAGGCAAGGATAGTCAGAATGGCTTTGTCAGGGGGAGATCATGTCTAACAAATTTCATTGAATTTTTCAAGGAGGTGATTAGGTGCATAGACGAGGGTAAAGCAGTTGATGTCCTAAAAGGACTTCAGTAAGGCTTTTGATAAGGTCCCGCATGGGATATTGGTTAAGAAGGTAAGAGCCCATGGGACCCAGGGCAATTTGGCAAATTGGATCCAAAATTGGCTTAGTGGCAGGAGGCAGAGGGTGATGGTTGAGGGCTGTTTTGCAATTGGAAGACTGTGATCAGTGGTGTACCACAGGGACCCTTGCTGTTTGTAGTGTACATTAACGATTTAGACATGAATATAGGAGGCATGATCAGTAAGTGCGCAGATGACATGAAAGTTGGTGGGGTCATAAATAGTGAGGATATAAATGGGCTGGTAAGATGGACAGAGCACTGGCAAATGGAATTTAATCCTGAGAAGTGTGAGATGATGCATTTTGGGAGGACTAACAAGGGAAGGGAATATACAATGGATGGTAGGATCCTAGGAAGTACAGAGGGACCTTGGTGTACTTGTCCATAGGTCACTGAAGGCAGCAGCACAGGTAGATAAGGTGGTTAGGAAGGCATATAGGATACTTGCCTTTATTAGCCGAGGCATAGAATATACGAGCAGGGAGGTTATGATGGAGTTGTATAAAAAGCTAGTTAGGCCATAGCTGGAGTACTGTGTACAGTTCTGGTCGCCACGCTATAGGAAGGATGTGATTGCACTGGAGAGGGTGCAGAGGAGATTCACTAGGATGTTGCCTGGGCTGGAGCATTTCAGCTATGAAGAGAGACTGGATAGGCTGGGGTTGTTTTCCTAAGAGCAGAGAAGGCTGAGGGGGGACCTGATTGAGGTATACAAAATTATGATCCTCACAGCCTCCTCCCGCTGGGTTCCCTTCTTACAGCCTGCCTTGAGGCCACAACACTGGTTTTCTCTCCAACAGCCTGTCTGTCTTCAGAAAATCTGAAGTTTATCTGAACTCAAAATATGCAAACTTTAAAAGTCTGGTTTCACAGAGCTACCTGGGCCGTCCATTGTTCCCAGGTGTTAACAGCTGCTTGGTACATTTATAATCACTGACCCCTTGTTTTATGACTGAAAACCCATTGTCCTTTAAGTGTTAACCCCACAGTCTCTTATTTTCAAAAAAAGTCTTTGATGTGTCTTGTCCTTTAGCAGAGTGAATGTGAGGTCACCGAACTTCCGAACTCCATCTTAAACTTTTAAATATCTCAATTTAAAAAAAAAATCACATTACAAAGTCTCGCATTCATAACACTCAACCTGCATCCTTCTCCAGTTTATTTATCTCCCGTCAAGCCTTCTCCAATCTCATCTTGTCCATGAAAACCAATTGTTGCTCCTTTGACTGATTCCCACTAAACTGACTGACCACCCAAATTCCCTTCCTGTCTTCCATGTTAGCAGATATGGTTAACAGTTCTCTCTCCTGGGGCACTGTCCCTCTCCTTCAAATCTGCCATCAAGCCACTTCAAAAAAAAACGATTGACCACGCAATCTTTACAAACAAAAACCCCACCTACAACCTCCTTTTCTTCTCCAAAGTCTTTGAACTTGTTATTGCTTGCCAAATCCTTGCCCATCTTTCCCAGAACTCCACGTTTGAATCCCTCCAATCAGGTTTCCTCTCTTCCCATAGCACTGCAAAAGCACTTACCAAAGTCACAAATAACATCTTATGTTACTGTGAAAAATATAAACTATCCATTCTCGCCCTTCTTGACCCGCCTGCAGCCTTTGACATGGTTGATTACATCACCCTCCTCCAATGTCTGTTCATTTTCTAGCTGAGTAAAACTGCTCTCACCTGGTTCCATGTGTATCTAATTATAGTTAGAGAATCACTTGTAATGGCTTCTCTTGCTGCTCCCGCACTGTTAGCTCTGGTGACCCCAAACGATCTATCCTTGGCCTCCTCCTATTTCTTATCTACATACTGCTCCTTTTTATCATCTGAAAACATACTGGCAGGCAGCTTCCACAAGTCTGCTGATGACACCCAGCTCCACCTCACCAGTCCTCTCCATTCCTCCACTGTCTCTAAATTGTCAGACTGCCTGACTGACAGCCAGTACTGGATGAGAAGAAATTTTCTCCCAATATTGGCAAGACTGAAGCCATTGTCTTCCCCCGCTACAAACTCTGCTCCCCAGTCACTGACTGCATCCCTCATCCTTGACTGGGAGGCTGAACCAGACAGTTTGCAACCTTGGTACTGTATTTGGCCCAGAGATGAATTTCCAACCTATTTTCTGAACCATCACTTTGGTAACATCGCCAGACTTCATCCTTGCCTCAGCTCATCTTCTGCCGAATGCCTCATCCATGCCTTTGTTACGACCAGGTGAGAAAGGTGTCTAGGGGTCCCGCTCAGTCTTCACCTGGTCTTACCGTAACAAGGTTTAATTTTAAACACCATATTTTTAGCTCCCCTTGGTGAATCCTTGTTCACCACTTTCCAATTATAAGGCAAAAAAAAAAACAACACAACCAGGTTTTCTTAGATTTAAAGAAGAAAAGTTGAAATTTATTAAACTTGATCTTAAACTCGAATTCGGTTAACGCCTACTGATACACAGCACGCCCATGCTAGCATGCATACGCGATATACACGTGCAAATAGACAAAGAAAGAAAAATAAGTGTAAAAGTTTGAGGCAATATCTGAAGAGGTTTTGTTACAGTTCTTTGAACTCACTGTAGAATTCTAGATTGTACGTAGAACTTGCTTTTTGTTGGGGCCCAGTATTCTTCTTAAACCTTGTTCACTGTAGGGGACTTTGCTCTCTTGGGGTTCATGTGTCTTCAGTGGATTCAGAAGCTTGTAGAAAGAGATGGGAGCAGACAGAAGAGATCTTCTCCATCCAGGAGAAAACATACAATCTGAGTTCAAACTGTTTGTACAATTCAGAAAAACCCAGGTTGCCAAGCCGGTTAGTCATGTGACTAACTGGTCTGACCAGTCTTGGACTGCATCACCTTAGCAGTCTCTGGAATGCTCCTCTGACACACAATACCTGGAGATCAAGGTTCATTGTGGGTTGAATGTGTCAGGGAATGGTCCTTTGTCCTTCCAAGCACTGTCTGTTGATATGCAAATGTCCTTTCTAGCCACAGCTGATCTGTTCAACAAGTCCTTTTTTCACTCCAGGAACAGTTAAAATTCAATGTTCATGACAAAATTAATGTGCCTCATTCTTGGCAGGTGGGGGCCTAGTACGACACCTTTATTACATCTAGACTTGACTATTCCAATGCACTCCTGGCCGGCCTCCCCTGTCCTACCTTCCGTAAACTTGAGGTCATCCAGAACTCTGCTGCCCACGTCCTAACTGAACCAAGTGCCCTACACGCACCACTCCTGTGCTTGCTGATGTACACTGGCTCAATTTTAAAATTCTCATCCTTGTTCTCACACCCCTTCATGGCCTCGTCCCTCCATACCTCTAATCTCCCAAACCCCACAATCCACTGAGATACTGCACTCCTCAGGGCTCTTGAGCATCTACAATTTTAATCACTCCACCATTGGTGGCTGTGTCTTCAGCTACCAAGGGCCTAAATTCTGGAACTCTCTCCCTAAATCTCTCCACCTCTTCCCTTCTTTAAGATGCTCCTTAAAACCTATTTCTGTCACCAAGCTTTTGGTCATTTACCACATTTCCATAAGCGGCTCGGTGTCAAATTTTGCTTTATAATGCTCCTGAGAAACACTTTGGGACTTTTCTTTCATTCAAGGTGTTATATAAATATAAATTGTTGTTGCATCACACCCAAGCCTAATACAGTTCTCTTTCAACAGACCGATACAGGCTCTAAGAGTTGTAGGCTAGCAATCAAGAACAACATTGCCAATTTTCTTTTCTCTTGCTTTGGCTGCTGTTATCAACCCTAGCACTACAACTACTGGCCCACCCCAGATGTCCAATTCATCACAGAACAGGAATTTAAGACTAGGGAAGTGCCTTTAGCAACGACAGTTTTACCATCAGAGGAGGTCAATACTCTTCCTGAACTGCTCTGAATCCCAATTTGCATTTTATATGGAGATCTTGCTGTGCCAAAGTTGAAAGGAGCCAATTTCTGCGCTAACATTTAAATAAACTTAAAGGGGAAAAATATTCACTCACACAGAAAATTCACAACAGATGGATCAGCACCTGAAAGAAATATATCCTATTTCAGATGTGTCATACCCAAAATTAGTATATCTTTCTCCCTCAAACATTGGGCAGTCTACTGTGCATTAAGTTTCCAGCATCTGATGTTTATTCATTTAATCTCTTCAGCAACTTCCACCTTTCTGACACACAAACGTATTACAGGGTATCTCAATGCATGTCAGAAGACAAGGCAGTTGTTGCATGCACTGACGTGTTTTTGGTGCTAATAGCCATTGAAAGACACTGCCAACCAAATTTTACAAGGTAAGAAAAATGAATAAAATTGCACAAAACCATTTAGATCTTACTTTTGTCACTCTGCAACAATGATCAACTAAAGAGTGAAATTAAATCTACTGTGTACTGCACAGTACACAAAGATAATCCGCAAGTATTGCCTTTTTAAAAATACTCCTGCGAGAGGAACACTCCAGCAAAGTCTCATGCAAACAACTGCTAAATGTAACACAACAGCACACAAGTTCACACTACCCTAAAAGGAGGGCAAGACCTAACAATAATTTTGCAGTACACGTGACACTGATGCTTGGATGCCACTCGGTCAAAAAAGTGTTTGTAAACTGATAAAGTGATTGACACAAGTTGAATCATAAACAAATAACTTTTTGGTTTGACTGAGTCTGTATTCAAAAACAGAAACTATTTTCCTCAGGTTCTCAAATTTTCCTAACATTGCAAAAACATTGCACAATTTCCAGACAGTCTGACCTCCTACAGCTTGCAAGATTGTGCCCTTAAATGACAAATATCAATGCAACAAAATCTGTTCCCCAAAACCTGGATCCATCATAATTTCGAGAAAACATCTACATTGCAAACATTAAACCTTTCCATTCTACATCAAATCACAACAGCAAAACAGCCCTAACTTTAATCTTAAGATTTGAAAAGACATGCAGACTGCATACATTAGGAAGCAAAAGTGCTTCTTTTTTGTTAAAAAGAATGGAATATTCACCATCATATATTATTATTTATCCAAAAAGGTGGTTTCTTACAGAGCTGTTCCTCTTCAATCCCCTGACTGGACTCTGGTCGATTTTCAGAAATACTGGCATGTTCCTCTGATGATTTTTCTTTTGCCAACATTACCAAACAGAAGGGAGTGGTGTTGTTTAATCTAGCAGTTTCTAGAATTTCACTCAGAGTGAGGCAGAAAAGATTCTTATGCTCTTCATCTAAAATTAATAGAAATTTAAAAGCTATGTTTGTAATAGGCATAGGCAAACATTTGCGAAAAGGATAACAAAACAAGGTATTTTCATACTTTGGCAGCTTGAATTTGTCTTATCATTAAATTATCAGGAAAGAGACAAAATAAACCTGATGGAAGGTGTCAGCTTTGGCACAGTATTAGCAATCTCGAATCTGCGTCAGAAGCTTATGGGCTCAAGTCCCAACCCAGGAAGGATGGACTGCAAGTTGTTATGTAGACAACAACATTTCCCAGAGATGAGATTCGACTAGCTATTCCATTTTATTTTAATGAATATTTGTTAGGACACCAGGAGAAACTTCCTTGCTATTCTTTAAACAGTGTCTTGGAATCTCTAATGTTCACCTCCATGGGCAGATGAGGTCTTCATTTACTGTCTAACCCAAAAGGCAGCACAGGTGACAGTGCAGCACTCCCCCACCACTGCAGAGGACTGACAACCTAGATTCCGTACTGATTTTTTGGAGGGGGATTTGATCACTGATTTACTTCTGAGCCAAGGAAGATACTTACAAATGCGAACATAAAAAACGTGACACAAAAGTCATTACAAGAAGTGAGCTATGATGACGAGGCGCAAAACTTTTAAATCACAGATCTTCTAAATTAATTGCAGCATTAAACTTAGCAATTAACTTATTTTCCGTACTATCACTTTGCCTCATAAAATAAAAATTGATCCTCAAACTTTAATTACACTATTGAAAGCACAGGTCTTGAAGAATCTTGCAACATAAAGAGGCATTCACAATGATAACACGCAATAGCTGTTTGTTCATTCTAGACCCATGCATAGCTTCACACTGCAACAGCACCTGACACATCTGAAGGAGCCTTCCTGGAACCTCGCAAGAACGTCCCCTGAAGCCACAACACTCGCTGATTTGCAGCAGATGCTCCAAATGCAGCAAGATTCTGGAACTGGTCCCTACAAATGATATGGGTGGCAAGCAACCAAATGTCAAGCGTCTCAGAAGCAATGCCAAAGCAGCTCACGAAGGAACAAGAGATAATTAACAGGGCAACAGCATGCTTAGGGCAGCAACCTCTATCATGATCTACCTCTGAGAACCAACGGAGCCTTGCCTAGACTGCTGGAAAGAAAATTCTAGCATTGTGACCCCAAGACAGGTTAGGCCTTTGAAACTGAAGGGTACTGGACAAATTGTGTTTTATAAATTCATCCTTGAAATGTGGGCATCACTGGAAGGCTGGCATTTAGTGCCCATCCCTAGTTGCCCACAGTGGTGGCAGCAGGCCATCTTCTGTTTGATACAACTGAGTGGCTTTTTTTTTTAAAGAGATACAGCACTGAAACAGGCCCTTCGGCCCACCGAGTCTGTGCCGAACATCAGCCACCCATTTATACTAATCCTACACTAATCCCATATTCCTACCAAACATCCCCACCTGTTCCTATATTTCCCTACCACCTACCTATACTAGTGACAATTTACCTATCAACCTGCAAGTCTTTTGGCTTGTGGGAGGAAACCGGAGCACCCGGAGAAAACCCACGCAGACACAGGGAGAACTTGCAAACTCCACACAGGCAGTACCAGGAATCGAACCCGGGTCCCTGGAGCTGTGAGGCTGCGGTGCTAACCACTGCGCCACTGTGCCGCCCTTGTTGCGCCACTGTGCCGCCCTTGTTGGGCCACTTCAGAGAACAGTGAAATGTTAACTACACTGGTGTTGGACTGGAGTCACATTAGCCCAGGATGGGCAACAGCAGCAGGTTTCCTTTCCTAAAGATCATTTGAAGCAGTTGGGTTTTTAAAGATAATCCAACAGTTTCAGGATCATTTTTGCCACATCATTTCAGACTTTTTTTAAAAAACTTTTTTTGTATAAACTAAAATAAAATTCTCAAACTGCCAGAGTGTGATTCCAACGCTCATTCTATGGATTATCGTCCAAGCCTGTGGATTATTAGTCCAACAACAGAACAGCTGGCGTATCTCCAATAGGATATGAGCAATCCTGTGGATTTTTTTCATCTTTTTTTCTGAGCCTGTGACAAGATTTGAGATTGATTTTTTTGTGGTCGTCCCAGAAAGGCAGCTTTATAAGAAGTTTAAGCAATTTGATGGATTGTTTTTGTGTGGATTGCCTCCTGCTACTAACTTTTCTATCTGTGAGCTTGAGTGAATCAGATTAGAAAAAACATGACAGAACTTTTCACTCTAAGGAGATTTAAAGTGCAAAGCCCACATTTAAATTACAACACACAGTGCACACAAGACTTGCAGCTAAGTGGATAGATCAATATGAAAACTCCTGGTCTACTAATCAAATTGAGTTTAAAGTGCAAATTAAGCAGCACGAGCTTATAATGGACGATAACAAATACAGCTCACAGGTAAATGTATTCAAAACTAATCTTTCTGCACATTTGAAAATTGCAGGCTTTGGGTGAGTTGGTGGGATTAAGTTACTCTACCTGTACAATCTCGCCAATTTGGTTTGTTAGATTTGAATAGGAAATTCTTTAGAAGATAAGCCTGTAAGAAGTAAACAGAATAAATCAAAATAAATCAGTGTAGAGTTGAAAATACAATGAATAATACAATACAAAACATGATTTAAACAGTATATGAGAGCAATGAAGCTGAGAAACAAGGATACATTAATAATGAATAATTAGTAACGATGTACCACTCCATTACTGGGATCACTAAAAGCTCAGTAGCAATGAGTTGGCCCACAAAAGCCCAAACCTAAGCTGAATGAAGCAATTAAAATAGTGAAACTTTTTAAAATTGGGGGCGGGAGAAACCTTTCTCAAAAGAAATTCTTTAAAGCAATACCTAAAATGACTTATTGTACTGCTCAATAAATACTTGCTGACTTTTATACTTTGCCACCAAGTCAATTTCTAGCAAAACACTGAACAGATCAACAAGCTAGAACTCCATGCACTGTACCTGAACAGGTGCAATCACTGCACAAGGACCCCCTTCAAATTGTTCCAAGGCTGTAGATTCTGACTGACTTAAAACAAATCCTGCAAAGGAAATTTGAAAAGTTTATTAAAAACTGGGAACAGAGCCAACAGTCCATGATAATAATGGGGAGCCGAGCTCCCCTGATATCTCAGTTGCTAACTGTCTGGCAGCAATACGTGGCGCACACTCCAGGTTTGATTCTGGGCCAGTTCTCAGATTGCTGATCTCAACCACAACAGGAGTTGGGAAACTCTCACTGGCCTCAGCATCACTGGTCCTACTTACTTTAAGAAAATGTATGTGCGTAGATGGCACATTACAGGACCAGACACAGCTGCATGAACCCCATAGTTCAACAACCTGACAATTTTCACCATCAAACATCCACATCAATTAACATTTGTATTACAGACTACAGGGCAATCAGCACCCTTTGAAATATACCCGAAGATTCACAGAGCACTTTCAACAATCCAAGGAATTTCCAAAGCACTTCATAGTCAATTAAGTACTTTTGAAGTGCAGTCACTGCTGTAATGCAAGATATGCACACAACCTGTAACAGCAATGACCAACTAGTCCATTTTAGTGATGTTGGCTGAGGGATAAATAATTGCCGAAGACACTGGGGGAAACTCCCCTCATCTTCTCCAAATAGCATCACAGAATCCTTTGCATCGACCCTGAAGAGCAGGCAGGTTCTCAGTTTAATACCTCAGCCAGAAGGCAACACCTCAGACAGTTCCTCAATATTGCTCAGAATTAGCCTCAAATTTGTGCTCAAATTTCTGGAATGATGTCTCAAACCACTGTCTACTAACTCAAAGGCAGTTGCTGACACTGTTCAGTGACATGACAACCCTAGGTCAATGGACAAAAACAGAACTCGGGGGTTGGGGGTAGTTGGAGGACGACAACTAGAGTGTACAGAAAATCTATTTCCAAGTTCACAGGTGACACAAAACTAGGTGGGAATATGTGTTATGAGGAAGATGCAAAGCAGCTTCGAGTGGATTTGGACAGACTTAGTGAATGGGCAAGAACATGGCAGGTGGAATATAATGTGGAAGAATGTGAGGTTATCCACTTTGGTAGGAGGAATAGATGTGCAGAGTATTTCTTACACGATAAAAGAGATTAGAAAGTGTAGATGTACAAAGGTACCTGGGTGTCCTTGTCACTGAAAGCTAACATACAGGTGCAGCAAGCAATTAGGAAGGCTAATGGCATGTTAGCCTTTATCACAAGAGGATATGAGTACAGGACTAGTGAAGTCTTGTTTCAATTGTATAGTACCTTGGTTAGACCGCACCTGGAGTGCTGTGTTGGTCCTCTTACCTTCGGGAGGATATTATTGCCATAGAGGGAGTGCAACGAAGGTTCATCAAACTTGTTCCTGGGATGGTGGGACTGTCCTATGAAGAGACATTGGGGAAACTGGGCTTGTATTCTTGAGACTTTCAAAGAATAAGAGGTGATCTCATTGAAACCAACAAAATACTGAAAGGGAAAGACAGGGTAGATGCAGATAAGTTGTTTTCCCTGATTTGGACACCTGGAACCAGGGGACACAATTTAACCACTTAGGACCGAGATGAGGAGAAACGTCTTTACTCAGAGGGTTGTGAATCTTTGGAATTCTCTAACCCAGAGAGCTACAGAAGCTCAGTCGTTGAGTATATTTAAAGCAACGATTGACAGATTTTTAAAACACCAATGGCATGAAGGAATATGGGGATAGCGTGGGGAAAAGGCATGGAAGTGGATGATCAGCTACGATCGGATTGTATGGCAGCGCAGGCTCAATGGGCTGAATGGCCTACTCCTGCTCCTAGATTCCTAGAAGGAATAATGAGCCTAGAGATAGCAGTTAACGAAGCGGTGATGTGGGTATAACAAGGACTGCGGAGAAAGACACTTATTGTTAATGTACATAATGGGAAGTTGAGGCGCGTTTGTAGGTTCAAGCCAGAGGCGGGAGCTTGCGGGTGAGTGGGTGGGTGAAAATGTGTGAAGACGGGCAGGGAATTGGAGTGAGATAGGATGGGGGGCCGGGCTGAGCCCGGGGTGGGGCCGGTACCTTGGGTCCATCTGCGGAAAACAGAATCAGACAGTGCGCTGTTTGGACGTTTCCCCCACACCAGCTCCGCCAGCTCGATATTATACATGTCGCAGCCGGAACAGCTGATCAGACACACGCCGTATGAAGCCGGCTCTTGTCCTCTCGCTGCCCCAATTCCCCTTCAGGCTCTGGCCGCCACCGCCGACATTTCAGAGTATCAATACATCCGGGAACCCCTTACCAATAGAACCGGAAATGACAGATGCACGCATGCGCCAGAGGAGACCAATCAGCGCCAGGGTTAAAGGGCAACAGCTGGTGCTGGTTCTTAATGAGTACAACCGAATGTAAACTACATGGGGATTTATGTATTGTAATGCATTTCCAAAGATAGTCTGTGGTAGTTTATTGCCTGTTATTTTGCTTCTCAGGGTCAGTATTCCATAAATTCTTAGTATCATCTTCTTCTTTGGCCTTCTTGTCTCGGGAGACAATGGGTAAGCGCCCCTGGAGGTGGTTTGTGGAGCAGCGCCTGGAGTGGCTATAAAGGCCAATACTAGAGTGTCAGACTCTTCCACAGGTGCTGCAGAAAAAATTGGTTGTTGGGGCTGTTACACAGTTGGCTCTCTCCTTGCACTTCTGTCTTTTTTCCTGCCAACTGCTAAGTCTCTTCGACTCGCCACACTTTAGCCCCGTCTTTATGGCTGCCCACCAGCTCTGGCAATCACTGGCAACTGACTCCCACGACTTGTGATCAATGTTACAGGACTCCATGTCGCGTTTGCAGACGTCTTTAAAGCGGAGACATGGACAGCCGGTCGGTCTGATACCAGTGGTGAGCTCGCTGTACAATGTGTCCTTGGGGATCCTGCCATCTTCCATGCGGCTCAGATGGCCAAGCCATCTCAAGCGCCGCTGACTCAGTAGTGTGTATAAGCTGGGGATGTTGGCCGCCTCGAGGACTTCTGTGTTGGAGATGCGGTCCGGCCACCTGATGCCAAGGATACTCCGGAGGCAGCAAAGATGGAATGAATTGAGACGTCTCTTTTTTATTTTTTATTTATTTTTTTATTTTCGAGATACAGCACTGAAACAGGCCCTTCGGCCCACCGAGTCTGTGCCGACCAACAACCACCCATTTATACTAACCCTACAGTAATCCCATATTCCCTATCACCTCCCTACACTAGGGGCAATTTACATGGCCAATTTACCTATCACCTGCAAGTCTTTGGATGTGGGAGAAAACCGGAGCACCCGGCGAAAACCCACGCAGACACAGGGAGAACTTGCAAACTCCGCACAGGCAGTACCCAGAATCGAACCCGGGTCCCTGGAGCTGTGCGGCTGCAGTGTTAACCACTGCGCCACTGTGCCGCCCTTGGCTGACATACGTTGTCCAGGCCTCGCTGCCGTAGAGCAAGGTATTGAGGACACAGGCTTGATACACTCGGACTTTTGTGTTCCATGTCAGTGCGCCATTTTCCCACACTCTCTTGGCCAGTCTGGACACAGCAGTGGAAGTCTTTCCCATGCGCTTGTTGATTTCTGCATTGAGAGACAGATTACTGGTGATAGTTGAGCCTAGGTAGGTGAACTCTTGAACCACTTCCAGAGCGTGGTTGCCGATATTGATGGATGGAGCATTTCTGACGCCCTGTCCCATGATGTTCGTTTTCTTAAGGCTGATGGTTCGGTCAAATTCGTTGCAGGCAGCCGCAAACCTAGCGATGAGACTCTGCAGACACTCTTCAGTGTGGGATGTTAATGCAGCATCATCAGCAAAGAGGAGTTCCCTGATGAGGACCTTCCGTACTTTGGTCTTCGCTCTTAGGCGGGCAAGGTTGAACAACCTGCCACCTGATCTTGTGTGGAGGAAAATGTCTTCTTCTGAAGACTTGAACGCGTATGAGAGCAGCAGGGAGAAGAAAATCCCAAACAGTGTAGGTGCGAGAACACAGCCCTGTTTCACGCCACTCAGGATAGGAAAGGGGTCTGATGAGGCGCCGCTATGCTGAATTGTGCCTTTCATATTGAATGAAGTGATGATACTTAGTAGCTTTGGTGGACATCCGATCTTTTCTAGTAGTCTGAAGAGACCACGTCTGCTGACGAAGGTCAAAGGCTTTGGTGAGATCAATGAAAGCAACGTAGAGGGGCATCTGTTGTTCGCGGCATTTCTCCTGTAGCTGACGAAGGGAGAACAGCATGTCAATGGTCGATCTCTCTGCTCGAAAGCCACACTGTGCCTCAGGGTAGACATGCTCGGCCAGCTTCTGGAGCCTATTTAAAGCGACTCGAGCGAAGACTTTCCCCACTATGATGAGCAGGGAGATTCCGCGGTAGTTGTTGCAGTCACCGCAGTCACCTTTGTTTTTACAGAGGTGATGATTTTGGCATCGCGTATGTCCTGTGGTACTGCTCCCTCGTCCCAGCACAGGCAAAGCAGTTCGTAGAGTGCTGAGAGTATGGCAGGCTTAGCACTTTTGATTATTTCAGGGGTAATGCCGTCCTTCCCAGGGGCTTTTCCGCTGGCTAGAGAATCAATGGCATCACTGAGTTCCAATTTTGTTGGCTGTATGTCCATGACTGGCAGAGACTGTGCTGCATTGAGGGCGGTCTCAGTGACCACATTCTCCCTGGAGTACAATTCTAGGTCGTGCTCAACCCAGCGGTCTATTTGCTTGCGTTGGTCAGTGATTGTGTCCCCTGATTTAGACTTGAGGGGGGGGGGGGGGTGGGGGGCAATCTTCTTGATGGTTGGCCCAAAAGCTCTCTTAATGCCATCATACATTCCTCTGATGTTTCCGGTGTCTGAGGCCAGCTGAATATGACTGCATAGGTGTTGCCAGTAGTCATTTGCGCAGCGCCTGGCTGTTCTTTGTGCCGCGCTTCTGGCTGTTTTAAGTGCTACGGATGTTAACTCGCTGGGGGCATTTTTGTAGTTCAGCAGTGCAATGCGCTTAGCGGCTATGACAGGTTCCAGCTCTTCAATATGAGATTGAAACCAGTCTGCATTCCGCTTCACACGTTTGCCATAGGTGGTCATGGCTGACTCATAGACTACTGAGCTCGTTGTTAATGATGGCGGTCTTCCGAGAATCGTTGATTTGTGTAAGGTCTTCTGACAGGCCAGGACACATAGTTCTGACGTTCCAGCTTACAAAACGAAGGGCTGGTATCTTCTTTCCTTTTTTCGTGCTGTTTGGTGTGGTGTTGCAGTCCGCTTTTCGGGCAATGACCCTGAGCTCTAAGCACCCATTGAAGCAGGTGGACTGTGGCGGGACAGAACCTTACTGACCGGGGACTGCCCAGTTTGAGGCGGGAGGTAGCTGTCTAGTGAGGTGCGATGACCTCTCCCACTGGCAAAGGCAACCCGTGGCGCCCAATCTCTACGCCAATTGAGCTGGACTTATAACCCGTAACTGCTGCCTTCTGTGTTGCTTCGTTCGCTGTGACAGTTAACAATAAACAGTTGAAATTCCTGGCTGGGAGATAAAGGGGGTTTCAGTGGTTGCTTCATGTTGAATGGGTTTTAGGCTTCCGCCTAGATGGCCCCTCTGAGAGTGCATTAACAAGATAATGTTTTTTGTTTCAATAACTGCAAGTACCGTTGTTGGTTAAGCACTTAGGTTTGCAATGAAAACGTTTCCTTTGACTCATGTACGAAATCCAAGACCTAAGTTGTGATCGAAATTCATACCAAACACAGAAAATGATTGGTAGCTGGGTGGAGGGTGCTGGTTTACACTGATCTGTTGGTCAGCATACTGCAGGGAGAGACCAGTTCATGGTGAGAAGGTGATGTGTAATCTGTCATCAGAGGAGGGAATTCAGTACTTGCACTGTCCAGCATGAATAAACGGAACCTTTCTTCACTTGAATGATATTTCCAGGATTTTACTCCTTTAAGTTAATCCTTTCTTTGCTGTTGGTTCTTGTTCAAATAAACATAAATCAATAAAAATAAAATCAACCAATCTCTCAGAACATATAATTTGCTATACAAAATGTAAAATTCAAAGTTCTACTGGTCACCTTGCACATGGCATTAGATTCTAATATCTTCCTCTTCCTTCTTTGGGCCTCCTTATCTCGAGAGACAATGGATACGCGCCTGGAGGTGGTCAGTGGTTTGTGAAGCAGCGCCTGGAGTGGCTATAAAGGCCAATTCTGGAGTGACAGGCTCTTCCACAGGTGCTGCAGAGAAATTTGTTTGTCGGGGCTGTTGCACAGTTGGCTCTCCCCTTGCGCCTCTGTCTTTTTTCCTGACAACTACTAAGTCTCTTCGACTCGCCACAATTTAGCCCTGTCTTTATGGCTGCCCACCAGCTCTGGTGAATGCTGGCAACTGACTCCCACGACTTGTGATCAATGTCACACGATTTCATGTCGCGTTTGCAGACGTCTTTATAGCGGAGACATGGACGGCCGGTGGGTCTGATACCAGTGGCGAGCTCGCTGTACAATGTGTCTTTGGGGATCCTGCCATCTTCCATTCTAATATATACAGCATTTAAGTGGCCAGCCTGTCATCAATTATAGACGCAAGCATCGGTTCAGGTTAGTATTCTCACCTCTGAGGCAGAAGGTTGTGGCTTTAATCCCCAGTTGAGACTTTAGTACATAATCTGAGCTAGCACTTCAGTGCAATGTTGAGGGAATGCTGCTCTATTGGTAGTGCTGTCAGATGAGAGATTAAACCGTGGACTCTTTAGCTGTCTCAGGTGGATGTAAATGATCTTATGCCACTTTGAGGAAATAGAAAAGACAAAGAAAGACTTGCATTTATGTAGCACCTTTCATAACCCCTCGAATCCCAAAGCTCTTTACAACCAATGAAGTACATTTAAAGCGTAGTCACTGTTGTCGGAAATGTAGAACCAATTTGAGCACAGCAAGCTTCCATAAACAGCAAAGTGATAACAAAATAAAGACTTGTGTATCTATCTATATATATATATATATATATATAGTGCCATTCACGACCACCATACATCTCAAAGCATTTTACAGCCAATTAGGTACTTTTGAAGTGCAGTCAATGTTGTAATTGTATCATAATGTACATAAGCTGTTGCTGGGTAGATTATGTATGTAAACCTAAAGCATCATCACAGGATGTGATGTCATGAGTGTGTACATCGTGCTGCACAGTGTTCATGTAGATACCCAAGTAAGAAGGCCCCTGTAAATAAACTCCTGTTGCTTTGACTGACAGTCTACTTTCCTCATTCAATACTTATAGCACACTGACAAGATAGTAGACGGTGGCAGTGGTAAAAATGACTTTTCCAGCATAATGAAACAGAAGCAATCTAAGACTTCGAAGAAATATGGAAAAATTGATACCATTATCAGAAAGCTTCCAGTGAGCGGCCGGGCCCAACCACACCAAAGTGTGACCGAGATGGATTCGAAGATTCAACAGGTACCGTCCTGCACCAGTTTAACAGCACGATTGGACAAGGAACAGTTCAGTGTTTTGTTTTACGGTATGGGAGACAGTGCGGATGACATTCTGACAAACCTGGGGATCAACAAAAAATAAACCCCATATGGCAAGGGGATCAAAGTACTAGAAGGATACATTCAGGTCAGGAAAAATGTAATCATGGAGAGAGCTAAGTCCAACAGGCACACCCAGAAAGTCAGCGAAATTATCGATTTTTTTAATGATCTGCATAAAGTAATGGAGGATTACGACTACAGGGGTCTGCGAGAGGAATGGATTTGGGACAGAATAGTAGTTGGGGTTATAAACGAAACGCTGTCAGACCACCTTCAGTCGAAAGAAGATTTGGCTTTGAAAAAAGCCATTTTATTGAGCAGGCAGAGGAAGTATGAAAGAGTAATTGACGACTAGTTTGGGAGATCGGGCGGGGTCCAGCCTCGAAAATTCTGATATCAATCGGGTCTGTTCAGAAGGCAGAGAATAATGGCATCAGAAAGCCCAAAAGGCAGGAAAACAGCTACAGGCTGCAACACTGAATTTCAGTAGGTGTGGCCGGGAGTGGCACTGGCGGGAAAATTGCAACCCCACCCCGGGAAGCTGAATATTTCTTGTGCAAGAGAAAGGGGCACTTTCAGCAGGTCTGTCACAGCAGAAAACAAATGCTACAGACTGGTAAAAAGATAGAGGAAATAAAGATGGGTCAAACAATTAATACCCCTTCCTAGGAGAAGTGCAGGGAAAGAAACAAAGATTGCTGGGAAGCAGAAATTTTAGTGGGAGAAAATAAAACCACATTCAAATTAGATAAAGGAGCAATGGTTTCTATCCTGTCTGATCAAACACCTTGGCTGAGGAAAGAAAGGCTTAGAAAAACCAACAAAAAATTATACGAGCCAGGAGGGACTCAGTTGAAGGTTGTGGGAGAAATACAGACAACCTTAACACACTGAAACAACATGATCCCGGAAACCCTATATATTATTAGGAACCAAACCTGTTTGCTCCTTAGTAAAAAAGTATGCCTAACCGTACAGATGTTACGCAGAGTGGAAGCAGATTGTCCCGGAAAACTCTTCATTGGTGGTCTAAATACTGAAACAAATGAAAAGGCACTTGAAGCAGTGTTTGGCAAATATGGAAGAATAGTATAAGTCCTACTGATGAAAGATCGTGAAACAAATAAGTCGTGGGGGTTTGCTTTCATTCCCTTCGTAAGTCCAGGAGATGTGAGGGATGCAGCCCGGGATATGAATGGAAAACCTTTGGATAAAACCCATTAAAGTAGAGCAAGCTATCAGACCAGCCATTTGAAAATAATAGACAACATCGACCACCTCCACCTCCAAGAAGACATGGTCCTCTGAGGAGGATTTGAGGAGGAATCAGAGGTTCCCCCAGAAAGATGGTCATGGTGAGGGGTTTCAGGAGAAGGAACCACGCTACTTTAAGAGGAATGCACCACCAGTTAAAAGTACCCTTCTTTAGAGGCCAAAGTGGAGTGGAGGAAAAGGAGGAAGAGGAAGCGGCTCGAGAGGATCTCCCTCATGCAAAAAGGATGGTTATGGTTTGCCTCCTTCTCGCCAAGGGCTGTTACCATCTCCGAATAAAGAATTGATGAAAAATCAAGAAAATCAGTTACCAGAGAGAGCTGATGAACCAGTGACACAACCAACATCAGATAACCCAAAGAACAGGGAAGACAGAGAACATGAGCCATCCAATAGTTCCAATCACACACAGGAAAGTAAGGAAGAAGAAATGAAAGACTTTGGTACTGTTCCAAAGCCCCTTGTGACTGTGGTGGTAGACTGAGGACTTTAGCTGGGTTATGCTCAGATTGCCCATGACCTTTTGAAAAATACTGGACATAAAATTTGTGCCCTGATCCGAACGGATCTCGACAGGCAGGCCATATCAGGTGAAGAATTGAGTTAGCCCCTCCACCACTACCTTGGCAGAGATAGTTCTTAGGGGGATGGCCTCTGGAAATCGGGTGGCCGCATCCATAATGGTAAGAAGATACTGGTAGTCCCCTTTGTTTTCAGCAGGGAACCCACACAATCTACCAGTACTCTGCTGAATGGTTCCCCAAAAGCTAGTATGGGAATTAGGGGCACAGGTTTTTTTGCAGATTGGGCTTCCCCACAACCTGGCACGTGTGTCAGATTTTAGAGACCTCGACCACATCCTTGTGGAGGTGTGGCCAGCAAAAATGCTATCTTATGCAAGCTTGGGTTTTTTGGACACCAACATGCCCATCTATTGGCATTTCGTGGGCTATTCTCAATATTTCCCTACGGTACCTCAGTGGCACCACTAGCTGGTGGGCACTGAGCACTCTTGGTGCACAGGTCCACTGGGGAAGATACCACCTATGTCCTCGCCAGGTCAATACCAAAGAGCAGGTTGACCCCGTTCACAGGTAAACTCGGGACAATCTCCATGGTTACTGGTCCTGAAATAATGTCACACTCCAGGTATAAAGTTATGGGCATATACCTTTCCCTGATACCCGTTCACTAATACTTTGGCATTCAATGCATTCTCTGGGGGAAAGGTCATACCTTTTCCCAGCAAAAGGGATTGGGTAGCCCCTATATCCCTCGGTATGACTATGGCTTACTTGCCTCACTGGAGGGGGATGGGGTCACTTTTCCTTGGGACACAAAATCCTGGTAACTCTCAGGGATTTTGTTAAGTTCTCCAGCACTCACAACCCTACATTTACAGGGGCTTACTGACACAGTTAGAGCCACAGTCTGGTCTGATGTGCTTTCCATCAGGGCCCCTTTTCCTGCATTGGTCTGGTCTACTCTGACTAATCCTATGGGTTTTCCCCTAACCTCCAGCAGTCAGCTCGAAGGTGACCTGCTTTGTTGCAATGGTAACATGCAGGCTTTCAGGCATCACTCCTGTTCTCAGCACCTTCCTTTTTGGCCTGAGGAGGGCCCCCTGTGTTTCCACTTTCCTTTCTCACCCATGGCTGTTCATCCACCTATCACTGTCTCACTTTCTATCCTTTTCAGGTTTTTGGAGGTGAATAGGGAAGGATTTCCCTTGGGGAAAGGGCTTGTGAATAAGTGTATAATCATCAGCCAGAGTTGCTGCCTGCCTGGCTCGTGGAACCTTTTGATCCTTCACATGGGTTTTTATGGAAAGGGGAAGCGAGTTTTTGAACTCCTCGAGGAGGATCATCTCCCTGAGGTTTTCATAGATGGAGTATAGAAATAGAAGGTTAGTGCAGATGAATGCATGGCTGGAAAGATGGTGAATGAGGGAGGGCTTTAGATTCCTGGGACACTGGGACTCAATTTTGGAGATGGTGGGACATGTATAGGCCAGACAGGTTGCTCCTGAACAGAGCTGGGACAAATTTCCTTGCGGAGTGATTTGCTAATGCTATTGGGGAGGGTTTAAACTAACTTGATAGGGGTGTCGGAATCAGGAGGAAACATTAAAGAGGAATACCAAGGTGCACAGAATACTGGGAGAGATAGGTGTGGTCAGAGTAAGGGAGAAAGTAATAAAGTCTATATCAGGGTTAATGTGCATGTATGTGAATGCACGGAGTGTTGTTAATAAGTGGTGAGTTACAGGCGCAGATTGATATGTGGAAATATGTATATACCAGAGTCCTGGCTTTAAGAAGGGCAGGACTGGGTGTTAAATATTCCTGGATACAAGGTGTTCAGGCAAGATAGAAAAGGAAGAAAAGGGAGAGGAGTGGCGGATTACTGGAGGAGAGCATTGCAGTGCTGGAGAGAAAGGATATTCCTGAGGGGTCAAGGACAGAATCTATTTGTCTAGAGCTAAGGAACACAAAAGGTGCAATTACGCTGCTTAGTGTCGTCTATAGGCTACCAACCAATTGGCTGAGTGACAGGAATCAGAGAGTAGTGCTAAATGGATGCTCTTTGGGCTGGAGGAAGGTTTGTAGTGGAGTTCCCCAGGGGTCAGTTTTGGGACTCTTGCTAGTCCTGATATATATTAATGACCTAGACCTTAGTGTACAGGGCACAATTTCTAAATTTGTGGATGATACAAAACTTGGAACAATTGTGAACTGTAAGGAGGATAGTGTAGAACTTCAAAAGGACATAGTCAAGTTAGTGGAATGGGCAGACAAGTGACAGATGAACTTCAATGCAGAGAAATGTGAGGTGCTTCATTTTGGTAGGAAGAACATGGAGAGACAATATAACATTTTTACGCCCAGGTGAGAAAGGTGTCTAGGGGCCCCTCTCAGCCTTCACCAGGGCTTACTGTAACAGGGTTTAATTTTAAAGACACCATGTTTTTAGCTCCCCCTTGGTGAATCTTTGTTCACCATTTTCTAATTATAAGGCAAAGAAACCAGCACAAACAGGCTTTCTTAGGTTTAAAGAAGAAAAGTTGAAATTTATTAAACTTAAAATATAATTCAGTTGACGCCTACGGATACACGACAGGCCCATGCTGGCTTGCATATGCGATACACACATGCAAATAGAGACAGAAAAGAGCAGAAGAAAATAAAGTGGAAAATTTTGAGGAAATATCTGAAGAGTCTTTTTTACAGATCTTCAAACTCACTGTAGAATCCTTGATTGTATGTAAATCTGGCTTTTCGTTGGGGCCCAGTATTCTTCTTAAACCTTGTTCGCTGTAGCAGACTTTTCTGTCATGGAGTTTATGTGTCTTCAGTGTAATTAGAGTTCCGTGAGAAAAAGATGGGAGCAGACAGGAGAGGCTGTGGTGAGCCAGCTAGGACAGGTCTTTTTTGTCCAGGAGCAAACAGATACTCTCTGAGTTCAAACTCTCTGTGGCTCGTTCAAAAAACGCTGGAGCAGCCAGTTACTCATGTGACCAGCTGGTCCAACCAGTCCCGACCCCTATGGATTGCATCACCCCAGCAGGCCCTGGAATGCGCTTCCCCATCCCTCACTGTCTGGTGATCAACATCCATTGTGGGTTGAAAGTGTCAGGGAATGGTCCTTTGTCTACACAAGCACCATCTGTTAGTATGCAAATATTTTTTCCAGCCATGGCTGATCTGTTCAACAAGTCATTTCCTCGCTCCAGCAACAGTTCAAAATCAATATTCATATGACAAAACCAATGTGCCTCATTCTTGGTAGGTGGGGGCCTGCATGACACCTCCACACCTAGCGGAATGAAATGCGATTTGAGAACAGCGCATTTCATTAAAAGGGTCGAGAGAAAATATAAGATACAGAAAAAAACATGCTACTTAGTATTATCACCTCATTCCATGACAATATGAAAGGCACAATTCAGCATAAGGGTGCATCATCAGACTCCTTTCCCATCCTGAGTGGTGTGAAACAGGGCTGTGTTCTCGCACCCACACTGTTTGGGATCTTCTTCTCACTGCTGCTCTCACATGCGGTTAAGTCTTCAGAAGAAGGAATTTTCCTCCACACAACATCAGATGGCAGGTTGTTCAACCTGTCTTAGAGCGAAGACCAAAGTACAGAAAGTCCTCATCAGGGAACTCCTCTTTGCTGACGATGCTGCATTACCATCCCACACAGAAGAGTGTCTGCAGAGACTCATTGACAGGATTGCGGCTGCCTGCAACTAATTTGGCCTAACCACCAGTTTCAAGAAAATGAACATCATGGGACAGGATGTCAGAAATGCTCCATCCATCAATATCGGCGACTACGATCGGGAAGTGGTTCAAGAGTTCACCTACCTAGGCTCAACCATTACCAGCAACCTGTCTCTCGATGCAGAAATCAACAAGCGCATGGGAAAGGCGTCCGCTGCTATGTCCAGACTGGCCAAGAGAGTGTGGGAAAATGGCGCACTGACACAGAACACAAAAGTCAGAGTGTTTCAAGCCTGTGTCCTCAATACCTCACTCTATGGCAGCAAGGCCTGGACAACGTATGTCAGCCAAGAGCGACTCTCAATGCATTCCATCTTTGCTGACTCCGGAGAATCCTTGGCATCAGGTGGCAGGACCGTATCTCCAACACAGAAGTCTTCGAGGCAGCCAACATCCCCAACATGTATGCCCTACAGAGCCAGTGGCGCTTGAGATGGCTTGGCCATGTGAGCCGCATGGAACATAGAACATAGAACATAGAACATTACAGCGCAGTACAGGCCCTTCAGCCCTCGATGTTGCGCCGACCTGTGAAACCATCTGACCTACACTATTCCATTTTCATCCATATGTCTATCCAATGACCACTTAAATGCCCTTAAAGTTGGCAGGATCCCCAAGGACATATTGTACAGCAAGCTCGGCACTGGTATCAGACCCACCAGCCGTCCGTGTCTCCGCTTTAAAGACGTTTGCAAATGTGATATGAAGTCCTGTGACATTGACCACAAGTCGTGGGGGCCTGTTGCCAGCAATCGCCAGAGCTAGCGGACAGCCATAAAGGCGGGGCTGAAGAGAGGCGAGTCGCAGAGACTCGGCAGTTGGCAGGAAAAGAGACAGCAGTGTAAGAAGAGAGTCAACTGTGTAACTGCCCTGAAAACAGACTTTACCTGCAGCGCTTTTGGAAGAGTCTGTCACTCTAGAATTGGCCTTCATAGCCACTCCAGGCACTACTCCACAAACCACTGACCACCTCAAGGTGCTTACCCATTGTCTCTCGAGACAAAGAGGCCAAAAAGGAAAGGAAAGGAAGGTCTCTCATTCATTCCCATTCATTCATAAATCCTAAAACCTATTACAGCCTGTCTTTTCTTGGTGCCAGTGCTGCTTTAATTGCCCCCTTTTTGGTATCCCAGTAAACATGTGTTTTTTTGGGGAAGTTTTTCTTCAGTTTGCCCATTTCCATGGCTGCCTAGGGTCTTTGAGATGGTTAGGTTTAGTTAGCCCTGAGTTGGAATTTTTTTCTTCAGGCTACTCAGTAGTGGGCAGATCTATCCTGAACTCTCTTTCAGTACTTTGCTCTGTCATGCAAAGGCTTTTGAATTCAGGGGATGGGTAGTTCTCTTTTTTTCTGACTGTGGGGGAGAATTCTTTGCCATTCTCCCCTTTGTCCTCTGGGACACTCCTGCCTGCAGGTATTTGTGCAGACTCTACTGCCCTCCCCTGTGGCACTTTGACTAGATGAGGCATCACCCTCAAAGTTTCTCTGCCCCCTGGAAGTCTTTCTTTGTCTCTGCAGGTTCCTGTAAATGCTGTTAGCAACTCTGGTGGGGTACTTCTAGTGTCTGCATTTACATAGGAGGATGTGGGGTCTAGCTTTTCACATTCTTTGGGGTTGGCTGACCAGACAGTAAGGGTTTTCATCTGGGATTCCCCCTGGATTTCCTTTAACCCGCCCTCTTGGTCACTTTTTCCCTTTCCCTGTCTAACCTATTGTCAGCCTTGTGCCCACCTGTCCCTTTTTGTTCTCGGCGGGGGTCCATTGCAGTGCACCAGCCCTGTGCTGGAGGGTCCTCCTAACACCGGTACAGGACTTAGGGGTGCAGGTTTCACTGTAGGTTGGTGTTTCCCTTCAACCTAGCACATTTGGCAACTCCTGCAGTACTCCACCACATCTTTGTGGAGTTTTGGCCAGTCAAACTGCTGTCTTATGCGGGCTTTGGACTTTCGTATACCAGCATGTACAGCCACTGTAATCTCGTGGGCACTTCTTAATGTTTCTCTCCGGTACCTCTGTGCTACCACTAACTGGTGAACTACTGTCCATTCCTTGCTCTCAGGTCTGTGAGGAGAACTCCATTTCCTCATCAGTACCTAATTCTTTAAATTGGAGCAATCAGGGACTCCGTCTGCTTCACTTTCAGACTAGGAAGCCTGTGCTAACTCTTGCAATACAGGGTCGGCTCGCTGAGCCTCAGCTAGGAAAAATCCATTTAATTCATTCCCTGGGTCTCCTAACTTTCCAAAGAAATTCTCAGACAGACAGACCTCATGGTCAGTGCTCATCCAGTCTTCTCTGGGGGAGCTGGTTTGATGATGGCCTGACCTACTACACATTCAGGAAACTGCAGGGGTCCGTCACCTGCAGAGAAGGCGGAGAGGAGATTTGATCAAGGTATTCAAAATCGTGAGTGACCAGGACAGAGTGGATAGGAAAAAATTGTTCCCACTCCTGAAAGGATCAAGAACAAGAGAAACAAAAGTGATCTGAGTTAAAACTTCTTCACACAGTCAGTGGTTAGGATGTGGAATGCAATGGTTGAGAGTGTGGCGGAGCCAGATACAATTGAGGCATTCAAAAAGGAATTTAACTGTTTTTTGAAAAGGAAGAATTTGCAGGGTTATGGGGAGAAGGCGGGGGAATGGAATTAAGTGAATTGCTCATTACGGGGAGGCGGTGGCGTAGTGGTATTAACATTGGACTAGTAACCCAGAGACCCAGGGTATTGATCTGGAGACTTGGGTTCGAATCCCATCACAGCAGAAGGTGGAATTTGAATTTAATTAATAAATCTGGAATTAAAAGCTAGTCGAATGATGGCCATGAAACCATTGTCGATTGTTGTAAAAACCCATCTGGTTCACTAATGTCCTTTAGGGAATGAAATATGCTGTCCTTACCTGGTCTGGCCTACATGTGACTCCAGACCCACAGCAATGTGGTTAGCTCTTACATGCCCTCTGAAATGGCCTAGCAAACCACTCAGTTGTCCCTAACTGCTACAAAGTCAATAAAAAGGATGAAACCGGATGGACCACCCGGCATCGACCTAGGCACTGGAAACGATAATGGCAAATTTAGCCCTGTCGACCCTGCAAAGTCCTCCCTATTAACATCTGGGGGCTTGTGCCAAAGTAGGGAGAGCTGTCCCATGGACTAGTCAAGCAACAGCCTGACATAGTCATACTCACGGAATCATACCTTACAGACAATGTCCCAGACACTGCAATCACTATCCCTGGGTAAGTCCTGTCCCACTGGCAGGACAGACCCAGCAGAGGTGGCGGGACAGTGGTCGACAGTAGGGAGGGAGTTGGCCTGGGAGTCCTCAACATCGACTCTGGACCCCATGAAGTCTCATGGCATCAGGTCAAACATGAGCAAGGTAACCTCCTACTGATTACCACCTACTGCCCTCCCTCAGCTGATGAGTCAGTACTCCTCCATATTGAACACCACTTGGAGGAAGCACTGAGGGTGGCAAGGGCACAAAATGTACTCTGGGTGGGGGACTTCAATGTGCATCACCAAGAGTGCCTCGGTAGCACCACTACTGAACGAGCTGGCCGAGTCCTGAAGGACATAGCTGCTAGACCGGGTCTGCGGCAAGTGGTGAGAGAACCAACAAGAAGGAAAAACATACTTGACTTTGTTCTCACCAATCTGCCTGCCGCAGATGCTTCTGTCCATGACTGTATTGGTAGGAGTGACCACCGCACAGTCCTTGTGGAGACGATGTCTGGCTTTCACATTGAGGATACCATCCATTGTGTTGTGTGGCACTATCACCGTGCTAAATGGGATAGATTTCGAACAGATCTAGCAATGCAAAACTGGGCAACCATGAGGCGCTGTGGGTCATCAGCAGCAGAAGAATTGTACTCAACCACAATCTCTAACCTCATGGCCCGATATATCCCCCACTCTACCATTACCATCAAACCAGGAGACCAACATGGTTCAATGAAGAGTACAGGAGGGCATGCCAGGAGCAGCAGAAGGCATACCTCAAAATGAGGTGTCAACCTGCTGAAGCTACAACACAGGACTACTTGCATGCCAAACTGCATAAGCAGCATGCGATAGACAGAGATAAGCGATCCCATAACCAACGGATCAGATCGAAGCTCTGCAGTCCTGCCACATCCAGCCGTGAATGGTGGTGGACAATTAAACAACTAACTGGAGGAGGTGGCTCCACAAATATCCCAATCCTCAATAATATAAAAGCAAAATACTGCGGATGCTGGAAATCTGAAACAAAAACAAGAAATGCTGGAGTCACTCAGCAGGTCTGGCAGCATCTGTGGAAAGAGAAGCAGAGTTAACGTTTCGTGTCAGTGACCCTTCTTCGGAACTGACAAATATTAGAAAAGTCACAGATTATAAACAAGTGAGGTGGGGGTGGGGCAAGAGATAACAAAGGAGAAGGTGCAGATTGGACAAGGCCACATAGCTGACCAAAAGGTCACGGAGCAAAGGCAAACAATATGTTAAGGTGTGTTGAAAGACAAAGCATTAGTACAGATTAGGTGTGAATACACTGAATATTGAACAGCAGCAAGTGCAAACCTGAAGAAAAACAACCTGAAAAAAACAGTGGGTAAGCAAACTGAACAAACTAAGATGAAATGAAATAAATGCAAAAAAAGATTGTAAAAAATGTAAAAAGGAATGTAAAAAAAAAAAGGAAGAAAAAATAACTAAAAATGAAAGTAAAATGGGGGGCTGTCATGCTCTGAAATTATTGAACTCAATGTTCAGTCCGGCAGGCTGTAGTGTGCCTAATCGGTAAATGAGATGCTGTTCCTCGAGCTTGCGTTGATGTTCACTGGAACACTGCAGCAATCCCAGGACAGAGATATGAGCATGAGAGCAGGGGGGAGTGTTGAAATGGCAAGCAACCGGAAGCTCAGGGTCCTGCTTGCGGACTGAGCGGAGATGTTCCGCAAAGCGGTCACCCAGTCTGCGCTTGGTCTCCCCAATATAGAGGAGACCACACTGTGAGCAGCGAATACAGTATACTACATTGAAAGAAGTACAAGTAAATCGCTGCTTCACCTGAAAGGAGTGTTTGGGGCCTGGGATAGTGAGGAGAGAGGAGGTAAATGGGCAGGTATTACACCTCCTGCGATTGCAGGGGAAGGTGCCCTGGGACGGGGACGAGGTGGTGGGGGCAATGGAGGAGTGGACCAGGGTGTCGCGGAGGGAACGATCCCTTCGGAATGCTGACAGGGGAAGGGAGGGGAAGATGCGACTGGTAGTGGCATCACGCTGGAGGTGGCGAAAATGGCGGAGGATGATCCTTTGGATATGGAGGCTGGTGGGATGAAAAGTGAGGACAAGGGGAACCCTGTCACGGTTCTGGGAGGGAGGGGAAGGGGTGAGGGTAGAGGTGCGGGGAATGGGTCGGACACGGTTGAGGGCCCTGTCAACCACAGTGGGGGGAAATCCTCGGTTGAGGAAAAAGGAGGTCATATCAGAAGCACCGTCATGGAAGGTAGCATCATCAGAGCAGATGCGTCGGAGACGGAAAAACTGGGAGAATGGAATGGAGTCCTTACAGGAGGTAGGGTGTGAAGAAGTGTAGTCGAGGTAGCTGTGGGAGTCAGTGGGCTTATAATGGATATTGGTAGACAACCTATCCCCAGAGATGGAGACAGAGAAGTCGAGGAAGGGAAGGGAAGTGTCAGAGATGGACCATGTAAAGGTGAGAGAAGGGTGGAAATTGGAAGCAAAGTTGATAAAGTTTTCTAGTTCGGGGCGGGAGCAGGAAACGGCACCGATACAGTCATCAATGTACCGGAAAAAGAGTTGGGGGAGGGGGCCTGAGTAGGACTGGAACAAAGAATGCTCGACATATCCCACAAAAAGACAGGGATAACTAGGACCCATGCGGGTACCCATAGCGACACCTTTTACTTGAAGGAAGTGCATGGAGTTGAAGGAGAAGTTGTTCAATGTGAGAACAAGTTCAGCCAGGCGGAGGAGGGTGGCGGTGGATGGGGACTGGTTGGGCCTCCGTTCCAGGAAGAAGCGGAGAGCCCTCAAACCATCCTGGTGGGGGATGGAGGTGTGGAGCGATTGGACGTCCATAGTGAAGAGGAGGCGGTTGGGACCAGGAAACTGGAAATTGTCAAAATGACGTAGGGCGTCAGAAGAGTCACGGATGTAGGTGGGAAGAGACTGGACCAGCGGAGAAAAGATAGAGTCTAGATAGGAAGAAATAAGTTCAGTGGGGCAGGAGCAGGCTGACACAATGGGTCTGCCAGGACAGTCCCGTTTGTGGATTTTGGGAAGGAGGTAGAAGCGGGCTGTCCGGGGTTGTGGGACTATGAGGTTGGAAGCCGTAGAGGGAAGATCTCCAGAGGAGATGAGGTCAGTGACAGTCCTTTGGACGGTGGCTTGATGTTCGGTGGAGGGGTCATGGTCCAGAGGGAGGTAGGAAGAGGTGTCTGTGAGTTGGCGTTGAGCTTCTGCAAGGTAGAGGTCGGTACGCCATACGACAACAGCACCACCCTTGTCTGCAGGTTTGATGACCATGTCGGGGTTAGACCTGAGAGAACGGAGTGCCTCAAGTTCAGAGGGGGACAGGTTAGAGTGAGTGAGGGGGGCAGAGAAATTGAGACGACCAATGTCTCGCCGACAGTTTTCAATGAAGAGATCAAGAGCGGGTAAGAGGCCAGGGGGAGGGGTCCAGGTAGAGGGAGAATGCTGGAGGCGGGTGAATGGGTCTGCTGGTCGGGGGGAGGACTCCTGGTCGAAGAAGTAAGCCCGGAGGCGGAGGCGACGGAAGAAGAGCTCAACGTCATGCCGAGCGCGAAATTCATTGAGGTGGGGGCGTAAGGGGATAAAACTGAGACCTTTGCTGAGTACAGAACGCTCAGCATCAGAGAGGGGGAGGTCAGAGGGTATAGTGAATACACGGCAAGGGGTCAGATCAGAAGGGGTGGGGTCAGAGGGAAGTGAAGCGGAAGGAGGATCTGGAGGGGCATTAGTCCCCATCAGCTGCTGGAGCTTGCGTTCCTTAACACCTGAAAGGAAGAAAAAAGTTTTTTGTTAATGCGTCGGATGAGACGTAAGATGAGATGAAACGGTGGAGTAGAACAGCTTTGAGATAAGGTGAGATGGTGCTGCTGGAGAGAGAGGTCCAGTGTGTGCATGTGGCGGCGCATAGCACTGAGTGTGGATCTCAGGATGCGGCGAGAGTAGCAGTCCGAGGAACGTTGTATTTCTCGGAGTTACCTGTGATCCTGGGTGGTTTCAAAGCATGATGGGTGAAACTGCAGTTGGAATCCACGTGGAATAAGTCGGAGCCGGAGACAGTCACTGAGGAAGGAGATGTGGCTGTGAAAACGAGTTTTGGTAGATACCTTATCAAACACCAGGAGGGAAATAGAAAGCAATGAAGGTGAACAAGGTAAAAGAGACAAACGAAAATCCCTTCGAAGAGAAGAGCAGAACTTCTTCAAGGTAGGCATTCCTGGAAGAGAAGTGGCAGTGAATTAAACACTAAAATAAAAGCAAAATACTGTGGATGCTGGAAATCTGAAACAAAAACAAGAAATGCTGGAGTCACTCAGCAGGTCTGGCAGCATCTGTGGAAAGAGAAGCAGAGTTAACGTTTCGGGTCAGTGACCCTTCTTCGGAACTGACAAATATTAGAAAAGTCACAGATTATAAACAAGTGAGGTGGGGGTGGGGCAAGAGATAACAAAGGAGAAGGTGCAGATTGGACCAGGCCACATAGCTGACCAAAAGGTCACGGAGCAAAGGCAAACAATATGTTAATGGTGTGTTGAAAGACAAAGCATTAGTCCCAATCCTCAATGGTGGGGGAGCCCAGCACATCAGTGCAAAAGATAAGGCTGAAGCATTTGCAACAATCTTCAGCCAGAAGTGCCGAGTTGATGATCCATCTCGGCCCCCTCCTGAAGTCCCCAGCATTACAGATGCCAGACTTCAGCCAATTCGATTCACTCCGCATGATATCAAGAAACAACTGAAGGCACTGGATACTACAAAGGCTATGGGTCTTGAAAATATTCCACAATAGTACTGAAGACCTGTGCTCCAGAACTTGCCGCACCCCTAGCCAAGCTGTTCCAGTACAGCTACAACACTGGCAACTACCCGGCAATGTGGAAAATTGCCCAGGTATGTCCTGTACTCAAAAAGCAGGACAAGTCCAGCGCAGCCAATTACCGCCCCATCAGTCCACTGTCAATCATCTGCAAAGTGATGGAAGGTGTCATCAACAGTGCCATCAAGCAGCACTTGCTTAGCAATAACCTGCTCAGTGATACTCAGTTTGGGTTCCGACAGGGCCACTCAGCACCTGACCTCATTACAGCCTTGGTTCAAACATGGACAAAAGAGCTGAACTCAAGAGGTGAGGTGAGAGTGACTGCCCTTGACATCAAGGCAGCATTTGACCGAGTATGGCATCAAGGAGCCCTAGCAAAACTGGAGTCAATGGGAATCAGGGGGAAAACTCTCTGATGGTTAGAGTCATACCTAGCACAAAGGAAGATGGCTGTGGTTGTTGGAGGTCAATCATCTGAGCTCCAGGACATCACTGCAGGATGTCAGGGTAGTGTCCCAGGCCCAACCATCTTCAGCTGTTTCATCAATGACCTTCCTTCAATCATAAGGTCAGAAGTGGGGATGTTCGCTGATGATTGCACAATGTTCAGCACCATTTGTGACTCCTCAGATACAGAAGAAGTCCGTGTAGAAATGCAGCACGATCCGGACACTATCCAGGCTTTGGCTGATAAGTGGCAAGTAACATTTGCGCAACACAAGTGTCAGGCAATGACCATCTCCAACAAGAGAGAATCTAACCATCTCCCCTTGACATTCAATGGGATTACCATCACTGAATCCCCCACTATCAACATCCTAGGGGCTAACATTGACCAGAAACTGAACTGGAGTAGCCATATAAATACCGTGGCTACAAGAGCAGGTCAGAGGCTAGGAATCCTGCGGCGAGTAACTCACCTCCTGACTCCCCAAAACCTGTCCACCATCTACAAGGCACAGTTCAGGCGTGTGATGGAATACTCTCCACTTGCCTGGATGGGTGTACTCCAACAATACTCAAGAAGCTCGACACCATCCAGGACAAAGCAGCCCGCTTGATTGGCATCCCATCCACAAAACATTCACTCCCTCCACCACCGACGCACAGTGGCAGCAGTGTGTACCATCTGCAAGATGCACTGCAGCAATGCACCAAGGCTCCTTAGACAGCACCTTCCAAACCCACGACCTCTACCACCTCGAAGGACAAGAGCAGCAGATGCATGGGAACATCACCACCTGCAAGCTCCTGTCCAAGTCACACACCATCCTGACTTGGAACGATATCGCCGTTCCTTCACTGTCGCCTGGTCAAAATCCTGGAACTCCCTTCCTAACAGCACTGTGGGTAGACCTACCTCACATGGACTGCAGCGCTTCAAGAAGGCAGCTCACCACCACCTTTTCAAGGACAATTAGGGATGGACTATAAATGCTGGCATAGCCAGTGACACCCACTTCCCATGAATGAATAAAAAAAAGTAGAGAGCCGATGCAACAATGATGGCCTGAATGGCCTCCTTCTGCACTGTAACAATTTTGTGATTCTGTGTGCCTCTATTTTAAGTGCCCATATTCATCGGTTGAAAGCGAGATGCTTAACCCTTTCAAACTCAGTGTAAGTTTGTTCAGGCCGTTTTCGGAGAGTTCAGATTTTTTGGTTGTATGCCTCCAGTACCAGCTCATATGTGCTCAGGGTAGCATTTTTGCTCATATCATCGTTTGAAGAACTCTCGTCGAACAATAGGGAATAAACCTCATGGGCTTTTCCTGTTAATTTGCTTTGCAGTAGCAGAGTCCAGCCCTCTGCTGGCCACTTCAACTGTTTTGCAAGCTTTTCAAATGAGATGAAAAATGCTTCCACATCCCCCGCATAGAACTTTGGTATCAGTTGGGAGAGCTTTAAATGATCAGCACTCGGTCCTGAGCTAGAGTTAGTTCCCTCACTAGCGGTGCCTTCAATGGGTACATTGGATCTTCCCCTATTCATTTCGAGCTGCCTTAACTCTCTTTCCTGGTTCTTCTTCTGGAAAGCTCTTACTTTCTCCCTTTCCTGGAATTCTCTCTCTCTTTCTTCTTTCCATTCCTGTCTTTTCCTTTCCTGGAATTCTCTCTCCTTCCATTCCTGTCGCTCCCTTTCCTTTACTTTTTCATGGAATTCTAGCTCTAGTCTTCGCAATTCCAGCTGTATCTTGGCTAATGCTATTCTATCTGTTTCGGATTCTATGCCTGTCCCCAGTTCTTCAGTTTTAATTTCAAAATGGTTGGCCACAAGTTTTAGGTTTTTGGGCTTCCTGGCTTTTGGATGGCTATTTATCTTTAAATGCCCAGCTATACTCCTTAACTCTTCAATGGATGGGGCTTTTAAACTGTTCCAAGTTACTTCATTTGGTTCTAGGAAGGTACTGATCTCAAATGTGGATATTTTAGTACTCTAGCGCTGAACCAGAAGAAAACCTGTATTGAAGTTTTCAAAAATATTGCTAGGGATTAATTTGGTTTCCTGCTTCCAATTTCTCGTTTGTCTTTGGGTTTGATCTCAGACTTAGAGCCCCCAAATTTCTGTTATAATCATGTGAGGAGGGGTCGAAGGGCTCCCCTCTTTTCCCTTTCCTTGTTTGACCACAGCAGGTTTATTTTTTTAAGTGGATATACTTGCCAATTCAGTGAATGTTTAACTGTTTACGCACCATGATCATTAAAAAAAAGGCAATCGGACAGGTTTTCTCAAGTTTAACAAAGAAAGAGTTAACTTTATTGTACTTAAACTGGTATAAGTAAATCTATAAAATACACTCCAACTTTCACACACACACACACACAAATAGGTTACAGAGTAGGGAAAGATAGATTGGTCGAATTAAAGTCCAGAGAAATAAAAGGGGTATACCATCTGTGGAGGTTGGTGACTCAGCTGGCTTCAGGATGAATTTGGTGGTCGCGCAACTTGCCTTTGGTGGTCCTGAGGCTTCTAGTTTGAAGATGGATGGCTGATTCGGTGGTTGTCTGGGAGGCAGCAATGTGGCTGATTTCCTTCAAGGAGGTCTCTGTCTTTTCCTTCCGGAACCTTATCAAAACTCTATAGCTCCACCCTCAGGCTTAAGTAATTAAGCGCAGTAAACATTGATCGGCGAACAGACTAACACAATCAAACACAGATAAATTTAACCACTCAACACTACAGTCTGCAGCAGGTGATATGCCTCAGTGATCATGGTCAGCAGGCAGAGTTCGAAGCTTGCAAGGTTTGAGTTGTTTATCTCCATCAGTTTAATATTCAGGTTTACAGCTGGTGGATTAAAAAAAAATCATAATTTGAAATAGCATGTTTTTGTGTCAGTATTGACGAATGGTCATTTAAACACTTTATATATGATTTTGCAATCTGATTTCACTTTGAAGTAGATCAGTAGGCAGGCCTACACTTATGAAAAATGCCAGAACCCTAATGCACAGGGGCGGCACAGTGGCACAGTGGTTAGCATCGCAGCCTCACAGCTCCAGCGACCCGGGTTCAATTCTGGGTACTGCCTGTGTGGAGTTTGCAAGTTCTCCCTGTGTCTGCGTGGGTTTTCTCCGGGTGCTCCGGTTTCCTGCCAAAAGACTTGCAGGTTGGTAGGTAAATTGGTCATTATAAATTGCCCCTAGTATAGGTAGGTGGTAGGGAAATATAGGGACAGGTGGGGATGTGGTAGGAATATGGGATTAGTGTAGGATTAGCATAAATGGGTGGTTGATGGTCGGCACAGACTCGGTGGGCCGAAGGGCCTGTTTCAGTGCTGTATAACTAAACTAATGGTTAATTGGAAAATAAAAATGAAATTTGTGGCACAGATTATATCTCATCAGCTGCACAATATTACTTTACTTAATTTGCTTACTTTACTTAATTTACCTTGTTACGACTGTTTGCTGCATTCATCCTGGTGCTAATTTTTTAAAAAGAAACTTGTAGTTCCTAGCTGGTACTAAAGTGACTTCTGTAAGTTGACTGTGTGCATGTTCTCGAGGAATGACATTTTCTTGAATTTTGAAACCAGGGGTAGATGTTTTCCGGCTGCCCTCGATGAATTTCTGTTACATTGGGAGTCCTTAGAAGTCAAAGACAGTGCTTCCCAGCTCAGTGTTCTAACTGAGCAGCATGAGATCTTGGGGCGGGGTGTGGGGGAAGCTGGGCAATTCTCAGCTCTGAACCACTGACATGGGACGGGGGCAACACCAAGACCAGGAGAAGATGTCGCAGCAGGGTGAATGGTAAGCAACTTTTAATGCATGACTGGCGGATGCAAAGTGCCACCAATCTGGTGTTGGCATGTTTACTTTGCCCAACCATTGACCAGGGGGAGAGAACTGAACAGAAACCAGGCTTGAATTTTCCTGGTGATGCTGTCAGCTGTTGTAAGTTTTTACTGAGGTGATGCCACATGCTTTCTTGTTGCATGTGATTATTGCATACTTGGGCAGGCATTTCAACTGTCACTGTCCTCAGTTTACTGTTAAATTCATAATTATAGAATCAGAGAATGATATAGCACAGAAGGAAGCCATTCAGCCCATCATGTCTGTGCTGGCTGTTTGAAAGCGCTATCCAATTAGTCCCATTACCCCGTCCTTTCCTCGTAACCCTGCAAATGTTTCCTGTCAAGTATTTCTCGGATTCCCTTTTGAAAGTTATTATTGAATCTGCTTTCAGGCAGTGTATTCCAGATCAGAACAACTTGCTGCAATAAATCACAAAATTACAGAATTGTTACAGCGCAGAAGGAGGCTATTTGGCCCGTCTTGTCTGCACTGGCTGTCCGATTGAGCAATTCGCCGAGTGCCATTTCCCCACCTTCTCCCCGTAACACTGCACATTCTTCCTTTTCAGATAACAGTCAAATTCCCTTTTGAAGGCCTTGATTGAACCTGCCTGCACCGCATTTTCAGATTCCAGATCCTAACCACTCGTTGCATGAAACAATTTTCCCTCATGTTCGCTTTTGCTTCTTTTGCCTCATCTCACTTCTGGTTCTATTACCAATTACTTTAGGGTGACCATACATCCCCATCTTCCAGGGACAGCCCCTGAATGAGGTACTGTATCTCCCAGCAAACAGTATCTCCAGAAGACTCTGTGGTTCACGAAATTTGTGCCTGAATACCCTCACTGCCATGTTACTTGGATAAGCTCCGTTCATCCAAGCAACTGCAACACAACACAGACAGGCTAGCAGAATGAGCAGAAAAGTGGCAGATGGGATTTAATACACAGAAGTGTGAGGTGATACATTTTGGCAGAAGGGATAGGGTGAGGCAAAAGCAAGGAAGTTATGTTGAACCTTTTTAAAGCTCTGGTTAGGCCACATCTAGAGTATTGCATCTAGTTCTGGTCACCACACTTTCAGAAGAATGTG
Source organism: Heterodontus francisci (assembly GCF_036365525.1). Lineage (NCBI taxonomy): Eukaryota > Metazoa > Chordata > Chondrichthyes > Heterodontiformes > Heterodontidae > Heterodontus > Heterodontus francisci. The sequence goes on along the minus strand of NC_090372.1, from coordinate 159,076,227 downwards.
AAGATCGTTGAGATGGTGCAGAAGAGATTTACGAAAATGGTTCCAGTGATGAGGGATTTTAGTTACAAGCTTAGATTGGCGAAGCTGGGGTTGTTCTCCTTGGAGCGAAGAATATTGAGGGGAAATTTGTTCGAGGTGTACAAGATTGTAACAGGTTTAGATAAGGTAGACAAAGAGATGCTGTTCCCATTGGATGATGCTACAAGGACTAGGGGATACAGATTTAGGGTTTTGGGCAAAAGATGCAGGGGGAATGTAAGAAAGAACTGTTTTACGCCGTGAGTGGTATTGACCTAGAACTCGCTGCCTACAAGGTTGGTGGAAATGGAGATGATGAATGAGTTCAAAAGGATTTTGGATGGGCACTTGAAGAAAATAAACTTGCAGGGCTACGTGGATAGAGGGGGGTAATGGGACTGTCTGGTTTGCTCGAAAGAGAGCCGACATGGGATTGATTTGCCGAATGGCCTCCTTCTATTCCGTAATGACTCTATGACTATGAGTTATCCTAATCACAGTTCGGGTAAATCAACACCCACACTCAGACTCAGCGGTTGACTAATCAAGGGCCCAATATTGATTGGTCCACAATTGCCAATGGGCAGAGAATTTGTCAATAAAAGTGCAGATCACCATTTATTGTCTGTTGAATTGCTTTGAGCGTTACATATGAACATATGTAAGAACATACGAATTAGGAGCAAGAGTAGGCCACTCAGCGCCTTGAGCTTCTCAGCCATTGTTATATATTGTTATACAATCTGTAAAGTGCTAGGAACTAATTAGCAAGGAACTAGTTGTTATGTGTAAGTGTTCCAGTCGGGCCACATTCATGGCTGCACTGGAGAGTCATGGGATATGTAACACAAAAACCAGTTTCACCAGTCCTACAGCAGGCAGCATGGTGACTGAACAAATAAATGAAAAGCTCAAGCCTTTCCAAGTTTAAAGTGTGCTTATTTCCAACATCTGGGAATCAGAAAACAACAAGAAGATGTAACATAGTGGCAGCGAGTTTCTGTGAGTAAACCTAGAACATTTTAAAAGAATTAGATTGGGAAAATTGACCCAAATTAGTGCCAGAGAGAGAGAAAGAAAAACTGAGTGACTCATGTGAAAACGAAAAATGAAATGTCAGCCGGGACTGAAAGGAATGCACAGCTACAGCCTATAACGAATTGGGAAGCTGATGATGTTGTAGAGGCATTTGAGAAGTTTAAACAGAAGTGCAGATTGAAGTACTTTCCTAAATGGTATATCCTTTTGTGGGATGGAGATAAAGGATTAAATTTATTTAACAGCTGGGACCTAAGTGAAGAGGACAGCAGAAACACAGACAAAAGTTTTGATAGATTCAGCACCCATCTCCAGCCAAAATCAAATCATCGGATATACCAATATGAATTTCAAGGCCTCAGACAGGAACTAGGTGAGCCTATTGACAATTTTGTAACAAGATTGAAAAATGCAGCCAGAAAATGTAAATTTAAGGACACAGATGAACGGCTGATAGATCAGCTCATTTGGGGTTCTGCACATCCTGAAGTACAGAAAGCTCTAATCGGAAAGGACAAGCTCACAATATCGCAGGCTGTAGACACTGCCAGAGCATATGAAGCCATGAGCAGATAGATGAAAACACTGATGACCAAAACGGCTAGCCTTCAGTTAAGCCAAGAGAAAGGCAGCAGGGTTGATGCAGTGAAACAACAACAAAAGGATGTACACTAGACAGAGAGAAAGACATGCAGGAGCTGTGGACGACCACATGAATTCACAGACAGAAGGAAATGTCCCACATATGGATCAATCTGCAGAGCTTGTGGAAAGACCAATCACTGGGAAAAGATGTGCAGAACAAGGCAAGAAGGTGGTAGATGAGTCACCAGAGCCAGAGTAACAGGGCGAATGAGTAGTGAAAGAAACCAAAACATCCATACCCGGGACGATGACGCTGGGTTTAAGAACACGATAGACATAGGAACCATAAAATTGCACGAGATGTCTGGACGTGACGGTTCCCAGAGAAAAGAAATTCACACAACCATTCAGATCAGGAAGAGGGTGAGAAATAAACCCACAACAATAAATCTGAAGGTGAAGATTGATACTGGAGCACAGAGTAACATCATCCCGCTCAGACTATACCAGCAGATCATTCCTGAAAATTTGGAGGGAAATGGTTATCCAAGGAAAGGTGCTCTGAAACCAAATAACGTCATGCTAACAGCATATGGGGAAACTGAGATTCGACAGCTAGGAATAACCCAAATCAGAGGGACACACAAAGGAAAAGATGTTAACTGTATGTTCTACATCACAGAAACAAATGGTCCAGCTGTCCTGGGGTTGAGCAGTTGTGAAGAGCTGCAGATTATCTCAGTAAACCATGAGGTGAAGGAGGCGCCACTGAGTGTTGAAGACAGTACACCCATTGAAAAGCATCCTCCGATCAGAAGCAAAGAAGATCTGGTACAAATCTCCCCAGAGTGTTTTGATGAGACGGTTGGATGCTTTGAAGATATTGAGTATCACATCACTATTGACCCAGCGATGAAACCAATGATTTATCCCCCACGTAAAGTACCAGTAGAACTAAAAGGAAAGCTTGAAAGAGAGCTCCAAGAAATGGAAGAAAAGAAGGCGATTGCCAGAGTCACAGAGACTACAGATTGGGTAAATTCTATAAGTGGTGAGAAAGAAGCCTAATGGACGGCGAAGAATTTGCTTAGGTCTCAAAGATCTTAACCATGCACTACCCTATTCCAACACTGGAAGAGATCACACCAGCACTGGCAGGGGCAAAAGTTTTCAGCAAACTTGATGCCAGAAATGGCTACTGGAATGTGAAGCTAGATGCAGAATCTTCATTGCTGACAACATTCAACACACCCTTTGCATGGTACAAATTCCTGCATCTACCTTTTGGCCTCAAAGTGAGTCAGGATGTGTTCCAACAGAAAGTAGACAAGACATACAGGGGATGCAAAGGAGCAGTCAGCATAGCTGATGATATGCAGATATATGGTGTAGATGGAAAAGATCATGACAACCATCTACATGAAGCCATGGAGAGAACCAGGAAAGCTGGGATTAAGCTAAACGCAGACAAATGCATTGTAAAAGTGACAGAATGCCAATTCTTCGGAATGGTGTACAAACCTGATGGAGTAATCTCAGCCATCTCTGGGATGGAAGCCCCGAGAGATAAGAGAGAGTTGAGAAGTTTCCTTCGTTTGATACAATACATGAGCTCCTTTATTCCGCACATGTCAGAACACACAGCAAACCTGCGGGAGCTGATGAAAGAAAATGTAGAGTACCAGTGGTCAGAGTCACATGATAGGCATTTCAACAAACCCAAAAAGGTAGTATGCAAGGATACAAGCCTGTCATACTACAACAGAAAGAAATCTGTCACTCTGCAAGTAGTTGCTTCCACAAAAGGACTGAGAGCAGCCCTGGTATGAGTGAAAGCCAACAGCATTTGTATCAAAGCTCTAACATCAGCTGAGACAAGATATGCCTACATAGAAAGACAGCTTTTGGCAGTTGTGTATGGATGTGAGAAGTTCCACACATATCTCTACTGGGAGAAAGCTCATAGTGGAGAGTGATCATCGTCCACTGGAGCAGATCTACAAGAAAAATCTATGTAAAGCACCAGCAAGACTGCAGAGGTTACTCTTGAGGCTTCCGAGTTAAGATTTCACTCTGAAATATAAGCCAGGAAGAGAAATGGTACTGACTAACACCCTATCTCAGTTGTCACCACAGGAGAAACACGAGATAGAAGATCTAGGTATAAAGATTCATTACCTAGTGAACGTAATACCACCAAAACATAGTCAAATTAGAGATGAGACCAGCAAAGATGAGGAATTACAGATGCTATCTCAGCAAGTGATCCAGGGATGGCCTGATAAAATACAGCAAACATAGCCAGCAATACAGCAGTACTGGTCTATCAGAGATGACATCTCACTAGAAGATGGTGTTCTGCTGACCGGATCCAGAATAATCAAACCCAAAACAATGCAGGATGAACTTCTCCAAAAGATACATGAAGGCCACATGGGAATGGAGAAGTGTAAGCTCAGAGCCAGATCAGCTGTGTACTGGGTAGGCATATACAAAGATATCGAAAATATAGTGTCTACATGCAATGTATGGCAGAAGTATAGAAACACACAACAAAAAGAGGAGATGATAGCTACTGAAGTACCACCCAGATCATGGCATACTGTAAGAGTCGATTTATTCACACATAATCAAGAATGATATCTCATAGTCGCAGATTACTACTCAAAATTCCCTTTTATCCGGAAGGTAAAATACTTGAGAGCCACAACAATCATCACAGCAGTATGAGTTCTGTTCACTGAGCAAGGGATTCCTGAAAGCTTAATATCTGACAATGGCACCCAATTTACATCCAGAGAATTTAAGGGATTCGCTGACCAGTATGGGTTCAACACCATCACCTCACCACCACACTACCCACGAGGACACGGATGTATAGAAAAACACGTCCAGACGGTCAAAGAACACTTGTGAAATGCCAAGAGATGAAGGAAGACCCAAACCTGGCCTTATTGTCACTCCGATCCACACCTCTCAAGGCTAACATGAAATCACCTGTAGAGCTGTTGAACGGAAAAAAATATAAGCCATGCAAAATACATCCTTCAAGTGACCAGGAGGAAGTGAGACAACACACCGAAGTACAGGTAAGAGGTGAGCAATACTTCAACAAGTATGCTAGATCCGTACCTGAGCTGTTGAAAGGACAAACTGTACATGTGCAGGACCCAATCATGAAAACCTGGACCCAGCAAAAGTTGTTGGTGAAGTTGAGACCCGAAAGTCATATCTCATTGAGACTGAAACCGGTAACCAAATGAGAAGGAACAGAATCCATATTCGACCTACACCTGAGCTAGAACAACAGAAAAGCCCATTCAACAACACCAGAAACATCACTATCCAGCGAGAAAACATTAACAACATCAGCAAGTGACACAACATCGCCTGTACAGCGTGCCAATTCACCACTCAGAGCAACAAATGTCAAATCTACAAGCTGGAGGCACAACATCTTAACACCCAAGCATTACCGTGAATAATATTTTTTAGAAAAAGTATACACGCTATTAGAGAGTCTAAAAAGGGGTTCAGATTATTTCCAACATCGGGGAACCAGAAAATAAGAAGATGTAACAGCCATTCAGTTAGATCGTAGCTGATCTGATTGTAACCTCTACTCCATATTTCCGCCTACCCCAATAATCTTTCACCATCTTGCTTATCAAGAATCTATCTACTTCTGCCTTAAAAATATTTAAAGACTCTGCTTCCACTGCCTTTTGCCGAAGAGAATTCCAAAAACTCACGACCCTCTGAGAGAAATATTTTTCCTCATCTCTGTCTTAAATGGGCGACCCCTTATTTTTAAATAGTGACCCCTAGTTCTAGATTCTCCCACAACAGGAAACATCCTTTCCACATCCACCCTGTCAAGACTCCTCAGGATCTTATATGTTTCAATCAAGTCGCCTCTTAATCTTCTGAACTCCAGGGGATACAAGCCTAGCCTGTCCAACATTTCCTCATAAGACACCCCGCCCATTCCAGGTATTAGTCTAGTAAACCTTCTCTGAATTGCTTCCAACACATTTACATCCTTCCTTAAATAAGGAGACCAATACTGTACACAGTACTCCAGATGCAGTCTCACCTATGCCCTGTATAACTGAAACATAACTTTCCTACTTTTGCATTCAATTCCACTCACAATAAATGATAACATTTGATGAGCTTTCCCAATTACTTGCTGAACCTGCATACTAACCTTATGTGATGCATGCACTAGGACCCTCAAATCCCTCTGCATCTCAGAGCTCTGCAATCTCTCACCATTTAGAAAATATGCTTCTTTTTTATTCTTCTTGCCAAAATGGTCAATTTCACATTTTCCTGGACAATTTCACATTTTCCCACATTATACTCCATTTGCCAGATCTTTGACCACTCACTTAACCTATCTATTTCCTTTTGTAACCTCCTTATGTCATCTTCACAGCTTACTTTCCCACCTATCTTTGTGTCATCAGCAAATTTAGCAACCATACCTTCGGTGCCTTCATCCAAGTCATTTATATAAATTGTAAAAAGTGAGGCCCCAGCACTGATTCCTGTGGCAAGTCACTCATTACATCTTGCCAACCAGAAAATGGTTCATTTATGCCTACTCTCTGTTTCCTGTTAGTTAGCCAATCTTCTATCCATGCCAATATGTTACCATCTACACCATGAGCTTTTATTTTCAGCAATAACCTTTGATGTGGCACCTTATCAAATGCCTTCTGGAAATATAAGTACAGTACATCCACCGGTTCCTCTTTATCCAAAGCACGTGTTACTTCTTCAAAGAACTCCAATAAATTCGTTAAACATGATTTCCCTTTCACAAAACAGTGTTGACTGTTCATGATTACCTTGAATTTTTCTAAATGCCATGCTATAACGTCTTTAATAATAGCTTCTAACATTTTCCCCAAGATAGATGTTAAGCTAACTGGCCTTTAGTTTCCAGCGTTCTACCTCCCTCCCTTTTTGAATAAAGGAATTGCATTTGCTATTTTCCAATCTAATGGAACCTTCCCTGAATCTAGGGAATTTTGGAAAATTAAAACCTACACATCAACTATCTCACGAATCACTTCTTTTAGGACCCTAGGATGAAGTCCATCAGGACCCGCTGACTTGTCAGCCTGCAGCTCCAACAATTTTCTCAATACCCTGGTGATTCTAATTTTCTTGAGTTCCTCCCTCCCTTCCATTTCCTGATTTACCGCTATTTCCGGGATGTTACTTGTCTTCTCTATCGTGAAGACCGATGCAAAATACCTGTTCAATTCATCTGCCATCTCCTTATTTTCCATTATTAATTCCCAGACTCACTTTCTATAGGACCAACGCTCACTTTGTTAGCTCCTTTCTTTTTAAAATATCTATAGAAATTCCAATGATCCTTTTTTAAATTTCTAGCTAACTTACTCTTGTACACTAATTTTCCCTTCGTCATTCTATGCTGTTTTTTATATTCAGTCCAATCTTCATACCTCCCACCCAGTTTTGCACAATTATATGCTTTTTCTTTAAATTTGATACTATCTTTAACTTTATTAGTTAACCAAGAGTGGTGTATCCTCCCACTGGAATTTTTCTTTCTGGTTGGTATGTATTTGTTCTGTGTATTTTGAAATATCCCTTAAATGTCTGCCATCACATCTCTATTGACCTATTCCTTAACCTAATTTGCCAATTCATTTAGCTAGCTCTGCTTTCATGCCCTCGTAATTGTCCTTATTGAAGTTTATAATACTAGTCTAAGACCCACTCTTCTCTCCCTCAAATTGAATGTAAAATTGCTGCCTAGGGGCGCTTTCACTTTGAGGTCGTTAATTAATTCTATCTCGTTGTACAATACCAGGTCTAGTATAGCCTGCTCTCTGGTTGGCTCCAGAATGTGCTGTTCTAAGAAGCCATCCCGAAATCATTCTATGAACTCCTCATCTAAGCTACCTTTCTCCATCTGATTTTTCCAGTCTATATGTAGATTAAAATCCACCATGATTATCGCGTTACCTTTCTGACAAGCTCCCATTATTTCTTACTTTATACCCCGTCCTTTCATGTGGTTACTGTTAGGGGGCCTGTACACCACTCTCACAAGTGACTTCTTGCCTTTATCATTTTTCATCTCGACCCAAACCACTTCTACATCCTGGTTTCCTGAACGTAGGTCATCCTTCTCTACTATTATTAATTAACAGAGCCACTCCTCCACCTTTTCCTTGCTTCCTGTCCTTCCTAAATGTCATGTAGCCGTCAATATTCAGGTCCTAATCTTTGTCATCCGGCAGCTATGTATCTCTAATGGCTATCAGATTGTACCTATTTATTTCTATTTATCAGTTCATTTGTTTTGTTTCGAATGCTACATGCATTCAGATACAGAGCCTTTAGTTTTGTTGTTTTATTATTTTTGTAACCTCTAGCCTTGTCTGCTGATTTACTCTTAGATTTGTACCCTCTGTCCCTTCCTGTCACGTCTGGACATACTTGCCCAAACGGAAGTGCAACAAAGGTTCACTACATTGGTTCCTGACGTGAGGAATTGTCCTTTGAGGAAAGATTGAGTAGACTAGACCTATATTCCCTGGAGTTTAGAAGAATGAGAGGTGATCTAATTGAAACATAACATTCTTAAAGGGTTTGACAGGGTAGATGCTGAGAAAATGTTTCCCCTGGCTGGGGAATCTAGAACATGGGGTCCCAGTCTCAGAATAAGGGGTCGGAAATTTAGGACTGAGATGAGGAAACATTTCTTCAAAGGGTTGTGAATCTTTGGAATTCTCTATCCCGGAGAGCTCTGGATGCTTAGTTATTAACTATATTCAAGATAGGGATTGATAGATTTTTGGGTACAAAGAGAATTAAGAGATCTGGGGATAGTGCGGGAAGGTGGAATTGAGATAGAAGTTCAGGCATGATCTTATTGAATGGTGGAGCAGGCTCAAAGGGCCAAACATCCTTCTCCAGCTCCTATTTCCTATGTAACAGGAAAAGTGGAGAAGGATAATTCAATCGATGTCATATACTGGTATTTTCAAAAGGACTTTGATAAGGTACTACAATATAGGCTCTTGACAAAGGTTAGAGCATGTGGAGTCGGGTACAGTGATGGAAACCACACCTGCTAAAATGAGGCACACTAATTTCATCATACGCAACATTATTTTTTGAACGTTTACTGGACATTGAAATAGCTTGTTTAAAAAGACAACAGAACAGTGGCTGAAAACATGGCTGCACATTTGCATTCTAAAGGACAGTTGCATGGAAAGACAATGGGACTACTCCCTGATCCAATTAGCCAGATGGGTTTTGTCAATAGTGATGATCAAAAGACATTGAGAGTCATTGACTGTGTAAGAGCCAGCATGCCACCCTCCCATTGAGAGTGTCTGGTCAGCTTGGAGGATTCCACAAACCTCAGAGGAGAGGCTGTTACAAACAGGGAGCTAGTTACATGACTAACTTGCTGGCCAATCTGGAGTTAATTGAATTGTGCTCACAGAACAGCTTTTGGAAGAGACTGCAATTGAACTTCAAGGAGGAAGGTCTCCCTCCCTTTGTCTCTCTTTCTCTCTCACGCAAAGTGCCAGGGACCCACGGAAGTAACTTAAGCCTCAAGACAGAAGACTAGCGAAACAAGTTTGAAAGTGTGCATTGGGCCTCAACGAGAACTGCAAGACTTAACTTCAATCAAAGACTTTACACCCAACCCAAAAACCAGTAACTGAACTCCATCAATTACTTCAAACCTTTCCTCTTTAATTCTCTCTCTTCCTCTGTCTCTATTTGCATGTGGTGTGTTTATCGCGTATGCATACTAGCATTGTTGCGTTGTGTATTTTTAGTAGTTTTAACTGAGTTAGAGTTTTAAGGTTAATAAACTTACACTGTTTTTGTTTAATTCTGAGAAAACCTGTCTGGTTGATTTCTTTGCAATTTCAATTAGAGAGCAGTGAGCAAGGCGTAACTGAAGGGAAGCTAAAAACACTGTGTTTTAAAAGTTAAACCCTGTTACAGCCATGCCAGGAAAAGGCTGAGAGAGGAGCCCTAGACCCTTTCCTCACCTGGTTGTAATAGATACAAATAGCTGAATGGATAACAAATTGGCTGAAAAATAGAAAGCAGAGAGTAGAGGTAAAGGGTAGTTATTCAGATTGCAAGGAGATAGCAGTGTTCCACAAGGATTAGTGCTGGGGCCACAGTTATTCATAATTTACATTAACAATTTGGACTTACAAATAAGTAACTCAATATCAAAATCTACAGATGATTCCAAACTGGGAACTGGGTTAGGGGCAGGGTGGGGAGGGGATGCCATGGCGAGGGGGCGGGGTGGGGGGGGAATGCATTTAGCTAACTTTGAGGAAGAAAGCAACATCATAAACAAAGACATTAGAAAACATGCAGATCGAGCAGTTAAGTGGCAAATGAGCACTAACATAGACAAATGTAAGGTAATGCATATCAGTAGTAAAAAAAATTGAAACACTATTAGTGTTGTGTATTGTTGTAGTATAGATCGAGTGTTGTCTAAAGAAGTCTCGCTTCTTTGTAGGGCTAAAGAATAAGTCATTTATTATATACAGATATAACTATTTACACTCTCCACAAGCCTGTCTAACCAGTACACCTCGTGCTGCTTCTAGCTTCTTCTCAGCCTAATACTCATGTGACTATTACATCATCATCACAACAGTGGGAGGGGTTTACTTTCATTGTCTCAAACATTACCCCTTTCAGGCCATTATTCTACAATCTGCACCTTAGAAAATAAAAAACTGACGGGGTAGAAGAGCAAAGAGATCTAGGGATGAAGGTGAACAAATTAAAAGAAGCATCACAAAGCAATTGAAAGTACTAAGAAGGCGCTGGGATTTATTTCTAGGAGTAAGAATTTTAAAGTAGTGAAGTTATGTTAAACTTATACAGCACCTTGGTCAGGCTGCACTTTAGAGTACAGTGTGCAGTTTTGCTCTCCGTACTATATATAATGACATAGAAACACTGGAGGAAGTATGATAAAGATTTACAAGGATAGTACCAGAACCGAGAGATTACAGCTATCTGGAAAGATTGAACAGGTTGGGACTTTTTTCTTTCGAAAATAGAAGACTTACAGGAGACCGGATAGAGATCTTTAAAATTATGAATGCTTTGGCCAGGGGCCGATGTGGAGAGAATGTTTCCACTTGTTGCAGAATCTAAAACTAGGGGCTAAAAATGTGACATAGGTACTAATAAATCCAAAAGGGAAATAAGGAGAAATGTCTTTACTCAGAGTGAATAGAATGCAGAACTCATTACCATAGGAAGTGGCTGAGGCAAATAGCTTACGTGCTTTTGAAAAGAAACTAGGTAAGTACATAGAATCATAGAGTAGTACAGCACAGAAAGAAGTCATTTGGCCTATCGAGTCTGCACCTGTTCTTTCAAAAAACAATCCAGTTAGTCCCACTCTCCATAAGAGAAAAATGAATAGAAAGATATGCTGAAAGGCTGAGATGAGGTAGATAGAATGCAAGGAGACTAGTGTGCAATATAAACATCAATACAGACAAGTTTGGCTGAATGGCCTGTTTCAATGCTGTATGTTCCATGTAAGTCTATATATTTCTAACCCTCGGAGCCCTGGTAACACTCTGGTGAGTCTGTACTGCACTCCTTTCAAGGTCAATATATCCTTTCTAAGCTGCAGTGTTGAATTGTGCATGATACTCCAGATGAGGTCTAGCCAGCGCTTTGTATAGCTGCAGCAAAACTTCTGCATTTTATTTTCTACCCCTCTAGATATAAAGGCTAATGTTCCATTAGTCTTTTGGTTATTTTTTGTACATTACCAGTACATTTTAATGATGTATACATTGACCCTTAAATCTCTTTGGACCTCCACTATTCCGAGCTTTTGACCATTGAAAAAAATACTTGGATCTATCCCTTTTTGTTCCCAATTGGATGACCTCATACTTACCTGTGTTGAAATCCATCTGCCATTGTTTTCACACTCATTTTATCAATGTCTCTTTGCAATTTTATGTTCCCGTCTACATTACTTACTATGCTATCTATCTTTGTGTCATTGGCACACTTGGTTATTTGGGTCGCTATTGTGTTATCTATGTCATTAGTAAATATAGTAAATAGTTGAGGCCCTAGTGCAGGTTCTTGTGGGACATCACTGGTCACTTTCTTTCAATTTGATTACCTATCCATTATCTTAATTCTGTCTTCTACCACTTAATGAATCTCCTAACTAGGGCTTTTGCCTTCAATTCCATGAGCTTTAATTTTTGCTAACCGTCTCTTATGTGGAATTTTATTGAATGCCATCTGGAAGTCCATATAAATGATATCCGGATGTTCTGCTATCTACTACTTCAGTTACTTCCACAAAAAAATCCAATTAGGTTTGTTAGACATGCCCTATCCATTACAAATCCTTGTTGACTCTCTCTAATCAGCTCAAATGTCTCCAAGTGCTCCATCACTCTATTCTTAATTACCGATTCCATTAACTTCCCCATAGCAGATGTTAGGCTAAAAGGTCTATAATTTCCTGGTTTCTCTTTCTCGCCTTTCTTAAATAATAGTTACATTTGCAATTTTGGAATCTAAAGGGACAATTCCTGAATCGAGAAAGCTTTGAAAGATTATGACTAAAGTACCTGCAATTTTCTCAGCTTTCTTTAAAAACCCTAGGGTGGAAACCATCAGGTTCTGGGGATTTATCAGTCTTAGTTCTATCTAATACTGTTTTCTTTAACTTTATTGAGTCCCAGTTCTTGATTCTTTATTAGGTTCCCTGGAATGTTAGTTATTATTTTCTTCCTCTACTGTGAAGACTGACATAAAGTAATTGTTCAACAAGTATGCCATTCCCTTATTTTGATTTGCAATATTACCTGCATCTGTTTTAAAAGGGCCCACATTGCCCTTGACTATGCATTACTCATTGGAGCTTAGAAGATTAAGAGGTGATCTTATTGAAACATACAAGATTCTGAAGGGGCTTGACAGGGTGGATGCTGAGAGGATGTTTCCCCTCATGTGGCGGAATCTAGAACTCGGGGGCACAGTTTCAAATTAAGGGGCCTCCCATTTAAGACGGAGATGAGGAGGAATTTCTTCTCTCAGAGGATTGTTAGTGTTTGGAATTCTCTTCCCCAGCAAGCAGTGGAGCTGAGTCATTGAATATATTCAAGGTTGAGTTAGACAGATTTTTGATTGACAAGAGAGTTAAGGTTATGCAGGTCAGGCAGGAAAGCAGGAGTTAGGGCCAAAATCAGATCAGCCATGATGTTTTTGAATGGCAGAGCAGTCTCGAGGAGCCGAATGGCCTACTCATGTTCCTATTTCTTATGTGCTTATGTTCTTTCTCTTTGGGACAATAATTCGGTATAAAATCAATAGCCACATGAACAAATGTGAGTTAATTAAGGAAGGGAAAATCATGTCTAACTAACTTGCTGGAGTTTTTTGAGGAGGTAAGAGAGAGAGTTGATGAGGGCAATGCTGTTGATGTGTTGTACATGGACTTTCAAAAGTCGTTTGATACAGTGCCACACAACAGACTTGTGAGCAAACTTGTAGCTCATGGAATAAAAGGGACAGTAGAAACATGGATACGAAGTTGGCTGAGTGACAGGAAACAAAGAGTAGTGGTTAACGGATGTTTCTCGGGCTGGAGGAAGGTTTGTAGTAGAGATCCCCAGGGATCAGTGTTGGGACCCTTGCTTTTTCTAATATATATTAATGACCTAGACCTTGGTGTACAGGGCACAATTTCAAGGTTTGCAGATGATACGAAACTTGGAAGCATTGTGAACTGTGAGGAGGATAGTGTAGAACTTCAAAAGGACATAGACAAGTTAGTGGAATGGGCAGACAGGTGGCAGATGCAGATCAATACAGAGAAATGTGAAGTGATTCATTTTGGTAGGAAGAACATGGAGAGACAACATAAAATAAAGGGTACAATTCTAAAGGAGGTGCAGGAGCAGAGGGACCTAGGTGTATATGTGCATAAATCATTAAAGGTGGCTGGACAGTTTGAGAGAGCGGTTAATAGGGACATAGAGTACAACAGCAAGGAGGTTATGTTGAACTTGAATAAGACACTAGTTCGGCCTCAGCTGGAGTATTGCGTCCAAATCTGTGTGCTGCACTTGAAGAGAAACGTGAGGGCATTAGAGAGACTACAGAAAAGATTCACGAGAATGGTTCCAGGGATGAGGAATTTCAGTTATGAAGATAGATTGGAGAAGTTGGGATTGTTTTCCTTGGAGGAGAGAAGGCTGAGAGGTGATTTGATAGAGGTATTCAAAATCATGAGACTCTGAACAGAGAATATAGAGAGAAACTGTTCCCACTCATGAAAAGATCGAGAACAAGAGGACACAGATTTCAAGTATTTGGTAAGAGAAGCAAAAGTGACAATGAGGAAAAACTTTTTCACACAGCGAGTGGTTGAGGTCTGGAATGTGCTGCCTGAGACGTGGTGGAGGCAGGTTCAATTGAAGCAGTCAAAAGGGAATCAAACAGTAATATGAAAAGGAAGAATGTGCAGGGTTATGCGAGAAGGCAGGGGAATGGAACTGAAGGAGTTGCTCTTTCAGAGAGCCTGTGCGGACACGATGGGCCAAATGGCCCTCTTCTGCACTCTAACGATTCTGGTATTTCTAATATAATTGTAATTTTTTTTGTGTTACTCTTAATATCCCTCGCAAGTTTCTTTTTGTATTCCCTCAATGCTCTCTCCACCTGTTTTGTGAGTGAGACTCACAAACAGAATGCAGAATGCTTGATTTACCTTTAGATAGTAACAGAAGTATATGGAACTGGACTGGAATGACACTTGATCTAACATATTTATTTGAGAAAACTGATGCTGCTAAATGTATTTGTGTATTTTCAGACTAAGGAATGGTTGGACGACTTAAATTTTGAACTGGACAGATGTTCTATGAGTGAGTTTTGGACTTGGAGCTTAACAATTTAACCATACTTAAAGTGATGAGCAACATTTTTGCAGAGCTTGGAAACTCAGAAAAAGCAAAAGAAATATCGTTTTGGCACTTGCTTTGAATTCACTGTGCTTTTTGAAACTATCTTCTTCACCTATCCTTTTTAGCTTTGTGACTAGAGAAGTTGACAATAGGACATGCTCACCCACTTAGCCTCCCACCAGATGGGAGACAAGTGGGGTGATTGGTAATTTCCAACATTGCTGTTCATTATGATGTATATAATCTGGCCAGCAGAGGTAAACTTGGAACTAAGTGCTTCATCTTCCCTTGTCTATGATGAACTATCCCACCTGAGGGAGCTGTTGTATTTCTGTGGGAACTGCTGGCCGGTGGTGATCAGCAGAACATCATTGCCAAGCTATATGTAGCTTTTTTATGCTTGAGGGTGAAAGATTTACATAATTAAAACTATAGCTGAAGTTATTTAAGTTAAGTTGTTTAAAGGCAATGTGCTTGAATTTAAGGTAAAAAATTGAAACTGTATTCTGGGCTAAAATATACATTCCTCTAAATTTTACTGTATAATGGCTATTGTGGATTGTTACAGTGCTGTTTTGCAGATTAGTAGGAACATTTTGTAGTGCAATTTATTAAAGCTATATAAAAAGAAAAACAATTCTTTGACTTCAATGGAAGTATTTCAGCAAGCTGTCACGTTGAGCCCTGATGAAGGCTATGCTAAATACATATACTTGGGCCAGATCCACTGTGGACAGGAGGCAGTACAATGCTTCAATAAAGGCATTGAACTGATGATTAAAGATTGCCAGAAGCAGGAGGAGATGGTAAGTAGTAATTTTGAAGATTATCCAGCATTTTAAACAGAGAAATATTGGTTGATTTTTATATGTTCCAAATGCTGTATGCTTAACCTTTATGTCATATGTTAGTCTTCGTGCAATACTGTGAATGTTTTTCATGGCTATATTTTGGCTGGGTTTTTATTATGTATTCTGGTTGGTATAAATGATTTTTAATTTGACTATTTAAACAAATACTTAACTCATTGCACTGTATCTGTTAAAGTTGAAAATTGTTTGAAGCATTTTATTTTTGTAGAAATTTTGATTATGCCTGAATAAACCTTGCGACTTACAGACATCCACAAGTCGATATGAAAGTTATTCTTTAAGATCTTTGTTGCTGAGCACCACTGCTACCTCTGTTCTAATGTTTGAGGGAGTGGTCTTCATACTGATTTTGTCAAGTATTTCAGAATTTTACATTGGTTTTCATATTGTTGCAATTGTACATTTCTTGCGTGGCGTTACTCGGGTTAGTACACTATCTGATACCTTAGCTGTATGCAGTGTTGTGTTATAAGTTTCAGGGTCACCATTTTGTCCTGTGGGTGATAGATACCAGTGATGTGTAATCTTGAATTTAACTTCAGTGATGGTCTGAAACACTAACAAGTGATATTCTTTAGGTGAAGCTATATCAGGAGTTATTTAAACACTTGTATGCAGTTCAGCAACAAGTTACAAATTCAATTCAAATTAACCAGAGCTATACTATTGAAAAGAAAACACAGGGAAAGGCTCCATTTGTTCAAACATAATTGTTTAACTTAGCTCTAGTAAGTCACGTGAAGCTAAAAATTGCCACAAAATCAGCATTGGTGCAATGTGCACGCTATGGGCTGAATTTTGTGCGGCTGTTTAAGGCAGGTATGGTGGTGTGGGGGGACAGAGAATCACGGCAGAGCCATATGCCCTATGAAATCTGGCATCATTCCATAGGGTCCCAATTATGTCAGAGGCGGGGAAGTACAATGGCAGAATTGACGCCCTAACATGATGGGAACCTAGTTTAAATTGCTGAAATGCTGTTTAACATGAATTTAAATGTAATTATCTCTGATTTACTGACTGGACTGTGATTTTGTGAATGCCATGCGGCACTCACGTGCCTTCAGCTTTGCGACTGTTAAAGCTTGCGGCACTGAGGTGGGAGGCCTTCGTGCCACGACAGGGAGGTATCCAGAACATTGCAGCATAGGGGAAGTGGGGAGTTCTGAAGTCATTGTCGCTCTGCTGATGTAGGCTCTGCAAGGGGATTGTGTGTATCGGGGGCTCTGCAAAGGGGTTGTGTCTATTGGGGGCTCTGTAAGGGGGTTATGTGTATTGGGGGCTCTGCAAGGGGTTTGTGTGTATCGGGGGCTCTGCAAGGGGGTTGTGTCTATCGGGCTCTGCAAGGAGTTTGTGTGTATCGGGGGCTCTGCAAGGGGGTTGTGTCTATTGGAGGCTGTGCAGGGGGTTGTGTCTATCGGGCTCTGCAAGGAGTTTGTGTGTATCGGGGGCTCTGAAAGGGGGTTGTGTCTATTGGAGGCTGTGCAGGGAGTTTGTGTCTATCCAGGGCTCTGCAAGGGGGTTGTGCCTACTGGGGGCTCTGCAGGGGATTTGTGTATTGGGGGCTCTGCAAGGGGTTTGTGTATATCGGGGGCTCTGCAAGGAGGTTGTGTCTATTGGGGGCTGTGCAGGGGGTTTGTGTCTATCCAGGGCTCTGCAAGGGGGTTGTGCCTACTGGGGGCTCTGCAGGGGATTTGTGTATTGGGGGCTCTGCAAGGGGTTTGTGTATATCGGGGGCTCTGCAAGGAGGTTGTGTCTATTGGGGGCTCTGCAAGGAGTTTGTGTGTATCAGAGGCTCTGCAAGGGGGTTGTGTCTATTGGAGGCTGTGCAGGGAGTTTGTGTGTATTGGGGGCACTGCAAGGGGGTTGTGCCTACTGGGGGCTCTGCAGGGGGTTGTGTCTATTAGAGACTGTGCAGGGAGTTTGTGTGTATTGGGGGCACTGCAAGGGGGTTGTGCCGACTGGGGGCTCTGCAGGGGGTTGTGTCGATCGGGCTCTGCAAGGGGTTTATGTGTATCGGGGGCTCTGTAAGGGGTTTGTGTGTATAGGGGGCTCTGCAAGTGGGTTGTGTCTATTGGGAGATCTGCAAGGGGTTTATGTGTATTGGGGATTCTGCAAGAGTTTCGGTTGGGTGTGTGTGGACATTATAGGGTTTCATAACTGCTGTGCTACTGTGTGTGGTGGCTTATGCTGCTATAAAAGATGATGGCCCATTAATAAGTTTTGAGTTCTGAGGTACATCATGCATTCCGCAAAGCAAATAATGATAAGCAACGTTCCCAAGGGAGGGTCGTCTCTGCATCTGAAGTGATCTGAAGGCCCCAGGACACCTACCTTGGTCTCAAACACCCTGTATTTTTGGATCACCTTGGCGTGTTGAGGCACCTCAATGGAGGCAGGCCCAAGAGTCAGCTGTGCCTGACCCTGAAGCTCCACAACAACAGCAGCAGCAGCTGGCCAGGCCAAGAAGGGCCACCGTCATAGAGTCACAGAGTCATATAGAGATGCAGCACTGAAACAGGCCCTTCGGCCCACCGAGACTGTGCCGACCATCAACCATCCATTTATACTAATCCTACATTAATCCCATATTCCCTACCACATCCCCACCTTCCCTCAATTCTCCTACCACCTACCTACACTAGGGGCAATTTACAATGGCCAATTTACCTATCAACCTGCAAGTCTTTGGCTGTGGGAGGAAACCGGAGCGCCTGGTGGAAACACACGCGGTCACAGGGAGAACTTGCAAACTCCGCACAGGCAGTACCCAGAACCGAATCCGAGAGTCTACAGATCTTACATCAGCTACCTCCAAATGTCCGAGTGACACTGTCAGCAAAGACTACGGCTCTCCAGGGAGGCCATCACCAACTTGGGAGGCCACCTGCAGGATGATTTGTGAGCTCTGGGATTTGGGGGTAACTTTATACCAGTGGCCCTAAAGATTACCGTAGCACTAAACTTCAATGCATCTGGATCTTTCCAGGGATCCACTGGGGATATTTGTGGGGTCTCCCAGGCCACAGCCCACCACTGCAACAAGAAGGTGACTGATGCCTTGTTCAAGAGGGCCGGCCACTATGTGTACTAGCGAACTGACCCTGACAGTCAGGCCAAGTGGACCATTGGTTTCGGGGCCATAGCTGGATTCCCACAGGTGCACGGTATGATAGATTGTAGGCTTGTAGCCATCAAGGCTCCCACGGACCAGCCAGCTGTCTTCATCAACAGGAAAGGCTTCCATTTAATCAATGTTCAACTAGTCTGCAACCACCAGAAGCGTTTCCTGCAGGGGTAAGCCCACTTCCTACATATGATGATGCCTACATACTTCAACAGTCCCAAGTGCCACAGCTTTTCAATCCCCCCTCTCACTTTCAGGGATGGATTCTCGGGGACAATGGCTACCCATTTAAGACATGGCTACTGACGCCTATGAGCAATCCTCGCAATGCAGCGGAGGAGAGGTACAACACTTGCCATGGCTCCACCCGAGTGACCATTGAGCAGGCGATTGGGCAGTTAAAGATGAGGTTCCGCTGCCTCTATCGATCTGGTCAAGGCCTGCAATAAACCCCGTGAGGATCTCGCACTTTGTGGTGGTCTGCTGTGCTGTGCACAGTCCAGCACTACAGAGGAGGGAGCCCTTACACGAGGTAGGTATGCCTGAGCGACCATCATCCTCTGATGAGGAGGGTGCAGAAGAGAGATGAGGCAAGCAGCAATGGATGATGAAAACATGGTGATGGAGGCGAGACATTTTAAGCGATGCGCAAAGGAGGTGTTACCACCGACTGCTCCAGTCAAAACCCCCAATCAAAATATACGATTCTGATTGTGGTGGGAGAAATGCACTGTTAATTCAATCCCATCGCTCCACAGATCATCTAACATCTCATTTGAAACTTTCCAAATTAAAGAAAAGCCCAGCCAAATTGTACCATCCATTAACCCCCGAATGAGGCTAACCAAACCAGGTGTCTTTAAATCAACAGATTAGCTGGTTAATTAGAAAAACTAAATTATTAAACACTATGAAGAAATAAACAACATTTAAAATAGAAAAAAATAAGAGCCCTTGCAAATTTACAGTCCAATGTTGCTTGAAGTCCTCACAGCCGTCCGATGGGGGAAAAAAGGTTCTTCAACAGTAGAGCAGTCAGTAGTCTAATTCCAGCTGTATGTGACGCTTTCCTTCTCCAGTGATGTATTTCAACAATTAACGACTTGCAAACACTTTTAAAATTAATCAATTTGGCTTTAGAATTTTTGAGAGATAAACAATTGTCACAGCCTAACTTCCCTTCCTTCAGTTTAAATTACCAGAGATCTCTGTTTCAGCTTGACAATTTAAGAATTTTGAGAGATAATAAATAAATGAGTAAATTCTCTTCCTTCAGTTTAAATGGCTGAGAGCTCTTCTTTCAGGTGCTAACACCAGCTGTCTGTCTGTGTTCTGTTACAACAGACTGTCTTCAACTAAAAAGCCAGTTCAAAAAATAATTGCAACATTGTATGGCACTGAATGGCGGTTTCCGGGTAACTAGGATGCGTTCTTTGAAGCTTATTGGTTCCCTCTCCATATACTTGTATCTAACGGCAACCAAAATGCACTTTCTCTAACTTCTAAGGCTTTCTGGATTTTATAGCAGTATGGCTTCTTTGCTGTCTTAAAGACACACCACATGTTTCCCAGAGAAGAAAAGACAGGATCATGACAGAGGCAAGAGACAACCTCTTAATGACCAGCTTTCAGCCTCCATGATGTCCACTCACTGAAATCCAATATAGACTCACCTTCATGCATGTAGTCTTCTGCCTCCTTTCCATCTGTGTTTCCTGAATGCAGTCCAGCTACAATGTGTGCTAGTGCCCATGGGAGAACATATGTTAATGAGGTCTGCAGTCATATTGCCATGATAATGAGGACCGTGGTTAGATTGGCACTGCACTAAGGGGTAGGGTGGAAGTCAGAAGCTCACATTTAAGGCATGATGGAACAGGATTTCACACAATGATGGCTAATGATTGGCACAAAAGAGCGTTGTCATGAGTTCCTTTGTGTTATCTTAAGCGACACAATGAGATACGTGGATTCCAGTTCCTTGAAAATCTCTAGAGGGTTTATTAACAGTTAAACTAGTATATACAATACAGAGCAAACTATATACAGAACCTTTGTTGAGGGTTTTCCAGTGCAGAGTGTCTATGACTTCTAGTCACATGACTACATCCTGGTACTTAGCTCATTAGCATACTGAGTTCTTAAAGGGACATCACTCTTAAAGTGATCATACAACAAGTGTTTAATTAAATTCCAAAGAGCATGTTTACAACACCCATAAGTACCCAAGTGTGGCTTTGTGCTTTTCTTAATACATTTGCGGGGCTCCTATGCGGTCTGAGCCATACTCTAGCAGCTGTGTTGGAGGCAAGCTGCTGATCAGGGCGAACCTTGTCCTGAGATGACTTCGGTGGCTGTCCTCTTGGTGCCTGAGGCCTGGAGGGCCCCAGCTGCCTGAAGGTTTCCTGCACTGGTGCAGGAGTCTCCTGAGGTGTCACAGCTGTTAGACCAGGGCTCGCTGGCAGAGGAGCTGAAGAGCTGGTGTCCACTCTCGGAGTACCTTGAGAGGAGCCCTCAAATGTGGAGGGCAGCCTCTCCTTTTCCCTTTCAAGGCTCGCTGGAACCTCCCTGCTTGCCAGGGAAGGACGAGGAGCGGGAGAAGTCTCCAGACTCCAGGTCTTTCTTTCGTCTTGCCACTGCTGTGTTGAGCTCTTGGCTAAGGCGATGATGTGTAGGTTATTGCGCATCTGTGGTATCTGGCTCTCCATGAGGGTCGCCAAACTCTCTATGGAGGAGACCATGCATGCGTATGTTTGGGAAATGGCAGTAGTCATGGCATGGATGGACTCCTCCATCGTCCGCTCATTGCTGCGCATGGCCTCTGGCATCTCCATCAGATGTTATCTTACCTCTCCCTCCAACTCCAGCATGCCCTATGCTGTCGACACCAGAGGCTCATCATCAGCCTGGGGCTCAGCTTGGACCTGGCGATTCATAGTCCTCCAACTGTCAGAGGCCTCAGCAGTCTCAGCCTCAGCCAGCTGCTCAGGCGCATGTGCAGTTCTCTCACTAGCTTGTGACCCTGATTCAAATGAGGTGAAAGTATCTGCACTGGTGGAAGTTGCAGGAGAGTCATGGGACGGTGCATTCTCTGAGTGGTCCTCCACTTCAGAGGTTGACGGATGTCCCTCTGTGGCTGTAGTCACCTGTGAACACCGACCTGCATGAGAGAACACAACATGTGTGGGTTAGGCTGCACATATCCCGTTATGCCAATAACGTCTGATGTGGTTCTCCATAATTCATGAATTTTTTGATGAATGGCAATAATCACTGTCTTGCACAGGGACTCCAGTCTTCCTGTCAGATATTGCATGTCTGTTCTGGCACCCCCCTAGTTTTAAAGCTTCTTCCTTAGGATGGCTCCTGTTTTGGGTCCTCTTCTCCTGCAACAGGAAGGATTGAGAGATTATAAATTGGCATAAGTATCGGCATTACAGTTCCGCTACTATGGGCCCCTCGTCCCCTGATGGGGGATCTGATATATCCCATGATGACACATACTGTCATGGGATTTACTGGGGGTAAGCTATGGAAGAGGGTGGCATGTGGCATAGATCAGCCATGCATTTGTCACGATGCGGTTATAACCCTTTTTTGGCCTGTTCCCTTTTTTGGCCAGCACGTCCATTAACAGAGGGTGCGGTTCTGTACTTAGTTTTAGGAAATGAAGATGGGAAGGTGGCAGGAGTTTCAGTGGGAGAGCAGTTTGGTGGTAGTGATCATAATTCAGTCAGTTTTTACATAATTATGGAAAAGGACAAGCGTAGAACAGGAGTTAAAATTCTAAATTAGGGTAAGGCCAATTTTACTAAGCTGTTGAGTGATTTAGCGAAAGTGGACTGGAAACAGCTACTGGAAGGTAAATCAGTATCAGAGCTTTGGGAGGCATTCAAAGGGGAGATTCACGGGGTTCAGAGTAAACAATTTTCCACAAAGAAAAAAGCTGGGCCAGCCAAACCTAGAGCCCCCTGGATTCAAGGAGCTTACAGGGCAAGATAAGGCAGAAAAGGAGAACTCAATACTGCAGAAAGCTGAGGAAAGTATCGAAAGTGCAGGGCTGAAATCAAAAGAAAATTAGGAAAGCAAAGGGAGGGCATGAAAGAATATTGGCAAGCAAAATCAAGGAGAACCCAAAGATGTTTTATCAATACACTAAGAGTAAGAGGATAACTAAAGAGAAAGTAGGGCCCATAAATGACCAAAAAGGTAACCTATGTGAGGAGGCGGAAGATGTGGGTATGGTTCTCAATGAATACTTTGCATCTGTCTTCAGCAAAAGAGAAGGATGATGCAGCCAATGTAGTTAAGGAGGAAGAGTGTGAAATATTGGTTGTGATAAACATAGAGAGGAATTATTATGTATTAAATCATCCTTGAATGTGGCGAAATCACCAAGGCTGGATGAAATGTACCCCAGGCTGTTAAAAACCAGTGATGGAGGAAATAGCAGATGCTCTGACCATCATTTTCCAATCCTCACTGGATGCAGGTGTGGTGTCGGAGGATTGGAGGACTGCTAACGTTGTACATTTGTTTAAAAAGGGAGCGAGAGATAGACTGAAAAATTACAGGCCAGTCAGTCTAAACTTGGTAGTGGGCAATCAGAATCAATTCTGAGAGACAGAATAAACGGTGACTGAGAAAGGCACGGAGTAATCAAGAACAGTCAGCATGACTTTGGTAAGGGAAGATCGTGTCTGACCAATTTGATTGAGTTTTTTGAAGACGTAACAAGGAGGATTGATTAGTGTAGTGCAGTTGATGTTGTCTACATGGATTCTAGCATGGCCCCATATGTCAGACTGGTTAAAAAAATAAAAGCCCATGCGATCCAGGGGAATGCAGCAAGCTGGATATAAAATTGGCTCAGTGGCAAGAAACAAAGGGTAATTGTGACTGGCAGGCTGTTTCCAGTGGCATTCCGCAGGGCTCAGTACGAGGTCCCCTGCTTTTTGTGGTGTATATTAATGATTTGGGCTTAAATGTAGGAGGCATGGTCAAGAAGTTTGCAGGCGATGCCTGGTTGATAGTGAGGAGGAAAGCTGCAAACTGCAGGAAGATATTGATGGACTGGTCTGGTGGGCAGAAATGTGGCAAACGGAATTCAACCTGAAGAAGTGAGAGGTGATGCATTTGGGGAGGTCAAACAAGGCAAAGGATGACACAATAAATGAGAGGATACAGAGAGGTGTGGAGGAAGTGAGGGAACCAGGAACACAGTCTCAGAATAAGGGATAGGCCATTTAAGACTGAGATGAGGAGGAATTTCCTGACCCAAAGGGTAAATCATTGAGCATGTTCAAGACAGAAATCAATAGATTTCTGGATGCTAATGACTTCAAGGGGTGTGAGGATAGTGGGGAAAAGTGACATAGAGATAGATGACCAGCCATGACCTGTTTGAATGGCAGAGCAGGCTCGATGGGCTGAGTGGCCTATTCCTACTCCTATTTCCTATGATCCTATGATCCTTGGAGTGCATGTGCACAGATCCCTGAAGGTAGCAGGACAGATTGATAAGATGGTTAAGAAGGCATATGGAATCCTTTTCTTTATTAGCCGAGGCTGTTTCCTTGGAACAGAGGAGGCTGAGGGGAGATTTGATTGCAGTGTACAAGGTTGTGAGGGGCTTGGATAGAGTGGATAGGAAGGACCTGTTTCCCTTTGCATAGGGGTCAGTGACTGGGGGAATAGATTTAAAATGATTGGTAGAAGGATTAGAGGGGAGATGAGGATGATTTTTTCACCCAGATAGTGGTAGGGGTCTGGAACTCACTGCCTGAAAGGGTAGTAGAGGCAGAAACCCTCAACTCATTTAAAAAGTGTCTAGCTATGTACATAACCTCCAGGGATCCGGACCAAGTGCTGGAAAGTGGGATTAGGCTGGATGGTTTGTTTTGTGGCGCAGACATGATGAGCAGAATGGCCTCCTTCTATACCGTAAGTTTTTCTGCATTTTCTAAATATCTGAAGAGGAGGAATGTGCAAGGATGTAGGGAAAGGGCGAGGGAGTGGCAGTACGTGAATTGCTCTTTAGAAGGGCTAGCAGAGACACAACGGGCTGAATGGCCTTTGTCTGTGCTGTAACGCTTCTATGATTCCATTCTATGTTATTGCGCTGACAGTGGCACCTTCACCACATCGCACGCCCTGCTGTGTAGTCACATGCAAACCCCAAATAGAGCATTGGAATGGAGCATTCACCTTAGCTGAATGCAGATGGTCGTTGAGTCTCTTCCTGCACTGGACCAGTGTGTCGGGTGACTCCACGGCTGCTGACCTCCTCTGCGATCTCCCCCCAAGTTTGTTTGGTCAGACGGGAGGAGCTCTTGTTGCTGTCACTGGGGAAGAGAATCTCCCACCTTTGCAGCCTGGAAGAGAATCTACAGGGAAGCATCACTGAAGCGTGGGGCCACCCTTGGTCGACCATCAGCCATCCTGTCCGCTCTTCCTAGGGGAGGTTGGGTGGTGTAGGAAACAGTGCTGTGAATTTTATGCTTCACAG
Source organism: Heterodontus francisci (assembly GCF_036365525.1). NCBI lineage: Eukaryota > Metazoa > Chordata > Chondrichthyes > Heterodontiformes > Heterodontidae > Heterodontus > Heterodontus francisci. The sequence continues at coordinate 159,051,075 of NC_090372.1, read as the reverse complement.
TACAAACAGCTTCTATTGACTGCAAGGCAGGAGTTTTTTTTATTTGTTCGGGGATGTGGGCTTCGCTGGCTAGGCCAGCATTTATTGCCCATCCCTAATTGTCCTTGAGAAGGTGGTGGTGAGCTGCCTTCTTGAACTGTTGCAGTCCTTGGGATGTAGGTACACCAACAGTGCTGTTCGGAAGGGAGTTCCAGGATTTTGACCCAACAATAGTGAAGGAATGGCGATATAGTTCCAAGTCAGGATGGTGTGCGGCTTGGAGGGGAACTTGCAGGTAGTGGTGTTCCCATGCATCTGCTGCCCTTGTCCTTCTAAGTGGTAGGGGTTGTGGGTTTGGAAGGTGCTGTCAAAGGAACCTTGGTGATGTTGTTGCAGTGCATCTTGCAGATGGTACACACTGCTGCCACTGTGCGTCGGTTGTGGAGGGAGTGAATATTGCAGGTGGTAGATGGAGTGCCAATCAAGTGGGTTGCTTTGTCCTGGATGGTGTCGAGCTTCTTGAGTGTTGTTGGAGATGCACCCATCCAAGCAAGTGGAGAGTATTTCATCACACTCCTGACTTGTGGCTTGTAGATGGTGGACTGGCTTTGGAGAGACAGGAGGTGAGTTACTTGCCACAGAATTCTCAGCCTCTGACCTGCTCTTGTAGCACAGCATTTATGTGGCTGGTCCAGTTCAGTTCAATGGTGACCCCCAGGAGGTTGATAGTGGGGAATTCAGTGATGGCAATGCCATTGAATGTCAAGGGGAAATGGTTAGATACTCTCTTGTTGGAGATGGTCATTGCCTGGCACTTGTGTGGAGCGAATGTGATTGCAGGGCTGTCAGGCTTTGAAAGATGGTGCCATGACCTAATCTGCTGTCAGCTGACGCAGTGATTGGTGTCTAGCCTCCCTCCCCCACCATGTGATTGGGGGTGACCAGTGCCTTCGTTATGATAAATGGCCACCCGCTGCATAATCGCGGCAGCACGGCCACACACGTGACGCATGGGCCCGCCACCAGGAATGGTGGTGGACATGTTAAATTCAGCTCTATTTTGGGCCCATGCTGCTGCTACATAAGCCTAAAGGATGTGATTTTCAAATATTGCCAAATCTTTATAGACTTCTTATGACATTGTGACTGCCTTTTGAATGATTTTCCTAATCTGTAACATTTGATGCTATCCGAATCAAAAGATTTAGGTAATTGTGAGCTGTTTGAAGCAAAGTATCAGTAGTTTTTAAATGTAATCTGGAAAACAACTTGTGCCTTTTGCTTTTTTGGCCATGTTTAGTGCCTGTGGTGCTGAATGACAGCTGTAAAAAAATTGCAATGGATAATTATGGAATTGTTTATACAATATAATTTATTATACAAGTTTGTGATATTGTTTTTGGACAGGCCACACGAGCAGCATCCTGTGATCCTGATAATGCTGAAGTGACTCCTTATAACATCTCTACGGCTTTTTGTTCATTAGTAGAGATATTCCTGCCTGATCTCAGGTAAAATGTTATAATATGTTGACTTGAGAGCTGCAATCTGCTTTATTCTAATGTTATTGTTGTTGCAGTCATTTTTAAAACTGACCGCCAAACAAGCACTAACAAAATTCATGCATATAGTTTAGAAAATAATAAAATTAAAGTGCTTGTTTTTAATGCGGCGGGGGGGGAGGGTGGGTGGGGGTGGAGGGTGTTGTTTGATTAGTATTATGGTACAGAAAGGGGGTCACAGCCTGGACATATGATCTGCTGGGACTACTGGATGTTTTTTGGTCTTTTCTGAGTTAAGAACCATCTTTCAACACATGAACACTTTATCTCCTTAAATAACCATCCCAGGATGCTGTACTCTCACGACAAACTTAATTGTTCCACCTCTGAAGACAAGGGGCCAGTGTCGGAGGAATGCAGAGTGCTTGGAGGGTTGTAAGGCTGGAGAAGGTTACAGAGTTAGGGTGGGGGCCACGCCAAGAATGAGAATGAGTTTTCTTTTAATATTGAGGTGCTTGTGGACCAGCAGCCAATATAAGTAAGTGAGCAGAGGGATGATGGATGAGCGGTACTTGGGATGGGATAGGATACATGCAGCAGTGTTTTGGGGGAGCTGAACTTTATGGAGGTCAGGGGAATGGGTACCCAACAAGGAGTTCATTGGAACAGTTGTGTCCGGAGGTGACACAGCATGGATGAGGGTTTCAGCAGCAGTTGGGAAAAGGCGGGGCAGAACCGGGCAGTACAATGGAGGTGGAAGTAGGTGACCTTTGTGATGGAAAGAATATGCAGTCGGAATTTTAGCTGGAGAATGAAAATGATAGTGAGGTTGTGAACAGTCTGGTTCGGCCAGAGATAGCAGCCTTGGAGGGGGAAGGAATTGGTTGCTAGGAAACAGAATCAGGGAAAGGAATCAATAGCGAAGGGGCTAAGTTATAAACTGGATTGGTTTGCATAATTTTTAAGTTGATCAGAGCAGTATATATTTTAGATATAAGGCATATCTGTGACTATTTGACAAATTAATTGTTAACTAATTGTTCTGACTAGGTGAGAAAGAGGTCTAGGTTTCCCTTTCAGCCTTCACCTGGTCTTACTGTAACAGGGTCTAATCTGAAACACACTGTGCTTTTAGCTCCCCGTGGTAACTCCTTGTTCACTGCTTTCCAATTATAAGGCAAAGAAACCAGCACAAACAGGTTTTCTTAGGTTTAAAGAAGAAAAGTTGAAATTTATTAAACTTGAACTTAAACTCTTTGGGTTCATGTGTCTTCAGTGGATTCAGAGGCTTGTGAGAAAGAGATGGGAGCAGACAGGAGAGATCTTCACAGTCCAGGAGCAAACAGTCTTTCTGAGTTCAAACTCCCTGTGGCTACTTCACAAAACCCTTGAACAACCAGTTATTCATGTGACCAGCTAGTCCAACCAGTCCTGGCCCCTGTGGATTGAATCACCCCAGCAGGCCCTGGAATGTGCTTCCCCATCCCCACTCTGTCCAGTGATCAACATCCATTGTGGGTTGAATGTGTCAGGGAATGGTTCTTTGTCTGCACAAGCACTGTCTGTTAGTGTGCAAATGTTTTTTCCAGCTACAACTGATCTGTTCAACAAGTCATTTCTTCGCTCCAGCAACAGTTTGAAATCAATGTTCATATGACAAAACCATTGTCCCTCATTTTTGGCAGGTGGGGGCCTGCATGACATAATCCATATAAGAAGTTGCATATTGCTGTTTTAGGCACAGAGTACAATGAAGTTGTTTTAACATTTAGACTATAAACTGAGAAATCCATGGGAAAATGTGAAATCAGACTGGTGAGACTTTGCTTGTTTCTTGTGGTCGTCAGCTAGAAAAGATTGTATTTGTGATAAGAAAGAAGAAAGCAAGAACTTGCATTTATAAAGCTGTCTGTGTACTTCCCAGTCAATTAATTACCTTTGGAGTTCAACCATTATTGTTTTGTAGGCAAATACGGCAGCTAAATTGTACACAGCAAGGTCTCACATACAGCAATGTGGGGCTGAATTTTGTTCCCTTGTCGGAAACAGATTTTGTGGCGTGGGTGGGGGCAGAAAATCTCCGCAGAGCCATCCACCACGAAACCCGGCACCGTCCCGCAATGTGCTGATTCTGTCAGAGGCGGGAAAGTACTATGACAGTACTAACACCCTGACACGACAACATCGTAATTTAAATGTTTGAAATGCTGCTTTGAATAAATTTGAATCTAATTCACTGCGATCCAATTAAGGTTCTTCTATTTTGTAGTTGATGTGTGACGCTCAAATGCCTTTAGGTTTGCGACTTTGTAAAGCTGACGCTACTGAGGCAAGAGTCCTTGGTGCTGTGAAAGGAAAGGTAACCTACCAGAGTAGCAAAGAGGAAGTGGGGTTTACAGTGGCCATTGCTGCTATGCTGAGTGTCCAAGGGGCTTGTGTGTGAATGGGGAGAGCTCTGCAAGGGGATATGAACTGTGGGGCCACTCTTCTTTGGATATCTGACATGGTCAGAAGTATGTCTGGGTGGCTGCTTGCTGAATTACAAATTTTTGGAAGAACACAGAAGTGTTGCTTCAATGAGCTTCTGTTGAATGCATGGAGAAAGTGAATGCAGGGCTGGCAGACTTTTAAAGATGGCGCCAGCACCTGCTCCAACATCAGGTGATGCCGTGAACAGCATCTCTGTTGCCCCCACCCCACCCCACCCCCCCACCGATGTGATTGGGGGAGGACGGCCACTGCCATTATGCAAAATGGCTGCCTGCCATGTAATTGTGGTGGCACAGTCGCTCATGTCACAAGCGGAACCGGTGCCATTTTGCGCACCTGCCACAGCTCCCCATGGCGGGATGATAAAATTCAGCCAGACATAAATGGCCGATTCATTTATATTGGTGTTGGTTGGGGGATAATTGTTGACAAGAACACTGGCGAATTCCTTGCTCGTTTGAATAAAAACCATTATTGGATTTTTAGGTTCAGCTAAAAGGGCAGATGGGGTCTCAGTTTAAAATCTCAACTGTAGATGCCATCTTTGACAATGCTTCATTCCCTCAGTATTGAACTGGATTGCCAGCCCAGGTTATGTGTTCAAGTACTTAAATGGGGCTTGAATCCATAACCTTCTGACTCAGACGAAAGTGCTAAAACTAAGCTAAATGGACATAAATAATGCCTGCCTGATGCTTCGATTTCATTTAAAAAAATACTCTGTATCCATTCAAGGTTGCGTGCTTTTAATACCTTGCTCCATTTGAGTGGACTCGATTACTTAAGTGTCAAATTTTGCTCGGTGAAGTGCCACAAGATGCTAACATGGTTCAGGTTGCAATTGCTTCCCATTGACATAAAAGTGATATTTTTTGCTGCATGCATATTGCCAAAATACAGAACAATAGCCTGGATTCTTCTCGCTGTCTGCCATGGAGCTGATTGTGAACAGAAACTAACCACAGCTGATTACAATACATTTACTGTGTGTATGGGATGAATATCAGTTGAAAGCAATAATGTCTTTGTTTCAGATGTTGATACAAACCTTTGCCGGAATCTTACGCACCGCACCCACCTCCCCACCCCCATCTCTGGGAAATGGATGGGTTGGGAGGGTGGGGGTGTAAAATCCTTGTGGGCTGTGGGGGCCCCCCTGATTGGGCACCCTGTGCCCTACTGAGGGTACTCCCAGCAGCATGGACCTCACCCGCTAAAACAACTTCCCCTGTCCTACACTCCGACTACCACCACCCCTCCCCCCATCACCTCACCGGGACCTAGCTGATTGTCCCTGGCGAGGCCCAACCCTATTTATCTTCTCAGAAGCCAAAGTTCATGTTCCTCCTCTCTCTGGGTGCAGTCCCAGCAGTGACCACTGTCCCAGCGACGCTGCTGGGACTGAAGAGCTGCCAGCCCTCTGATTGGCTGGCAACTCTTGGAAGCAGGACATCTTGCCTCAGAGGAGCGGAAGCCATGACTGCAGGCACTAGTGTGTGGGCCACGCAAAATAGCAGCTTGGCTTACAGGCCCAGCAGAGGTAGACTTGCCCTCGGCCTTGCAACTGATGTGTGGGGCCACCGCCTCATAGTTAAATTCCAATCCATTTGAGCTTTGTTGTCATGGTTTAATACCATTTGACCCCAACATATGATTCCTGCTTGTGATCACACTTAGTATGAAATGTACTTTTTTTATCAACACAAATTCATATAAACAAAGTTAAATGCTTTTGAAATGGTTCTTAGAGGTGCTGAGCTCCATGTTGAGAATGTGCTTAAGATTTTCATACATTGGAATTGGTCAGCTAAGAACTCTCAGATTCAGAGGAAGTCTTCAGAAAGCAATGTGAAAGGCACAGTTAAGTATCTTCAAGTGTCACTATAGGTCATAAAAACATTCATGGAATAATGATACCTTGAAGTTGTTATATTTAATCATACCTCTACTAGTTTTCTGATGCCTATGCCTCTGTGATTGTTTTCATTAAATCTTTTGTGTTCTTGTGATGAACTGATCTTGGTGTTTTACACTCAAGGATAGTGATTGTGTGAAACAAGAAACATGAATCCTATTTGAAAAAAAAAGTTTACCAGTAACTACACACATGCAATTGGTAATTTCCCCAAAAACTGAAGCTCATTGGATGAGTAGAGAAATTAAAATAAGACTTAGTCCTGGCAAATCTAGTGTAAATAACACAAAAGAAGATGAAGTGGAGCATAAAAATATTATAGTGTAGCAAGGTTGAAAGGTTACGAAAGAAAATTGGCAGATAACATCAAAGGAAATAATAAAGGATTTTATAAACAAAAAGCTGAGTAGATGAAAAGGACATCTTAGGCGGTGTAAAGGAATGGCAGAGATACCATATGAATATTCTGCCTTGGTTTTTGCAGAAGATTATGACAGTGGAAATAAAAGGGTACAAGAGGAGCAATGAAGATAAAATTCAAATTAGGCAGTTAAGATAACTACAGATAAAGAGCTAATACTGAAAAGGCACCAAGCATGCAGCTTCAAATGTCAGGGACAGTCAGAACCAAGGTCGAAGGCTATGACCAGTCTTCAGTAACCAAACATGTTTGATTTGAAAATTGTGCCAGAGGATTGGAAGGTTGCTAATGTAATATCTCTGTTTCAAATGAGGTGCTACGTGACTTTTGACCAGTCAGCCAAACATCGGTAGTGGGTAAGTTTCTAGAGTTCATAATAGGAATTAAAGTTAATACTCATTTGGAAAGATATGGATTAATTGAAGCATGGATAAAGGCACTCTGTGTCTCACACATTTAATGGAGTTCCTGAAGAAAATAAACCTGCATTGGTATAGGAATGACAGTGACTGCTGTGTGTATAAATTTCCAATAGACATTTGATCAAGTGCTGAGTAGGAGGCTTGGTGATAGAAACATAGAAAGTAGGAGCAGGAGTAGGCCATTCAGCCCTTCGAGACTGCTCTGCCACTCATTATGATCATGGCTGATCATCCAACTCAGTAGCCTGTTCCCACCTTCGCCCCATACCCTTTGATCCCTTTAGACCCAAGAGCTATATCTAACTGCTTCTTGAAAACATACAATATTTTGGCCTCAACTGCTTTCTGTGGTAATGAATTCCACAGGCTCACCACTCTCTGGGTGAAGGAATTTCTCCTCATCTCAGTCCGGAAAGGTTTACTCCATATTCCTCGAGTATGATCCCTGGTTCTGGACTCCCCCACCATCGGGAACATTCTTCCTGCATCTACCCTGTCAAGTCCTGTTAGAATTTTATAGGTTTCTATGAGATCCCCCCTCACTCTTCTGAACTCCAGCAAATATAATCCTAACAGACTCAATCTCTCCTCATATGTCTGTCCCGCCATCCCAGGAATCAGTCTGGTAAACCTTCACTCCCTCTATAGCAAGAACATCCTTCCTCAGATAAGGAGACCAAAACTGCATACAATATTCCAGGTGTGGCCTCACCAAGGCCCTGTATAATTGCTGCAGGACATCCCTGCTCCTGTACTCGAATCCTCTCGCTATGAAGGCCAACATACCATTTGGCCTTTTTACCGCCTGTTGCACTTGCATGCTTACCTTCAGCGACTGGTGTACGAGAACACCCAGGTCTCGTTGCACATTCCCCTCTCTCAGTTTATAGCCATTCAGATAATAATCTGCCTTCCTGATTTTGCCCCCAAAGTGGATAACTTCACATTTATCCACATTATACTGCATCTGCCATGCATTTGCCCACTCACTCAACTTGTCCAAATCACCCTGAAGCCTCTCTGCATCCTTCTCACAACTCACCCTCCCACCCAGTTTTGTTTCATCAGCAAATTTGGAGCTATTACATTTAGTTCCCTTATCTAAATCATTAATATATATTGTGAATAGCTGGGGTCCTAGCACCGATCCCTGTCGTACCCCACTAGTCACCGCCTGCCATTCGGAAAAAGACCCATTTATCCCTACTATTTGTTTCCTGTCTGCCAACCAATTTTCTATTCATTACAATACACTACCCCCAATCCCATGCACTATAATTTTACACGCTAATCTCTTATGTGGGACTTTGTCGAAAGCCTTTTGAAAGTCCAAATAAACCACATCCACTGGTTCCCCCTCATCAACTCTACGAGTTACATCCTCAAAGAGTTCTAGTAGATTTGTCAAGCATGATTTCCCTTTCGTAAATCCATGCTGACTCTGTCCAATTCTACAACTGTTCTCCAAGTGCTCTGCTATAAAATCTTTTATATTGGACTCTAGAATTTTCCCCACTACTGACATCAGGCTGACTGGTCTATAATTCCCTGCTTTCTCTCTACCTCCCTTTTTAAATCGTGGGGTTACATTAGCTACCCTCCAGTCTGTAGGAACTGTTCCAGAGTCTATAGAATCTTGGAAAATGACCACCAATGCATCCACTATTTCTAGGGCCACTTCCTTAAGTACTCTGGGATGCATACCATCAGGCCCTGGGGATTTATCGGCCTTCAATCCCATCAATTTCCCCAACACCATTTCTCTACTAATACTGATTTCTTTCAGTTCCTCTCTCTCACTAAGCCCTGTGTTCCCCAACATTTCTGGTATGATATTTGTGTCCTCCTTTGTGAAGACAGAACCAAAGTATGCATTTAGTTGGTCAGCCATTTCTCTATTCCCCATAATAAATTCCCCTGTTTCTGACCGTAAGGGATCTACATTAGTCTTCACCAATCTTTTTCTTTTCACATACCTATAGAATCTTTTACAGTCAGTTTTTATGTTCTCCGCAAGCTTGCTCTCATACTCTATTTTCCCTTTCTTAATCAATCCCTTGATCCTCCTTTGCTGAATTCTAAACTGCTTCCAATCCTCAGGTCTGTTGTTTTTTCTGGCAAATTTATATGCTTCTTCCTTGGATCTAATGCTATCTCTAATTTCCCTTGTAAGCAATGGTTTGGCTACATTTCCCATTTTACTTTTGTGCCAGACAGGGATAAACAATTGTTGCAGTTCATCCATGCGCTCTTTGAATGTTTGCCATTGCCTTTCCACCATCGTCCCTTTAAGTAACTTTTCCCAATCCGTCATAGCCAACTCGCACCTCATACCTTCGTAGTTTCCTTTACTAAGATTCAGGACCCTAGTCTCAGAATCAACTATGTTACTCTCCATCTTGATGAACAATTCTATCATATTATGGTCGCTCAACCCCAAGGGGTCTTGCACCCCTAGATTGTCAATTATTCCTCTCTCCTTACACAATACCCAGTTTAGGATGGCCTGTTCTGTAATTGGTTCCTCAACGTATTGGTCCAGAAAACCAACCCCGTATACACTCTAAGAATTTCTGCTCTATGGTATTGTGACTAATTTGATTTGCCCAACCTATATGCAGACTAAAGTAACCCATAAATACAGATGTTCCTTTATCGCATGTGTATCTAATTTCCTGTTTAATGTCATTCCCAACATCACCACTACAGTTTGGGGGTCTATATATAACCCCCACTAACGTTATTTGCCCCTTAGTGTTTCTCAGCTCTACCCACACAGATTTCACATCGTCAGAGTTAATATCTTTCCTGACTATTGCGTTAATTTCCTCTTTAACCAGCAATGCAACTCCATTGCCTTTTGCTTTTGTCTGTCCTTCCTAAATACTGAATACCCCTGGATGTTCATTTCCCATCCCTGGTTACCTTGCAGCATTGTCTCTGTAATCCCGACTATATCATACCCGTTTACATCTATTTGCACGATTAATTCATCCAGTTTATTGCGAATGCTCTGCCCGTCAAGGCACAAAGCCTTAAGGCTTGTCTTTTTAACATTATCTGTCCCCTTCCCACTATTTTTCACTGTGGCCCTGTTTGATTCTGGCCCTTGATTTCTCTGCCTATCACTTTTCTTATTCCCCTTACTGTCTTTTGTTCTTGTCTTTGATTCCCCCCTCCTCTGACTCCTTGCAAAGGTTCCCATCCCCCTGCCATTTTAGTCTAAACCCTCCCCAACCACTCTAGCAAATACTCCCCCTAGCACATCAGTCCCTGTCCTGCCCAGGTGTAACCCGTCCAGTTTGTACTGGTCCCACCTCCCCCAGATCCGGTCCCAATGTCCCAGGAATCTAAAACCCTCCCCTTCACACCATCTCTTCAGCCACATATTCATCTGATATATCCTGCTATTTCTACTCTGACTAGCACGTGGCACTGGTAGTAATCCTGAGATCATTACCTTTGAGGTCCTACTTTTCAACTTACTTCCTAGCTCCCTATATTCTGCTTTTAGGACCTCATCCTTTTTTTCACCAATGTGTGCCACGACCACTGGCTGTTCACCCTCCCCCTTCAGAATGTCCTGTAACCGCTCTAAGACATCCTTGACCCGAGTACCAGGGAGGCAACATACCATCCTGGAGTCTCTTTTGCAGCCACAGAAATGCCTATTTATTCCCCTTACAATTGAATCCCCTATAACTATTGCATTCCCACACTTTTTACTCCTCCCTTGTGCAGCAGAGCCAACCGTGGTGCAACAAATTGGGCTGTTGCTGCTTTCCCCGGAGAGGCCATTCCCCCCAACAGTATCCAAAGCAGTATATCTGTTTTGCAGGGGAATAGCCACAGGAGATTCCTGAACTGCCTGCCTAGTCCTCTTGCTCTGCCTGGTGGTCACCCTTCCTGCCTGTGGAGTCTGTGATAAAATTAAGGGACCCAAGAATAAAGGGAATGTGGTAGCATGGATAGAGAGATGGCTAAAGGATGAAGATGGATTAGTGGTTAATAGATTTTTTTGGATTGGAGGTATTTGAAGATAAAAGGACCATTACTCTTCTTACATAGATAAGCAATGATCTGAACTTGGGTATGGGAGCACAGCATTAAAATTTGCAGAGGACACAAAAATAGGGAGTATAGTTAATTGAAGAGGATGAGAAGCACTTTCCGAAATGTCATAAATATGGGCAGTTTGGACTGATCAATGTCAGCTGGCATTAAATGCAGATAAATATGAGGTGACATAGTTTGTAAGGAAGATTAGAGCAGAACTTTATACTAAAATGGTAAAGCTTTCAAAGTAGTAGAGAAACAGTGACTTGGGGGTTCAAATACATAAATTTTTAAAAGTGGGAGAATGTGTTAAAAGTGCTTTGGATCCGAGGTTTTATAGTGGTAAAGAGTAAAAAAGGACAGGCAATGCTAAACCTATGCAAATCACTGTTTCGGCCGCATTTAGAATATTGTTTCAGGTTCATGAATGACAGCAAGGCCATGTAAAGAGAGAAAAAAGAGATTCACTAACATGATAACAAGGAAGAGAGGCATTATTTATGAGGAGAAACTGGAGGCAGTGATGCTCATTTCACTAGAACTTAGATGGTTAAGAGGAGATATGATAGAGATGTTAAAAATTATGAAGGGTGTTAATCAGGTAAATGGGGAAAGCTATTTCTGGCAGGGGATTTGAAAACTTAACGGCACGGTTTCAAGATCATCAACAAGAATGACAGGAGCAATTCGGTGATCTTTTTTGATCAGTGCATTATTAGGACATGATATGCTCTGCAAGAAACAAAAATGGAACAAAATCCAAAGAGCAACGGATAAATATTGAAAAAATAAAAATTGAAAAGGAGAATGGGACTTGGCTCGCATTCTGCCACACTGGATGTGGATGTGATAAGTGAAGTGGTTGCTTTCTGTGCTGTAAAACTCTATGGCCCTGAATTTCCTGGAGTCAGAGGGCAGAAAGAAAGATTTCCACTGAGCGTTTGGAATGCAACCAGACCTGTGTTGTAGCTTCACCAGGCTGACACAGCATTTTTAGGTATTTCTGGTGCCGCTCTTACCATGCTCTCCTGCACTTCTCATTGATCCAGGGTTGATCCCCTGGCTTGATGGTAAAGGTAGAGTGGGGGATATGCTGGGCCATGAGATCATAGATTGTAGTTGAATACAATTCTGCTGCTGCTGATGGCCCACAGCACCTCATAGATGCCCAGTTTTGAGCTGCCAGATCTGTTCTGAATCTATCCCATTTAGCAAGGTGGTAGTGCCACACAACATGATGGAGGGTTTCCTCAGTGTGAAGATGGGACTTAATTTTCATAAGGATTTTGTGGTGGTCACTCCTACCAATACTGTCATGGACAAATGCATCTGCAAAAGGTAGATTTGTGAGGGCAAGGTCTAGTAGGTTCTTGCCTCTTCTTGGTTCCTTCATCACCTGCCGCAGGCTCAGTCTGGCAGATATGTCCTTCAGGACTCGGCTTGCTCAGCCAGTAGTGGTGCTACTGAGTTACTCTTGGTGATGGACACTGAAGTCCCCCACCCAGAGTACATTCTGCGCCCTTGCCACCCTCAGTGCTTCTTCCAAGTGCTGTTCAACATGGAGGAATATTGATTCATCAGCTGAGGCAAGGATTGTTGGTGGTAATCAGCAGGAGGTTTCCTTGCCCATGTTTGACCTGATGCCATGAGAATTCATGGGGTCCAGAGTCAATGTTGATGACTCCCATGCCAACTCCCTCTTAACTGTATACCACTATGCCGCCACCTCTGGTGGGTCAGTGTTGCTGGTGAGACAATACATACTCAGGAATGGTGATGGCAGTGTCTGGGACATTGTCAGGTATGATTCCGTGAGTATGACTATGTCAGGCTGTTGCTTGACTAGTCTGTGGGACAGCTCTCCCAACTTTGTCACAAGCCCCCCAGATGTTAGTAAGGAGGACTTTGCAGCGTCTACAGGACTGGGAATGCTGTTGTTGTTTCTGGTGCCAAGGTTGATGCCGGATGTTCCACCCAGTTGTATTCCTTTTCAATTTTTGTGTAGCGGTTTTGTACAACTGAATGGCTTGCTGGCCATTTCCGAGGGCAGTTAAGAGTCAACCACATTGCTGTGGGCCTGGAGTCACAAGTAGGCCAGACCAAGTAAGGACTGCAGATTTCCTTCCCTAGAGGACATTAGTGAACCAGATGGGTTTTTAACAGCATTCAATTGTTTCATGGTCAACATTATTGACTAGCTTTCAATTCCAGATTTTCATTAATTTATTGAATCTTATTAATTAATTGCATTTAAATTCCACCAGCTGCCTTTGTGGGATTAGAACACGTGCCCCCAGAATATTAGCCAGCAACGTCACTATCAAATTTACACTGAATAAATAGATTGAAATTAGTAAGTATGTTTAAAATAGCTATTTTTGCACACATTATTAGTAATGTATCTGTTTCATCCAAGTCATAGATAAGCTCCATAATTTTGATGATCCAGAAAGGAATTTGTTAGAGTAAAAAGACTGCATTGAGTCTTGATTTCAGTGGGTTGTTAGATGTTAAATCATTGTAATGCAATTAATTGAACACATTCAGTGAATTATGCATGCTGCTATTTTGTTTTAAGTTCCCAACTTCTGGTTCTGATTTAAGCCTTTGGTTTTGTCACCAAACTTCAACCAGTTTTGTCTTCAACACTAGGTGGTGCTGTAAATTTTCGATCAAGAAATGTTATGTGAATAACATTTCTATTTTAACTACAATGCTACCAAAATGTCTTTAACTTGATCTCTTTAGTTACAACAGTTTCAGTCCTCTTTGCAGCAATGTTAACAGAATAAGTGAAAACTGACACATGCCATTCATATATCAGTACAGTTTTTTAGTTTGAGGCAGGCTTTTGTTGTTCATTTTGTCCCACACATTTTGTAGAATGTTCTACAAAGAATGAGTTGGATGAGATTCTGTTACTATTGTGACTGCATTACATTCATGTGGAGCATAATGTGCGCAGTGTGTCAAAAAAGCTTTTGTTCACACTTCCATATTTATTAGATTGCCAAAAGACTAATCTGATTTTCCATAGTCTAATGTGTATTCTCCAGTGGTTCTGAATGAACAAGTGAAGATTAAATTCACATTTTACCTTCAGTGGGAAAGGACAGCTTTGGAGGATTCCTATCAATGTGAATACTCTCCCAAATGTATAGTTTAATGTTTTTTTTCCAAAAAAAGGGCAAATCTCCACAGTCCAGGAGACCCATCATTTTACCAGTCTTTTCTCCCATTTCTCACCAGGAGGCTCTCTGCTGATGTAGGTTCAGTGGAGCTATATACATTCTGTTAAGGCTGCATTCACTTATTTAGAAGTTGGGGCATCAGACTTTGAACATCCTCCCAGAACTGTCTGCAGCCTTTGACCCTGTTGACTACATCATTCTCCTCCAGTGCCTCTCCACCGTTGTCCATCTGGGTGGGACTGTTCTCACCTGGTTTCATTCTTATCTATTTAATTGTAGCCGGAGTAACACTTGCAATGGCTTCTCTTCCTGTTCCTGCACCGTGACCTCTTGTGTCCTCTGAGGATCGAATTTTGGCCCCCTCCTATTTCTCTGCATGCTGCCCCTCGGTGACCTCATTTGAAAGCACAGCGTTAATTTTCACATGTACACAGACGATACCCAGTTCTACCTCACCATCAGCTCTCTTGACTCCTCTACTGTTGCTAAATTATCAGACTGATTATTTGACATCCAGTACTTATTTAGAGATACAGCACTGAAACAGGCCCTTCGGCCCACCGAGTCTGTGCCGACCAACAACCACCCATTTATACGAACCCTACAGTAATCCCATATTCCCTACCACCTACCTACACTAGGGGCAATTTACAATGGCCAATTTATCTATCACCTGCAAGTCTTTGACGGTGGGAGGAAACCGGAGCACCCGGCGAAAACCCACGCGGTCACAGGGAGAACTTGCAAACTCCACACAGGCAGTACCCAGAATTGAACCCGGGTCCCTGGAGCTGTGAGGCTGCGGTGCTAACCACTGCGCCGCCCAGTACTGGATGAGCAGAAATTTCCTTTAATTAAGTTTTGGGAAGACTGAAGCCATTGATTTCAGTCCACACTTCAAACTCCTTTCCCTAGCTACTGATTCCATCCCTCTCCCTAGCAACAGTCTATTTGCAACGTTGTTGTCACATTTGACCTTGAGCTGAGCTTCCAACTTCATATTTGTGCCATCACTAAGGTTGCCTATTTCCACCTCTGTAACACCACCCAATTTCGTCCCTGTCTCAGCTCATTTGCTGCTGAAACCCTCATTCATGCCTTTATTATCTCTAGGCTTAACTATTCAAATGCACTTCCAACTCACCTCCTGACTCCCCAAAGCCTGTCCACCATCTACAAGGCACATGTCAGATGTGTGATGGAATACTTTCCACTTGCCTGGATAAGTGCAGCTCCAACAACACTCAAGAAGCTCGACAACATCCAGGGTAAATCAGCCTGCTTGATTTAGCACCCCATCCACAAACATTCACTCCCTCCACCACCGACGCACAGTGGCAGCAGTGTGTACCATCTACAAGATGCACTGCAGCAACTCACCAACTCTCATTCGACAGCAGCCTCCAAACCTAAAGACCACTACCACCTAGAAGGACAAGGGCAGCAGTTGCAGAAAACACCACCACCAGCAAGTTCCCCTCCAAGCCGCACACCATCCTGACTTGGAACTATATCGCTGTTCCTTCACCGTCGCTGGGTCAAAATCCTGGAACTCCCTTCCTAATAGCACTGTGGGTGTACCTACACCCCAGTGATTGCAGCAGTTCAAGAAGGTGGCTCACACCACCTTCTCAAGGGCAATTAGGCATGGGCAATAAATGCTGGCCATTGTCCACATCCCATGAATGAATAAAAAAAAGCTTCTGGCTGGTCTCCCGCATTCTACCCTCTGTAAACTTGAGGCCATCCAAAACTCTGTTGCCCATACCTTAACAAGTCCCATTCATCTATCACCCCTGTGTTCACTGACCTACTTTGGCTCCCTGTCAAGCATTTTAAGCTTCTGCTCCTTGTTTTCAAATTTCTCCATGGCCTTGCTGCTCCTTATCTCTGTTATCTGCTCCAGCCCCACAACCCTCCAAGATATCTGCGCTTCTTTAATCCTGGCCCCTTGAGCATCCCTGATTTTAATCGCTCCATCATTAGTGGCCGCATCTTCAGTTGCCTAGGCCCCAAGCTCTGGAATACCCTCCCTACACCTCTCCACTTCTCTGCCTCGCTTTCCTCCTTTAAGACACTCCTTAAAACCTACCTCTTTGAACAAGCTTTTGGTCATCTGACCTAATGGGCTTGTTTTAAGGAGTCTTTGACGTCGGGATCCATGGTGGGGTGGGGGTGGGGGGCCTGAAGATGGCCCTGGATGAGGACTGCCATGGACCTTGACACCAGCAGGGCCCGGCCCGATCCTCCCGGTGGCCGTGAGGCACCGTAACGACCTCCCCGCCGCTGGGCGACAGGACCACAATTTGAATATTTAAATCAATGAAATTAATTAATTTAAATATACTTATGCCTCCTCTTCATGGCCCACTGCGTTCTTCGGTCCGTCAGCCGGCACTCCCGTGCCTTTGAATCTCCGTCCCGGGAAACAAGGCACAACAGTGGTGGGGAGGGGGGAGTGGTAAGTTTCTCGGTGCAGGGGGAATGGGGTCAAATTACCGTCATGGGTGTAGGGGATGGTGGGAAGGGTTGTAGTTTAAAGTTTGTGCAGTTTGAGGGAGGATGGTCAGATGGTAAAAGTAAGTGTTTTTGGAGGGGGAAGAGCAAATAATTAATTTTATTGTGATGGGGGGTTGGGAGAGGGGTCAAAGAAATGTATTTATTTAATTTAATTCAATCTATCTTTAAATATTTAAATAAGCTGGTAGGGCTGACAGCCCTTTAAAAATGGCATCAGCGCCTATGCACAGGCAGGTGACGCAATTGCCAAAGATGGACAGCCCGCCCCCTCCACATGATCGGGGGGGGGGGGCAGCCCACCCCGGCTATTTAAATGAGCCGCCACACTTGGAATCGCGGCGGCTCTTTGGTGTGCGAAACTCACCACTGAGATCAGCCTTATAAAATCCAGCCCAATATCTCCTTATGTGACTCGGTATCATACTTCATTTTATAATGCTCGTGAAGCATCTGGGAGGTTTTATTACATTAAACGTGCTATATAAATATGTTATTGTTTTTGATTCCGAGACTTCTCAGATAGAACTAACTGTGTATCATATTGCATGTGCATTATAATGCAGCTTCAGCTATCTTTTTCAATATATTACTTTTACAGGTATGCAGTTCACACTGTGCTTCCAGGTGAATGAGTCTGTAAGAAATAACAGAATTGATTTATTGTTTATTCTATCCAGAAATAGGAGATAACTCCCTATCAAATGACTGTTGAATGCATGCACAGTAAGGTTGGAGAAATATTTGAAGTTGAAACACAGTTAATTCCCCTTGTTTTTAAGTTGGTGTCTTGAATCATAAAATTAGGACATAGTTTACATTGCTCAGTTTAGAGTGAAACTATCAATTGTTACCTCAGTGGAAATAGATAAAGAACGGAATAGAGAAGGGAGTGCAAAACAGACTAATGTAATAAACGCAAGTTGCAAAGTCAAACTTCACCAAAGGTGAAAAAGGTAACGTATTGTGAGAATAAACACAAAATATGAGTATTATGGCATATCTTAACCGAATTATAATACAAAAAACTATGTATGGAAATGTAGCGGTTATTACTGGGCAAGTAATCCAACAGCCTGGACTAAAAATCCAAAATCCCACTGTGGTAGTAAGTATCATACAACTATAGAAACTTATAGTCTAGAAGGAGGTCATTCGGCCCATTGTGAATGTGCTGGCTGTTTGAAAGAGCAGCCATGCTTAGTCCCACAGTCTTGCTTTTTGTCCATAACCCTGTAGTTCCTTAACTTCAAGTACCTGCCCAATTCCCTTTTAAAGTTATTTATGGAATCAGCTTCTGCCACCCTTTCTGGTAGAGCGTTCCAGATCCCGACAACTCTCCGAGTGAAAAAAATTTTCTTCATCTCCCCTCTTGATCTTCTAAATTTATGACCTCTGGTTATTAATCCACTCTCCATAGGTATGGTTTCTTTCCTCTATTTACTCTATCAAAATCTCTCATCATCTTGAAAATCTCTATCAGGTCAGCTCTTATCCTTCTCTGTTCCAAGGTGAACAGTCCTAACTTCTCCAACCACTCCTCATAACCGAAGTCCATCATCCCTGGTGATATCTTGGTAAACCTCCTCTGTACCCTTTCTAAGTCCTTCAAATGTTTCCTGAAGTGTGGTGCCCAGAATTGTCCAGAATATTCCAGTTGAGGCCTCACCAGTGGTTTCCAAAGTTTTAACATGTTCTCTTTGCTTTTATATTGTGTTCCTCTATTTATAAACCCAGGTAGTCCATATGCTTTTTTAACCTTCTTATCAACTTGCCCTGCCACTTTTAAGGATTTGTGTATATGGACACCAAGGTCATTCTGCTTTTCAAAAGCATGTCATTCAAAATATACTGTTTCATGCAGGCCCTCATCTGCCAAGAATGAGGCACATTAATTTCACCACATGGATATTAAATTTCAAATTGTTGCTGGGAAGAAGAGAAAGCCTGTTACAAATAGTTGCCAGGCCCCTGGCTGGAAAGATACTTTTGCATATTAACCAACAGTGTTTGTAGACAAAGGAGCTACTCCCTGCTCCAATTCAGTCCACAAACAGACATGGTCAGACCAGTTAGTCACATGGTTAGCTGGTTGTTGCAGAGTTTGAACTGAGAGTTTTAAATTATAGAAAGAGTGTTTGAACTGGCAGAAAGCTCTTTGCTCCTGGACTGAAGCAGACCTCTCCTGTCTGTCTGCTCCCATCTCTTTCTCACGGAACTCCAAAAACCCTCTGAAGACAGATGAACCCCAAGAGAGAAAAGTCTCCTACAGTGAACAAGGTTTAAGAAGAATACTGGGCCCCAACGAAAAGCAAGAACTACCTACAATCAAGGATTCTACAGTGAGCTCGAAGAACCATAACAACAACGCTTCAGATATTGCCTCAAACCTTTTCACTTTATTTTTTCTTCTGCTCTTCTCTGTCTCTATTTGCATGTCTGTATCACGTATGCATGCTAGCATGGGAGCGTCGTGTATCCATAGACGTCAACCGAATTCGAGTTTTAAGTTTAAGTTTAATAAAATTTCACCTTTCTTCTTTAAACC
The DNA here is from genome assembly GCF_036365525.1 of Heterodontus francisci. Lineage (NCBI taxonomy): Eukaryota > Metazoa > Chordata > Chondrichthyes > Heterodontiformes > Heterodontidae > Heterodontus > Heterodontus francisci. The sequence goes on along the minus strand of NC_090372.1, from coordinate 159,032,034 downwards.
TACGAAAGCCTGTTTGTGCTTGTTTCTTTACCTTATAATTGGAAAGTGGTGAACAGTGATTCACCAAGGGGGAGCTAAAAACACAATGTGTTTAAAAATAAAACCCTGTTACAGTAAGATCAGGTGAAGGCTGAAAGGGAACCCTAGACCTCTTTCTCACCTGGTCGTAACAACTGCCTTTCCATGTTAGTACTCCCAAAGTGCACTATTTCACACTTCTCTGCATCGAGCTCCATCTGCCATACTTCTGTCCCTTGTATCGTCCTGCCTATCAGCCATCATGATATCTACAGCTATCCTCACTACTACATTGCCAAGTTGCATATCGTCTAGAAACTTTATAATGCTGCTCCCGCGTCTAGATTGTTTATCCAAGCTGAACAGAATAATGGACCTAAAACCTAGCCTCAGGGAATACCACTGCAAACCACCTGCCAAGTTTGAAAATTTGAATTCAGTTTTAAAAAGCTGGTATCAGTAAAAGTGATAGTGCAGCTATCGAATTCACTAATCATCTTTCTGGAAGAAAACCTGCTGTCTTTACCTAGTCTGGCCAATTTGTGACAACAGTCCCATTTTGCTAGTCCTCCCGCCTCCAAGCCTGTCTCCAAAGGGCCTGGAAAATTCTGCCCTATGTTTGTTTAAAAGATTGTTTTTTGAAAATTATCTTGCAAGACTATGAAATGCTTAGTAAAAATTTGTCCATGACCAGAGAGGCAATGCTTATTTTAATCATCTGTGAATTTACTACATTGGTGCTGGCCAAGGTGAACCTTTTGCTGTAAGATTTTGAGCAGCAGGGGGTGTACGTATACTGTTCATTGGTTAGCCAAATCCTGTTATTGAATATACAGTAATAGATGGGAGTGAATTAGAAACCAGTTATTACAATTGAGTGATTTCTTACGACCCTCGAGATGGAAACTGAAACTTTAGCAGCTTGTAAACAAGGCATTATATAATATTGCACAACAAAGATTATTAATATTTGAAATGGCTCTAATTCACAAACACTGCAGGGCTGGGTCTTTGAGTTACCCAGTTAAAAATTCAATTTTGTACCAGTTACGCTCTAATGTTTATGACATGTGTATTATTTCTTCACTGTGATTTTTTTGTTGTTTTTGTTTATTTCTTTTATGAGTGGTAGTTATAGTATTCATTATAGATCTGTTAGTGCCCATGCCAAAAAAATAGTCCTTTTATCAACCTTGCGCTCACTGACCTTCAGTGGCTCCTGGACTGCCAATGTCTTAATTTTAAGATTCTCATCTTCATTTTCAAATCCCTCCATGGCCTCACCCTTTCCCTGTCTCTGTAACCTCCTTTAGCCTTACAGTCCTCTGGGATCTTTGTGCTCCTCCAATTCTGGCCTCTTGTGCATCCCAGATTTCCTTCACTCCACCATTGCCAGCCTTACCTTCAGCTGCCTAGGCATTAATCTCTGGAATTCCCTTCCTAAAGCTCTCTACAACTCTACATCTCTCTCCCTCTTTAAGATAGTCCCTAAAATCTAACTCTTTGACTAAACTTTTGATCATCTGCCCTAATATTGCCTTATGTGGCTTGTTGTCATATTTTGCTTTCTAACATTTCTGTGAAGTGTCTTCAGATGTTTTATTACATTAAAGTTACTATATAAATACAGGTTTTTTTTTACAAAAGTGAAAAAGTAAGTTGCTTAAGAAGTAATGGTCAGATTTTTTTGACATAAAGATATGTTTCGTTGCTACAGGTAACTAACCAACCTTAGCATGAATTTTATTATTTACTCATCCATTTTGAAATTTGTGATCTTCTCTATGTCTGCCCTATCAAACCCTTTCAGAATCTTAAAGACCTCCATTAGGTACCCCTCAATCTTCTCTTTTCGAGCGAAAAGAGCCCCAGATTTGGTTAGTATTAAGATCGCAAATGGTGAAAATAGCCAGTTTTAGTGATGGCGCAGATATATGATCGGAAGCTTATCTCGGGGTCAAATCAAGGTTGCGAATAGTCTAGTTCAGCCTCAAGATGGTGACAAGAATGAAAATAAAGTCCAGCAGTTGTACAAAAATGGTTTTACATTTATTTGAATTATTAAAGTATTACTGAATTAAAGCAGTTTTTTTGGATTTAGTGTTGTCTATAAATGTATATACAAAATTGTGTTGATACAAAAGTGAATGTTGTATGATCAGTAGAAGGCATTCTAAGTTGTTTTTCAGGTGAGTAACTATTTGATTTTTATGTGTATATAGTCTGGCAATTTTTATTTTGCATATAGTTTAGAGGATGAAGCTTCAAATAAATGCAAAGAAGCCCTGGGCAAGACTTGCAGCATGATCCGGACAATCCTGAAGCCTTGCAATTAATGGCTAGTTATCTTTTTAGTACAGAACAGCAACAGGTAAAGATATTTGTTGTTTGATATTAATTTCTTTTAGTGGAACCAGTTGTCATGCTAGACTCCCACCTGCCAAGAATGAGGCACATGAGAAGACATTTGCATATTAACAAACAGTGTTTGGATGGACAAAGCAGCCATTCCCTGAGATTCAACCCACAATGGACTTTTGATCACCAGACGTTGAAGGTGGGGGTGCTTGCATTGCAGGTTGACTGCTAAGATGGCTGAATATACAAATTGACATGGTCAAACCAGCTAGTCACATGACGAACCTGCTGGACAACCTGACTTTTTTTGAATTTGTACAAACAGTTTCAGCAGAAAGCTGAATGCTCCTGGACTGAAGCAGACCTCATCTCCTCTCTGTCTGCTCCCATCCCTTTCTCACAGATCTCCAAAACCCATTGAAGACACATGAACCCCAAGAGAGAAAAGTCTCCTACAGTGAACAAGGTTTAAGAAGAATACTGGGCCCCAACGAAAAGCAAGAACTACCTACAATCAAGGACTCTGCAGCGAGCGCGAAGCACAGTAACAAAAAAACCCTCGTCAGAGATTGCCTCAAACTTTTCCACTTTATTTTTTCTTCTGCTCTTTTCTGTCCCTATCTGCATGTGTGTATCGTGTATGCATGCTAGCGTGGGCGCGTCATGTATCCGTAGGCGTTAATCGAATTAGAGTTTAAGTTTAATAAATTTAAATCTTTCTTCTTTAAACCTAGGAAAACCTATGCATGTGCTGATTTCTTTGCCTTATAATTGGAAAGCGGTGAACAAGGATTCAACAATGGGGAGCTAAAAACACAGTGTGTTTAAAATTAAACCCTGTTACAGTAAGACCAGATGAAAGCTGAAAAGGAACCCTAGACCTCTTTCTCACCTGGTCATAACAGAGTAATTTGACTTTCAGCAGCAGCAAGTCTTCCTACTGCACAGAGCAATTACAGGTAATTTGTTAAATCGCTGTGCACTTATATTCATTATTGCTCCATTGGTCTTACCATAAGTATAATTTTAGGAAGTGCAGCATGTGCTAAGGAAATATTTGCATACAGAAATACAATTTTGTAAAATCCCTTATTACCTCGCTGATTGGGACTTTTATCTTAAAGAGAGTTGCCGGACACTGTGCCTTTGTAATTGGCTAATAATTTTTTTCATAAAAGCTGTGAAATTTAATGACAGTATTCTCTCAGTTTGTTTCACCTTCCAGATCTAGTATGCAAAGTATACAATAATTGCCTTTCATAATATCAAACCTACTGCTTTCTTGTACATTATAAAGAAAAATTAACATTCATGTGCATGGCCTGTGATAAATTTTTGTTTTGTATAAAACACAAGATTTGCTTAAGGAAATGATCTTGTCTGTATAGGGAGCATTGGTATTCTGGAATGCTGGGGGTTTAAGTCTTTTACAGGCAATAGAAAATTGACAGGACATTGCACTTCTTTTAAACTTAGTTCATCGGTTACAGATGAATGCATAACTAAAAATATCACTTAGATTTTAATTACCTTTGTGTTTGGTGAAAACTGAGACTACTTGTGTATGTTTGATAGGACCCAAAATTGCATTTTTGTTATTTGTTTGACTACAACATTTAATTTTTTACATCTTTAGCAATGACATTGCTGATGTCGTAAATTTCATGAATAGCCTCTCATTAAGAAATATGGCTTTTTGTCTTTCTTAAACATGCATAAATAAATAAAGGTTAATTAACATCAAACACAAGTGTAATTATAATGAGTTTTCAAAGATAATCTCAATCATAAAAGAATGCTAAAATAGTTATAAAATAAGTTATATGATGTGCAGAGGAATCATGTGATTTCCCTTCATTTGTGATGTGCTTTTTTCTGTTATCAGTGTAAAATGGTTGTTTTAATTTTCAACCTAAAGATAGAAATGGATTTAAAATGTTGGGCACTGTTTTCAGGGACGTGAGTAGACCATTCAGTTCGTTAAGTCTTTTCTGCCATTCAGTTAGACTACGGCTGCTCTGTATTTCAACTCCATTTACTCGCCTTGGTTCTAGACTCTCCCACCAGAGGAAATGGTTTCCTTCTATTTACCCTATCAAATTCGTCTTCCACCTGGGGAGTCCTCTGGGCCTCTGAACCCTCTCTTGATCTTTTCATTGGGAACTGCTGGCATGGCATTGGCTGTCTCAATTTCTCTACTTTCCTCACCCGTTCTAATCTACCTCCCTCTGAACTTACAGCATTCCAGTCTTCAGGTCCAACCCTGAAATTGTCACTCAAATTGCTGACAAGGGAAGTGCTTTTACTGTTTACTCTCGACTTGCTTCACCAGACTCTCATCTCTATATTTGAAGCCCTTGCTCACAGAAAAACGATAAATATTTCTGGGTGACAGTTTTCTCAGTCTGCTAATTATTTTGTGACCAAGCTATATATTAAAAAAATTTGGTTGTTGACATTTACCTGGTCAATTATAATGTGCAATTTTGCTTCTTTATTTATGTATTATCTACTACTTAATTGATGTAGGAATAAATATTTGTTTATGATACTGAATTTTTGAAGCAGAAGCCGTGTATGCAGAATAGCTACATGAACTTGCATAGAAATGCATTTTCATGTTGGAAACTGGGGAATGAGGCTTTTCTTATTTACTTGTGTTAATTATCTGGGTGGTGTGCCATGTTTTTTTAACTACATTCTGCAGTTGCTCACTGAACCATTGTGAGTGGGTTTTCCATTGCACCATGTGCATGCTGTCAGAGCTCTGTTCTCTAATGTCATTTCTTATTCAAGTGGTAATTGAAAACCTGTGTCTGTTGTGAATGTTCATCTCTGACAATAAACAGAAACTATTGGAGATATACAAACTAAGATTGTACAATTACTGCACTGTCACTGGCATGGAAGAAACATTTTGATTTGTGATGGCTTTACTACAAATGCTAATCAATCTTGGATCGACAACTGCTTAATTTTCACAGCTATACATCTGCAAAAGATTTTATTTTTAACTTTTAAAATCTTTTAAAATTATTTATTTCTGCATTGACAGGAAGGTAAAATATTCTTGATGAAAAGCCATAAGCGATGATTACTTAGTTTTCAGAGAGCAGAGACAGACTTTGTACTGCAATGATGTAGATCCATTGCAGGTAATATACAATTTTAGTGCAAGCTTAAATGTATGTCACCATAATGCCCACAGGACATTGCATCATTCTTTATACAATGGAGATGCAGTAATTTTACATATGATTGTGGTTTTTGGGTTAGTTTACTTTTGATCGTCAGCAGCTAAAACTGGAGTGGAGATGGAAGGCTGAAAGCTATTTTAACAATCGATAATGTTCTGATTGATGATTTTGACCAATTCAGCTACCATGGTAGTGAAATGAATCAGGATTGCAATTGCAATTAAAGGACATAAAAGTAATACTAGTTACTGAAGCAAGTATTTAAAAACTGCCTGATCGCACACCCTGAGAGGTTGAGACATAAAACAAAAAGCGAAGTACTAGAGCTGCTGGACATCTGAAATAAACATAGGCAATGCTGGAAACGCTCAGCAGGACAAATAGCATCTGTGGAGAGAGAGACAGATTTAACATTTCAGGTCTTATGACTGTTTGGTTTTGACAGAGTCGTGAAACCTGAAGCAGCAACCCTACCTTCCTCTCTCCACAGATGTTGCCTGACCTGCTGAGTGTTTCCTGCATTTTCCAAAAAATGCTATGGTTGATTGATTGGTTTAAATGAGTCTCACATGCAGGGGTGAAATTGAAAGTCTTTGAAATGAGGATGCTTCTCAAGAATTTAGAAACCACCGAAGAATGACCGAACAATTAAAAGAGGGAGAAAATAGAACATGAGAGTAAAGTAACAAAAAAAATAAAAACAGATTGCAAGAGCTTCTACAATTATGAAAAAGAGAGTAATGAAGATAAGCATGGGTCCCTTAAAAGCTGAGATAGGAGAAATTGTTTTGGGGAATAAGGAATTGACAAAGAGGTTAAACAAATATTTTGTATCTGTCTTCACACTGGAAGACACAAAAAAACATATCAGAAATAATGGTAAACTAAGGGTCTAATGAGATTGAGGAACTTAAAGTAATTAATATTAGTAAAGAAAATGTACTGCAGCAATTTATGGGATCAAAACCCAACAAATCCCCTGAACCTGATGGCCTACATCCTGGAATTATAAAAGAAGTGGCTGCAGAGATAGTGGATGCATTGGTTGTGATCTTCTAAATTTTACTAGATCCTGGAATGATCCCATTGGATTGGAAGGTAGTAAATGTAACACTGCTATTCAAGAAAGGAGGGAGAGAAAAAACAGGGAACTACAGGCCAATTAGCCTGAAATCAGTCATTCAGAAAATGCTGCAATCCAGTATTAAGGAAGTGGTAACAGGACACTTAGAAAATCATAATATGATTAGGAAGGGTTAACATGGTATTATGAAAGGAAAAATGTGTTTGACAAATCTCTTAAGAGTTTTTTGAGGACATGACTAGCAGGATAGCTAAAGGGAAACCAGTGGATGTAGTATATTTGAATTTTAAAAAGGCATTTGATAAGGTGCCACACGAAGGGCTGATACACTCATGGGGTTGGTGGTAATATGGTAACATGGATAGAGAAACGGTTTAAGGACAGGAAGCAGAGAGTAAGAATAAATGGGTCATTTTCAAGTTGGTGGGCTGTTACTAATGGGGTGCCGCAAGGATCAGTGCCTGAGCCTCAGCTATTTACAATCTATATTAATGTCTTAGATGAAGGGACCAAGTGTAATGCACCCATGTTTGCTGACGTTACAAAGTTAGGTTGGAAAGTAAGCTGTGAAGATGACACAAGGAGTCTGCAAAGGGATATAGACAGGTTAATTCAATAGGCAGGAAAGTGGCAAATGCGTATAATGTGGGGAAATGTAGTTGATTCAATTTTGGAGAAAGACGAGGAAAATAGATTATTTTTTAAATGGTGAGAAACTATTAAATGTTGGTGTTCGAAGGGATTTGGGTGTCCTTGCACATTTAAAAATGTTTTTTTCAGTCATTCATGGGATGTGGGCTAGCCAGCATTTATTGCCCATCCCTAATTGCCCTTGAGAAGGTGGTGGTGAGCTGCCTTCTTGAACCGCTGTAGTCCATATGAGGTAGGTACACTACAGTGCTGTTAGGAAGGGAGTTCCAGGATTTTGACCCAGCGACAGTGAAGGAACGGCGATATAGTTCCAAGGCAGGATTGTGTGTGACTTGGAGGGGAACTTGCAAGTGGTGGTGTTCCCAAGCATTTGCTGCCCTTGTCCTTCTAGTTGGTAGAAGTCGTTGGGTTTGGAAGGTGCTGTCTAATGAGTCTAGTTGCGTTGCTGCAATGCATCTTGTAGATGGTACACACTGCTGCTACTGTGCGTCGGTGCAGGAGGGAGTGAATGTTTGTGGATGGGGTGCTAATCAAGTGGGCTGCTTTGTCCTGGATGATGTCAAGCTTCTTGAGTGTTGTTGGAGCTGCACCCATCCAGACAAGTGGAGAGTATTCCATCACACTCCTGACTTGTGCCTTGTAGATGGTGGACAGGCTTAGGGAGTCAGGAAGTGAGTTACTCTCCACAGGATTCCTAGACTCTGACCTGCTTTCGTAGCCACGGTATTTATATGGCTACTCCAATTCAGTTTCTGGTCAATGGTAGCCCCTAGGATGTTGATAGTGGGGGATTCAGCGATGGTAATGCCATTGAGTGTCAAGGGGAGATGGTTAGGTTCTCTCTTGTTGGAGATGGTTATTACCTGACACTTGTGTGGTGCGAATGTTACTTGCCACTTATCATCCCCAGCCTGGATATTGTCCGGGTCTTGCTGCATTTCTACATGGACTGCTTCAGTATCTGAGAAGTCACGAATGGTGCTGAACATTGTGCAATCATCAGCAAATATCCCCACTTCTGACCTTATGATTGAAGGAAGGTAATTGATGAAGCAGCTGAAGATGCTTGGGCCTAGGACACTACCCTGAGGAAATCCTGCAGTGATGTTCTGGAGCTCAGATGATTGACCTCCAACAATCACAAAGATCTTCCTTTGCGTTGGCTATGACTCAAACCAGAGGAGAGTTTTCCTCCTGATTCCCATTGACCTCAGTTTTGCTAGGGATCCTTGATGCCATACTCAGTCAAATGCTGCCTTGATGTCAAGGGCAGTCACTCTCACCTCAGCTCTTGAGTTCAGCTCTTTTGTCCATGTTTGAATCAAGGCTGTAATGAGGTCAGGAGCTGAGTGGCCCTCGCGGAACCCAAACTGAGCGTCACTGAGCAGGTTATTGCTAAGCAAGTGCCACTTGATGGCACTGTTGACGACCCCTTCCATCACTTTACTGATGATTGAGAGTAGACTGATGGAGCAGTAATTGGCCTGGTTGGACTTTCCTGCTTTTTGTGTACAGGACATACCTGGGCAATTTCCCACATTGCCGGGTAGATGCCAGTGTTGTAGTTGTACTGGAACTGCTTGGCTAGGGGCGCGGCAAGTTCTGGATCACAGGTCTTCAGTACTATTGCCGGAATATTGTCAGGGCCTATAGCTTTTGCAGTATCTGGTGCTTTCAGTCATTTCTTGATATCATGCGGAGTGAATCAAATTGACTAAAGTTTGGCATCTGTGATGCTGGGGACTTCAGGAGGAAGCCAAGATGGATCATCAACTCGACACTTCTGGCTGAAGATTGTTGCAAATGCTTCAGCCTTATCTTTTGCACGGATGTGCTGGGCTCCTCCATCATTGAGGATGGGGATATTTGTGCAGCCACCTCCTCCAGTTAGTTGTTTAATTGTCCACCACCATTCATGGCTGAATGCGGCAGGACTGCAGAGATTTGATCTGATCCGTTGGTTATGGGATCGTTTAGCTCTGTCTATTGCATGCTGCTTATGCAGTTTGGCACGCAGATAATCCTGTGTTGTAGATTCACCAGGTTGACACCTCATTTTGAGGTATGCCTGGTGCTGCTCCTGGCATGCCCTCCTGCACTCTTCATTGAACCAGTGTTGACCCCCTGGCTTGATGGTAATGGTAGAGTGGGGGATATGCCGGGCCATGAGGTTACAGATTGTGGTTGATTACAATTCTGCTGATGATGATGGCCCACAGCACCTCATGGATGCCCAGTTTTGCATTGCTAGATCTGTTTGGAATCTATCCCATTTAGCATGGTGGTAGTACCACGCAACACAATGGAGGGTATCCTCAATGTGAAGACCGGACTTCGTCTCCACAAGAACTCTGGGGTGGTCACTCCTACCAATACTGTCATGGACAGATGTATCTGCGGCAAGCAGATTGGTGATGATGAGGTCAAGTATGTTTTTCCCTCTTATTTGTTCCCTCACCACCTGCCACATACCCAGTCTCGCATCTATGTCCTTTAGGACTCGGCCAGCTCGATTAGTAATGGTGCTACCGAGCCACTCTTGGTAATGGACATTGAAGTCCCCCAACCAGAATACATTTTGTGCCCTTGCTACACTCAGTGCTTCCTCTAAGTGGTGATCAACATGGAGGAATATTGACTCATCAGCTGAGGGTGGTAATCAGCAGAAGGTTTCCCTGTCCATGTTTGACCTGATGCCATGAGACTTTATGAGGTCCGGAGTCAATGTTGAGGACTCCCAGGGCAACTCCCTCCCTACTGTATACCACTGCGCCGCCACCTCTGCTGGGTCTGTCCTGCCGGTGATGGACATACCCGGGGATGGTGATGGCAGTATCTGGGACATTGTCAGGTATGAATTCGTGAGTATGACTATGTCAGGCTGTTGCTTGACTAGTCTGTGGGACAGCTCTCCCAACTTTGGCACAAGCCTCCAGATGTTGATAAGGAGGACTTTGCAGGGTCTGGTTTTGCCGTTGTCGTTTCCGGTGCCTAGGTCGTTGCCGGGTGGTTCGTCCAGTTTCATTCTTTTTTATTGACTTTGCAGGGTCGACAGGGCTAGATCTGCCATTATCGTTTCCAGTGCCTAGGTCGATGCCGGGTGGTCCATCCGGTTTCATCCTTTTTATTGACTTTGTAGCAGTTAGATACAACTGAGTGGCTTGCTAGGCCATTTCAGAGGGCATGTAAGAGCCAATCACATTGCTGTGGGTCTGGAGTCACATGTAGACCAGACCAGGTAAGGACAGCAGATTTCATTCCGTTAAGGACATGAAAGACAGGAAGTTAACATGCAGATATAGCAAGCAATTAGGAAGACAAAGGTATGTTGGCCTTTATTAAAAGGGGGTTGGAGAACAAGAGAAAGGAAGTTTAGCTGCAATTTTGTGGGGATTTAGTGAGACGGCAGCTGGTATACAGTGTACAGTTTTGATCTCTGTATCTAAGGAACGATACATTTACCTTAGAGGTGATGCAACAAATGTTCATTAGATTTATTCCTGGGATGAAAGTGTTGTCCTATGAGGGGAGATTGAGTAGAATGAGCCTATATTCTCTGGAGTTTAGAGGAATGAGAGATGATTTGACAGGATACATGCTGCAAGGCTGTTTCCCCGGGCTGGAAAATCTAGAACTAGGAGTCATAGGGGTGAATTTTACTGGGCCCCCGACAGCAGGGATTGTGGCGGGGGTCCCGGTAAATACCTCCGGGAGAGGCCCGTCATGGGCCTCGATGCCGGGAAGGCCCCGCTCCATATTACTGGTGGCAGTGGAGCCTTGTGGCGGCCCAGCGCCGCTCAGCAGTGGCATCGCAATTTACATATGTTAATATATTATAATTAATGAATAATCACATAATTGCTGCCGCCAGCCTTCCCCGCTGCAATATTCCAGTCGGTTGCCGGAACTCCCATGCCTTCAGATCTCCAAATGGAGATCCGAAGCAGAACACTGGTTGGCAGGAGAGGGGAGCAGGTACGTTTACAGGGTGGGGGGTTGGGGGGAAGTGGGGAAAACTATTGCAATTGGTGGAGGGGATGGTGGGAAGGGGTTGAAGGTAAAAGGTTATAAACTTTGAGCGGGGGAGTGGTCGGGATAGCAAGGTAAGTTTTTTTGGCGGGGAGAGGGCAATTAATAAATTGTTTAATCATGGGGGGGGTGGGAGATGGGATTGAAACTTGCATTAAATTTTTTATTTTAATTTTATAGGTCCTGTTACTTTAAAAATTTAAATTAAACTGAAGGGCTGGAAGCGCTTCAAAAATGGCGCCGGTGCCTGCACAGTGTCACTGGATGCCATTGCCGGGGATGGAGCGCCCACCCCCTCCCACGTCATCGGGGGTTGGGGGGGGTGGTGCGGCGATCTACCCCAGCCATGTAAATGGGCTGCTGCGCTAAATATTATGGCGGCTGCGCGGAGTACGTCTTGCACATGCACCCCGCCGTTTATGAAGCTCACCGCCGAGATCGGCCCAGGATAAGACGTCAGCCATTTAGAACTGAAAAGAGGAGAAATTTCTTCACTCAAAGGGTTGTGAATCTTTAGAGTTCTGTACTACTGAGGACTGTGGATGCTCAGTTATTTAGTATATTCAGGACTGAGATTGACAGATTCTTGGACTCTGAGGGAATCAAGGGAGGATGGGGATTGGGTAGGAAAGTGGAGTTGTGGTCAAATTTCAGCCATGATCTTATTGACTGACAGAGCAAGCTTGAGGGGCTGCATGGCCTACTCCTGCTCATAATTCTTCTGTTCTTAACTGCACACAATGCATAAGGGTGACCAGGAAATTAACTTCATGATAGCAAACTACATCAAAATACAGCAGATATTTGAAATTACAAGAACAGCTGATATATGAATATGAAGAGCAATGGAAGAAAAGAAATTAAGAGGAAGGCTGATATCCCAAACCCAATGATATAAAGGAATAATTCACGAAAGTCAACCAAATAATGCAACTGAACTGAGATGAAGAGGTGTTTCTCACTAAAGCTGCCCGTCTCTGGCTCTGAGATGGCACTAGATGGAAAAGATAATGATAATTATGTAATTCACCTTTTGTGAAAGTACTTGCAACCAGTAAGATGTTGTTATGATGTGATAGCATTTATTCTTTTCAAATCATTTGAATATGGCTCTCCACTGGTTATTCTGCATGCCTACTAACTCTTCTGCATTCAGTAAGAATCTTAAGTAATCTCCCACTAGCCGCAGGATTATAGTCTGTTCTGCAGAATTTGTGCCATTTGTTTTTGATGGTTTTCCTACTGGAAAAACAAGAGATTAATGGGGATTACCTTGGCATTCAGAGGTTTTAAGGTTTGAATACTTTCACTACGGCTTTGAATACTGGCGTAACCCTGACTAACTAATTTCTCTCATACTTTGAAAAGAAATGGTTAAAGCAGCACAAGAAGACATAGCGCTGAATTTTACCGGCCCCTCGAAGCCGCAGGTCATGGTGCAGCGGGCTGCTTAAAATTTGCGGGGAGAGGCCCACCTCGACTTGCGACGCTGAGAAGGGTCCGCCACATATTACCGGTGGCGGGGGGACCTTGGTGTGGCCACCCCCTGCCCCCCGCTGCCTGGTGGCGGGCCCTTCATCTGCATATTCAAATAAACATAAATGAGATGCTAATAAACTTACCTGCAGGCGGCGGATGTCCCACGCTGATTTTACGGCCTTGATTCGGCCTTTGCGCGCCTTCGGAACTCCGCATGGAGTTCCTAGACGAGAACCTGGTGGAGGAGGGGGAAAACATTTATTATTGGCTATGGGGATGGTGGGAAGGAGCTGAGGGCCAAAGGGAACAAATGTCAGGGGGGAGAGTTCGTGATTGATACCTGACATAACATTTTATTTTTAATTCCCAGAGATCGGGACCTTTAAATTTTACAATGTAACTGCAGGGCTTGAAGCCCTTTAAAAATGGCGCCGGCACCTGCACCTGCACGGTGGCGCTGAACACTGTTGCCGGGGATGCGGCGGCTGCCCCTACATGTCATCGGGGCGGCCGCTCCGCCCCCGCTATTTAAATGAGCCCCAAGGCAAAATATTGCGGGGGCTCCACAGCAGCCCTTCCCTGTCAGAAGGCTACCGAGTTGAAAATGCGGTGCCAATTAAAATTCATCCCATTAATACCATTCAGTTACCCTCGACCTATTCGACATATATGGGGCTGGTTGTGTTTCGTCATGTTTTTGTTTCAGTGTGACTCAAGGCCTTGGCATTCATCCAGTTTGCAATTCTGTTAATTGGCTGTTTCTATTTTTCTGTTACTCATTTCAATTACTGATTTGATTAGCTCTTCCCCCCAAAGGCTCCAAAAAAAATTCATTTGTGTTGATGTGGCATGAATATTGAAAAGGAAAAAAATGCAGGGCTACGGGGACAGAGCAGTTGAGTGGTACTAATTGGATAGCTATTTCAAAGAGCTGGCACAGAATTGATGGGCTGAATGGCCTCTTACTTTGCCATATCATTCTATGATTTTGCTTTCTCTTCCTCCCCCAGCCTCAAACCTTTATGGTCATTTTGTTCTTTAGCCAGAAAAAGAAAAGAAATTACCAGCACAATTTCTGAGAATGAGAGATTACGACCGTGAGACGGCAGGGAGTCAACGTGGGTGTTCCTCTTGACTGCAGGAGAGCTGTTAGAGGTGCATATTAAATTTCTCTTTACCCCCACCCTTCTGTATTGCATCATTCTGATTTACTGAACCCTATCTGTCTCAAAGATTAGGACTTGAAAATCTTTTTCTTTCTTTCCATCCACCTTTTAAAACAAAGGTTTTTAATAGATTCTATCATTATAAAGGTATCATTCTGTTTTTGGTGGTCAGAGGGCACATTATTGAATGTGCACATTGCAATCTTGGAATAAACTTCATTATCTAAAATGTAAGGTCAAAGCATGGAGTGTGAAAACATTAGTGCTTTGTGTTTCAATATACGTCAACTGTGTTTTCTGTGGGAGCCAAACAAATGTGTTATAGAAGCATAGACAATAAGAGCAGGAATAGGCCGTTCGGCCCTTCAAGCCTGCTCCGCCATTCATTCTGATCATGGCTGATCATCCAACTTAGTAACCTGTTCCCGCTTTCGCCCCATACCCTTTGATCCCTTTAGACCCAAGAGCTATATCTAACTCCTTCTTGAAAACATACAATGTTTTGCCCTCAACTGCTTTCTGTGGTAGCGAATTCCACAGGCTCGCCACTCTCTGGGTGAAGTAATTTCTTCTCATCTCAGTCCTGAAAGGTTTACCCCGTATCCTTAGACTATGACCCCTGGTTCTGGACTCCCCCACCATCACGAATATCCTTCCTGCATTTACACTGTCAAGTCCTGTTAGAATTTTATAGGTTTCTATGAGATCTCCCCCCTCACTCTTCTGAACTCCAGCGAATATAATCCTAAGAGACTCAATCTCTCCTCATACGTCAGTCCTGCCATCCCAGGAATCAGTCTGGTAAACCTTTGCTGCACTCCCTCTACAGCAAGAACATTCTTCCTCAGATAAGGAGACCAAAACTACACACAACATTCCAGGTGTGGCCTCACCAAGGCCCTGTATAATTGCAACAAGTCATCCCTGCTCCTGTACTCGAATCCTCTCGCTATGAAGGCCAACATACCATTTGCCTTTCTTACCGCCTGTTGCACCTGCACGCTTACCTTCAGTGAAAGCAAAGTACTGCGGATGCTGGAAATCTGAAATAAAAACAAGAAATGCTGGAACCACTCAGCAGGTCTGGCAGCATCTGTGAAAAGAGAAGCAGAGTTAACGTTTCGGGTCAGTGACCCTTCTTCGGAACTGACAAATATTAGAAAAGTCACAGGTTATAAGCAAGTGAGGTGGGGGTGGGGCAAGAGATAACAAAGGAGAAGGTGTAGATTGGACAAGGCCACATAGCTGACCAAAAGGTCATGGAGCAAAGGCAAACAATATGTTAATGGTGTGTTGAAAGACAAAGCATTAGTACAAATAAGGTGTTAACGGACTGAAGATTGAACAGCAGCAAGTGCAAACCTGAAAAAAACAGTGGGTAAGCAAACTGAACAAACTAAGATGAAATGAAATAAATTCAAAAAAAAAGATTGTAAAAAATGTAAAAAAGAAAAAAAGAAAAAATAACTAAAAATGAAAGTAAAATGGGGGGCTGTCATGCTCTGAAATTATTGAACTCAATGTTCAGTCCGGCAGGCTGTAGTGTGCCTAATCGGTAGATGAGATGCTGTTCCTCGAGCTTGCGCTGATGTTCACTGGAACACTGCAGCAATCCCAGGACAGAGATGTGAGCATGAGAGCAGGGGGGAGTGTTGAAATGGCAAGCAACCGGAAGCTCAGGGTCCTGCTTGCGGACTGAGCAGAGGTGTTCCGCAAAGCGGTCAAAGCAGAACATCTCCACTCAGTCTGCAAGCAGGACCCTGAGCTTCCGGTTGCTTGCCATTTCAACACTCCCCCCTGCTCTCATGCTCACATCTCTGTCCTGGGATTGCTGCAGTGTTCCAGTGAACATCAGCGCAAGCTCGAGGAACAGCATCTCATCTACCGATTAGGCACACTACAGCCTGCCGGACTGAACATTGAGGTCAATAATTTCAGAGCATGACAGCCCCCCATTTTACTTTCATTTTCAGTTATTTTTCTTTTTTTCTTTTTTACATTTTTTACAATCTTTTTTTTTTGCATTTATTTCATTTCAGCTTAGTTTGTTCAGTTTGCTTACCCACTGTTTTTTTCAGGTTTGCACTTGCTGCTGTTCAATATTCAGTCCGTTAACACCTAATCTGTACTAAGGCTTTGTCTTTCAACACACCATTAACATATTGTTTGCCTTTGCTCCATGACCTTTTGGTCAGCTATGTGGCCTTGTCCAATCTACACCTTCTCCTTTGTTATCTCTTGCCCCACCCCCACCTCACTTGCTTATAACCTGTGACTTTTCTAATATTTGTCAGTTCCGAAGAAGGGTCACTGACCCGAAACGTTAACTCTGCTTCTCTTTTCACAGATGCTGCCAGCACTGCTGAGTGGTTCCAGTATTTCTTGTTTTTATTGCTTACCTTCAGTGACTTGTTTACGAGAACACCCAGGTCTCGCCGCATATTCTCCTCTCTCAGTTTAGAGCTGTTCAGATAATGATTTGCCTTCCAGTTTTTGCTACCAATGTGGATACCCTCACATTTATTCACATTATACTGCATCTGCCATGCATTTGCCCACTCACTCAACTTGTCCAAATCACCGTGAAGCCTCTCTGCATTCTCCTCACAACTCACCCTCCCACCCAGTTTTGTGTCATCTGCAAATTTGGAGATATTACATTTAGTTCCCTCATCTAAATCATTAATATATATTGTGAATAGCTGGGTTCTTAGCACCGATCCCTGCGGTACCCCACTAGTCACTGCCTGCCATTTGGAAAAAGACCCGTTTATGCCTACTCTTTGTTTCCTGTCTGCCAACCAATTTTCTATCCATCGCAATGCACTACCTCCAATCCCATGGGCTTTAATTTTACACGCTAATCTTTGTTGAAAGCCTTCTGAAAGTCCAAATAAACCACATCCACCAGCTGCCCCTCATCAACTCTACTAGTTACATCCTCAAAGAGTTCTAGTAGATTTGTCAAGCATAATTTCCCTTTCAGCCCGATTCTACCACTGTTGTCCAAGTGCTCTGCTATAAAATCTTTGATAATGGACTCTGGAATTTTCCCCACTACCGACGTCAAGGTGACCAGTCTATAATTCTCTGTTTTCTCTCTACCTCCCTTATAAATGCAATATAGCAATACTTTGCTGCTTTAACAGTTTATATATGTTACTTGAAGATATTAATACCTTTTGAAAATATTACTGTGCTACTCTGAATTTATTTCATGTACTTATAGACATTTTAAACTGTTGTGACTTTCCACTTCCTTCCAGACTAGCCTCACCATGATTATTTATTTATTTAGAGATACAGCACTGAAACAGGCCCTTCGGCCCACCGAGTCTGTGCCGACCAACAACCACCCATTTATACTATCCCTACAGTAATCCCATATTCCCTACCTACACTAGGGGCAATTTATAACAGCCAATTTACCTATCACCTGCAAATCTTTGGATGTGGGAGGAAACCGGAGCACCCAGCGAAAACCCACGCGGTCACAGGGAGAACTTGCAAACTCCACACAGGCAGTAACCAGAATCGAACCCGGGTTCCTGGAGCTGTGAGGCTGTGGTGCTAAACACTGCGCCAATGTGCCGCCCTAACTATTTGTCATCTTCATCCCTTTACTTACTCTGTCCCAACCCATGTGAATTGAGTACCAAAAATATTTTAAACAAGAAAATGTTGGAAGGAGATTTGTTTATGGAACGCTGACAGTGTAAAATCCTGACATTAAATAATTGGATGACATCTTGGTGTGTATATTTTTATGGAAGGGAAATTGGCCCCAAGTACCCTAAAGGAGGAGCGATTACAGAAAATAATTACTTTTTTGAATTAATTCATGTTGATGAGCCCAAGTAAAGCCATTGTAAGGCCTTCTCCTGGAGTATTCCTTTATACCTACATTCTCCAGGTAATGAAAGCAGTGTTCTTCGAGCAGTGTTTCAAGGATGTCCTGATTTGATATACTACAGAAAGCAAGTTAATAATTTATATGCATGAAGTGACGTGTCCTTAAAATACGCAACATTGAAGCAGGTAGCCTTTTAAAAAATGTATGTGAGGGCATGCATAGAATATTGTATGGCCATGGCATTTTAATTGAGTGGTTGATCTTAAAATTTTTCTTGAGAAAAGTCAGTGAACAGGAATTAAGGCCGGAATTTTACGCTACCCCAATGAATTAAGGCCGGAATTTTACGCCACCCCAACGAGCCGGATGGTGGCGGGGTCGGGGGGGAGTGGGGGCGGGGTGGGGGTGGCGTAAAATGGAGCGGAAGGCTCGGGAGGCCTAACCCGCCCCCACCTCTGCCCCACTTTATGTAGGACGTTGGGGGGGGGGTGGGGGGGGTGGGGGTGGGGGTTGGTGAAAAACGGGTTGCCCGCCCCAGGCTAATCAAGGCCCTTAAGTTGCCAATTGACGGTCACTTAAGGGCCTTCGCCCGCCTTCATACGGATTTTACACAAGGCAAGCGGGCCTCCTGGAAACAGGAAAGGCTGCCCGCGAAAGGCTGTCGGCCTGTCCGCGCCCCGGTGGTGGGTTCTGACAATCAGGCACAGGGTGCCCGATTGAGGACTGCCCTCACATCCTTAACCACATCCAGGACCCAAGACGGAACTGAAGAAGGGTCACTTACCCGAAACGTTAACTCTGCTTCTCTTCCCACAGATGCTGCCAGACCTGCTGAATGGTTCCAGCATTTCTTGTTTTTATTTCAGATTTCCAGCATCCGCAGTATTTTGCTTTTAATTAAGCCAGGAGACCAACCCTGGTTCAATAAAGAGTGCCGGACGGCATGCCAGGAGCAGCACCAGGTATACCTCAAAATGAGGTGCCAATCTGGTGAAGCTACAACAGAGGACTACTTGCGTGCCAAACTGCGTAAACAGCATGCGATAGACAGAGCTAAGCGGTCCCGTAACCTATGGATCAGATCTAAGCTCTGCAGTCCTGCCACATCCAGCTGTGAATGGTGGTGGACAATTCAACAACTAACTGGAGGAGGTGGCTCCACAAATATCCCCATCCTCAATGATGGGGAAGCCCAGCACATTAGTGCAAAAGATAAGGCAGAAGCATTTGCAACAATCTTCAGCCAGAGGTGCCAAGTGGATGATCAATCTCGGCCTCCTTCTGAAGTCCCCAGCATCACAGATGCCAGACTTCAGCCAATTCGATTGACTCCGCGTGATATCAAAAAATGACTGAAGGCACTGGATACTGCAAAGGCTATGGGCCCTGACAATATGCCGGCAATAGTACTGAAGACCTGTGCTCCAGCACTTGCCACGCCCCTAGCCAAACTGTTCCAGTACAACTACAACACTGGCATCTACCCGGCAATGTGGAAAATTGCCCAGGATGTCCTGTACACAAAAAGCAGGACATGTCCAACCAGGCCAATTACCGCCCCATCAGTCTACTCTCAATCATCAGTAAAGTGATGGAAGGTGTCATCAACAGTGCCATCAAGCAGCACTTGCTTAGCAATAACCTGCTTAGTGACGTCGGTTTGGGTTCCGCCAGGGCCACTCAGCTCCTGACCTCATTACAGCCTTGGTTCAAACATGGACAAAAGAGCTGAACTGAAAAGGTGAGGTTAGAGTGACTGCCCTTGACATCAAGGCAACATTTGACTGAGTATGGCATCAAGGAGCCCTAGCTAAACTGAAGTCAATGGGAATCAGGGGGAAAACTCTCCGCTGGTTGGAGTCAAACCTAGCACAAAGGAAGATGGCTGTGGTTGTTGGAGGTCAATCTTCTGAGCTGCAAAACATCACTGCAAGAGTTCCTCAGGGTAGTGTCTTAGGCCCAACTATCTTCAGCTACTTCATCAATGACCTCCCTTCAATCATTAGGTCAGAAGTGTTAGTTCACTGATGATTGCACAATGTTCAGCACCATTCGTGACTTCTCAAATACTGCAGCAGTCCATGTCAGCAAGACCTGGACAATATCCAGACCTGGGCTGATAAGTGGCAAGTAATATTCACACCACACAAGTGCCAGGCAATGACCATCTCCAACAAGAGAGAATCTAACCATCTCCCCTTGACACTCAATGGCATTACCATTGCTGAATCCCCCACGATCAACATCCTAGGCGCTACCATTGACCAGAAACTGAACTGGAGTGGCCATATAAAAACCGTGGCTACAAAAGCAGGTCAGAGGCTAGGAATTCTGCGGCGACTAACTCATCTCCTGACTCCCCAAAGCCTGTCCACCATCTACAAGGCACAAGTCAGGAGTTTGATGGAATACTCTCCACTTGCCTGGATGGGTGCAGCTTCAACAGCACTCAAGAAGCTCGACACCATCCACGACAAAGCAACCCGCTTGATTGGCACCCCATCTACAAACATTCACTCCCCCCACCACCAATGCACAGTGGTAGCAGTGTGTAACATCTACAAGATGCACTGCAGCAATGCGCCAAGGCTCCTTAGACAGCACCTTCAAAATCCCTGACCTCTACTAACTAGAAGGACAAGGGCAGCAAAAGCATGGGAACACCAACACCTGCAAGTTCCCCTCCGAGTCACACACCATCCTGACTTGGAACTATATCGCCGTTCCTTCACTGTCGCTGGGTCAAAATCCTGGAATTCCCTTCCTAACAGCACTGTGGGTGTACCTACCTCACATGGACTGCAGCAGTTGAAGAAGGCAGCTCACCACCACCTTCTCAAGGGCAGTTAGGGATGGGCAATAAATGGTGGCCTAGCCACCGATGCCAACATCCCATGATGAATAAAAAAAAATTTCTGCCCTCCCTCCAACCTTCAGGTTTGGATCCTTGGAGACAAGGGCTACCCACTGAGGACAGGGCTGCTTATGACTGTGAGGAACCCATGCATGGATACAAAGGAGAGGTACAACACCTGCCATGGGACAAAGCAAGCTACCATTGAGCAGGCCATTGGTTTGCTGAAGATGAGATTCAGGTACCTAGATCAGTCTGGGTAGAGCCCGTCAGTATGCCCCAGCGAGGGTTTCCTGTATCGTCGTGGTTTGCTGTGCATTGCACACCCTTGCCCTGCAGAGGGAGGAGCCGATGAGCAACGAGGAAAGTGAGGACCAGACTTCCTTCTCAGATGATGAGGATGTGGAGCGGGAAGGTGGGCAAGCTAGGCTAGATGAAGAACCCCAAGGGAAACATGTCAATGGACATGAGAGACGCGCAAGGGAGGCTCGGGATACACTTATACATTCGTGTTTCATTTGATCCTTTATGGCTCTTGTACATTATCCAATAGAGACCTTTCATTATGTCACCATCTTTCACCATTCCTTCCTTAATATTGTATTGTCTTATTGAACATTCGTGCAAAGCTGATCTGGTGAGGCTCTAGAGTTGAGCTCTCGCTGCATCAGCGATCGCCTCCATTTTCTTACTAGAGACTGCGATGCAGTGAAGGGTCATACCCTTGATGGAGCAAAAAGGGAGGGGGTGCATGTCTAGCAGTAAAAATTTATTTACTGTTATAATGGAGGTGGACAGTGTAATGATATACAAATGATCACCCGTGAAAAGCCAGTGATTCTAATTGCATTTCTTAATTCACTTACATGAACTCCTATGTGGTGCTGCCCCTGCAATGTTGGCTGAGGTGGAGGCTGCCTGCTGACCTTGTGCCCCGTGGTTGCGGATGACCTTGGTGGCCGTCCTTGGGTGCCTTTTGCCTGGAGATCCCTGGCATGCTGTGAGCCTCCTGCAAAGAAGCAGTACTGCCCTCTTTCGGCTGGGATGTTGGATGAACTGGCAAAACTGGCAGAGGAGCTGCTGCCCACATCAGGATCACCTGAGATGAACCCCAGATGCAAGAGGAAAACACTCCTCCTCCTTATCAAGACAGACTTCTGTCTCCCTGCTGACCTGAGAAGGCAGAGGACCTGGTATTGACTCAAGGTCTCCTGTCCCCCTCTCGCCTTGCCACTATTGTCTTGCCTCCAAGGTCAGGATGGGGGTATGGAGCTCTGCACGAATATTCAGCAAAGATTGAGTGCTCTGCTGGATGTGGCTCTCCATCAGATCCATCAAACTCTCAATGGAGGAGGCCACTTGTGCACCATTTACTTCTGGTATCTCTGCCAGATGTTGCTGCACCTCTCGCTGCAGCTTCAGAAATTCCATTGTTGCTGCCGAAACCAGCAGCATGTCATGAGCCTGGGGATTAGCATGGGCCTGGCATCCCACAGTCCTCCGACTGTCAGAGGCCTGGGCTGTCACCGCCTCCGTCAGCTGCTCGGGTGCGTGTGTGCTGTGTTCACCGTATTCTGTGCCCAGATTGGGGCGGCACAGTGGCGCAGTGGTTAGCACCGCAGCCGCACAGCTCCAGGGACCCGGGTTCGATTCTGGGTACTGCCTGTGCAGAGTTTGCAAGTTTTCCCTGTGACCGCGTGGGTTTTCGCCAGGTGCTCCGGTTTCCTCCCACAGCCAAAGATTTGCAAGTGAAAGGTAAATTGGCCATTGTAAATTGCCCCTCGTGTAGGTCGGTGGTAGGAATATGTAGGATTAGTATAAATGGGTTGTTGTTGGTTGGCACAGACTCGGTGGGCCGAAGGGCCTGTTTCAGTGCTGTATCTCTAAAACAAAAAAAAAAAAAAATCTCAAAATTAAATTTAAAAATTAGATCTAAAATTGCTTGCAAACGCACCGAGGTGCATGTATGGTGGAAGGTAAAGGAACAAGGAAATGGCAGAGGCACAGGTATTTTGTGTCTGTGTGTTTGTCTTAACTTTGGAAGACTTAGAAAACGTCCTAAAGATACTTGAAGATCAAGAGGTGAAAGAGAGGGAGAAGCTGAAAACAATCACCATCATCAGGGATAATGTACTAGGAAAACTATTAGACCTGAAGGCTGACAAGTCCCCTGGACCTGATGGCCTGCATCCTAGGGTCTTAAAAGAAGTGGCTGCAGAGATAGAAGAGGCTTTGGTTATAATCTTCCAAAATTCCTTAGATTCTGGAAGGGTCCCAGAACATTGGATAATATCAAATCCCACACCTTTATTCAAGAAAGGAGGGAGACAGAAAGCTGGAAAATATAGGTCAGTTAGCCTAATTTCTGTCAGGGAAATTGCTAGAATCCATTATTAAGGAGGTTATAGCAGGATACTTAGAAAATCATAATGGTCGCACACAAAGTCAACATTGTTTTGTGAAAGGGAGATCGTGTTTAACTAATTTATTAGAGTTCTTTAAAAGCAAGGTGGATAAAGGGTTCTAATAATTCTAAATGTTAGTTTATGATAATGAGTTCGTTGTTAGTTTATAATAGCTGGATTGTAATAATTCGTACGCTGGTTAGTAACTTTTAGTAAGCTAATAATCTTACACTGTAGATGTGGTGCACTTGTATTTCCAAAAGGCATTTGATACAGTGCCACATCAAAGGTTACTACACAGGATAAGAGCACATGGTATAATGGGTAACATATTAGCATGGATAGAAGACTGGTTAGCTAACAGAAAGCAGAGAGTAGGGATAAATGCGTATTTTTCAGGTGGGCAAGCTGTAACTAGTGGAGTGCCACAGGGATCAGTGCTGGGGCCTCAACTATTTACAATCTATATCAATGACTTGGATGAAGGAACGGAATGTATGGTTGCTAAATTTGCCCATAACACCAAGAAAGGAAGGAAAATAAGTTTTCAAGAGGAGGTATAAAGACTCTACAAAGGGATATAGATAGGTTAAGCGAGTGAGCAAAAAATTGGCAGATGGCGTATAATGTGGGAAAATGTGAACTTGCCCATTTTAGCAGGAAGAATAGAAAAGCAGTATACTATTTAAATGGAGAGAGATTGCAGAACTCGGTGGTACAGAGGGATCTGGGAGTCCTGGTACACGAATCACAAAAAGTTCGTATGAAGGTACAGCAAGTAATTAGGAAGGTAACTGGAATGTTGGCATTTATTGCAAGGGAAATGGAATATAAAGGAAGGGAAGTTTTACTGCAGTTGCACAGGGCCATGGTGAGACCACATCTGCAGTATTGGGTACAGTTTTGGTCTCCTTATTTGAAAAAGGATATAATTGCGTTAGAAGCAGGTTGAACAGGTTGGGCCTTTACCCATTGGAATTTAGAAGAATGAGAGGTGATCTTATTGAAACATATAAGATCCTAAGATGACTTGATAGAGTGGATGCCGGGAGAATGTTTCCTCTTGTGGGGGAGACTAGAACTCGGAGACACAGTTTAAGAATAGGAGGTCTCCCTTTTAAGATGGAGCTGAGGAGAATATTTTTCTCTCAGAGGGTTGTTAGTCTGTGGAATTTCCTTCCCAGAAAGCAGTGGAGGCTGGGTCATTGAATGGGTCAAGTCTGAGTTAGATAGATTTTTATAGACAAGGGAGTCAAGGGTTATGGGAGGCAGACAAGAAAGTAGAGCTAAGACAACAACCAGATCAGCCATGATCTTATCGAATGGTGGAGCAAGCTTGAGGGGCCAAATGGCCTACTCTTGCTCCTAAGTTCTTTGTGCCTATGAGGTGCTGATGGACCCTCTGAGGCTCCTTCCTCCCCCTCAGAGGTGGCAGTATCTGCAGCATTTTCCACTGGTGTCCAGTTTGGCACAGCTTGACCTGCATGACAGAATCAAGACATGTACGGGTTAAGGGCCTGCCGTCCTTCCATTACAGACACCCCTACAATGCAGACCCCTGTGTGCATCAGATGCCTGATGAGCAGCAAGACTCCATCATTGCAGATATGGCACTATGCCCCATGTAAACCCTGCTTAATATCTTGGGAGGGTGCCCCATCCCTCCATCCACAATGCTCTTTCCATTCTGCCCTCCGGCAAGCTCCATAGCCTCTTCCTCCATCAGTGTAAGGACATGCAGTAATGGCAGCCCACCTCTGGTCTTTGCCTGCTCCCTACGATTATGTGCTATCTTCTCCTGCAGGGAAGGGAGATGTTGGACCCCTAGCAACCTCAATCCCAGCACATAGAACTGCTGGCAGTGTAGTTGCCACTGATAGGGGCACACATATGCCTCCTGCATGTATTCCCTTCCCAGGGATCTCGTGAGATTCAAATGTAACAGGGGGCATCCTCTCTGGGCAACCGTGAAAGGCCGCTGACAGACATGCTGCATCCCCTGTCGCTTTGCCCACATCTGGTTGTGTAAATTACTCTCGTCCCAATGCACTGACCTACTTTGGGGGATACAAGGCTCAAGAGGATGAACGGATGAAAGGAAAAACCTTCTCAGCCCGGATGAGGTAATTGAGCCGTTTGCAGCACTGTATCCATATGTGCAGAGTTATGCCATGGCTGCTGACATCCTCAGTGATCTGGAGCCAGGCTTGCTTGGTATGGCTTGCTGGTCACCTCCCCCATCCCTTGGGTGCAAGATGTCCCTCCTTTCCCTGACGGCTTATTGGAGGGAGGCATCAGAAAAGCGTGGGGCCACACAGGGGTCTCCTGGCAGCCATCTGTAACCATCCGATGTCACCTCCTCCTCTTCCAGGCCTTCCCAATGCAGAGTTCAATGCAGGGCCGGCAGCCTTTTAGAAATGATGCCAGACCCTGCCGACGCAACACCTGATGCTGTGCTCCCTGCCTCCGGGCCCAGATCTGACCACGCAATTGGTTGGAATTCATGGCTTATTAGTCTTAATTAGCCAGCTGCCGCTGAAGCGTGTGCAGTAGGCTGCTCCATCCCCTCGCATAGTTTGCGGCTAACGTCGCGCCCCATGGTGGGACTAGCGTTCAACACATAAAATTTAGCCCTTTGTTTCTAATTTCTCCCTTAATTTGTGATTAAATTTGCCAGACTGTTGCTGTCTTGTCAACCAGTGGAAACCATCTATTACTATTCACCCTAATTTTAACACTTGTGAATCTTCAAAGCTATGTGTATGCCTATTGACTGTCCTTGGCAATCACTCTTATCTGGTTCATGGCTGATCCTCTGACTCTTTTTTCCCACTATTGCAGGAGCTTCCTCAAAACATTGTCCTTCTCCCATTGTATACAACAATGATCTCTTTTACTCATCAATCAAGTCTATCAACTCTTCACTGACAATTACACTCTGCATTCATCAACTTCCTTCAAATTGCATGCCCTTGGGCTGGATTTTAAGAGCCTGCCGTCACTCTGGTGGCGAGCTCAAAAAATGGTGGCCCACATGCGCGGGCCTCATGCCAAAGAGCTGCCACGATCTCCCATGCGGCGGCTCATTTAAATGGCCAGGATGGCCTGCCTCCTCCCCAATCATGTGGCGGGGCGGGCTGTCCAACACCAGCAATGGCGTGAGCTGCCTGTGAGCAGACACTGGCGCCATTGTTAAAGGGCAGCCAGCCCTGTCAGAAAATTTTAATTTTAAAGTGGCACCCCCCCACCCTCACCAAAATGTATAACATAAAATTGTAATGCCCCTTTCCAACACGTCAATAAAAATTAAATTATATATTTTCCCTTCCCACCCCCCACACCAAAAATACTTTTTAAAAATCTGCCCTACCCCTCTCAGAATGCACAAAGTTTAAAGTTCACCCCTTTCTACCATCCCCTGCACCCCACCCCCACCGCACTGGAAATCATAACTCCTCCCCCCTCCCCACCAATTTCACGCTGGCTTTTCCCAGATGGGGAATAGAAGGCGCAGGAGTGCCAGCTGCCACAGTGAGGATCACAGCAGGCCTGGGAGATTCAAGGTAAGTTCATTTAAATTTATTCATCTCATTAATTTAAATATTGAAATTGAGGTCCTGTCACCCAGCAGCGGGAGGGTTGCCACGGAGCCTTGCTGCTGCCAGGAGGATTGGGCCAGGCCCAATCAGCTCATGGGCACACTAAAATATTAAAGGTACATTACTCTTAAAGTCAATCACACAACATTAGTAAGCACTACCATGTCTTACCTTCACCCTGAGTCCTCCTTTCATCTGTTTACATTCCTGGCCTCACTACCTACTTTGACCTCAAGTGGAAATCCCACATCCTATCCATTGCTAATGCTACCTCAAAGAAGCTCAATTTCCTTATGCCAAATATAAATGCTAGTTACCCTGATCCTTTTATTTCTTTACTCTGTTGTTTTATAGTTCTTTTTCTTTTGCTCTTGTCTTTTTCTTTTGATTTTATTGCTCCTTCTAAACAGCGTGAAGGCCATTTTACATTCTGCTCCTCTTCCCTACTTACACAATGTATTGAAGTCAAGACTCATTCTAAAGTCTTGGAACCCATTCGTTTTGAAAATCTCAAAAGTGTGAGAATCTTTCTTCCTTCTCCTTTTATTGAGTTACTTCACTGTTATGAACGCTGGACTTTGTAACATGGTTATGTTTTGAAAAGATTGTAATTTTTAGAAGTTTAAGGTGGAGTCTAGAAGGTCAGGTGACTTCACATCTGCTCTGGAAAGGGACAAGACAGAAGTCTTGGTCACCTGGACAACAGAAAACACAGATCAAAGATGTTTTTTGGAAAAAAAACAGACTGCAGGGGTAACACCTAAAAGCAGTGGGTTTCGCCCTCCCAGACTTTCAGGCCATAAAACATGGGGTCAGTAATTTTGAAGATGCAAATGTACCAAGCAGCTGTTAACACATGGGAACAATGGGAAGCTCAGGTGGCTCTGTGAAACCAGACTTCTGGACTTTGCATATTGGAACAGGAATATAAGCTATTGACACTTGAGTCCAGATAAATTTAACAGATTTTCTGAAGGCAGATAGGCTGTAAGAGAAGAAACCAATGGTTGCGGCCTTGAGAGAGCGAAAGAGTGAGAGAGAGAACACCTGCTCTTAGAAGCCTGAGGCAGCAAAAGGCTGCAAAGACTTGAACCCGTTTTGAAAGTTGAAGTGTATGGCGAAGTAGAAGACCAGCAGGATCACCAGGAATCGTCTTATTCACGGACGTCCAGGTTGGAAGTGCTCAGAGAAGTGATGGAAAAGAACATAGGTTTTTGAAAAGGTCATGGAGATACAAACCATTGTAACTGGGAGGAGTTTGGGACTTTTTACCGCAAAGGATTTTGCCATCAAAAAGGACTGTGTAATGTTTAAGTGTGGTGTGTGGTTTCCATGTATTTTAGTAAGTAAAGAAAATACCTTTCTTTGTAATCTGGGGTTTCAGCTACTTACAAAGTGCAATTTAGTTCATGGGGATTTATTTTAGTTTAGTTGTTACAATAAAGCCCGATAATGTGAAATCTTGTGTAATTCTTTAAATTGATCTGGGGTTCATATTTCGTATTTTAGCCTTAATGGTCTCACTAAGGTCATAACATTGACTTATTACCACTTCAAGGTAATTTACTGTGTAAGTCATTTTGAGATGCTTAGGAGATGTGATGAGTTATATAAATGCCTTTCTTTCTTATGCTGCCATTATAAAAAAAAAATTATTTCATTAAAATTGAGTGTACTTGGAAGATTTTTGATTTAACTAAATGTTATATTTTTGTTCTGTTGCAACTCTCATACAAGCAGACCTTGCCCCCAACCCCCCTCTAATCTCTCTCTGATCTGGACGCTTTAGAAAATTGGAGTCTTTCACACAGTAAATTGGGTCTATTGTGTAAAATACAAGAACTTGCAGTCCAAACTAAGGGAGCTACTATACCATATGTTCTGAGAAATGACATCTCACAAAGGATCAAAGGACCTTTGATTCAATGAAGAGCATTTTATTCATTCAATTATCATCTTGCAAGGTCAAAACACACTGTATTATCCGTAAAATGGAGAGAATTGCTATGGAGACCACTTATTGGTAGGCAAATGCATTTCCACTGTAGACTCTCCATAAACTATCATTAAGAGCAATACAATGTGTGTTGGAGAGGAACATGCTAAGTGGAGCTTTCTTGACTCAATAATATCTTGTGGAACATGGGGTGTTCAAGTCTGTATTCACATTTGAAGAGGTTTTGGGTCTTTTCTTCCCTCCCCTCATCTAAAACCATCAGTTCCTTGCTGGTTCCGAAGAAGGGTCACTGACCTGAAATGTTGACTCTGCTTCTCTTTTCACAGATGCTGCCAGACCTGCTGAGTTCCAACATTTCTTGTTTTTATTTCAGATTTCCAGCATCCGCAGTATTTTGCTTTTATTTTAGTTCCTTGCTGGTGTACAGTTCCAAAGGCACCCTTTGATATTTGGTTCAAGTGGGCATTATTCACCTGTAAGCATCTGTTCGAATGTTGATTGCCAGTTTGGAGCGTCAAAGCAGGCCTTGATTCTGTTCTTATCTTTGATAGTCAAGGTTCCTGAATTGGTGGCAGAAATCCAGGCTGATTTTTCAGTCCCTCCACCGCCTCCCCCCAACCCCCCCCCACCAACCTCCCTCCTCCTCTCCCCCCATCCTCTGTAATCTATAGATGCTCAGACTGCGATCAGCCAACTCAGCACAGACTGGAGCTGGATCTACCTTCCTCTCGTGACAAATGCTGCAGTTGGTTGTTCCTTAGTCATGGTAGTCACACCAACTTTTAGATAGTAACTTTCAGCAGCAGATATCCAAAGTCTGGGTTTCCTGATCAGCTATATGAAGCACATCCTTCAATATTGTGAAGGAACCTGTACAGGCAGCTTATGAAGTGCCAGTCACCTTGATGTTTTAGACATCAAAGTCCAATGACCCACACCAGGGTTTGCCAGCTGCCTAATCTAGCTTTGGCAAAGAGATGCACAGACTGCAAAACTGACCCCACCTCCATGGTTCTTCATGGCAAGCTGGTATAGACAAAGCCCTTGTTTTTATTTGATAAGTCGGTGTATTCCCTTGTTGCCATATATTCAACTCTTAAATTAGCCCTATATTTCTCAAATGAGCCAAAGAAAGCATTTCCATTGCACAATGGGTTTAAGTCATGAAGGAATATCTCATATGCCACAAGCTTAACTTACATTGGCAATTTTATATCACTGAAGAACAATGTGAAATACCAAAATGCTCTTTGCTTCTTCTCAGCTTGGCCTGAAAGAACAATGCCCTGGCTGTAATTGCAGTCAATCAGAACTCACCATTCTGAGTCAACAATTATCTCTTGTATCTCCCAATCATTATCCTTTTAACATTTCTCCTCGCACCAGGTAAAGCAATATTGCTGTAACTGAGCCACCATCATCTTAGCTGCACTCCATATTGAACCAGGGTTGTTTCCTGGGCTTTAGAGTGATTGATTAGTGAGGAATGTGCTGGACATGAGGTTACAGATTATGGTGGTAGTCAATTCTGCTTTTGCTGATGGATCCCAGCTTTAGGCTGGTAAATCTGTTTTTTAAAAATTCATCCATGGGATGTGGGCATCGCTGGCTAGGCCATCATTTATTGCCCATCCCTAATCGCCCTTGAGAAGGTGGTGGTGAGCTGCCTTCTTGAACTGCTGTAGTCAATGTGGGATAGGTACACCCACAGTGCTGTTAGGAAGGGAGTTCCAGAATTTAGACCCAGTGACAGTGAAGGAACAGTGATATAGCAAGGATGGTGTGTGGCTTGGAGGGGAACTTGCAGGTATTGGTGTTCCCATGCATCTGGTGCCTTTGTCCTTCTAGGTGGGAGAGGTCATGGGTTTGAACGGTGCAGTCTTAGGAGCATTGTTCCATTGCTGCAGTGCATCTTGTAGATGATACACACTGCTGCCACTGTGCATCGGTGGTGGAGGGAGTGAATGTTTGTGGATGGGGTGCCAATCAAGCGAGCTGCTTTGTCCTGGATGGTATCGAGCTTCTTGAGTGTTGTTGGAGCTGCGCCCATCCAGGCAAGTGAAGAATATTCCATCGCATGCCTGACCGGTGCCTTGCAGATAGTGGACAGGCTTTGGGAAGTCAGGACGTGAGTTACTCACTGCATGATTCCTAGCTTCTGATCTGTTCTTGTAGCCACGGAATTCATATGGCGACTCTAGTTCAGTTTCTGGTTAATGGTAAGCCCCAGAATGTTAATAGTGGGGGTTTCAGTGATTGTAATGCCATTGAATGTCAAGGGGAGATGGTTAGATTCTCTCTTGTTGGAGATGGTCATTGCCTGGCACTTGTGTGGTGCGAATGTTACTTGCCACTTATCAGCCCGAGCCTGGATATTGTCCAGGTCTTGCTGAATTTCTACATGGGCTGCTTCAGTATCTGAGGAGTTGCAAATGGTGCTGAACATTGTGCAATCATCAGCGAACATCCCCACTTCTGACCTTATGATGAACGAAAGGTCATTGATGAAGCAGCTGAAGATGGTTGGGCCTAGGACATTATCCTGAGGAACTCCTGCAGTGATATTCTGGGACTGAGATGATTGACCTTCAACAACCACAGCCATCTTCCTTTGTGCTGGGTACGACTTCAACCAGCGGAGAGTTTTCCCCCTGATTCCCATTGACTCTAGGTTTGCTAGGGCTCCTTGATGCTATACTTGGTCAAATGCTGCCTTTATGTCAAGGGTTGTCACTCTCACCTCACCTCTTGAGTTCAGCCCTTTTGTCCATGTTTGAACCAAGGCTGTAAAAAGGTCAGGAGCTGAGTGGCCTTGGCAGAACCCAAACGGAGTGTCACTGAGCAGGTTTTTGCTAAGCAAGTGCCACTTGATGGCACTGTAGATGACACCTTCCATCACTTTACTGATGATCAAGAGTAGGCTGATGGGGCGGTAATTGGTCGGATTGGAATTGTCCTGCTTTTTGTGTACGGGACATACCTGGGCAATTTTCCATGTTGCCAGGTAGATGCCAGTGTTGTAGCTGTACTGGAACAGCTTGGCTGGGGCACGACAGGTTCTGGAGCACAGGTCTTCAGTACAATTGCCTGGATGTTGTCAGGGCCCATAGCCTTTGCAGTATCCAGTGCCTTCTGTCGTTTCTTGATATCATGCGAATCGAATTGGCTGAAGACTGGCATCTGTGATGCTGGGGACTTCAGGAGGAGGCCGAGATGGATCATCCGCTTGGGACTTCTGGCTGAAGATTGTTGCAAATCCCTCAGCCTTATCTTTTGCACTGATGTGCTGGGCTCCCCCATTGTTGAGGATGGGGACATTTGTGGAGCCACCTCCTCCAGTTAGTTGTTCAATTGTCCACCACCATCCATGATTGGATGTGATAGCACTGCAGAGCTTAGATCTGATCCATTGGTTGCGGGATTGCTTAGCTCTGTCTATCGCATGCTGCTTACGCTGTTTGGCATGCGAGTAGTCCTATGTTGTAACTTCACCAGGTTGTCACCTCATTTTGAGGTATGCCTGGTGCTGCTCCTGGCATGCCTTCCTGCACTCTTCATCGAACCAGGGTTGACTGCCTGGCTTGATGATAATGGTAGAGTGGGGGATATGCCGGGCCATGAGGTTACAGATTGTGGTTGAGTACAATTCTGCTGCTGCTGATGGCCCACAGCACCTCATGGATGCCCAGTTTTGCATTGAAAAACCTGTTCGAAATCTATCCCATTTAGCACAGTGATATTGCCAAACTACATGATAGAAGGTATTTTCAATGTGAAGACGGGACTTTGTCTCCACAAGGACTGTGCAGGCAGATTGGAGAGGACGAGGTCAAGTATGTTTTTCCCTCTTGTTTGTTCCCTCATCACTTGCCGCATACCCAGTCTAGCAGCAATGTTCTTTAGGACTCGGCCAGCTTGGTCAGTAGTGGTGCTACCGAGCCACTCTTGGTGATGGACATTGAAGTCCCCCACCCAGAGTACATTTTGTGCCCTTGTCAACCTCAGTGCTTCTTCCAGCTGTTGTTCAACATGGAGGAGTACTGATTCATCAGCTGAGGGGGCGATGGGGGGTGGGGTAGGTAATCAGCAGGAGGTTTCTTTGTCCATGTTTGACCTGATGCCATAAGACTTCATGGGGTCTGATGTCGATGTTGAGGACTCCCAGGGCAACTCCCTTCCTGACTGTCTACCACTGCGCCGTCACTTCTGCTGGGTCTGTCCTGCCGGAGGGACAGGACATCACCAGGGATGGTGATGGCAATGTCTGTGACATTGTCTGTAAGGTATGATTCAGTGAATATGACTATGTCAGGCTGTTGCTTGACTAGTCTGTGGGACAGTTCTCCCAACTTTGGCACTAGCCCCCAGATGTTAGTAAGGAGGACTTTTCTATGGCAACAGGGCTGGGTGTGCCATTGTCGTTTCCGGTGCCTAGGTTGATGCTGGGTGGTCCTTCTAGTTTCATTCCTTATCAACTTTGTGGTGGTTAGATGTAACTGAGTGGCTTGCTAGGCTATGTCAGAGGGCATTTAAGAGTCAACCACATTTGCTGTGGATCTGGAGTCACATGTGGCCAGACCAGGTAAGTACAGCAGATTTCTTTCCCTAAAGGACATTAGTTCTTAGTCTGTCACACTTAGCCCGGAAGTAGTGCCCTCACATGATTGAGGATCACTTCAATTTGAAAGCAGGACTTTATCTTTACAAGGATTGTGTGGTACTCATTCCTACAGATGCTTTTGTGGACACTGTGGTACAGCAGTTGATGAGGACAAGATAAAGTCAGCTACTACCTTATAGTTTTCTTGCCATCTGACTCAGGCCGAGTATGGCAGCTGTATCCTTCAGAATTTGGCGAACTCATTCCATGATGAAAGTATTAATCACTCTTGATGGTAAACATTGATATCTCCCAGCCCAAGTACATTCTATTCACTTGCTTATTTCTCATCTTCTTCCAAGTGATGCTCAACATGAGGGAGTACATATTGTCAGTTGAGCACTAGCTGTTGATCAACAGGAGGTATCTAACTTTTTTTTTGACCTGTTTCAATTGAGTCTGGAGTCGACATTGAGGACTCTTTGAGCCACTTCCTTGACTGTACAGTTTTGTGTCCCATCTCTGGTTGGTCTATCCAGCTGATAGGACAGTACGTATCATGGATGTTGATGGAATCTGGTACTTTGGCTGATAAATATTATTCTGTGATTCTAACAGTGTATGGCTGTTGCTTGAATTGTTTATTGAACTGTTCTCCCAGATGGATCATCTGTTCCCAAATGTTAATGAGAGTTACCTGGGCTGTGATTGCCAGAACCTATCCTGATACAATGCCTGGGTTGTTGTTGATAGGCCGACCTGATTGTGTTTCCTTAATTTGGAACTTTATAATAATTATTTTTCAATGAGTGACTTGCTTGGCACTTCAGAGATTGTTAAAATTTGTGTGCACTGGCCAGAAAAATAACCCTGAATTTTTCTGGATTGTTGGAAAAACTCTACTGATTCACTAATATCCTTCCATTTTAATCACCAAATTCATGTCCAGCTTACGGCATTTCATTTTGCATTTACATTTATCTTGCAATATTATAGCTCTAAGAATGTTCTAATTTTCCTCAGTTGAAATATCTTTAATATTCTCATTCATTTCTTTTGACCCATCTCCCAATTCTTTGAAACCTCTCTTTTTAAATTCATACATTTTACAAAACAAATTGCGCCAACAATGATTCTTGTTATTTTAATTTTAATATTCTCAGCCTGGCTGTGTAGGCTAACTCACAAATTGGATATTTTCCTCATTCCTTAATCTATAAACTTTAACAAATCTATAAGATTTGATGGACAAGTGCAGTTATCTCTAATTTACCCATAATTTACCCAGTAAACTTTGTTGATGCTGAGACAAATGAATTTCAAAATATAGATTTATGTTACTTGGAGCCAGTCATATTTATTGAATTTGTTTCTGTCTGGATAACGTGAAACAGTTTAATGAAAAAATATTTCATAGTGTGTTGCAGATGGAGAAAAAGACACGTTGAAGCCATTGGCAGTTTAAATTGAACTTGCTTTATGAAAGGATAAATATTAATTTGCCTTAGCTCCATTTATGTCACTAAACTTACTTTGATCCTGTTAGAAGGACAATTAAATAATTCTGGGCCTTGTGTCTCCTCCAGGCAGATTTTATCTCCATTTTGTAGAGCTAATTGAGGAGAGGTTAATTGTTAATGGAGATTGCATTGAAGGCTTTGATTTATATTTTCAGAATTTTAACTATTTGTACATTTTTTGAATGATCATACATGCAGCATTAATACGACAAAGTGATAAATATGAGGTGTTGGATAAATTTGTAATTCTGCTCTCCACTTGCACTCCACTTATTCAGGTCTATGAGGTGAGAGTACTCTCCTGTCAAGCAGTTTTCAGATTCTGCACTGAAAAGCTGTACTAATGCATGAGAGTTAAAATCTCTAGCTCTATGATTAACTGTAACTACAATTAATAAAAAAACTATTAATATACAGTCGTTTAATATACATGAATGGGTAAATGGATATCTTGCAGAAGAATTGCTACTGCCTGTAATTGGTAGAAGCCAATAAAACTGTAAATTTTAAGGCAAGTGTGTATGTATGTAGGGGAAGAAAAAATATAGATAGCTGCAGAATCAATTGTGTTGTTTAAGAGGGAGGTAAAGGCTTGGAGAAAGGATACAAAATTGGGGTGAAACAGTTGGAGCTGCTGGCTAATAAAATAGCAGTGCAGGCCTGATTGACAGAATCCCATAATCATTTTTAGCACCATGGAGAAATAACATTTTGGGTCTCCATTGTCAGCAAACCTCTCTGCCAGAAATATTGCAGATATCTGTTAAGGGTGATTGGAGCAGTGTGGGGTTCCTGACGTGAGCTGTTACAGTTAAACTACATGTTCGCCCATTGTGGGACAGATTGTATTTGATAGAGCCCAAATTTGCCGAATATTTTTATCAGATTAAAAAGTACCATATCCTTTTAGTTTCTCCTCGGTTTCTGTTTAGTTTATTCTTTTTCTCTTGTAGTTCTAAGTTATCATATGTTTCAGTCTATTTTCTGTTCCTATTGAGGGATCGCTGTAAGGACACCGGATTGAGAAGGGCAGTGATATAGTGAATCAAGTGCTGAGTGGTGATCCCTAAATAGATGGCTATGTACGGGAGAGATCTTGAACTCTATTTTCAGACTATTGTGGAATTTCTGTTCCCATGATAATTAAGCAATTCCTATGTTAAAACATAATCAAATGATCCTGGAATTAACTTGTTTAAAGGTGTTGCAATCTGCTCAAGAACCTACATGGAAATATTTGATTTGGCTGGTACAATGAAATGAGCTGATGTATCACCTACTTTTCTATCTGTTTCTGAATTTGTTCCTTCCATATGAATCCAGAATATCTGCGGCCAAGCTGTTGACTGAATTGAAGAATATGAGGTAGGATTACTGGATCATATTCTCTATTTTATGTAATATATATGAAAAGATCTGGTACAATAATTATATTCAACATAGATGTCACAAACTAGAAGGGCACATTGAAAAACAACTACTTAGATAACAGAAATCCATTTTTATGTGCTTTGAAAATTTACTCAGTACAGTACTTCGCACTGTTCGTATGACATAATACCAAAAGCTACAAATGCCTAGCTATTTTGGTTGGTTGTTTTATACCATTTTACTCCATTCATTTCTGTCCTTTCAGGTTGAGACTTTCAATCTTAATGTCCTTGAAGATGAAATTGCCAGAGGCTGCAAGTTAACCCTTGTAATCCACATCAATTTAGTTATCACTTGATAACAAATATTACTGGGTAATAGATAGGTAGTGTTTCTTTGATTGAAGACACCAACACTCGTCATGCATGGTATTCCATCAATAAATTAACCCAAGCATCATGACTGCATGAATCAGTGATCAGTAGTAAAATGCAAACCTTGCGGTCTAGTGTGAGTATGTCACGCAGCTAGATTGATTCACTATAGTGTGTAGTTCTCTACTGCAGTGACAAGCTTAAGATTTAACTGAAGATGAGTGTGTAGGTAATTTTTGAATTACAGCACAATCTTTACTGATGTGGCAGATTTGAGTTGGCTTCTTTGATTTGTCACAATCCTGCAAATACCGATTTCATAGTGTTGCACGTTTCTTCCAGTACAGTTGGAAATGTAGCCAAGTTGCAAAAAAAGAGTGAGCTTTTGATAATCTGGTTCAAAGTAAAGGCTTGTCACTGGAGCATGCATGGTCATGTCTTCTCATCAGTGCTACTTGCAGTGTTGGAACTAGTCTCTCACCACATTCTTAAATTATGAACATACGAACATACAGATGAACATACGAATTAGGAGCAGGAGTAGGCTACTCAGCCCCTCAAGCCTGCTCCGCCATTCAATAAGATCATGGCTGAAACCATTTGATTTGGTGACCTTGATCAGGGATGTCCAACCTGATGACCGTCAAAACCAGTGAATGAGCCACAGCTAATTGTGCAATAGTCTGCACCCCAAATACATAAAAAAAGTGAGACACCGACAAAAGCTAAAAGGTGAGACCCTTCTTTCCTGTTCATTTCCTCCTCTAATATTTTCCTCTCATTCTCATCACTTTCCACCCCTCATTCTCCCTGGAGGTTGATTATTTTGCTCTCCTGTTCTTGTTCTTTCTCTGTCTTCTTACCTCCCCCACCCTTTTCTATTTGGATCCTTTCTCTCATCTGTCTCCCTGCCTTTTCCTTCTGTGTCTCCTCTCCTCTCCTTTCCAATCCTCCTCTCATTTCATATCACCTCTCCTCTGCTCTGCTCTTTTCTGCTCTCCTCTCCTTTGCACTCTTCACCTTGAGGTCATAGTATATCTTGAGGAAAGATTCCATTATCTTCAATCATATGATTCCCATTTCAAAAGACATTGCCTCAGTCAACAGGGGCAGCAGGATATAATCTGGCTGGGACCACTAAAGCAGCACAGAGCAGGAGAGATTGCTCGAGCTCTTGAAAATTGCTGGGCCTGGTGGACTGCTCAGGGCCGCTCCTTGATGAGTCAACACACACCGATCAGAGGCCAGGGAACTTTAAACAGTTTGAAGGTGCTGAAGCAGCTTTGTGTGGGACAATAAAGAAGGAGTCAATTGACGGGAGCATTGCATGGGAAATCAAATAAGTTGCTACTTGGGCAACAGTGACCTAGACTGTAGTTTGCCAGACTGAGACGAGGTGTTTGTTTGACACAAATCAATTAACAATACTGGGTGATGTGCACCCTAGGCCTGCTTCTGCTGACTCATCATCAACATCTTCACTGTAAAAGCAGACGAGTGCATTAAAGTACCTCAAAGTATTGCTGTAGCTGTCAGCAGAAACTGAGTTGCTTCAGTTTTTTTTAAAGCATACTCTCTCATAGCCTGTCCATAAAGAAAATTGATGTTTAAAGCCTTTTTGTAGGATAAATATGTCATGTGGTGGAAAATGGTGGTTTAGCAGGAAATCAGCCACCAGTGATTGATTTTGGTTCATTATCTGATGGGTACTTATGTATTGCATTCTAGTGAGGGAATTAAATATCTTGAGCCTGTTGGCAATTATTGTAGGTTTTACATTAAAGTTTTCAAATTCCTTTCACATTTCTAATTGTTATAATCCAATTGCGTGACACATTCAGGTAACAACTTTTTATCAGTATAGATAGTGATTATTTTTCTGTGCTTCTAATGATTATACGTTATGCAGGGATCAACATAACACCCACTTTTTAAACTTACAAATTGCACACGTGGAAGAGTTTACAGACTTGAATTTCAAGACTAAAACACTAAACACCATTCCTAACTTCAGATAGTCATTTACTATTATATAACTGGCATACTATGGGCTGCGTTTTGTATTCCTGCCACCAGGAGCGGTGGCGGGTGCAGAACATGGCAGCCATCCCCCATGGGACCCATGCCACCGCGATTACGCGGCAGGCGGCCATTTTACATATTTATCGCAGCCGACCTCACAAATCACATGGCGGGGGCAGCCTCGGTGACGCCGTTCACGGTGTCACCTGTTGAAGGAGCCATTTTTAAAAGGCTGCCAGCCCTGCAAACAGTACACCATAACGGTGAGTTCACCCTTCCCACCCACTACCCATCAAAATGTAGAGTTCACCCCTTCCCCACCTTGGTGGTGCTAGCTCTCCCTGGATGGGAAAGTGAAGGCTTGGGAGTGCTGCTTGTTGTGCTGAGGATTGGGAACTGAAGGTAAGATCGCTGTGGTTTATACTTTACTTCATGCAAATATGTTATTTAAATATGCTAAGTCAGGTCCTGTCACAGAGCGCGAAGAGGTCCCCATGGAGCTTCCCTGCCGCCGGAAAGATCGGGCCAGGGAATCTCAGCATCAGGTTCCGTGGTGGACGCTGCTGCTCCGATTTTCTGCAAAATCACTTCCTCAGCCATGGAACCCGATGTTGGGCTGGGAATAAAATCCAGCCCTGTATAAACTAACTGGTTTGACAAATTGAAAGTTCAAAATGTACCTCATCAGTGCAGTAGAGATTTATTTTATAAAATCAATGTAAGGAGTAATACAAACACACTTCACTTCAATCTTCTGCAATGCTTCAAAATGTTTTTTTAAGAACTGTTTACTAATTCCAGTAATGTATGAGACAGTTTTAATCATTGAATGTATTTCCAGACCATATATCCAGTCGGATTAATTTTTGTTAAATTGGTGTTGCGCTGATCAATCACAACCTATAATCTTTCAAAATATCTAGAGTAATATTTGAGAACATTCACTATCTAAAATCCTGTAAAAACAGTTTGGGTTCAGAATTGATGTATTCTTGATTAATATGTAGCTTTTTGTAGTACAGTTTAGATAGTCTGGGAGCATTTCATGTGTAATCCACATTGCTGGGTCTTGCTTGTGTAGCCTTTAATTACTTGAATCAGTCTTGGTGGAATCACAAGATGATATATATTACGAAACCTTGTAAACCAGCAGGCAATTTGTAGTAATAACAGAAAGTACTGTAAATACACAGCAGGTATGGCAGCATCTGTGGAGAGAGAAACAGAGCTGATGTTTCAGGTCGATGACCTTTCATCAGAACTGGCAAAGGTAGAAATGTAATGGAAACACTTATGGTTGGCTCAGTCTGTTTTTGTTTTGACATGTACCTCTTGATCTCATTTAGATTCTTGACTAGTTATGAGTTATATATTGGTACTGACGAACACCACGATTTGCTTCATTTAGAGCCTTTAATGTATTAAATCACCCCAAGGCTCATCACAGTAGTGTTATCAATGCAATTTTACTAAGCCACATGAAGTGATATTAGAACAGGTGCCCAAAAGAGGAAAATTTTAAGGAGTGTCTTAAAGGAAGTGGGGAGGTTTAGGAAGGGAATTCCTGAGCTTGGGTCTAGGCAGCTGAAGGAAAAGTCTTCAATGGTGGAGTGATTAAAATCGGGGATGTGCAGGAATCTAGAATTGGAGGCGTGCAGTGATCATGGACTCTGCAGCAGCCATGGACGAACTTATAAAGTTTGTAGCAATTTTTTTGTGTCACTGGTAAATTTTCCAAATTTAGATGTAATAACCATTGAAGAGCTTTTTTTAAGCACAGTGTTTTGCCTGGTGCATTTGTAGAATAAGATCTTAAATGAATGATTAACATTTTTGACTCTTTCAGTAATGATCAGAAGGAATTAAATGCAGTAGAAAAATTGGAAGTTCAGAACAATAGGTTGGTGTCTATGTGCAGAAATTTCTGCTTGTGACTTCAGGGATTACAATTTAGTACATTACTGATGTTAGTTGGTTTACCTGATATTTCAAAATGTGTTCTGCTTTAGTTTTAAATGTAGCCTTGTGAGTCATACAAAGCAGTACACATCCTGCAAAGTTATTTGGTGACCTTGCCACTGATTATTTGACCAAATGTGCAATGAACAGAATGTATTGCATTTAGAAAGTGTTTATCCAAGTCCTATCTTTTGTGAAGCAGTTCCATTCTTGATCACTGCAGCAAACACTGAGACCATGTCCTGTGGCATATTTCCAATACTAATACATATCAATTCAGTGCATCAGTACTTGGAATTTGTCAAGTTTATTTGCTTTTGTTGACGTGATTGATGCTGATGGTAGAACAAAGCACCTAAAATGCTGTGAAAGCACTTCTTAACGGATAGAAAGAAGATGGCTTGAATTAATTTGTTTACCACAACCATGTCAGTTTCAGAGATGCCATAAAATTGATATGCCAGTAATTCAAAGTTTAAAAAGGTACAATTTGGAGAAAAGTCTACTGTATTAGAAAGATTAACTGAGAAATATTATGTTAAACTTAGTATTTTTATGATGTAACTTGTTATTCTGTGCTCGTGCACATTTTTCCTTCTTTCTAACTACCACCTCATTGAAAGTAATGGCCTTCATTTTACTATCAGCGGTGAAGGAATGGCACTCGCTACTGACCTCGAAGAAAGCTACCATTAAAGATCTAACAATCTCTGTGGTGTGGATTTCACTTTTCCCAACACTAATTTGATTCTGGGCATTGACAGGTATCCATCAAACAGGGTATTCAGCTAATCACATTGAAGAATTCTTATAGACAGAAAACCAGGGAGTAAAATACACTACTTATCCTTCACTTTTTATGAATTTTTCAGAGAGTGTAATAAAGAGTGAGACAAACACATTAGAAGTTGAAATATCATAAACTTACCTTCAATTTTATATTATATTAAAAATCTATGGAATTTTTATCATATTGGAAAAAATTGACATTACTCTAATAAAATTAGTTTTCCAGGGCCAGAGAGGTTCTTCGGCAGTAATTATGACTTAGTATGCCATTGGACAAACAGTTACACTTCATTAACAAAGCGTACCCTTTTGGGGGGATTTTATCAGCAAAATTACAACATACAAAGAGAAGTTCTTGTCAGTTCAGTGATTTCTAAAGCCTACCATCTGCAAGGACTTCAACAGCGCATCCTACAGAGGAGCAGGGAATCCCTGACAGCAACTTCTAGATTTCCACATTTAAGTGCTCCTTTGTGGATGCCAGAAGTTGCTGTCAGTTTCACAGGGTTATTATAGCGCCTCTGACAGTTTCGCTGTTGTTAATAACCGCAAAATCTGGGTCAATGTTCTTCTACAGAATAACAAATGAACATTGATAAACCTGTCCACATTTCTCTGAAATGGCAGTGTGGATGCCTGCAAAATTAGCCACTGGGTCATGTAGTAACAACACTGAATTTCTACCTTAATTGTAATCTTATTGATAATTTATTTGCAATTATTATGCAATACCTATGAGAAATGTTGATTTCCACTGGCAATTTAGAGTAGTCTGCACATTCAGGTGATGTGCAGTGAAAGATTTTAATCTGCTCATGAAGGAAGATCATCTCCAGGGTAATCCAGGCGTGATTTCTTTTTATTCCATCTGCTTCACCAGCCTGCCATAAAAGATTTAATATGAAGCCAGACAGGGTTTTTCCACATCATTTTACATTGAAGAATAGGCTTGGGAGTTTATTCAGCTCATGTACATTTCCTTGCCTGAAGCAAAATTGTTAATAAACCTCAAAAATCACTTGTAACCTCTGGATATTTTTGGATGAAGGACTCTTAAACTGCAAGGGAGTCCACCTACTGGACATCTTTAGAATTAGCTCACATTGGCAACAGAAAGTTCTAAATCCTTAATTAGTTAAAGGTAAAAAAACTTATAAATTAATATTTGAAATGGGTCTGGCATTTTAATTGATTGGTTAGACTGATTAGGTCCACAGAGTAAATTGGAATTCACCTATTATTTGTAGCCCAATGGATTATAAAGTTTTCTATTGC
Source organism: Heterodontus francisci (assembly GCF_036365525.1). Taxonomy (NCBI): domain Eukaryota; kingdom Metazoa; phylum Chordata; class Chondrichthyes; order Heterodontiformes; family Heterodontidae; genus Heterodontus; species Heterodontus francisci. Next base: position 158,989,474 of record NC_090372.1, on the reverse strand, counting down.
AATGCATACTTTATAATATCCAGAAATCAACTTGCCTGTTCTTCCGTTAGCCACTTAATGGAATTCTATCATACAGCAGCCTGGATACTCTGGTGCAGTAGCTTTTCCCATAGAACAGCAGTGGGAAGGAACTTCTGCCTGCCACTATGATCCTGCACTGACCCTGTTGTATTTTTACGCTCACTTATTTTTATCATCCTGGATTCATGTCTGCAGCTACAGAAACCTCCCCCTGTTCCCCTAACTATAAAATCCTCTACCACTATTGCTTTCCTTATCTTCTTTCCATTCCCCGTGCCCCCCAACCCGCTGAGCCAGCCGTGGTGCCATGCAGTGGAGCAGCAAAGCACAGGGGAAGCGAGAAGACTGTAAAAACAGTGTGGGAACCTCCGGAAGCCGCAAAGCAGTTAAGCAGTTGCAAGAGGCAGGTGTTATAATTTTACTCTTTCTACTTTGTTTATGTTTAAATTTTAGCACAATTTGTTGTTAATTAGATAATTGATAGAAATCAGGATTGAGTGCAACCAATATGGTGGTGTTGTGACCAGGTGAGAAAGAGGTCTAGGGTTCCCTTTCAGCCTTCACCTGGTCTTACCGTAACAGGGTTTAATTTTAAACACACTGTGTTTTTAGCTTCCCCTTGGTGAATTCTTGTTCACGGCTTTCCAATTATAAGGCAAAGAAACCAGCACAAACAGGCTTTCTTAGGTTTAAAGAAGAAAAGTTGAAATTTATTAAACTTAAATTTAAACTTTAATTCGGTTAATGCCTATGGATATACAACTAACCAACACTAGCATGCATACGCGATACACACATGCAAATAGAGACAGAAAAGAACAGAAGAAAAATAAAGTGGAAAGGTTTGAGGTAATATCTGAAGAGTTGTTGTTAGGGTTCTTCAAGCTCACTGGAGAGTCCTTGATTGTAGGTAGATCTTGCTTTTCATTTGGGCCCAGTATTCTTCTTAAACCTTGTTTGCTGTAGAAGACTTTTCTCTCTTGGGGTTCCTGTGTCTTCAGTGGATTCAGAGGCTTGTGTGAAAGAGATGGGAGCAGACAGGAGAGATCTTCTCAGTTCAGGAGCAAACAGCTTTCTGCCCAAACTGTTTGTACAAATTCAAAAAATTCAGATTGCCTATCAGGTTAGTCATGTTAGCTGGTTTGACTATGTCCGTTTGTGTATTCAGCCATCTTAGCAGTCAACCTGGAATGCAAGCTCCCCCACCTTCAACGTCTGGTGATCAAACGTCCATTGTGGGTTGAGTGTGTCAGGGAATGGTTACTTTGTTCTTCCAAACACTGTCTGATAATATGCAAATGTCTTTTCCAGCCACTTCTGATCTGTTTAACAAGTCCTTTCTTCACTCAAGTAACTGTTTAAAATCAATGTTCATGACAAAATTAATGTGCCTCATTCTTGGCAGGTGGGGACCTAGCATGACAGTGGGTATGTTGAGTTTAATCAGAGTTTAAGATGAGATATCTGATAGTAGTTATACAGCAAAACATTAGACAATGATAAGTTGTGACTATCAGTTGAGGTCGGGCAGGATGGCTGGCATGCATAAATAGCTCTTTCGTTCTTCTTTCTCTTTACTTCTCAGTGCCTCATGTCTTCATGACTTCTCAAACTACCCAAGAATGTTAGCATGTATGTACCCTTGACTGCCGAGTACTCCCAAAGTCTCTTACTTTATAACCCTTTTCATGGGTGGCCTGGACGGATTATTGACAAGGCCTGATTCCCCTATAAAGATTTACTTCATTACAAAATGCCCAATAAAATGTCGAGTTCTTTGTCGAAACCATGGGTTAAAAGCCCACCCTAAATGTTATACACCCAATCAACCAGGCCCTTATATCATCTTTTCTTATGCTACAGATAGGTAGGAAATGATAGGGGTGGTTTTCCTTTTCAGCTCTCAACTGACCGCAGACAGTGTTTGTATCGGAATTGTGTTTTAACCTTGAGCGTTTTAATGGTCAATAAACAGACAAGTGACAGGTTTTCTTATAGGTTTAAAGAAAGATAAATATTTATTAAACAAAAAAACCCTGAAAATTTGCAACTTCACCCTAACATACACACATGAGAAAAGATAGAGATGAAAAGATAGCATGCTGGTCACTAGGTCTGGTGTTTTTCAAAAGGGTTAATTATGAAACCTTGTTTGTTTTCTCGGGAGGAAAATTGAAATGTTGCAGGCATGTTCTTCCCTTTTCTCCTGGTTCACTGGAATCAAGCTTTGGAAAGTTCTAGGTGGATGGATGCTTTGCTGCAGACTTCTTTAGAACAAAGACAAAGAAAGAACAAAGAAAATTACAGCACAGGAACAGGCCCTTCGGCCCTCCAAGCCTGCGCCGATCCAGATCCTCTATCTAAACATGTCGCCTATTTTCTAAGGGTTTGTATCTCTTTGCTTCCTGCCCATTCATGTATCTGTCTAGATACATCTTAAAAGACGCTATCGTGCCCGCGTCTACCACCTCCGCTGGCAACGCGTTCCAGGCACCCACCACCCTCTGCGTAAAGAACTTTCCACGCATATCCCCCCTAAACTTTTCCCCTCTTACTTTGAACTCGTGACCCCTAGTAATTGAATCCCCCACTCTGGGAAAAAGCTTCTTGCTATCCACCCTGTCTATACCTCTCATGATTTTGTACACCTCAATCAGGTCCCCCCTCAACCTCCGTCTTTCTAATGAAAATAATCCTAATCTGCTCAACCTCTCTTCATGGCTAGCACCCTCCATACCAGGCAACATCCTGGTGAACCTCCTCTGCACCCTCTCCAAAGCATCTACATCCTTTTGGTAATGTGGCGACCAGAACTGCACGCAGTATTCCAAATGTGGCCGAACCAAAGTCTTATACAACTGTAACATGACCTGCCAACCCTTGTACTCAATACCCCGTCCGATGAAGGAAAGCATGCCGTATGCCTTCTTGACCACTCTATTGACCTGCGTTGCCACCTTCAGGGAACAATGGACCTGAACACCCAAATCTCTCTGTACATCAATTTTCCCCAGGACTTTTCCATTTACTGTAGAATTCACTCTTGAATTGGATCTTCCAAAATGCATCACCTCGCATTTGCCCTGATTGAACTCCATCTGCCATTTCTCTGCCCAACTCTCCAGTCTATTTATATTCTGCTGTATTCTCTGACAGTCCCCTTCACTATCTGCTACTCCACCAATCTTAGAGTCGTCTGCAAACTTGCTAATCAGACCACCTATACTTTCCTCCAAATCATTTATGTATATCACAAACAACAGTGGTCCCAGCACGGATCCCTGTGGAACACCACTGGTCACACGTCTCCATTTTGAGAAACTCCCTTCCACTGCTACTCTCTGTCTCCTGTTGCCCAGCCAGTTCTTTATCCATCTAGCTAGTACACCCTGGACCCCATGCGACATCACTTTCTCCATCAGCCTACCATGGGGAACCTTATCAAATGCCTTACTGAAGTCCATGTATATGACATCTACAGCCCTTCCTTCATCAATCAACTTTGTCACTTCCTCAAAGAATTCTATTAAGTTGGTAAGACATGACCTTCCCTGCACAAAACCATGTTGCCTATCACTGATAAGCCCATTTTCTTCCAAATGGGAATAGATCCTATCCCTCAGTATCTTCTCCAGCAGCTTCCCTACCACTGACGTCAGGCTCATCGGTCTATAATTACCTGGATTTTCCCTGCTACCCTTCTTAAACAAGGGGACAACATTAGCAATTCACCAGTCCTCCGGGACCTCACCCGTGTTTAAGGATGCTGCAAAGATATCTGTTAAGGCCCCAACTATTTCCTCTCTCGCTTCCCTCAGTAACCTGGGATAGATCCCATCCGGACCTGGGGACTTGTCCACCTTAATGCCTTTTAGAATACCCAACACTTCCTCCCTCCTTATGCCGACTTGACCTAGAGTAATCGAACATCTGTCCCTAACCTCAACATCCGTCATGTCCCTCTCCTCGGTGAATACCGATGTAAAGTACTCGTTTAGAATCTCACCCATTTTCTCTGACTCCACGCATAACTTTCCTCCTTTGTCCTTGAGTGGGCCAATCCTTTCTCTAGTTACCCTCTTGCTCCTTATATATGAATAAAAGGCTTTGGGATTTTCCTTAACCCTGTTTGCTAAAGATATTTCATGACCCCTTTTAGCCCTCTTAATTCCTCGTTTCAGATTGCGCCTACAATCCCCATATTCTTTCAAAGCTTCGTCTTTCTTCAGCCGCCTAGACCTTATGTATGCTTCCTTTTTCCTCTTAGCTAGTCTCACAATTTCACCTGTCATCCATGGTTCCCTAATCATGCCATTTCTATCCCTCATTTTCACAGGAACATGTCTCTCCTGCACGCTAATCAACCTCTCTTTAAAAGCCTCCCACATATCAAATGTGGATTTACCTTCAAACAGCTGCTCCCAATCTACATTCCCCAGCTCCTGCCGAATTTTGGGATAGTTGGCCTTCCCCCAATTTAGCACTCTTCCTTTGGGACCACTCTTGTCTTTGTCCATGAGTATTCTAAAACTTACGGAATTGTGATCACTTTTCCCAAAGTAGTCCCCTACTGAAACTTCAACCACCTGGCCGGGCTCATTCCCCAACACCAGGTCCAGTATGGCCCCTTCCCGAGTTGGACTATTTACATACTGCTCTAGAAAACCCTCCTGGATGCTCCTTACAAATTCTGCTCCATCTAGACCTCTAACACTAAGTGAATCCCAGTCAATGTTGGGAAAATTAAAATCTCCTATCACCACCACCCTGTTGCTCCTACATCTTTCCATAATCTGTTTACATATTTGTACCTCTATCTCACGCTCGCTGTTGGGAGGCCTGTAGTACAGCTCCAACATTGTTACCGCACCCTTCCTATTGCTGAGTTCTGCCCATATTGCCTCACTGCTCGAGTCCTCCATAGTGCCTTCCTTCAACACAGCTGTGATATCCTCTTTGACTAGTAATGTAACTCCTCCACCCCTTTTACCTCCCTCTCTATCCCGCCTGAAGCATCGATATCCTGGGATATTTAGTTGCACAGTGGCACAGTGGTTAGCACTGCAGCCTCACAGCTCCAGCGACCCGGGTTCAATTCTGGGTACTGCCTGTGTGGAGTTTGCAAGTTCTCCCTGTGTCTGCGTGGGTTTCCTCCGGGTGCTCCGGTTTCCTCCCACATGCCAAAGACTTGCAGGTTGATAGGTTAATTGGCCATTATAAATTGCCCCTAGTATAGGTAGGTGGTAGGGAAATATAGGGACAGGTGGGGATGTGGTAGGAATATGGGATTAGTGTAGGATTAGTATAAATGGGTGGTTGATGGTCGGCACAGACTCGGTGGGCCGAAGGGCCTGTTTCAGTGCTGTATCTCTAAACTAAACTAAACTAAACATGCCCTTCCCTCAACCAAGTCTCAGTAATAGCAATAACATCATACTCCCAGGTACTAATCCAAGCCCTAAGTTCATCTGCCTTACCTACTACACTTCTTGCATTAAAACAAATGCACCTCAGACCACCAGTCCCTTTGCGTTCATCATCTGCTCCCTGTCTACTCTTCCCCTTAGTCACGCTGACTTCATTATCTAGTTCCTTACAGGCTTTAATTACTACCTGCTTACTGTCCACAGACCTCATTTGGTTCCCACCCCCCTGCCACATTAGGTTAAACCCTCCCCAACAGCGTTAGCAAAAGCACCCCCAAGGACATTGGTTCCAGTCCGGCCCAGGTGTAGACCGTCCAATTTGTAATAGTCCCACCTCCCCCAGAACCGGTCCCAATGTCCTAAAAATCTGAACCCCTCCCTCCTGCACCATCTCTCAAGCCATGCATTCATCCTGACTATTCTTTCATTTCTACTCTGACTATCACGTGGCACTGGTAGCAATCCTGAGATTACTGCCTCTGAGGTCCTACTTTTTAACTTGGCTCCTAACTCCCTAAATTCTGCTTGTAGGACCTCATCCCGTTTTTTACCTATATCATTGGTGCCTATGTGCACAACGACAACTGGCTGTTCACCCTCCCCTTTCAGAATGTTCTGCAGCCGATCTGAGACATCCCTGACCCGTGCACCTGGGAGGCAACATACCATTCGGGAGTCTCGTTTTCGACCACAGAACCGCCTATCTACTCCCCTTACAATCGAATCCCCGATGACTATAGCCCTTCCACTCTTTTTCTCGCCCTTCCGAACAGCAGAGCCAGCCACGGTGCCATGAACCTGGCTACTGCTGCCTTCCCCTGGTGAGCCATCTCCCTCAACAGTATCCAAAACGGTATACCTGTTTTGGAGGGAGATGACCGCAGGGGACACCTGCGCTGCCTTCCTGCTCTTTCTCTGCCTTTTGGTCACCCATTCCCTTTCACCCTCAGCAATGCTAATCTGCGGTGTGACCAATTCGCTAAACGTGCTATCCATGACCTCCTCAGCATCGCGGATGCTCCAAAGTGAGTCCATCCGCAGCTCCAGAGCCGTCATGCGGTCTAACAAGAGCTGCAGCTGGACACACTTCCAGCACGTGTAGGAGTCAGGGACATCAGCCATGTCCCTGAGCTCCCACATTGAGCAAGAGGAGCATAACACGGGTCTGAGATCTCCTCCCATCTTCAATCTTAAGCTTAAGTTAGTCTTAACTTAGATAAACGAAAAAGGAACGAAAAGTTTTTACCAATCACACGAAAAAAAAATAAATAGAAAAAGCCTTACCTTATCTGCACACCACCGAGTCCTTTTTTTTTGGTTAGAGGAGGAGGGCGGGTGGGAGACACTACAGGAGTAGTGTCTCGGGTTCAGCCGCTGCCCAAATATATAGGACTTACTTACCCAGCTGCCACCTCGCTCTCCCTGTCACCGCTGCAAAAAGAAACCACCAAAACAAAAAGGTAAGTTTATATAAGTTGTAAACTCACTTACCCAGCTGCCACCTCGCTCTCCCTGTCACCGCTGCAAAAAGAAACCGCCAAAACAAAAAGGTAAGTTTATATAAGTTGTAAACTCACTTACCCAGCTGCCACCTCGCTCTCCCTGTCACCGCTGCAAAAAGAAACCGCCAAAACAAAAAGGTAAGTTTATATAAGTTGTAAACTCACTTACCCAGCTGCCACCTCGCTCTCCCTGTCACCGCTGCAAAAAGAAACCGCCAAAACAAAAAGGTAAGTTTATATAAGTTGTAAACTCACTTACCCAGCTGCCACCTCGCTCTCCCTGTCGCTGCTGCAAAATCTTGGTTAAATCTTAGTCACAGTCCGATGGCAAAGATCCTGTTTCAATCTCTCAGATGGGGAGTTTTCAAAGGTCACCTTTTTGTCTGTGCCTCTAGATAGTTTTTAAAGATGGTATTCAGCAGGGTCCTTTTCTTGGCTGGAATAGATCTTTCTCAGCCTCCAGGCTGCTGGCTTTCTGTCTTTTGCTCTGCTTTCTGCACAGAAAAGTCTCTTTTTCGAAAAAACATTATCAGGCTTGGTTTCAGTCAGGTGACCAAAGTTGCTCTCTCCTGGTGTTTTCATACAATGTCTCTGAATGTGTGGCCATTGTTAAGACAATGGTGTTTGAATATTGATGATGTGGCCACATGGTGAGATTTGGATGGTTCCCATTGTTCAACTCCCACCTGACCACAGCAAGTGTCTTTTTTTTGTGGGTTTAACCCCTTGGTGTTTTATTTGTCAAATAAACAGACAGCAACAGGTTATATTGTAGGTTTAAAACAGCAAATCAATTGTTTATTGATCAATATGCCTTATCTCGAAATTGTCGCAACTGCATCCACTCATGCATTCACACACACCCGCACGCACACACACACACATGCACACAAGAACCAGATAGAGAGGAAAAAGGGGTAAGTGATTATAAGTGGGAGGAGGTTTCGGGAGAGTCGCAAACCTGCTGAATTCTCTTGGAAGTCAAGTTCTCGTTGGTTGCAGGCCTGATGTGTTTGTAGATTTCTCTCTTGGTTGAAAGTTCAGTTGAAGCCAGTGAATCACTTCTAATTCACTGCTATAGAGGTGTAGTTATAGAATTCTATATCAGAACACGTGCCTTCTGGTTTGCTGGAAACAAGCTTCCTGGATGCTACTTTCTGGGTCTCTCTCCCTCTCTCTCTTTAGGTTTCTTTTTAAGGTAAAGCTGTGTTACATCTCACCTCCTGGTAGGAGATGCTGTGGTCTCTCCCCATGGTGATCACACAATGGCCCAGGATGTGGTTACTTAACAGCTTCTTTGTTTCAGGAGAACCCATTCAATTCTGGAATATTTTAGGATGGGTGAAATTGACACTTCTTAGCATTGTCCTTCTCAGACAGTTTGAATATACAAAGGCAAAGTCCTTTTCCTTCAGCTGCCATTTTTGGAGCACATTGTTAATTTTTTAGAAGAAAGGTCTATTTTTTAAAAGACAAAGTCAGTTTTTATAACTCTTCAGATTTTTGTCCATACTCTTTCATTGTTACACATCTTGTACATGTGACATTGCATTGCTTATCTCAATAAAATGGTGTTTGGTCACACCGAATATCTTGAGTTTGTGTCTGACGATTCGGGACAGAATTTTGTGTTGGAGGCAGGTCTCCTGGTGCCGGGCGGAGAAGATGGGGGAAAGTCCGCTCTGCCTTTTCGTGCCCGCACCCCCCCCCCCACCCCATCCCCGGAGTGATCCTTCGGTCTTTTTAAATATAAGTTTCAGTAGCGGGGATCCCAGTTCCTTTAAAGATCAGAGGGCCAGCTGCCCAGCTGTATCGGCAGCATCACCAGGAGTGGTGGCCACTGCCAGTACTGCAGAGGCCTTGGACCCCAGCCTAGTGCTGGAACCCTGGACTCAAGGTGAGTGAGGCAGGGTCACTGGGGCCAGGCTGGAAGGCCCTGGTGAGGGGGTGGTGGGTGGGTGGTCATGCAGTCCAGTGGGAGGGGGTTTCCCTCCCTGGGTCACAGATTCCCCACTGACCAGGGACCCACCCCCAAGCCCACAGGGAGTGTGCTTCATGTTACAAGGTGCCCTCCCCGCATGGCGGAGGTTCCTCCCGCCGCTGGTAAGATCCCAGCAGTGTCAGGAAAAGGCCCATAATTGGTCATTAATAGGCCATTTAAGGGCCTCAATTGGTCTCTTGGCTGGAAGGCCATTGTCAGCCTATTACTGCCCCCGGGAAGATTGCTCTGCGATGGGCCTTCCGCCACCCTGCCACCCACCGTGATACTCCATGCCCCCCTGCCTCCGATCCCGCCTCAGGGGGCCACTTAAATCTCGGCCTGTATGTCTGCAAAGGTCATTGTTAGTCTAACAGGTCGAAAAAGATAGCCATTAACATTGAATGGTCCATTAACATTTCTAATGCTTTCTTCAAGGCTGGTCCAGACATGATGATGGGTTTAGTCTCTAGCAGTCACTATGCATATTCACAGTACGGGAGAGGTCACCTTAATCCATTTTGTCTTGTAGCAAACGTGTGTCCATTTTTTGGAGGTTAATTCATCAGTTCACTTTTCTAGTTCATAATTGCTCCTTGTGTGAGCATGACACTGACCCTGAGATTGTTATAACTCCCTTCCATCTTATCTCTGAACGAACTTTCAGGGGCTCCATTGTTCATATTGGCCTGTTATCATCTATTTATGCTGTCCATAAGGCCTGTAAATGAGCTGTACATAATGGCTCTCTGTGGGCCCCCCCCTTTCTGATGCTGGGTCCTTCGTTCAGGCACGCAGTGCGTTTTAACGAGGGACTCCCCCCGGAGACGGAAAGCAGCCTGAATGGTTCCTCGTGCCGTGCTCCCCATGCGGCGACAGAGACACCTGCCACACGGATAATTGCGGTGGTGGCGGGATGTGGCCCTTAGTTGGGCATTAATTACCCAGTTAAAGGCCTCAATTGGCAGAGGGATGGGATGGTCTTTCACAGGCCTTCCTGCCCAGGACTTAATTTTGGCGGAGGCAGGAAGGTGGCAGGGTCCAGCCCACCGCCATCCCACCCGATTATATGCTCTTCCTGCCTCCAAACCCGCCACGGGGGAGAGCATATAATTCTCACCCCGAAAGTCACATGGGCTAAACTAATACTTATAAGTTCACCTTAAAAGGTAATTTTTTTTAGTCACAGAAGGGGTCTTGCTGTTATGGAACTTTAGACATCAAGATCAGTCAGGTCTCTTCTTAGCCAAATGGTAAACATCAAAAGCCATCTTGAAATTCAGAAAGGCTGAGAGAGAGAGAATCAGTTCTAGTCAACACAGCTGAGACAAGTTGTATACCAGCTACTGCAGAGACCAGAGAGTGCCTTTGTTAAAAATTGCCCTTCTATCTGTGAAAATTGAACTAAGCCATCAGCACCATCTTCAACTCAAAGTGGACTTCCAGAAGGCTGCAACAGCCCAGCAACTACAAGACAACCAGCAAATAGGCCTGCAACTGTAAAATTCACCTTCCGAGAGGATCGCACAGGTTTTCCCTTAAAGAACAGACTTTTACACCTTGAACTCTTATCCCTTATCATCATTGGCTGCGATTTTGTTAAGCTCCCGATGCTGGGCTCTGTGGCGGGGGGACTGGAAGGTTGTGGTGGCAGTGGCCGCCATGGAGCCCGACACCAGGATTGCCAGGCTCGATATTTCTGGTGGCTGTGAGGCTCTGTGCTGGCCTCCCACTGCTCAGCGATGGGACCCAACTTTAAATATTTATATAAAGGAAATGAATACATTTAAATACCACTCACCACGATATTACTGGCTGTCTGGGATCTTCTGTGCGACGGGCGGCACTGACCTGCTTTCACTTTCCTGTCCAGGGAAAGCTGGCTCCACCCAGGTGGGGAAGGGGGGAACTTAGGATTTTTAGTGAAGTGGGGGGGCAGGGTGGGGGGGGGGGGGGCGGTTGACTCTGCATTTCTAGTGTGAGTGGGGGGAAGGGTGACCTCTGCACTTGGTGCAGTTGCAGGGGGAGAGGTCAAATCTTCAATGGAAGTGTTTCGGGAATGGGGGGGAGATGAGGTGGCCATTTATTTTAATTGTATGGGGGTAACGTGTCAGAACATTATTTACAGTGTAGAGGAGGGGGGTGGGGGAGCTAAAGGGTTCAACTCTAGTTTCTGTGGAGATCTGGCAGCCCTTTAAAAATGGTGGCAGCAGCTGCGCAGAGGCAGCTGATGCTGTTCACGGCGTCGCTGAGGCCTCTCCCGCCATGTGATTGGGAGGGAGGGGGTGGTAGGGGCGGCCTACCCTGTGTATTTAAATGAGGTGCCGCATGCTAGATTGTGGTGGCCCATGGCCCGTGCTTGTGGGCTGCCATTTTTTTTGCCGAGAGTGAGGGTGGGACAATAAAGCGCATGGGAGAGTGAAAGCGTGCATGAGTGAATATTGTTTAATATCTAGTTAATCTTCTGTTTTAAACCTCCAAGAAAATCTGTCACTGTGTTTATTTGGCAAATAAAACACAGAGGTTGAAACGCTAGTAACAGAAAAACACTGTGGTTAGTTAGGAGGTGAGCAGTGGAAACCAGCCATGCCATCACCCACCTGTCCGTAACAGTAATTTGATTAAGTTAATCAACTATTGTTATGATCCTCATGGAGATCAACACACCAAAAGATCCGAATTTACCGAATAACCCCAAATAAAATAAACAAAAGGACAAGATTTGACTTTTAAAACTTTTACTTTAACAATCAAACCAAAATCAACATAAATTAAATAGGAATTAACAGACAAATCACAGTCAATATATATATTACAAATTACACATTAACTATCAGTTACAACAATGACAGATCTCACAGATTGACTGGGCAGTTCACTCAGTGTATATGACACTAATTACAGCCACAAAGTTCTTCAAAGCTCTAAACTTCCTCAGATAGATCTCCAGCTCATTTCTTCCAAGAGGCAGCCACCAATTCTGATCCAACAGCAGTTCCCCTTAAACCCAAACTCCATGGACACAGTCTTCACCCAAAACGGCGCACTTCTCCAGAACTTTCTCAGCTCTCCTCGTGACAGGCTAATTAAGTTTCTATGGTGAATTTTGCTATGCGTATTGAAAACCAAAATGGCTTTGTTAGTTGCTACGACCTTTCTAGAGAGGGAGGATTTATCCTTCAGTGATTTGCAAAACTTAACCAAGGCTAGGATAATAGCATTGGCAGAAAAGTTGGAGTTAAGAGTTAAAAGCAGGGGCTAAGAAAACAGACATAATTGAGTTAATAGCACAGCATTTGAAATTGGAAGAAGGAAAAGGCAATCCAGATGGTAGTTCAGTTGAATTAGCTAGTATTCAGTTGCAGATGAAGCAGCTTGAGCAGGAAAAATAAATGAGAAAACATGAACTTGAAAGAGAAGCACTTCCGAGAGAAGAAATGGAAAAGAAAGGGCAAGAGAAAGAGTGGAAATAGAAAAAGAAAGAGCATTTCAGAAGCTGGAACTAGAATGGCAAAGGGAAAAAGAAAAAGAAGAGACACAGGAGAGAGAAAGGGAGTGAAAAAGGATATTCCAATTAAAAAGGCTGGAACTGAAACAAAAGGGTGGCCTTGACTCCAGGGAAAGTTCTGATGAGGAAGAATCTGACTCCAACCCAGGACCCAGTGGGGCACGGTTTAAATTTGTGCAAGCCCTCCTGAAGTTTGAGGAAAGGGACATAGATACATTTTTCATTTCTTTTGAAAAGCTAGCCAAACAGATGAGGTGGCTGAAAGAAAACTGGACACTGCTCATGCAAAGCAGGTTGATTGGCAGAACTCATGAAGTTTATGCCATGCTTTCTGAGGAGGCTTCTGCAGATTATGAGATGGCAAAAAAGACTACACTCGCTGTTTATGAGTTGGGCCTTGAAGCTTACAGGCAGAAATTTCAGAACCTCCGGAAACAGCCTGGGCAGACTTATATAGAATTTGAGAGGGTAAAGCAAATTAACTTAGATCATTGGCTGCAGGAACTAAAGGTAGAGGCCATGTATGAGACCCTTAGGGAAATAGTTTTCCTGGTGGAAGGTAAAAATTCACTCCCTCCATTAGTAAGAACCCATGTAGAGAACAAGAAGGTTTCTACAGCCGGACAGGCAGCAGAAATCACTGATGATTACAAGCTTGTCCACAAGCCCAAACCCTTTTTCCGTCACCCCCACAAATCTCAGAAGGATTGAAGTTGGGAGGATGAAAGGAAGGCAAATAGCCAGGGACAAGAAGGGACAGCTGGGAATGTACCGGGATCTTCTCCTCAGGCCAGAAAGGAAGGTGCTGAGCGTGGAAGTGAGGTCTGAAAGACTCAGTGTTTCCATTCCCACAAGGTGGGACATCTTCATGTGGATTGCTGGAAGTTACAGGGTAAACGCATGGGACTTATTGGGATACACAGAGCCAATGCAGAGAAAGGGGCCCTGACTGAGAGTACGACAGAGTTGTAGCTCTGACTGCAGCTGTAAGGTCAAGTACAAACACCGCTGTGAGTGTGGGGAAGGTGAACACGATACCCAAGAGTTACAGGGAATTCTTGTCAACAGGAAAATTAACTCCCTATCCCTCAAGTGAGGCAGGTAAACCTATAGTTATACTTAGGGATGCAGGAGCAACCCAAACTCTTTTGCTCGGGAAGGACATGACTTTTCCACCAGAGAGTGCATTGAATGCCAAGGTTTTAGTGAACGGTATTGGCAGGGTATATATCCCTTACCTTTGTATCAGGGTGCACCTGGAGTGTGACCTAATGTCTGGAATGGTAACTGAAGCAGTTGTTCATAGTTTGCCTGTAGATGGAGTTGACCTACTCCTGGGGAATGATTTGGCCAGAGCAAAGGTAGTAGCTTCTCCAGTAGTCACAGAAAGACCAAGTGAAGTCAAAGAGACAGGGCAGTTACAGGAAAAGGTTCCAGGAATTTTTCCTTCATGTGTAGTGACCTGAGCAATGGCTGAATAAGTTCCATTGTTGGAGATCAGATTGGCACCACAGACAGATATTCGGCTATCCGAAGCTTTCTTTGGGGATTTAGATAATCCGAAGGAAATGTTCAGTAAGTCTTCTCTGATCAAGGCTCAGCAAGCCGGTCCAGAGTTAAGTAAAGCGGCACAATCGGCTCAAACTGAAGCTGAAGCAGAGAGAGTTCCGAAATGCTGTTATATTAAAAATGGAATTCACCCAGTTCTTCACTAGATATGGATTATCAATTGAGATTCAGTTGGATCAAGGTTCCAATTTTATGTCTAATCTGTTCCAGGAAGTTATGAATAATCTGGGTATAACACAGTTAAAGTCTTTATCATACCACCCACAGACACAAGGGGCTTTAGAACGCTACCATCAGATCCTCAAAACGATGATCAGGACATACTGTCATGAATATCCCCATGATTGGGATAAAGGGCTGGAATTTCTTTTGTTTGCCATCAGGGATTCGCCAAATGAGTCTACTGGTTTTTGTCCTTTTGAACTAGTTTATGGATATAAGATATGAGGTCCTCTGAAATTAATCAAAGAAAGATTTTTAGAACAGAGGGACGAACCTTACATGTTAGATTATGTATCTGTGTTCCAAGAGCGGCTCACTAGAGCTGTAAAGTGGCTCAGGAACACCTGAAAGCTTCCCAAAGAACTATGAAGAAATTGGCAGCTAAGCATGCCAAGATCCGAACATTTCAACCAGGGGATGATGTGTTAGTAATACTGCCTTTACAGGGTGAACTGTTGAAAACACAGTTCAGTGGTCCATATAGAGTAGTCAAAAGGGTTGGTAAATTAAATTATTTAATTGAAACCCCAGATCGCTGGAAAAAGAATTGGCTGTGTCACATCAATATGTTGAAACAATATCAATGCTGGGTGGAGGATAAGCAAGCATAGGTTCTTCAGGTTTAAGGACAGTGAAGGATGAAAGGGATAATGAGGATGAGACAGAAGGAGGCCTAAACAGTTCCCAAATTGAACCTCCTACTATCCGGTTAGCTAACACTCAATTGTTAGAGAGATTAGATACTATGCTTTCATATTTAGATGCAGAAGAATGAGGAGATCTAACAAGGCTACTCACAGCATTTAAAGGAGTCTGTAGGGACAAACCAGGATGTATAACCTTAGCCACACATGATGTGGATGTAGGAGAATCCTCTCCTATAAAACAGCATCCTTATCGCTTAGGTCCAGAGAAACAGACTCAGGTGAAAACAGAAATCCAATACATGTTGGAAAACCACATAATTGAACCCAGCCAAAGCAGCTGGAGTTCCCCAGTGGTGTTATTGCGTAAACCTGATGGTTCAACTAGATTTTGCATAGACTACAGAAAGGGTAATGCAGTAACAAAGGCAGACTCCTATCCAATTACTCGCTTGGAAGCCTGTATTGTCAGAGTTGGCAGTGCCACATTTCTTACAAAAATATATTTGGTAAAGGGATACTGTCAGGTTCCTTTAACACCCCGAGCTAAAGAAATATTGGCCATTGTCACACCAGACGGTCTTTTCCAGTGCCGGCTGATGCCATTCGGGCTAAAAAATGTCCCAGCAACTTTCCAGAGACTAATGAACCAAGTGGTAGCCAATGTTCCGAACTGTGTGGTTTACCTTGATGATGTGCTGCTATACAGTGACACTTGGAAGGACCACTTGGAACAACTCAAAGCTCTGTTTAGAAAATTACAGTTAGCTGATTTGCTGATAAACCTTGCCAAAAGTGAATTTGCAAAAGCGCGGGCAACCTACTTGGGCGAGGACAAGTGTTGCCAAGAACAGCAAAAGTACAAGCATTGGTAGAATTCCCTACCCCTAAGACTAAATGAGAAATCATGAGATTTTTGGGGATGTGTGGTTTCTACTGTAATTTTGTACCAAATGTCAACACTATAGCTGCTCCACTGACAGATTTGCAGCAAAAGAAAGCCAAGGTAGTGTGGTCAGGGGAGTTTTAAGCATCTTTTGAGAGGTTGAAAGCAAGTTTGATCAATGAACCAGTGTTGGCTGCCCCAAATTTCACTAAGCCCTTCAAGGTAGCAATTGATGCCAGTGACCTGGGGGTCGGTGCAGTCCTGTTACAAGAAGGTGAATCAGGCATACAAAGGCCAGTGGGATACTTTTCCCAAAAGCTAAATTGACATCAAAAGAGATACTCTCCAGTGGAAAAAGAAACTCTGGGCTTATTACTAGCTCTTCAACATTTTGAAGGATATGTCCACCATGGTAACTAGGAGACATTGGTATATCCTAATCATAACCCCCTAGCCTTTGTGGAAAAATTCAAAAACCAGAAACGCTAGACTATTTTGATGGAGTTTACCATTGAGTCCCTATCACTTCAAGATTATTCACATTGCAGGGAAAAACAGTGTAATTGCTGATGCTTTGTCTAGAATTTAACTTTGCTTTGAGTTATCTGAGTATAAAGATGGTACAGGGCAGAATGTATTAGTTGCAGGTAAAGAGTGAATGAAAATGAGTGTGTAAATATGTTTTAATTGTTTTCATTTTTTTTCTCTGCACGTTATAATGAAACACATTTAAAAATGGCAGTTTATTCCTCGAAAGGTGGAGGTGTCATGAATGTGCTTCCATTGTTAATATTTTTTGAGGACTTGTGTTTAAAAGACTGTGGAAAATTCCTGAAGAAATGTTGGACACTTATTTTTTGAAGGGGTCATTGGAAGGACACATGGGACTTTGTTTAAAAAACAAACATTTACTGGAAATCACATGTCTTAAGCTAAGTAAACAGCAGGAGCCTCACTGGCTATTGGAGTTGTTTACATAGAAGTCACATGTCTGGTTTTATGGCTCAGGAGCTTTTGGTTTTGTTTTAGACTGTTTGGCTGGGCAGTTGGTATGTATCTTGCTAAGAGAGAAGCCACCCAACTCATCCTTTGCCACCTGTGTTGAAAAATCTTCTGAGAATTCAGTGTGATAGCTGAACCTACTGATGCAGTAATTCTCTCAAAAAGTCTGCAGGATTTCCTCTCGAGATCTCCTGAACGAACTACTTCTGAAAAGATCCCAGTGATAACCGCATTTGTCTAGTGACATAAAAACAAGAAATGCTGGAAATACTCAGCAGGTCTGGCAGCATCTGTGGAGAAGCAGAGTTAACGTTTCAGATCAGTGACCCTTCTTCAGAACTAGCAGACATTAGAAATGTGAAATGATTTAAGCAAGTAATGCGGGGGTGGGGCAAGAGATAACGAAGGAGAAGGTGTAGATAGGACAAGGTCATGGAGAATAACCGACCAGAAGGTCATGGAGCAAACAATATGTTAATGGTGTGTTGAAAGACAAAGCATTAGTACAGATAGGGTTGTTAACGGACAGAAAATTGAACAGCCACAAGTACAAACATGAAAAAAATAATGGGTAGGCAAACTGAACAAACTAAGATAAAATAAAATAAACACAAAAAAAGAAAAGCGAAAAAAGAACTAAAAATAAAAATAAAAGTAAAATGGGGGGCCCATCATGCTCTGAAATTATTGAACTCAATGTTCAGGCCGGCAGGATGTAGTGTGTCTAATCGGTAAATGAGATGCTGTTCCTCGAGCTTGTGTTGATGTTCGTTGGAACACTGCAGCAATTCCAGGACAGAGATGTGAGCAAGCAACTGGAAGCTCGGGGTTATGTTTTCGGACTGAGCGGAGGTGTTCTGCAAAGCAGCACCCAGTCTGCGTTTGGTCTCCCCAATGCAGAGGAGACCACATTGTGAGCAGCGAATACAGTATACTACATTGAAAGAAGTACAAGTAAATCACTGCTTCACCTGAAAGGAGTGTTTGGGGCCTGGGATAGTGAGGAGAGAGGAGGTAAATGGGCAGGTATTACACCTCCTGCAATTGCAGGGGAAGGTGCCGTGGGAAGGGGATGAGGTGGTGGGGGTAATGGGGGAGTGGACGAAGGTGTTGTGGAGGGAATGATCCCTTCAGAATGCTGACAGGGGAAGGGAAGGGAAGATGCGTTTGGTAGTGGCATCACGCTGGAGGTGGCGGAAATGGCAGAGGATGATCCTTTGGATATGGAGGCTGATGGGGTGGAAAGTGAGGACAAAGGGAACCCTTTCGCAGTTCAGGGAGGGAGGGGAAGGGGTGAGGGTAGAGGTGCGGGAAATGGGCCGGACACGGTTGAGGGCCCTGTCAACCACAGTGGGGGGGGGAATCGTCGGTTGAAGAAAAAGGAAGACATATCAGAAGCGCTGTCATGGAAGGTAGCATCATCAGAGCAGATGCGTCGGAGACGGAGAAACTGGGAGAATGGAATGGAGTCCTTACAGGAGGCAGGGAGTGAAGAAGTGTAGTCAAGGTAGATGTGGGAGTCGGTGGGCTTATAATGGATATTAGTAGACAGCCTATCCTCAGAGATGGAGACAGAAAAGTCGGTGAAGGGAAGTGTCAGAGATGGACCATGTGAAGGTGAGAGAAGGGTGGAAATTAGAAGCAAAGTTGATAAAGTTTTCCAGTTTGGCGCGGGAGCAGGAAACAGCACCGATACAGTCATCAATGTACCCGAAAAAGAGTTGGGGGAGGGGGCCTGAGTAGGACTGGATCAAGGAATGTTCGACATATCCCACAAAAAGACAGGCATAACTAGGACCCATACGGGTACCCATAGCAATACCTTTTACTTGAAGGAAGTGAGTAGAGTTGAAGGAGAAGTTGTTCAATGTGAGAACAAGTTCAGCCAGGCAGAGGAGGGTGGTGGTGGATGGGGACTGTTTGGGCTTCTGTTCAAGGAAGAAGCGGAGAGCCCTGAAACTGTCCTGGTGGGGGATGGAGGTGTAGAGAGATTGGAGGTCCATAGTGAAGAGGAGGCGGTTAGGGCCAGGGAACTGTGACACCTGTCTATGTGTACCAGGGCGCCAGACCGAACGGCATCTGGACTATTTCATATATTATCCTTTCTTTCTTCACGAATTAACAAATAGTTGGCCAAAATATTCTTGTTTTTGTAAAATTAATCTCTGCAGAGAAAGCTAATTTATTTTTTCCTTAACCAGTGTGTGTCGCTGTACGTGTGTGTTGGGTTATTTAGAAGGGAATATATTTGTACGTTCATATTTCAACCTGTGTGTTCATATGCTTTGCAGCTTTATTGAATAAGTCTTGTTTTATAATAAATTAATAATTTTGTTGTTCAATGAAGAAACCTGGTTGGTGGATTTGTATTCTGAAACGGATAGCAAGAAGTATATAGGAGTCCATATCCATATCTGGTTAAAATATTTATAATTTATGTTGTGACCACTGGAGTAGCGGGACTAGAGGGAGACAGTGCACTCTTCCAACCTCGGTTGTAACATAATCCACAATTATACTTTTTTTTTATTCCTTCATGGGATGTGGGCATCATTTATTGTCCATCCCTAATTGCCCTTGAGAAGGTGGTGGTGAGCCACCTTCTTGAACTACTGCAGTCCATGTGGGGTGGGTATACCAACAGTGCTATTAGGAAGGGAGTTCCAGGATTTTTGACTCAGCGACAGTGAAGGAACGGCGACATAGTTCCAAGTCAGGATTGTGTGTGGCTTGGAGGAGAACTTGCAGGTAGCGGTGTTCCCATGCATCTGCTGCCCTTGTTCTTCTAGGTGGTAGAGGTCGCGGGTTTGGAAGGTGCTGTCGAAGGAGTTTTGGTGAGTTGCAGCAGTGCATCTTGTAGATGGTAGATATTTCTGCCACTATGTGCCGGTGGTGGAGGGAGTGAATGTTTGTGACTGGAGTGCCAATCAAGTGGGCTGCTTTGTCCTGGATGGTGTTGAGCTTCTTGAGTGTTGTCGGAGCTGCACCCATCCAGGCAAGTGGAGAATATTCCATCACACTCCTGACTTGTAGATGGTGGACAGGCTTTTGGGGAGTCAGGATGTGAGTTCGCCACAGGATTCCTAGTATCTGACCTGCTCTTGTAGCCACGATATTTATATGGCTACTCCAGTTCAATTTCTGGTCAATGGTAACTCCCAGGATGTTGATAGTAGAGGATTCAGCGATTGCAATGCCATTGAATGTCAAGGGGTGATGGTTAGATTCTCTCTTAAATATCATATTTACAAAATCATAAGGGTTTAACTAATAACAAAGCCAAGCAAATATAAGGATTAGCAGGATTCAAACATCGTATAATTATCCTAACTCACAGTCTTCTGTCTCTCTTACGATCCTTCTTTAAACTGTGGACAGAGCATCAGCAATTACATTGTTTTTCCCTGCAACATGCACAATTTTTAGCGTAAATAGGTGTAACATTGAACTCCAGCAAAACAGCCTGAGGTCCTTTGTTCTGAACTTTTCTAGAAACGCAAGTGGGTTGTGGTCTGTATAAAGTAGTACTTCCACCTGACTACTGCTTATATATAGCTTAAACTGTTGAAGAGCTAGTACAAGACTTAAAGCCTCTTTCTCAATGGTTGAGTACTTTCTTTGATGCTTATTAAGCTTCCTAAAGAAGTAGCTAACGGGCTGTTCCACACCAGCATTGCCATCTTGGAGCAGCACCGCCCCTACCCCTACTTCACTGGCATCGATAGCTACCTTGAATGGCTTACTAAAATGTGGGGCTGCAAGAACTGGCTCCTTTATGAAAATGACCTTTAACCTCTGAAATACCATTTGACATGACTCTTACCATTTGAATGTCATGTTTTTCTTTAAAAAATTTTTTAATGGGGTGTCTACTGTGTTGAAATTAGGGACAAATTTCCTGTAGAACCCACACACACCCAGAAATTGTAACACTTCTTTCTTTGTCTTGGGTACAGGAAAGTTTATTATTGCCTGAACCTTGGACTCTCATTGTAACACGTGACCTTGACCCACGATATGTCCAAAATAAGCGACCTTGGCCTTGGAAAACTCACTCTTTGCCAGGTTTATGACAAGGTTAGCTTTGGCCAGCATATCAAATAGAGGTCTCAAATGACTGACATAATCACTGCAAGTGTTGCTTATTGCCAAAAGGTCATCAATGTACACAGCACAATTACTCAACCCAGCAATCACTTGATTGGTTAATCTTTGAAATGTATTTGGTGCATTTGTTACAGCAATTGGCATGACTTTACATTGGAACAGACCATCTGGTGTCAGCAAAGCAGAAATTTCTTTGGCTTGGTCGACCAAGGGGACTTGCCAATATTCTTTAAGCAAATCAATCTTGCTAGCAAAGGCCGATTTCCCCACCCTATCAATACAATCCTCGGGCCTTGGGATTGGGTAGGAGTCCGTCTTAATTACCGCATTAACCTTTCAGTGATCAATGCAGAATCTTTGAGAACCATTTGGTTTTGGTGCCAAAATGACAGGAGCACTCCAACTACTTTGACTGGGTTCAATTATATAATTACTTAACATGTATTGAACCTCTTCCCTGACTTTGGCCAATTTGCTGTCATTGAGTTTGTTAGGGTTTTATTTAGTTGGTTTAGCTTCCCTTACATCAACCTCATGAATAGCCAGAGAAGTATGACCTGGCTTATCTACGCATACAACCTTACATTCCCTCAATAGGTCAGCTATGTCTTTCCTCTGTTAGATGCTGTAGCACCTCATTCAGACCCACCAATACCTCTACGTTCACCAGCTTCACCGCAGGGGGCTCAATCTGAGAACTCTCAGTCTCAGACTCATCATCTGGTTCATCACATGCTCCAATATCACCATCTACTGTGCTACACCTACTGGCTGACTATGCTCACGGTCATCGTACCTCTTCAGTATATTCACACGACACACCCTTTGATTCTTTTGTCTGTCTGGGGTGCTAACTACATAGTTCACATTACTGAGTTTGCTTTTGATACACTAAGCTGAGCTTTCCATATGACCATACAAATTAGGAGCAGAAGTAGGCCATTCAGCACATCGAGCCTGCTTTGCCATTTAATACGAGTATGGCTGATCTATTTCTGTCTCAAATTCCACACTCCTATCTACCTCCGATAATCTTTGATTCCCTTGCCTAACAAGAATCTATCTACCTCCGACTTAAAAATATTCTGCCTCCACCACCTTCTGATGCAGAGAATTCCAAAGTCGCACAACCCTCTGAGAGAAAAAAATTCTCCTCGTCTCTATCCTAAAAGGGCGACCCCTAATTTTAAAACAATGCCCCTTAGTTCTGGACTCACTCACAAGAGGAAATATCCTTTCCACATCCACCTTGTCAAGACCATTCAGGATCTTATATACTTCAGTCAAGTCTCCCCTCACTCTTCTAAACTCCAGTGAAAACAAGCCCAGTCTGTCCAACCTTTCCTCATAAGACAACCCACTCATTCCAGATATCAATGTAGTAAACCTCCTTTGGACCACTTCCAATGCATTCACATCCTTCCTTAAATAAGGAGACCTAAACTGCACACAGTATTCGAGATGTGGTCTCACCAATGCCCTGTATAACTGAAGCATTACATTCTTACTTTTATTTTCAGTTCCTCTCGTACTAAAGGATAGCATTCCATTAGCTTTCTTTATTACTTGCTGTACCTGCATACTAACTTTTTATGACTCATGCACTAGAACACCTAGATCCCTCTGCACCTTGGAATTCTGCAGTCATTCTCCGTTTAAGAAATACTCTGCTTTTTTATTCTTCCTGCCAAAGCGAACAACTTCACATTTTCCCACATTATACTCCATCTGCCAGATTTTTGCCCACTCACTCAACCTATCTGTATCGGTCTGCAACCTCCTTATGTCCTCTTCACAACATATTTTCCTGTCTATCTTTGTGTCATCTGAAAATTTATCTACCGTGCCATCGCTCCCCTCATCTAAGTCATTGATATAAATTGTAAAAAGTTGAGGCCCCAGCACAGACCCCTGCAGGACTCCACTCATCACATCCTGCCAATTATAAAAGGACCCATTTATGCATACTCTCTGTTTTCTGACAGCCAGTCAATCTTCTATCCTTGCTAATATGTTACCATGTAAACCATGAGCTCCTACTTTGTGCAATAGCCTTTTATGTGGCACCTTGTCAAATGCCTTCTGGAAATCCAAGTACAGTACATCAGTGGGTTCCCCTTTATCCACAGTGCATGTTACTCCTTCAAAGAACTCCAATAAATTGGTTAAACATGATTTCCCTTTCACAAAACCATGCTGACTATTCCCAATTACCTTGTTTTTCTAAGTGCCCAGCTATAGCCTCCTTAATGATCGATTCTAATACCTTCCCCACAACAGACGTCAAGCTAACTGGCCTATAGTTACCTGTTTTCTGCCTCCCATCCTCCCACTTCTTGAGAATAAAGGGGTTATATTTGCTACTTTCCAGTCTGAAGGAATCTTTCCAGCATTTAGCAAATTTTGAAAAATTAACACCAACGCATCTACTACCTCATTAGCCACCTCTTTTAAGACCCTCGGATGAAGCCCATCAGGACCCAGGGACATGTCAGCCTGCAGCTTCATTAGTTTGGTTAGTACCACTTCCCTGATGATTGAAATTTCATCAAGTTCCTCTCTTCCTTCTACCTCCTGATTTACAGCTATTACTGGAATGTTTTTTGTATCCTCTATAGTGAAGACAGAAGCAAAATATTTGTTCATCCGCCATTTCCTTATTATCTACTATTAACTCCCCCTTCTCACTCGCTCGAGGACCAACACTCACTTTACTTACTCTTTTTCTTTTTAAATACCTATAGAAACTCTTGCTTTCGTTTTTATATTTCTAGTTAGCTTCCTCTCATACTCTAATTTCTTTCTCCTCATTAACCTTTTAGTCATTTTCTGCTCTTCTTGATATGCTGACCAATCATTTGACCTACCACTCATCTTTGCACAATTATATGCTTTTTCCTTAAGTTTGATGCTTTCCTTAATTTCTTTAGTTAACCACGGATGGTGCATTCCTCCACTTAGAATTTTTCTTTTTAGTAGGAATATACTTACTCTGAGTATTCTGAAATATCCCCTTAAATGTCTGCCACTGCTTCTCTATTGATCTATCTCCTAGCCTAGTAACCCAGCTCACTTCAGCTAGCTCAGCTTTCATGCCCACATAGTTACCCTTATTTAAGTTTAAAATACTAGTCTTAGACCTCTCTCTTTCAAACTGGATGTAAAATTCAATCATATTGTGGTCGTTGCTACCTAGAGGTGCCTTGACTCTGAGGTCATTAATTCTTCCGGTCATGTTACACAACATCAAGTCCAATATAACCTGCTCTTTGGAGAGAAGAGCAGACAGTAGTTCCGAAGAAGGGTCACTGACCCGAAACGTTAACTCTGCTTCTCTTTCCACAGATGCTGCCAGACCTGCTGAGTGAATCCAGCATTTCTTGTTTTTGTAACCTGCTCTTTGGTTGGTTCCAGAACGTGCTGCTCTAAGAAACTATCTCAAAAGCATTCTATGAACTCCTCATCCAGGCTACTATTGTCAATCTGATTTTTCCAGTTTATATGTAGATTAAAATCACCCATCATTATTTCCATCCCTTTATCACAAGCACCCAATATTTCTTCTTGGATACTTCATCTTACATTGTGGTTAGGGGTCCTGGAGACCATTCCCACTAGTGACTTCTTTCCCCTACTATTCCTCATCTCCACCCAAATTGATTCTACATCCTGATCTCCTGAACCAAGGTCATCTCTAACTAGTGCACCAATGCCATCCTTGATTAACAGTGCTACCCCTCCACATTTACCTAGCTTCCTATTCTTCTTGAATGTTATATACCCCTCAATATTGAGGACCCAATCCTTGTCATCCTGTAACCATGTCTCTGTAATGGCTATCAGATCATATTAATTTACTTCAATGTGCGTTATCAGTTTGTATACTTTGTTAGGAATGCTATGTGCATTCAGATACAGAGGCTTTAGTTTTGTCTTTTTGTTATCTTTGTAACATCTAGTCTTGACTGTTGGTGTGTTCTTAGGTTTATTACTCCGTCCCTTCCTGACATTCTCTGACCTTCATTTCCCATATTACTATTCTGCTCTCCTGCCTTGGCTCTACCCCTTGATTTGCTACATCTACCCAAGCTTGATCCCTCTCCCCCCTTATTCAGATAGAGGCCCTCTCTACTTCCCTAGTTATACGGTTTGCTAGAAGACTGGTCCCAGCATGGTTCAGGTGCAGACCGTCCCAAAGGTTCAGCCCCCACTTTCCCCAGTACTGGTGCAAGTGCCCACGAACCGAACCCACCTCCCACACCAGTCTTTGAGCCACGTATTCATTTCACTAATCTTATGTGTCCTCTGCCAATTGGCATGTGTCTCAGGTAATAATCCAGAGATTATTACTCTTGAGGCTCTGCTCTTCAATTTGTTGGCTAACTCCTCATACTGTCTATGCAGAACCTCTTTCCTTGTCCTACCTATGTTGTCGGTACCTACATGGACAACGACAACTGGATCCTCCCCATCCCACTCCAAGTTCCTGTCCATCCCTGAGCAGATGTCCTGAACCCTGGTACCGGGAAGGCAACACCGCCTTCTGGACTCACGCTCTCGACTGCATAGAACAGTATCAATCTCCCTCACTATACTATCCCCTACTACCACTACATTCCTTTTTGCTCCCCCCACTTGAATGGCTTCCTGTACCACAGTGCCATGGCCAGTCTGCTCATCCACCTTGTAGACCTCGCTTTCATCCACATAGGGTTCAGGACAGGTTGAGAGCACCTCAAACCTGTTTGACAATTGCAAAGTCTGAGTCTCCTCCACTACTGTCTGCTCGGTCCCTTTACCTGCCTCACTCACGGTCACATCCTTCTGTCCCTCACTGCTGACCCTGTTCTAAGAGGTGTGACTGTCCTCTGGAACAAAGTGTCCAGGTATTTCTCCCCCTCCCTTATGTTGCACAGTGTTTGCAGTTCGGCTTCCAGATCAATAATACTGATCCGGAATTCCTCTAGCTGCTTACACTTTCTGCAGATGTATTTGTCCTGGATTGCCTTGGCATCCAGGAGCTCCCACTTACCACAGCTGCAACATAACACCTGTCCTGCCATTGTTACTTATGCAATTAGTTAATTTACTTTAATTAGTTTCTTAATTAACTTAGAATAATTCCTACGTATCATAGAATTTACTGTGCTTATTAAATGATAGTACCACCTTCAACTAAAGTTGTATTTTACTTGATTACACAGATATGTAGACCTTTCTACTGGTAATAGACCTTACCAATACTAATAAAGCTTGCCAATTCTAATAAACCTTACTACTCTTAGTAAACCTTATGAATACTGATAAACCCTAATAATACTTCATACAGCTTATGTATTAAGTTGTCCGAATTTGAGCGATTACTCTCCCTGCTGGTCTCTTTCTCTCTCACTCTATGACAAATTATCAAATCCGCTTCAGTTTTTAGTTTATATACTAATGAATCGATCAAGTCTTATTTTATATTTGATTGCTTTAGATGAAACTTAAATTAAAAATTTACCGATATACTCACCCCGGACGCTGTGTGTTTCCCTGCTCTCTCTGTTGACTGTAACATCACTCTGATGTCACTTTCCTATTTTTTTCCCCCCTGCTCCACTCCCGCTGCTCTGTCTCTCTCTCTCTCCCTCTCTCTGGCCTCCGATTTCTTGGCGTGCTTTTTAAAGCTCTGCTCCCGCCATTCTCTCTCTCTCTGGCCTCCGATTTCTTGGTGTGCTTTTTAAAGTTCTGCTCCCGCTGCTCTCTCTCTCTTTCAATGGTTCACCAAGCAAGGGCAACAAGACAAGCACCTTATCCATGGGTTGGAGCTACGTGTCTCAGATGTTCTGTCAGCTTATGCTTTCATTACTTGCTGAGAAGCTTTGAGATGTTCCTTGGCCTTTGCACAAGCTTTAGAATGTCTTTCTTAGAACTTTGATACATCATCTAGGAGGATAGTGTTCTCCTCCTGTGCCAAAAATCTCTCCTTAATGAGATTAATGTGGCCCTACTTTCATGCCCAGACACCAATTCGAAGGGACTAAAACCAGTAGACTTATTTGGCGTGTCCTTAGTTGCGAATAATAAGAATGATATCCCTTTATCCCAATCCTGGGGATACACAAGGCAATAGGTTCTAATCATAGTCTTTAGGGTTTGATGATCTCTCTCCAAAGCAGACGACTTGAGCTGCTTCACTCTTAATTATACATGACCTCCTGAAATACCCCTGCCTGACATAAAATTTGATCCCTGGTTAAACTGAATTTCTTTTGGCAACCCATATCTAGTGAAAAACTGGACCAACCCCTCAATCACAAATTTCACTGTGATCTTCTTCATTGGTATTGCGTCTGGAAATCGAGTGGACATATCAATGATGGTCAAGAGATACCTATGACACAACTTAGTCTTAGGTAAAGGTCCAACACAATCCACAAGAACCCTGCTAAATGGTACATCAAATGCAGGTATGGGTATTAATGGGGGCTGGCTTAATTAAAAGCTGTGGCTTCCCAAGCATCTGACATGTCCTACAAAAGTCAACCACATCCTTGTGAAGCTTCGCCCAGTAAAAATATGCCATTACCCTAGCCTGAGTCTCCCAAATACCCAAATGACCCGTGACTAGAATCTTATGGGCAATCCTCAAAAGTTCACTGCGGTAACAAGGAGGGACAACAATTTAAAAGCAAAATACTGCAGATGCTGGAAATCTGAAATAAAACAAGAAATGCTGGAAATATTCAGCAGGTCCGGCAGCATTTGTGGAGAGAGAAGCAGAGTTAACGTTTCAGGTCAGTGACAACAATTTGATGGACTACAGCCCAATGTGGACCTTTTCGGCCTCTGCCTCAGATCATGCCTTCTGAGACACTTCAGGGTCTGTCTGTTGTGCCTTAATCAAGGATCTGTTAAACAATTCTGCATTGTTAGCTTTGGAACCTTTAACACCAACATCCCTATTCAAATCCTTAAGAAATGTTTCAGCTAGCCAAACATCTGAATTATCCTCTACAACAGCTGAATCCATCTCATCGTGTTTAACCCTATGAGCCAGGGATCTAGACACGACATAATCTGGGAACAGTCCAGGAAATTCTTCCTGCAAAACCTCAGTTTCCACAGCCTCAGCTGGCATCCCCGAAACCATTCAAGATGCCAATACCAGCCAAGTCCCTTCCTAGCAAACAATCCACGCCTTCAATAGACAAGCTAGGAATGACACTGACAATAATATGACCAGTGACTAAGTCACATTTTAAATCAAATCTATATAAGGAAACGGATAAATAATTTCCATCAACATGCAGGTTCACATTCAACGAACTAGCTGGGGTTAGTGTGGGGGGGAGTTGGGGGGGGATTCACATCACCTGCCAACATCAATAACTGTGCTGCCCCTGTATCTCTAAGGTTAACAATTGATTTTCCTGCCTCACCAAACAAACGTGGGGATACTTCACCCTCACTTAGACAACCTCTATGGGTTTTTTCAACCTGATTCACTCCATCAGCGAACAGAGGAGAAACTACCTGCTTGTCGTGAACGTTTCCCACGAGGACAGTATTTCCCAGGCGGAAACCATTTGACTGTACAAATGTGATGGGCTTGTTTCTCCACTTCCAACCCTCAGCCTTCACATGTCCTTTTTAATGAAAAAATTAGCATGTCGGTCCCTTCAAACCAAACTGCCCTCCAGACTTTCTCTTTCACTAACCTGCGTCTTTACCTTTGTCATCTTTCTCAATAGAGCCAGATTTCTTTTCATTATTAAACTTCCTATTTCTCCAATTTCTCTGACAGTTTCCAAACTGGGGACTGTGACTACTGTTCTTGTGAATCAATTCATAATCATCTGCCACCACTGCGGCTTCCTTTATTTGACGAATTTTATGTTCTTCCAGGTGGAACCCTATTCCTGATGAAATACTATTCTTAAATTCTTCCATCAGAATTGCTTTCCTAAGGCTTTCAAAGTCTTCATCAATCTGTACCACCTATCAAACACCATTTCCTTCTCTCTAGCAAATTCCACATATGTCTGGCTTTGTTTCCTTTTTAGATTTCTGAATCTCTGTCTGTAGGCTTCTGGTACCAACTCTTAGGCTTTGAGAACTGCAGTCTCCAAAGCTTTCCCTATGAGGAAACTGTATAGGATCATTGTCCAAGATGATGTAGGCCAATTCAGATTTGTGGCAATTTTCTCAAATGACACAAAATACATTTCTACTCCATTTTCACTAAATGTAGGTGCCAAGTCATTGCCAAATCAAAACTACGAGGAGTTTGCCTTGGATCATCTTCACCTTGCACCTTCAATGCATGTCCCCTTTCCAATTCTAATTTCTGCCTTTCCCTTTCTCTTTTGAATTCTAATTCAAGTTTTCGCATTTCTCTTTCTTTTTCTTCTCTTCCCTTTTCCAATTTCATCTTCTCTATTTTGAATTGTCTCATTTTCCTTTTAATGCTAATTCTTTGTTGGCTAGTTCTACTTCAGCACTAACACAAACATTCTTTTCTTTCTCAATCTTCAAGTTATGAGCCATTTCTTCAATGATCTTTGCCTTCCTAGTCCCTGATTTTAAGCTGACCCCTATGTTCCCTGCTATAGCCTTCAAATTATCTTTTGTCAACTGATTCAAGGCACCAATGTTGAGTCCAGGAGGTTGTCAAGTGCCTAATTGAAAAATGAGTTCAACAATTACAGACCTTAATCAATTGTTTTCTTTTCTTTGCATGTTTCATTAAGTCTCAATCTTGTTTTCTCTTCTTTTGCATCCAGAAGGCAGCTGTGCATTATTCTGCTGTCCACACCTCCTCTGGAGACATCTTTTGTCTCTTTATTTGTCCATTATTGCTCCCTTTGGCTCTGCCCCACTAACTCTTTTGTCATTTATTGTCTCCTGTCCTCAGCCCTATCACAGACCTTGCCTTTTGTTATTTACCCCCTTCCCCATTGACCTACTTAAAACCTATCACATTTCTAACTTTAACCAGTTCTGATGAAGGGTCACAGACCTGAAACGTTAACTCCATTTCTCACTCCACAAATGCTGCCAGACCTGCTGAGTATTTCCAGCAGTTTCTGTGAATCGCTTGAATCGTAAAGACATGCATGTTGATGTTGTCTATGAAACTTTCTGCAGTTGGAGTCTATGGAACACGAGAAGAAGAATTATTTTAGGCAGCTCCGAGATGCCAAATTTAAAATAGTTTTGAGTCTGTCAGTAAATGCATCAACTGATGTAGTACTGAGCCAAGCAGACCACCCCATAATTTCCAGTATGCAACAAGATAATTAATTCAGGTGCAGCCATTTAATTTTTTTTTGTATTTGCTGCCACATAGAAGGACCCAGGCTATTACTCTGCTAATCTTTGTCAGAGTTGGGGTATTATCATTTGACCATGGTTTCTTGCAGTTGTAAACAGGGGTAGACAAACACTCTGAGAGTAGCTGTAGCTAGTTAATTAGGTAGCTAGCTTAAACTGGTTTCTGAGCTTGAGCAGAGCTCTAGCAGAGCTGACACAGCATTGTTTTCAGAGTTTAAATTCAGGGGACTCTCAGTACTGCTTGTCTGCACCGAGTGCTGCTGGAGGGCACAGAGTGTTAAGAAGGGAGTTTGGTAATTGACGGAGTTCGGGAAGGAGGGGAACTATAAATTAAGAAAAAAATAATTTTGAGTGCACAGAGTGTAAAGTGGGAGTTTGGTGCATGAGGGAGGGGCTCCTTTCTTTTTTTCTTCTACCTTTTTTCAGCCTCCAGTAGCTGCCTCTCTCTTCTGTACAGGGGAAGAAGCTGATTGGTTAGTAACTGGTAAGTTATTTTACTTCTCACTGTAATAAAAAGCTTTTAAAGTTACCTTATGGCAGGTCAGCTCAGCCAAGTGGAATGTACGTCCTGCGGTATGTGGGAAGTCATGGACGCACCACGAGACCTAGACGAACACATCTGCAGGAAGTGTCACCGGCTGGAGAAGCTTGAGCTCTGGGTTTTGGACATTGAGCGGCGCTGGAGTCACTGTTGTGCATCCACGAGGCAGAGGACTAAGTGGATAGCATGTTTAGGCAGGTGGTCACACCGCAGGTTAGGAGCATGCAGGCAGAGAGGGAATGGGTGACCGCCAGGCAGTTTAAGAGAACCAGGCAGGCAGTGCAGGAGTCCCCTGAGTCTATCTTGCTTGCTAATGGGTTTTCCATTTTGGATACTGGTGAGAGCAATGGTTCCTTGGGGGAGTGCAGCCAGAGCAAAGTCCATGGCATCACGGATGGCTCAGCTGCACAGGAGGGGAGGAAGAAGAGTGGAAGAGCAATAGTGTTAGGGGATTCGATAGTCAGGGGATCAGACAGGCTTTTCTGTGGCAATAAACATGGCTCCAGGATGGTGTGTTGCCTCCCTGATGCCAGAGTCAAGGATGACACGGAGCAGCTGCAGGACGTCCTTCTGTGGGACGGTGAACAGCCAGAGGTCGTGGTCCACATTGGTACCAATGACATAGGTAGGAAGAGGGATGAGATCCTGAAAGCATGATTGTTGGGAGTTAGGAAGGAAATTAAAAAGCAGGACTTCCAAAGCAGTAATCTTCAGATTATTCCCAGTGCCATATGCTAGTGAGCATAGGAATAGGAGGATTCATCGACTGAACACGTGGCTGGAGAATTGGTGTAGGAGGGAGGGCATCAGATTACTGAGGCATTGGGACCAGTTCTGGGGCAGGTGGAACCTGTACAAGATGGATAGGCTACACTTTAACAGGACCAGAACTAACATCCTGGCAGGGAGATTTGCTAGTGCTGTCTTATACTAGCTTGTCAGGGGGATGGGAACCTGAGGGGTAGCTCAAATTGGAAGGAAGTAAAGCTGGTAACAGGAGGTAGAAAAGTAGCAAGTGACATTAGATCGCAGGCAAAACAAAGGTGAGCATCAACTAGGCTTAGAATGAAGAATGTCAAGAAGACAAGGTTAAGGGCACTTTAGCTGAATGCACACAGCATTTGCAACAAGGTAGATGATTTAAAAGCCCCAATTGAGGTAAATGGGTATGATCTAATTGCCATAATGGAAACGTGGCTACAGGGTGACCAAGACTGGGAACTGAATATTCAAGGATATTTGATATTTAGGAAGGACAGACAAAAAGGAAAAGGAGGTGGTGTTGCACTGATAATAAGGGATGGGATCAGTACATTTGTAAGGGAGGATCTCTGTTCAGAAGAACAAAATGTGGAATCTGTTTGGGTGGAGCTAAGAAACAGCAAGGGGCAGAAAACATTGGTCGGCGTTATTTATAGGCCACCGAACAGTAGTAGTAGTGTGGGGCATGGTATTAATCAGGAGATTAGAGAAGCATGTAGCATGGGTAATACAGTAAACATGGGTGACATCAATCTGCATATAGACTGGGTAAACCTAATGTGCACTAATGCTGTGGTGGACGAGTTTCTGGAGTGTGTTAGGCATGGTTTTCTAGAGCAGTATGTTGATGAACCGACTAGAGAACAGGCTAGTTCAGATCTAGTATTATGTAATGAGAAAGGGCTAATTAATATCTTGTTGTAAAAGTACATTTAGGGATGAGTGACCATAATATGATAGAATTTTACATCATGTTTGAAAGTGAGGTAGTTCAACCTGAAGCCAGGGTGTTAAATTTGAACAAAGGAAATTATGAAGGTATGAGAGGAAAATTGGCTGAGGTGGATTGGGAAAATACATTAAAAGGTATGACAGTACAAAGGCAATGGATAGTCTTTGAAGAAATATATAGTTTACAGCAACTATACATTCCTTCAAGGCACAAAAACTCCAAAAGTAAAGGATAGCAAAGGAAATTAAGGATTGTATAAGATTAGAAGAAAAGGCCCATAAAGTTTCCAGAAATAATAGTAAACCTGAGGATTTGGAGGATTTTAGAATACAGCAAAGGAGGATGAAGAAACTGATAAAGAAAGGCAGAATAGAATATGAATGCAAGCTGGGGAAAAATATAAAAACGGACTGTAACAGCTTCTATAGGTATGTAAAATGGAAATGTTTGGCTAAGACAAATGTGGGTCCATTACAGGCAGAGACAGGAGAATTTATAATGGGGAATCGAGAAATGACAGAGAAGCTACATGATTACTTTGTGTCTGTCTTCAATGAGGAAGATACAAGAAATCTCCCAGAATTAGAGATCCAAGAGATTAGGGAGAATGAGGAATTGAAGGAAATTCGTATTAGTAAGAAGGTTGTATTGGAGAAATTAATGGGGCTGAAGGTTGATAAGTTCCCAGGACCCGATATTCTACATCCCAGAGTGTTGAAAGAGGTAGTTATGGAGATAGTGGATGCATTGGCGATCATCTTCCAAAATTCTATAGATTCTGGAGTGGTTCCTGCAGATTGGAAGGTCCAAATGTCACCCCACTATTTAAGAAGGGAGGGAGAGAGAAAACAGGGAATTACAGACCTGTTAGCCTTACATTAATCATTGGGAAATTGCTAAAATCTATTCTAAGGATGTAATAAATGGACACTTGGATAATAATGATCTGATTGGGCATAGTCAGCATGGATTTATGAATGGGAAATCATGTTTGACAAACCTGTTGGAGTTTTTTGAGGATGTTACTAACAGAATTGATAAAGAGGAGTCAGTGGACGTGACATAAATGGATTTTCAGAATGCTTTTGATAAAGTCCCCCACAGGAGGTTGGTTAGCAAAAGTAAAGCACATGGGATAGGAGGTAATATACTGGCATGGATTAAGGATTGGTTAACGGGCAGAAAGCAGAGCGTAGGAATAAATGGGTCATTCTCACGTTGGCAGGATGTGACTAGTGGGGTACCGCAGGGATGAGTGCTTGGATCCCAGCTGTTCACAATATATATCAATGATTTAGATGTGGGGACCAAATAAAGTATTTCCAATTCACGAATGACACAAAACTAAGTGAGAATGTGTGTTTTGGGGAAGATGCAAAGCGGCGTCAAGGAGATTTGGACAGACTTAGTGAGCGAGCAAGAATGTGGCAGATGGAATATAATGTGGAAAAATGTGAGGTTATCCACTTTGGTAGGAGGAATAGATGTGCAGAGTATTTCTTAAATGGTAAGAGATTAGAAAGTGTAGATGTACAAAGGGACCTGGGGTCCTTGCCAAAAAGTCAGTGAAAGCTAACATGCAGGAGCAGCAAGCAATTAAGAAGGCTAATGGTATGTTCGCCTTTATCGTAAGAGGATTTGAGTACAGGAGTAGTGAAATCTTGCTTCAATTGTATAGAACCTTGATTAGACTGCACATGGAGTACTGTGTGCAGTTTTGGTTCCCTTACCTTAGGAACGATATTATTGCCATAGAGGATCACCAGACTTGTTCCCAGGATGGCAGGACTGTCCCATTAAGAGAGATTGGGGAACCTGGGCGTGTATTCTCTCGAGTTTCAAAGAATGAGAGGTGATCTCATTGAAACTTACAAAATACTTAAAGGGACAGACAGGGTAGATGCAGGTAAAATGTTTGCCCTGGTTAGGGAGTCTGGAACTAGGGGACACAATTTCAAAATAAGCCACTTAGGACTGAGATGAGGAGAAATTTCTTTGCTCAGAGGGTTGTGAATCTTTGGAATTCTCTACCCCAGAGGCCTCTGGAAGCTCAATCATTGAGTATGTTTAAAGCAGAGATTGACAGATTTCTAAATACAAATGACAAAGGGATATGAGGATAGTATGAGAAAAAGGCATTTGAATGGATGATCATCCATGATCGTATTGAATGGCGGAGCAGGTTCGATGGGCTGAATGGCCTACTCCTGCTCCTATGTTCCTATCCCTGAGCTCGGGAGGAGAAAATAAATAGGCATGGGTTCACTCACCTGATTACTATCTTGTGATGTCTGCCAGTAAAGTGCTTCTTTGGGCAGGATTGGACAGTGAGTGTCTGTAAGCTATTTGACCATCGAGCATCATTGCCAAGGCCAATCTTAACTACGCAATCACTTCACTGGCAGAGGACATGAGATAGTAATAAAGAGGGAAAACACAGACTGATTTCCCACTGATCCACTACCCCCAAGCCCCTGAATGCTAATACCAGATGATTCTACTCCCACTCTTTGAGAACAGCTGGTCAAGCTCATTCCAGAGTTTGTAAAATGGGTTGTCTTTTAACATGATTTTTAACAGGTTGACATCAACCAACCCAGATTAGTGGCATCTGTATGCCATAGCACATTTACCCACTGTGTCTCTGGGAGAATTGCTAAGATTGCAATATTGCTTTATAATTTTAAAATGTGTTTTACTCATTGTGTACGAAGCTGTGCTTATTTGATTTGTACAACAAAATAAATGAAATTAGGAGAATAGACTGAAATTGAAGAAATATTTTGTGCTTTTGTATTTCTCTAATTTTTACATTTAGACAATATCTTATTTTTTGCCTTTTTCTCTTTGGTCTCAACAGGCTATGCAACATCCACAATGAAAACTGATGGAGAGCGCAGGAGGGCATGCCAGGAATAGCACCTTTACCCTTCACTTCCCTCTGACCCCATCTCTTCTCCTAATCTCACCCCTTGCCATGTATTCACTTTACCCTCTGACCTTCCCCTCTCTGACGCTGAATGATCTATACTTAGCAAAGGACTCAGTTTTATCTCATTAAGACCCCACCTCAATGAATTTCACGCTCGGTATGACGTTGAGCTCTTCGTCTGTCGCCTTCACCTCTGGGCTCACTTCTTTGACCAGGAGTCCTCCCCCCTGACCAGCTGACCCATTCACCCACCTCCAGTATTCTCCCTCCACCTGGACTCCTCCCTCTGGCCTCTTACCCATTCTTGATCTTTTCATTGAGAACTTTCAGCTTGACATTGGCCATCTTAATTTCTCCGCTCCCCTTGCTCACTCTAACCTATCTCCCTTGGAAATTGCTGCACTCCATTCTCTCGGGTCTAACCCCAACATTGTGATCAAACCTGCTGACAAGGGTGGTGCTGTTGTTCTCTGGCATCCTGACCTCCATCTTGCAGAGGCTGAGCGCCAACCTCAGACACTTTTTCCTACCTCCCCCGGACCATGATCCCACCACCAAACATCAAGCCACTGTCTCCAGGACTCTCACTGACCTCATCTCCTCTGGAGATCTTCCCTTTACAGCTTCCCATCTCATAGTCTCGCAACCCCAGACAGCCCCCTTATACCCTGTTCCCAAAATCCACAAACACGACTGACCTGGTAGACCCATCGTTTCAGTCTGTTCCTGCCCCACTGAATTTATTTCTTCTTATCTTGATCTATTTTTTCTCCCCTTGTCCTGTCTCTTCCCAGCTATATCCATGATTCTTCTGATGCCCCATGTTATTGCGACAATTTCCAGTTTTCTGGCCCTAACTGCCTCCTCTTCACTATGGACGTCCAATCTCTCTACACCTCCAACCCCACCAGGACGGTCTGAGGTCTCTCCGTTTCTTCCTTGAACAGAGGCCCAACCAGTCCCCATCCACCACCACCCTCCTCTGCCTGGCTGAACGTGTTCTCACTTTGAACAACTTCTCCTTCAACTCCGCTCACTTCCTTTAAATAAAAGGTCTTGCTATGGGTACCCGCATGGGTCCTAGTTATGCCTGTCTTTTTGTGGGGTATGTTGAACATTCCTTATTCCAGTTCCACTCAGGCCCCCTGCCCAAACTCTTTTTCTGGTACATTGATGACTGTATCGGTGTCGTTTCCTGCTCTCACCCCAAACTGGAAAACTTCAACTTTGCTTCCAATTTCCACCCTTCTCTCACCTTCACATGGTCCATATCTGACACTTCCCTTCACTTCCTTGACTTCTCTGTCTCCATCTCTGGGGATAGGCTGTCCATTAACATTCATTATAAACCCATGAACTCCCACAGCTACTTGGACTACACTTCCTCACACCCTGCCTCCTGTAAGAATTCCATTCCATTCTCCCAGTTTCTGTATCTCCGACACATCTGCTCTGATGATGCAACCTTCCACAAAAGTGCTTCCGATATGCCTTCCTTTTTCCTCAACTGAGGATTCCCCCCCACTGTAGTTGACAGGGCCCTCAACCGTGTCCGGCCCATTTCCCACACATCTGCCCTCATCCCTTCCCCTCCCTCCCAGAATTGTGACAGGGTTCCCCTTGTCCTCACTTTCCATCCACCAGCCTCCACATCCAGAGGATCACCCTCTGCCATTTCTGCCACCTCCAGCGTGATGCCACCACCAAAAACCTATCAGCATTCTGAAGGGACTGTTCACTCCATGACACCCTGGTCCACTCTTCCATTACCCCGACACCTCGACCCTTCTCACAGCACCTTCCCATGCAATCGCAGGAGATGTAATAGCTGCCTTTTTACCTCCTCTCTTCTAACTATCCAAGGCTTCCAGATGAAGCAGTGATTTCCTTGTTATTCTTTCAATTTAGTATACTGTATTCGCTGCTCACAATGTGGTCGGCTTTACATTGGGGAGACCAAATGCAGATTGGGTGACCACTTTGTGGAACACCTCTGCTCAGTCTGCAAGCATGACCCTGAGCTTATAGTTGCTTGCCATTTTAATTCACCACGCTGTTTTCACTTGCACATTTCTGTCCTCAGCCTGCTGCAGTGTTCCAGTGAAGCTCAGTGCAAGCTCAAGGAGCAGCACCTCATCTTCCAATTAGGCACTCAACAGCCTTCCGATGAAGAGTCACTGACCCGAAACGTTAACTCTGCTTCTCTTTCCACAGATGCTGCCAGACCTGCTGAGTGGTTCCAGCATTTCTTGTTTATATTTCAGATTTCCAGCATCCACAGTATTTTGCTATTATTCTGGACTCAATATTGAGTTCAACAATTTCAGAGCATGACTGTTATTTTTTAATTTTAAATTATTTATTAGTTTTCTTTTAAACCATGTTTCTGTCTTAAATTTGTTTTTTCATGTTTTTCCTTTCAGACAGAGCTGTTCCTTATTCTGCCATTAACTCTCTCTCTGGACTAATGCTTTGTGATTTACTAAAGCTATTAGCACTCCCTTTGCCTTTAGTTCTGTGACATCTCTGTCATTTTATCTCTCCTGCCCGCTACCCTATTACACACCTTCCCTTTTGTTCTTCTTCCCTTCTCCTCCCTTTCACTTGCTATAAAGCTATCACATTTCTAACCTTTGCCAGTTCTGATGAAAGGTTACCTCTGTTTCTCTCTCCACAGATGAGTATTTCCAGAAGTTTCTGTTTTTATTTCAGATTTCCAGAATCCAAAGTATTTTGCTTTTATTACAGCAGAGTGTGGGGCTTGATACCTGAAAGTGTTACGTCGTCACCTCTCCTGCTGTTAGGCAAACCCCACCTGCCAAGACTGAAGCACACATTATTTTATTTAGAGATACAGAACTGAAACAGGCCCTTCGGCCCACCGAGTCTGTGCCAACCAACAACCACCCATTTATACTAAGCCTACATTAATCCCATATTCCCTACTACATCCCCACCATTCTCCTACCACCTACCTACACTAGGGGCAATTTACAATGGCCAATTTACCTATCGACCTGCAAGTCTTTGGCTTTGGGCGGAAACTGGAGCACTCGGCAGAAACCCACACGGCCACAGGGAGAACTTGCAAACTCTGCACAGGCAGTACCCAGAACTGAACCCGGGTCGCTGGAACCGTGAGGCTGCGGTGCTAACCACTGCGCCACTGTGCCACCCCATTAAAACTTAAAATTGCAAGCCCTAACTGGAAAGATATTTCCATGGTAATAGACAATGTTGAAACAATGGGCATCCAGAAGTCCCTGTCCCTCCAATACACAGAAGTGGTCAGACCAGTTTTAGTCATATGGCTAACTGGTTGTTGCAGAGAAATTTGGACATCGAACCAAGGATGTGAAGAGACTGTTCCATAAAAGGAACTAGTCACATGACTAACCTGCAGGGCAACCTGGAAGTTTTTTTTTAATTTGAACATGTCAAACAAAAGAATTGTCAGGCAGAACACCGTGTGCTTCTGAAACTGAAGCAAGAACATCTCCTGCCTGCCTACCTTTCTGCCTGCCTGCCTGCTCATCTCTCCAGGAACTGAAACCATTGAAGACACATGAAACTCAAAGAGAGAAGGGTTTTCCACGTGAACAAAATTTTTAGAAGGTTACTGGGCCTCAATGAAATGCAAAACTTATAACTTCAATTAAGGACTACAGCAAGCTCGATAAATAGTAACAAGATATTGCCTCAAACTGTTCTACTTATCTTTTCTTCTGCTCTTTTCTATTCCTATCTGCATGTTTATATCGCATGTGCATGATAGCGTGAGCGCAACGTATATCCGTAGGCATGAACTGTATTAGAGTTTTAAGTTTAAGGTTTTAATAAATTTCCTCTTTCTGCTTTAAACCAAAGAAAGCCTGTGTGTGCTCAGTTCTTTGCCTTATAATTGGAAACTGTGAACAAGGAATCACAAAGGGGGGAGCTCTAAACACTGTGTGTTTAAAATTAAACCCTGTTACAATAAGACCAGGTGAAGACAGCAAGAGACCCCTTGACACATTGCTCACCTGGTCATAACACCTGCCCTCCTGAATTCCTCTTTGTGCTGTCTTCAGGTTGGAGGGACCACACTTCTGCTGCTGACTTCCTTGGATACTTATAGAACATAGAACATAGAACATTACAGCGCAGTACAGGCCCTTCGGCCCTCGATGTTGTGCCGACCTGTGAAACCATCTGACCTACACTATTCCATTTTCATCCATATGTCTATCCAATGACCACTTAAATGCCCTTAAAGTTGGCGAGTCTACTACTGTTGCAGGCAGGGCGTTCCACGCCCTTACTACTCTCTGAGTAAAGAAACTACCTCTGACATCTGTCCTATATCTATCACCCCTCAACTTAAAGCTATGTCCCCTCGTGTTTGCCATCACCATCCGAGGAAAAAGACTCTCACTACCCACCCTATCTAACCCTCTGATTATCTTATATGTCTCTATTAAGTCACCTCTCCTCCTCCTTCTCTCTAACGAATCAGAACACAAGTATTTGCTGTTGTAATAAACCAGAATTTTGAATTTAAAAAAAATTATGTGCATCAGCTGCTTCTTTAATTGGTATTAAATTTGAAGTCTTCAATTTTCTATGATAAAATAAAATATAGTTAAGTAGGATTTTTAAAACAACTTACTGCTTTCGAGAGCTGAACTAACATCTTCTGGGTAGGTGGTAGAGGCAAAAACTCTGGACGTATCCAAGAAACACATGCTGCAGGGGGATTGTAGAGTTTTATAAAATAGGCTAGATAAGCTAAACAGCTACCTTCAACTGTACTCATCTTTTTGACTGGAGGGCAATTGCAGATCGATTCCCCCCCCTCCCCAACCCCCGCTTGCCAATTACTCCCCCCAAGGAAGGTGCTGACTGTGCTGAGGTACGTTTCTACGGTAGCCCTACAGGACCTTTCTCTGGTGGTAATCGTTCATGTGAGAAGCTGAACAGTGAATGCCAGCAAGCGATTAGACTTCGAAGGCGATCACAGCTGAGCCCAATCCTGCCCTTGTGCTCTGTTCATATAAATATAAGGCTTGCTGGATTCCATCCATGCTTCTTGGTTGGAGAGGTTATCCTCTTTCTCTTGTCCTTGGGAGTGCTCACCTCTCTGCAGCTGCTCAGATCCCACAGTAGGACCTCAAGGCAAGAGTGAGAGACATGAGAAGCAGCAGTTCCAGGACTCCCCTCCATTCCTATGGTTGCTGCAGCTTCAAAAATCCAAGTGGTGGTAAACATTTCTTACTGATGCTGTGGTCCCTTCAATTAGAAAATCTTCCTTTGACAGAATGGATACATCATCATGCCCTGCCTCCCTATTTGGTTGGGGAGCCTGGAGGTGGATGATAGTGTGTTTGCTCTGGTAAAGAGCAACTTTTAGGCACGCCATTTCGGGAGTTGAGTTCCAGACCCAAAAATGGTTCCACCCTTCCGGCAGGGACTAAGGTGGTAAAATTGCACCTGTTAAATCCGTTGCTCTCTCCATTGATGTTGCCAGACCTGCTTAATATTTCCAGCATTTTCTGTTTTTGTTCCTCAATGAGAAGGTGAACTGCTAGCTTTAATCCAGTCCACCTCCATCAATTATACTTTGCAATCAGCTTTTTAACTCTTTTCTTTCTCCTCACAATTCCCCTCGCTCGGCT
Organism: Heterodontus francisci; assembly: GCF_036365525.1. NCBI lineage: Eukaryota > Metazoa > Chordata > Chondrichthyes > Heterodontiformes > Heterodontidae > Heterodontus > Heterodontus francisci. The sequence goes on along the minus strand of NC_090372.1, from coordinate 158,948,450 downwards.
CATCTTCACACAAAAGCACATCTCCGATTAGAAGCTCACGGTAGGTGTGAACTTGCCCACTGTTTGACTCTGTGTGCTGGAGCTCCAGCATTCTGCATTTCTGATTTTGAATGTTTACCATTAGAAATTTACAGAATGTAATGATGTACTCTGGATTTCAAACCTGTCAAAATAACTGAATATTCCATGAGGGATCCAAATGCAGCATGCAGCACATGTGCACATTTGTCTTACACCATGAGGCCTTGGGATTGTGGTCCTTGAGCTCAGCTTCCTCATGTGCAGTTGTTACATTAGTTCATCTGGGGAATAAAAATGATGGATTATTTATCCTGTGTACTGCAGTAGATTCCCTCAAAGTCATTTTGTGGGAAGGAGCCAGTGGAATGACAGAAATGTGAGGAAAATTAATAATCAAATAAACATGGCTTAATTATTTGAAGGTTTTAGTGTATAATAGGAATAATAAATCCCATTCACAAATGCCATTGAGAAATACAATTGCTTGTTGAAGTGGTAATGTTTTAGTGCACAGCTTTTCGTTTGTTTTAAACTGCTTTTTTTCTTGTGGTTATGTATGTGGTTAGGTGGGACAGGACGTCAGAAATGCTTCATCCATCAATATCGGCGACCACAGTCTGGAAGTAGTTCAAGAGTTCATCTACCTAGGCTCAACTATCACCAGTAACCTGTCTCTCGATGCAGAAATCAACAAGCGCATGGGAAAGGCTTCCACTGCTATGTCCAGACTGGCCAAGAGGGTGTGGGAAAGTGGTGCACTGACACGGAACACAAAAGTCCAAGTGTTTCAAGCCTGTGTCCTCAGTACCTTGCTCTACTGCAGCGAGGCCTGGACAACGTATGTCAGCCAAGAGCGACATCTCAACTCATTCCGTCTTCGCTGCCTCCAAAGAATTCTTGGAATCAGGTGGCAGGACCATATCTCCAATGCAGAAGTCCTCGAGATGGCCAACATCCCCAGCATATACACCCTACTGAGCCAACGGTGCTTGAGATGGCTTGGCCATGTGAGCCGCATGGAAGATGGCAGGATCCCCAAGGATGCATTGTACAGCGAGCTCCCCATTGGTATCAGACCCACCGGCTGTCCATGTCTCCGCTTTAAAGATGTCTGCAAACGTGACATGAAGTCCTTTGACATTGACCACAAGTCATGGGAGTCAGTTGCCATTGATCGCCAGAGCTAGCGGACAGCCATAAAAGCAGGGCTAAAGAGTGGCAGTTCGAAGAGACTTAGCAGTTGGCAGGAAAAAAGACAGAAGTGCAAGGAGAGAGCCAACTGTGTAACAGCCCCAACAACAAATTTTATCTACAGCACCTGTGGAAGAGCCTGTCACTCTAGAATTGGCCTTTATAGCCACTCCAGGCGCTGCTCCACAAACCACTGACCACCTCTAGGTGCTTACCCATTGTCTCTTGAGACAAGGAGGCCAAAGAAAGAAGAAGAAAGGTATAGAAAGAAAAACCTTGCCTGGTACATAACCTCCGAGTTTGCTGTAATATTCAGCATTAACATTGCACAGATGATGTTAGAGCTGTGAGACTCATTGCAGCATTCAACCTTTATTTCTACCATCTGTTGCATGTGGACAGGGGCTTTAAGTCATACCAGAGCAAGTCACAGAGTTGGCTGACGGATTCCTTTGTAAAGCGCAGCTGTCGTGCTGTCAACCCCTCGGGCGTCTCTTGGAGCATCTGTCAAGGTATATGCACTCTCATAAGGGGCAGTTGGCTATGGGGTGTTATCTCCGCTTCACTGAAGCTGGTATTCACCCACTGGGCCACCTGACTCTAGTTCTTTTCCTCCTGTTCCTCCTCCTCTTCCATTATAATAGCAGACAGGGGTAGAGCCAGCCAAATATTTAATATGAAGCCAGATAGGGATTTTCCAAACCATTTGAAGAATAGACTAAGGGCTTGATTTTACCAGGCCCCAGACGTCGGGCTCCATGGTGGCAGGGTGGGGGGATTGTTCCTGCAGAGGCTTGCCATGGAGCTTGATGCCGGGAGTGCTGGTCCCGATCCTCCCGGCGGCAGCAAGGCTCCATGGTGGCCCGCTCCCCCCCCCACCGCCCACCCCGGCTGGGCAACAAGACTTGAATTTCAATAAAATGAATAAATTTAAATGCACTCACCTCCAATCTTCTGGGCCCACCGCGATCTTCAGTGCAGCGGTCGAAACTCCCGAACCTACACTTCCTCATTTGGGGAAAGCCGACATGACACTGGTGGGGAGCGGGGAGAGTTAATATTTTTGGTGCTGGGGATGCTGGGTTAAATAGATGTAATGAGTGTAGAGGATGGTGGGGAGGGGTGAACTTTAAACTTTGTACAGTCTGGTGGGGGGATGGTCAGATGGTCAAATTTAAAAGGTAAATGTTTGGTGGGGGAAAAGGGAAAATACGTAATGTAATTTTTATTGGTGGGGTGGGAAAAGGCGTTAGGATTTTATTTGATACATTTTTGGGGGGTGCGTCTTTAAAAATTTAAATTAATCAGCAGGGCTGGCTGCCCTTTAAAAATGGCGCTAGTGCCTGTGCACAGGCACCTGATGCCATTGTTGGCTTCTGACAGCCCACCCACCTCCATGAGATTGAGGGGGGTGTGGACCGCCCCGGCTATGTAAATGAGCCGACGTGCAGGAGATCACAGCGGCTGTGCATGTGCCGGCCAAAAGCGGTGGCGGGCTCTTAAAATCCAGCCCTATGTTTATTTCTCAAACTGATGGAAAAATTACGATCTTCCATAGCAGGATGAGAATGGATTAATTGCTTCCTGGAGCATCTGCTTCGCACCTGCTTCAAGTGATTATGCAAGTGCAACTGCAGTAACTCATATTCAAGGCTCTGTAACTTGTGTGTTGGGCCACTATTACAGGTGGTGATGTGTTCAGGCGGAGGGAACAATAGATGACATTAAAAGATTGAACAGATTTGTTCATATTGTACTTAGAGGCATAACTCACTTTGTGGCCAAATTTCCACCATCTTTTAGACCACGTATTTGCTTTTTGCCCCAGTTGCTGTGTCTCTGGGTGAAAATGCACAGGACATCAAGTCCAGTTTATCTTGCCTTCCCCACTTAAGGGTTTGCACTCTTAGGGTTGGATTTATTGCAGGTAGCAGGTTTCCCGGTGCTGGGCTGAAAAGACGGTGGGATGGGGGGTGCGGGGTGGCAACCCCACCTCTGCATTTTTTCTGACCCCCACAGCGATCCTCTGGTCTTTTGGGGTCAAAGTTGAGGGAGGTGGGATCCCTGTCCCTTTAAACACTTAATAGGGACAGGGATCCTGCCCCCTAAAGCTGCCAACCAATCAAAGAGTGGTGGCCACTGCCAGTAGTGCAGAGGCCTCGGATCCGGGCCCAGTGTTGGAACCCTGGATCTGAGGTAAGTGAGGCAGAGTTGCTGGGGTCCCGGCGAGGGTGGTGGAAATTTGGTCCAGGGGAGGGGGTCCCAGGCGTACAGTTGTTCTGGTGGGGGTGGGGGGGTCCTCCATGGACCACGAATTGCCCATGAAGGAGGGGTTGCCCCCCCCCCCAAAGCCCACAAGGCGGGTGCATTGTTTACCAATGTGTCCTTCCAGTGTGGCAAAGCACCCCCCCCCACCCCCAACCAAGCTGCTGGTAAGATTGCAGCGGTGGCGGGAAGAGGCCCTTAATTAGCAATCAATAGACCACTTAAGGGCTCAATTGGCCTCTGGGCAGGAAGGCCAACGTCAGCCGATCCCGCTCCCGGTAAGGTCGGGCCCAGCAACGCTGGAGTTGGGTTCCGTGGCGGGGGGGTTTGCGGCGGGGGTGGTAAGGCCAGAAAATCGGAGTGGCAGTGATCGCCATGGAACCTGATGTCAGGCTGGGAACAAAATCCATCCCTTAATGTATTGAAATGTGTCCTCTTATCCTGTGGTTTCTTGCAATGAGCCCCTTGAGAAACTCCAGTATGAAGATGAACAGCCCGGAAGCAGTAGAACAAACTAAAAAGCAAGACTGATTAGATTGAGACAATTAATGAGAAAATGAATTATAACAATCACTTCAAGTCTATCGATGCAAAATGGCGGAATGAAAACAAATTGTGTTGCAGATGTCAGGCAGTTGTAAAACCTATTCCCAGTTTGCAACTGAAACATCTTAAATGGAAAGTTGTCTTTTGCAATTTTCTTTCTGAATATTTTACTACCACATCTCAATGGTGTATCAGGCAAACATTTATTATTTTTTATTGGTGGGATGTGGGTAACGCCAGAACGCTGTATTAAGAATCTTTCCTGCAGTAGCTGTACTTTTGGTTTTTATGAAATCCACAAGCTTTCATTGTCACTTTCTGGGACGAACCCAGAAATTAGCAAGTTTATTGAATTCAATTTCACAATTTCCTGTGATGTGATTTGAACTCTCAGCCTCTGCGTTGCCAAACAATTAAATTTGAAACTGTAAAATAGATACAGTTTATTCTACTATGGGCCCCGATAGCTTCCTAGCTGTAGTACTGAAGACTTGTGCTCTCGAACTAGCCTTACCTCTAGCCAATTTGTTCCAGTACAGCTACAACATTGGCATCTGCCCGACAATGTTGAAGATTTCCCAGCAGGCCAGAGGCTGAGAATTCTGCAGTGAGTAACTCATCTCCTGACTCCCCAAAGCTTGTCCACCATCTACAAGGCACAAGCCAGGAGTGTGATGGAATACTCTCCACTTGCCAGGATGAGCGCAACTCCAACAACAATCAAAAAGATCGACACTATCCACGACAAAGCAGCCTGCTTGATTGGCACCCCATCCACCACCTTAAACATCCAAATCCGCGACCTCAACTAGAAGAACAAGGGCAGCAGATGCATGGGAACACCACCACCAGCAAGTTCCCCATCCAAGCCACACATCATCCAGACTTGGAAATATATCACCATACCTTCACTGTCACTGGGTCAAAATCCTGGAACTCCCTCCCTACCAGCTCTGTAGGTGTATATATACCACATGGACTGCAGCAGTTCAAGAAGGCGGCTCACCACCACCTTCTCAATGGTAATTAGGGATTGACAACAAATGCTAGACTGGCCAGTGATGCTCATATCCCATGAATGAATAAAAAAGTATATTTATTCCAGACTGAAGTTATTTTGAGAATCGTTGTCGAATAAAATGCGGAAAATGATTAGTTCACAGTAAAAAATTTTTTACCTGCGATGCAGTTTAAATTAACCAAATAAACATATTGAAATGGGTTTGATTATGAGGACAAATCTGAGCAAGGCATTCATTGTGACTTGGTGATTATTGGAATTGGTAGCTGGTTGGATGTATTGTAAATGATTTGAAATTTGCCATTTCTTATACTTCTTTTAAACACAAGTTGATTGTTGCCTTCCTGTGTAGTAATAATTTGTAACTCACAGTATTTCTTCAAATTTTGACTTGATTTATGTTGGTCCTGTTATAATAAGAGGTTATAGTAGGATTTTATCCTAAAATGCTGCTCTTGCAGATTTAGGTGTGTGTTTCTGCAGCACATCGCAGTTGAATGTGTGACTGGAAGGTCATGATGAACTGGGGGTTGCTATGCCATGGGATGTGGAAATCTGATGTTGAGTTACTCGTCAGTTTACTGCCTCGACAACAAAATAGACAAAGAATAAATCTATTGCACCATATTGATATGTACAAGTGATTTGAGTTTGTGTCTCTGTAGATGTAAGGCATGTCACTGTTGCTTATCTTCACGAATTGATTAAAATAAACAATTTCCAAAAATTATAAACACATAGTAATGTGGCAGGAGGGCAAGCCCTTGGAGGAGGCTGGTATTGCTATATACGAAAGGTAAGAGATAGTGGATAAAATACTTTGTGGTCACTGTTATCTCCTGGAACTCATTTTTGCTTACCTCCAGAGATTGGAAAGATATTTTCAGAATTCCTTTAGGCCTTGGGTATTTTTTGCCTCTTCCAGGAGATTCCGTGACTGTTGGTGGGTGCAGGGCACTGAGGGTCACATTGCCTTGTTGCACCACAACTGAACTGGACACACTTGATGGACCAGGTGTTCTTTTCCTATCTGTCTTTTTCATATGTATGTTTCCTGGTCTGGCTCACAAGTCACTCCAGTCACATACCATGACTTGAAGCAACCAGGGAAGGGCAATAAGTACTGCCTTGCCAGTGCTGCCCACAGCCAAAGAAAAATTTGTTAATAAAAAATCACAGCTGTGATGGGTCAAATGAATTCCTTCTGTATAAATGATATGGTTGGTAATTCACAGATTGGCAAATAATGAGAAATGACATGGAAATTAAAATTAGGCTCAACAGTCGGAGTTCCCTGGTTCTGTAAAATACTTTTTTTTCCTGAAATGGCAGTTTCAGATTGTCAAAAAGATTGCCATTGTAGATTTAGGAGGCAAAAGGATCCAAACTCGCTACATAATGAAATGTATTTATTCTAGATTGCAGTTACATATACTATACAGAGAAATTAGTAATGGTGCAATTGTGCCATAGATAGTAGTAAGCAAACAACAATAAAGACAGGTCAGGTGAAGTGCAGATCAGCACACCAAAGCTGGTAAAATTTGTAGTTCTTTGTAAAAAATGACCTGTCCTGTTCACTCTTGACTAACAGGTAGTTGGCAAAAGAACCAGAGGCGACGTAAGGAAATAAGTATTATAGACAGCGAGTTGTTACAATCTGGAATGCACTGTCTGGAAGGGCACAAGAAGCAGATTCGATAATAACTTACAAAAGAGAATTGCACAAATACTTGGAAGGCGAAAACTTTGCAGGGGTGTGGGGCAAGAGCAGAGAACTAATTGGATAGCTCTTGCAAAGAGGCACAATGGGTTGAATGGCCTCCTCTGTGCTCTTTCATTCTATGATAATCATCTGGTACTCTGGCTTTAAACTTTTTAATCTTAGAATTTAAAAAAGGGTAGAGCAGAAATGGTAGCTTCATGCTGCTTTTGTATATTGGCTTGTGCCGAATTGGTTACCATAAGCTATCGTTATACTGCAAATTCTGCACTGGTACAATGGAAAGACCAAATTGAATTGATGTAAAATGTGGTATATTACCAGCCAGTAAGTGTAGATCTGGTCAGGAGAACAACATATTTTTAGATGATTTACTTTTTTGATCATGCTAATTTTAATATAAGGTTTGGTTTCATACAGACCATGCCACCATACAAGATACTTGGTGCATTAAAACAACGTATGTGTATCTGTATTTATTAACATATTAAAGACATCAGGGAATAACTATAAGGCAGCAAATCGGCTTAGTAGGAACTTTCCATTTGTGATAATTCTAATTTATTCATCTTCCCGTATCACTATCCTGAATGCTGGAAAATGCATGGTGCTGGATTACAAAAATAACAGCCAGGTATTTTATGACCAAAGTAGTGCTCATAAGTAATTGGGATTGTGTGTTTTCTTAAAAAAAAATTGTGTATGTGCTTTTTGAAAAATAACCTTCTTTATTAATACTGTCAGATTTTTCCGAACGGCTGATGGGAGTGGGGCGGGGGAGCACAGAATTTCTGTGACCCTGGTTCAATTTCCTATTTTCTTCCACATGTGCTGAATAATTCATGAATTGTTTGCTGAAGTAAATGAAGACCTGAAGCAGCCTTTCACTACTGAGTGTACAGACTGGCTGAGTCACTTAATTTCAAAGGTACTGTGATCTTTGCTCTTGATTAATCTTTGTTTGGTTTCATTGTCGAGTCTGTTGAATTAAATTTACAAATTCTGTTTGCCTTAGTAGTACTGACCACAGCTGACCTTCAACTTGTAGAAATAATCACCTTTTCAATGATTTATTGATTTTGCTCCTTATCTTCTTTGAAAGTGCCACATGCTTAGTGTTTTGACAGCAGATTTCTTAAATTCTCAGGTGCACATATAGCCATCATTAATATTTTGGAAACCTGGGACCCCTCTGTCTTAAGGAGTGCATGTTCTTAGCTGTAAAATCACTTTTTTGTTATTTCACAACAGAATGCAGGAGGGTATAAATGCACATTATGATCTACATCAAAGAGGCAGTCTAAGAGTATTTAAAACTTGCAGATATTTTTTGCAAAATATTATAATGAATTGCTTGCAACCGTCCACTTACCATATTTCTTTTGCTGGGTTATGTTGTGATTGATCTGAACTCAATTCAAAATTAGTTTATGCAAAAAGTTCTTGCTTGATGTTAAATATAGAATCATAGAAAGTTTACAGCACAGAAAGAGGCCACTTGGCCCATCGGCCAAAAAATGAGCAGTCCAGTCTAATCCCACCTTCCAGCATTTGGCCCGTAGCCCTGCAGGTTACGGCACTTGAGGTGCATATTGAGACACCTTTTAAATGAGTTGAGAGTTTCTGCCTCTACCACCCTTTCAGGAATTGAGTTCCAGATCCCCACCGCCCTCTGGGTGAAAAGCATTTTTCCTCATCTCACCTCTAATTTTTCTACCAGTCACTTTAAATCTATGCTCTCTAGTCACTGACCTCTCTGCTAAGGTGAATAGACCCTTCACCTCCAATCTATCCAGGTCCCTCACAATTTTGTACATTTCAATCAGATTTCCCTTCAGCCTTCTCTGTTCCAAGGAGAACAACCCCAGCCCATCCAATCTTTCCTCATTACTGCGTTTTTCTAGTCCCGGCAACATCCTCGTAAATCTTCTCTGTACCCTCTCTATTGCAATTATATCTTCTGTAATGAGGTAACCAGAACTCCACACAGTACTCAAGTTGTGGCCTAACTATACAGTTCCAACAGAACCTCCCTGCTCTTATATTCTACACCTTAGCTAATAAAGGAAAGGATTCCATATGCCTTCTTAACCATCTTATCGACCTGTCCATCTACCTTCAGGGAACTGTGGACATTCACTCCAAGGTCCCTCACTTCCTCAACACTTCTCAGTATTCTTCCGTTAATCGTGTATTCCTTTGCCTTTTTTGACATTCCCAAACGCATCACCTCACACTTCTCTGGGTTGAATTCCGTTTGCCACTTTTCTGCTCATCTGACCAGACCATCAATATTTTCCTGCAGCCTACAGCTATCTTCCTCGCTATCTACCACATGGCCAATTTTTGTGTCATCTGCAAACTTCTTGATTATGCCCCCTACATTTACGTCCACATCATTAATATACACCACAAAAATCAGGGGACCCAGTACTGAGCCCTGCAGAACGCCACTGGAAACAGCCCTCCAGTCACAAAAACACCTGTCAACAATTACCCTTTGCTTCCTACCACTGAATCAATTTTGTACCCATCTTGCTACATTCCCCTGGATCCCATGGACTTTTATTTTTTTAACCAGTCTGCCATGTGGGATCTTGTCAAAAGCCTTGTTAAAATCCATGTCGATCACATCAACTACACTACCCTCATCTATCTTCCTTGTTACTTCTTCAAAACATTCTATCATGTTGGTCAGGCAAGATCTTCCCTTAACAAATAAAAGCCTTGGCTCCATGACCTTCTGGTCAGTTATTCTGTGACCTTGTCCGATCAATATCTTCTCTTTCGTTATCTCTTGTCCCACCCCCACTTTACTTGCTTAAAATCTTTTACATTTCTTATATCTGCCAGTTCTGAAGAAGGGTCATGGACCTGAAACGTTAACTCTGCTTCTGTTTCCACAGATGCTGCCAGACCTGCTGAGTTTTTCCAGCACTTTCTGGTTTTACTTCCCTTAACAAATCCATGTTGACTATCCTTGATTAATCTGTGCCCTTCTAAGGGACAGTTTATCCTGTCTCTCAGAATTGAATCCAATAATTTGCCCACTACTGAGGTTAGACTGACTGGTCCGTAATTATTCGGTCTATCCTTCGCTCCCTTTTTAAACAGAGGTACAAGGTTAGTAGTCCTCCAATCCTCCAGCATCAGACCTGTATCCAGTGAGGACTGGGAAATGATGGTCAGACCTTCTGCTATTTCCTCTCTTGCTTCTTTTAACAGCCTGGGGTATATTTCACCCGGCTCTGGTGATTTATCAACTTTCAAGGATGCTAATTCCATTAATACTTCCTCCCTCCCTATGTTTATCACATCCAATACTTCATACCTCTCTTCCTTAACTACGATATCTGCATTGTCCCCCTCTTTTATGAAGACAGATGCAAAGTATTCATGAAGAACAATACCAACATTTTCTTCCCTTATACATAGTTTACCTTTTGGTCATTTATGGGCCCTACTCTTTCCTTAGTTATCCTCTTACTTTTAATGTATTGATAAAACATTTTTGGGTTCACCTTGATTTTGATTGCCAATATTCTTTCATGCCTTCTCTTAGCTTTTTTAATTTACTTTTGGATTTCACCCCTCCACTTCCTATACTCCTCTCGGCTTTCTGTAGTATTGAGTTCTCGGTGTCGGGCATAAGCTTTTCTTTTCTGCCTTATCTTGCCCTGTAAGCTCCTTGACATCCATGGGGCTCTAGATTTGGCTTTCCCACCCTTTTTCTTTGTGGGAACATGTTTCCTCTGATCCCCTTGAATCTCCCCTTTGAATGCCTCTCACTACTCTGACACTGATTTACCTTCAAGTAGCTGTTTCCAGTCCACTTTTGCTAAATCACTCTTCAGTTTAGTAAAATTGGCCTTGCCCCAATTGAGAACTTTAACTCCTGTTCTATCCTTTTCCTTTTCCATAGTTATGTTAAAACTGACTGAATTATGATCACTACCACCAAACTGCTCTCCCACTGCCACTCTTGCCACCTGCCCATCTTCATTTCCTAAAAGTAAGTCTAAAACTGCACCCTCTCTTGTTGGACTTGCTATACACTGGGCAAAAATGTTCTCCTGAATGCACCTCAGAATTCTGCTCCCTCAATTCCTGTCACATTAAAACTATCCCAGTTAATATTGGGGTAATTAAAATCCCCTACTGTTACTGCCCTGTTGTTTTTGCACTTCTCGGAGATTTGCCTACACATCTGCTCTTCTATCTCCTTCTGACTGTTTGGAGGTCTATATTACACTCTCAGCAGTGTGATTGCCCCTTTTTTGTTCCTTAGCTCGATCCATATGACCTAATTTGATGAACCTTCTAACATATCATCCCTCCTCATAGTTGTAATAGTTTCTTTGACCAACATTTGCCACTCCCGCTCCTTTCTTATCCCCCTCCCTATTGTGTTTGAAAATCTTGCAACCAGGAATGTGAGCTGTCATTCCTGTACTTCCTTAAGCCATGTTTCTGTAATAACTGTTATATCATACTGCCACATCTCTATCTGTGCCCTCAGCTCATCTGTTTTATCTGCTATTCTCCGTGCATTGAAGTAGAAACCCTTGAGCACTGCCAAACTCTTTTTTTATTTTCTAACCTTTGTTCCGTCTGCCTTTCAGACTCATCCATTAATTTTCTGCCTTCCATTTTCATTTCAGACTTTGTCCCAATTGAGTCTACCTTCAGGTCCCCATCCCCTATATATGTTGATATCATGGCAGGAAAAAATAATTTGCATTATATAGGGCCTCCTCATGTTTCTGTGTTTTTATTGTGCCTTCAATTGTCCCAAAGCACTCCACATGGAATTAATTACTTTTGAGGTGCAGTTACTGTTGTTAAGTATGGAAATGCAGCAGCTAGTTAGCACACAACAGCAAAACCACAAAGAATAAAAATGGAAGTTAATCTATTTTGCTGATGCTGGCTGAAATAGAAATATTGGTCAGGAGACCGAGAGATTTCCTGCTCTTTTCTGAATACTGACAAGGATATTTTTGTTCACTGAGGAGTGACATATAGTACTTCGGTTTACTATCTCATCCATAAAATTGAATTTCTGACAACATTGGTACTGCACTGAAGTATCATTGTGTTCACCTCCTAGATTGGAACTTGAATCCACAACCTTCTAACTCAGCTGAGAGTGTTACTATCTGAGTTAAGGTAATATTGGTTTATCTACACTTATTACCGATGTGTTATTCTAAGATTTGTTTACCCAATAACTTGCAAGTTTTCATTTCAAAGAGCAATAGGCAATGGGTACTGTCAGAAGTCTACTATTACCAGATTGGTTCTTCATTAGTTTTGCTACAGACACGGGGACTCATTGAAAAGGAGGGGGTGGAGTGGCTGGCCCCGATGACATAGAGGGGGTGGCCGCTCCGTCCCCAGCAATGGTGTCCGGCGCAACCACGCCGGAGCTGGCACTATTTTTAAAGGGCTTCAAGCCCTTCAGGTAGATTTAAATTTTTAAAGGTGCCTCCACATTGAAATGAGAAATAACATTTTAGTGAAACTTTTGATCCCCTCTCCCACCACCACAATCCCCCACCACTGAGCTATCAATAAATAAAATAACCTACCCCACTGGAAAACCAATTTTTAAAATGACGAACTTTCACCCCCCCACAACATCAGCACCTTTGACCATCAGCCCCTTCCCACAATCCCCGTAACCAATTGGAGCACTTTTCCTCGCTCCACCCTCTCACCCTGAAAATTGCACTCCTTCCCCCACCCCCCCCCCCCTCCCTCCACCAGTGTCACCCCTCGAAACTCTGAACGGAGTTCTGAAGGCACAGGAGTTCCGGCTGGCGACTGGAATATTGGCGTTGGATGGCTGTTGCTATCAGGCAAGTAATTATTCTTTAATTGTAATATAATTTGCATATTAAAATGAAGCCCCCCCCCCACTCCACCAAGTGGCAGGAGGGGCTGCACCGAGGCCTAGCTGCTGACAGTAAAATGTGCCGGGACCTTCCCGGCATCGGGGATTGTGGCTGGTCTCTTTTGGAAGGATTTTCCGGCCCCCTCCGCCATGACCCCCAACATCGGAGGGCTAATAAAATTCTGTCCAAATATGTATGTACAAATTTGTTGCCACATTTCCCCTTATAAACAACAGTTATACTTGAAAAGTAATTCACTACTTGATAAGGATTTTGAGATAACTCAAGAATCTAAAGCCACTATTTAAGTTCAGGTGCTTTCTTCTTTGTTTTATCATGGACTCCTCCCCTTCCCCCACCATCCTTATCACCATCTGTTAATGAACCTTACTTTGAAGAATCCAAAGTTTCATATAAAGAAGTCAAAGTATTTGCCTCTAGTCACCTTTCTCAATAAACTGTGAGTGGATACTCGGAACCCAAGAATAAATTAAAAAGTGTGAAAGTCATTTGGTTATTTCTGGGAAGGGCATTTCCCTTGTGGATACTTGGAATAAATAACCCTTAATAATATTTGTTATTTTGTAATTAACTTAAGGTCCAAACATATCTTCATCTCTAAAGATTTTTTGCCTCTTCTCTGTACTCATACTGTTAGAATGCTTTTGCTGTTGTGGCTGGCTTCTGGTAGATTTTTTTTTAGATTCCCCTTTGTCTTTCTGAACACCGATTCTGCATTTATCTATCAACCTCGTCCACGTTTCCCCTATAGGATTTGTAGAGGTTATTCTTCCCCTTTATTTCATTTTTAATGTGTTTATATAGGGTTACATTAGTTTAGCATGAACTTGTTGGTTTTAGGAACATATTTATCTTGCTTGCTTAGCAGTATTCCTTTAAAGATTTTGCACTTAGCTGTACCAAAGTATGTTTTTTATTTGGTCATGGAATGTGAGCATCGCTGGCTAGGCCAGCATTTGTTGCCCATCCCTAATTGCCCTTGAAAAGGTGATGGTGAGCCACCTTCTTGAACCACTGCAGTCTATCTCATGTAAGTGCACCCACAATGCTGTTAGGAAGGTTTTTTAGTTTAGAGATACGGCACTGAAACAGGCCCTTCGGCCCACCGAGTCTGTGCCGACCATCAACCACCCATTTATACTAATCCTTCAGTAATTCCATATTCCTACCACATCCCTACCTGTCCCTACCACCTACCTATACTAGGGGCAATTTATAATGGCCAATTTACCTACCAACCTGCAAGTCTTTTGGCTTGTGGGAGGAAACCGGAGCACCCGGAGAAAACCCACGCAGACACAGGGAGAACTTGTAAACTCCACACAGGCAGTACCCAGAATTGAACCCGGGTCGCTGGAGCTGTGAGGCTGCGGTGCTAACCACTGCGCCACTGTGCCGCCCATATTTGACCCAGTGACAGTGAAGGAACAGCAATATAATTCCAAGCCAGGATGGTGTGTGACTTGGAGGGGAACTTGCAGATGGTGGTGTTCCCATACATCTGCTGCCCTTGTCCTTCTAAGTAGTAGAGGTTGCGGGTTTGGAAGGTGCTGTCAAAGGAGCCTTGGTGAGTTGCTACTGATGTATTGTTGTCTACTGAAGTATTGTTGAGAAACCAATCCCAAACCATTTATTCAGTTGTTCCTTCATTTCTTTGAATTTAGCTTTTTAAAGTATTGTACCATGCTCCTGGTCGTAGGTATTTCAGAGTTCCAGATTATGTTGAATTTGATCATTCTGTTGTTGCCGTTACCAGGTCTTTTACAATTTTATCTCCTGTACATTGTTTGGTCATTAATGAAGATGAGTACTGCCTCATGTGGTTTTCCAAATCCACTGAGTCATGAAGCAGTCCTGCATTAAATTTACCACCTTTATTTATTCCTATCACTTGATCGAGCAAATTGCCCTTTTTCTTTTATGAACCTGATGGTCTGTAGCAAAGCCCCAGCATCAGCTTGAATTTTTTTTTGTATTGAGATGTTTTAATACCATAGTTCATTTTCTAATTGGCCCCATGCCATGGGGGTCAACTTTGCTTCCTAGATGTTCATGATGTGTTTATATAGCAGGACCACTTTTTTTTGTTCGAAGTCTTTCCTGAACACTTTGTCTCCTTGTACATGAAATTTAATTCTGTCCTCTAGCTTTAACCAATTTTACGCTATACCGAACATACAAACATACGAATTAGGAGCAGGGCTGGCCACTCGGCCCCTCAAGCCTGCTCCGCCATTCATTATGTCCCCTACATCTGAAGATCTTATTTGTTCTATTCCATACAGTTAGAGGACTGTTCACAGATTGTTAACTTTTATAGCTCTTGACCTGTTGCCAAGACTTATTAGAAATTCATAACTGCCAGCCTCATTTGAAGCAACAGAACCAATCACTGAATCTGTATATATTTGAAAATTGCATTAGCCTTTTCTCAAGTCTGTTACCATGGAGACTATAAGTTTCATTACATGTAACAGAATAGGTTGTGGGTGTCGTTGGCTTTTTGAAATCTCATACTTTGCTTGATTTAAAAGGACAGCTGTCAGATCAAAACAAGACAAGAAGTGTTTAATATTTGTCACAGCCAGCTGTAATATGCCCAAGGTTATCCTGGTTAATATCAGTTAGCTCCTCATAGACCAATGATCAACCCTGGGATCTCCCTGAGCTGCATTGCCCAGAATCCCACAACACCCACTTATATGAGGGGGTGGTGCTTACAGTTTTGAGATTTAAATGTAGTTTACATTTCCAGATTTAAACCTAGAGCTGGCAGCCACTTTTAGAAGATTAATTCATTCTGCATAAAGATATCCTAATCCAAATATTTTTGTTAAATTGTTTACCTGGGATGTGTGGTAGGTCTGTAAATAGTCTTAACTGCAGTGATTAGATAACTAACTCCGGCATTAACTCATGTAAAATAAATAGGTTGCTACTAGCATTAAAAATCTAGACTTTACCTTAATTTTCATGAGCCAGTTTTGTTAGAGATAAAAGTATGACTTAAGAATGTGTACTAATATTTGCAGGCCCTTTTAATGCTATTTACCATCAGCTTAGGCAAATCTGAATATTGGAAAAATAAAGGGATTTTAACTCGACATTAAAATAGCACAAGGTAAATTCCAGACACTTAATTGGAAATGCCTTAAGTCCTTGTTCTCCAAATATATTATGTGTAATCTGTCCTGTTACTACAGATCACTTTGGAAAAGAGAATTAAAAATAGTTCCATTCGATATATAAATTATTTAAAAAGGAAGTGTACTAAAAATGTCCTTATCTTAACAACTAATTGATTGCTGATGCTGAAGAGACAGCAGCCTTAAGTGAAGAATGAACAGGCAGACTGCTATTACTTCTCTAGCAATGTTTCTTGTATTATCGTTGTCTGTGAGTTCTGATAAGGGTTGAAGCAGCCCTCTGAACCATGCCTCAGTGTCTGTATTGATTGTTCGACCTGAAGTGAGCCCTATTGTGAATTGGCCATTCATCACTTCAGAACACACTACTGCTCAGGATGCTGTGCTGTGATTGGTGTGAGATACTGACTACTCAGATAAAGAAACACTGTGAGGTGAAACTGGAAGCCAGGGATTTGATTGCTTTTTTTTTTATCTGTACAGGCACATTTTGTAGGATTTGATTGGAGAACACAAGATTAAATTGTTTACACAAATTTTGGTGTACAAACGATTTTTTCAATTGATCATTGTCTAATGCTTCAGTAAACCTAATAAGAAAATCCTTATTGTCAGGTGCATGAGACTTACTGAAAGTAAAAAATATTGTAAGTACTAAACTCGTAAACTTCAGTGTCATCTGACAACAGTCTTGTTTGTTTAACACAGGGTTGTCCTTTTCGTGTGGGGGGGTCACATTATAATTTTTGTCTTACATAGGGTGCCAGTGAGACAATTTTGGAAAGATAAAGGCATTAAAAATTTATCGTACAATTAATCAAATCAAAAATAAATGCGCATTTTTGTGAAGAAGCTTTAAATGGGAAGATTAACTTATTGACTTACTTTTTCATCACTATGTTGGACACTGATTTAGTGAGATACCTGGCATTTTTTTGCTTGCACAAGTAGTCAATGTTTGCCTGAACAGATGTTGTAGCAATGCAGAGTTTTCCATATAGATGTCCACGTGTCAGGAGTGATCTTGATCACTCTCTCTCCCTCTCTTTCTCTCCCTCTCTTACTCTGTCTGTTCCCCCTTTCTCCCTGTTCCCCCCCATCTCTGCCCTTTCTCTTTCTCTCTCTCTCGGCCCCCCTCTCTCTAGCTCTGCCCCCCTCTCTCTCTGCCATCACACTCTCTCTCTCTGCCACCTTTCTTTCTCTCTGTCCCCCCTTTCTCTCTCTCTCCCCATCTCTTTATTCCTCCTCTCTCTCCCTCTGTCCCCCTCTCCCCTCTCTCTGCCACTCTCTCTTTCTCTCTCTCTGACCCCTCTCTCTCTTCTCTGACCCCTCTCTCTCTGACCCCCTCTCTTTCTCACTGTCCCCTCTCTCTCTCCCTCCCCTCTGTCTCTATCCCCCTTTCTCCCTGTCCCCCCTCACTCTCCACCTCTCTCTCTCCCCTCTTTCTCTGTCCCCCCCCTCGCTCTGTGCCCATCCTCTCTCTCTCTCCCTCCCTCTCCATCCCCTCTCTCTGTCCCCCCCTCTCTCCCTCTCAGTCCCCCTATCTCTCTGACCCCCCTCTCTCCCTTTCCTACACTCTCTCTTTCTCCACCCTGCCTCTCTCTCCCCTCTCTCTCTCTCCCCCATCTCTCTCTCTCTCTGCCCCCTCTATCTCTCCCCGCCTCTCTCTGCCCCCCACTCTCTGTACCCTCACTCTCTCTCCCTGCTTCTCTTTCCCTCTGTACCCCCTCTCTCTCCCCTCTCTCTCTCTATGCCCCTTCTGTTTCTGCCCCCTCCCTCTCTCTCCCTCTGTCCATTTTCTCTCTCTGCCCCTTTATGCCCCCTCTCTCTTTCTGTCCCCCCTCTCTCTCTACCACCTATCTCACTGACCCCCTCCTCTGTCCCCCCCCTCTCTCTCTGCCTCACTCTCTCTCTATCTCCCCTCTCTCTTTCTTTCTGCCACCTCTCTCTCTCCCCGCACTCTCTTTCTCCACCCTATCTCTCTCTCCTTCTCTCTCCCTCAGCCCCCTCTCTCTGCCCACCTCTCTCTCTGCCCCCCTTCTCTCTCTGCCCCTCTCTTTTTCTGCCTCTCTCTGCCCCCTCTCTGCCCCTCACTCTTTCCTTCCCCTCTCTCTCTCTCTGCCCCTTCTCTTTCTCTCCCTATCTCTCGCTCTCTCCCCTCTCTCTCTCTGTCTCCCCACACTCTCCCCTCTCTCTCTCTCCCCCTCTCTTGCTCTTTGCCCCACTTTCCCTCTGCCCCCTCTCTCCCCTCCGCACCCCCCCCCCTCTCTCTCTCTCTCTCACAGTTGCAGGGAGCAGGAGTGCTCAGCACAGCTACTTTGTGGTTAGTCAGTTTTTTAAAAAATTGCAATTCAGTTTCGCAGTTGACAGGTGCGGACATCAGGAACAGCGGTTTCCCAACTTAGGACAGATTTGGGCTTTTCCGGCAGTCTTTAAAAAAAATGTTGAACCCTCTGGAAAACCCCTAAATCTGCTGGAAGTTGGGAAACCGCTGTTCCTGATGTCCGCACCTGTCAACTGCGAAACTGACTTGTGATTTTTTTTGTTAAAAAGCCAGTCTAAACGAAGACAACAATGGAAAATTTCTCCTCTCTGAAATACATCTGCAGACAGGATGGAAACCTTTGGTGGGCTGGCTCCTGGCCTGCAGGCCGCTGTTGGACAATCCTGGTAAAGTTTTAAAATATTGGGATAAAATTTATGTTATGGCATTATGCCCACCGTTTGTGGGAGGAGCCGATAAACAGTCTTTTCCTGATACACTAATGAGCCAGTGGAATAGCACCATTAAAATTGGTACCAGTGATTTTCCTAAAATGGTGAGTTCTGTTTCTCAACCAGGTCTTATAGGTGGGGAAGAGAAAGAGAGAGCATTTAGCAAGTGGGAGCAAAGTGCTTCAGCACATCACTGAAAGAAATATTGGTGCACAGATCTTAGTTAATTAGTAATTGGCTTTAGTTTTATAGTTGTTCAGGGGAAGCGGCATGCCGCTAAGTTTTCTTCAACTTGTAGGGGATGTCATTCCTGGGCACGGTTGACTTGCTGACTTCCACCAGTGATGGTTCGGTAAGAGCCTACGGGCAGAACATTGCCAGTGGGCAGAAAAGGGTGATCCTCAATTATTCATCATTTGAACCCTTTCTCTCCTCCTCCTCTTGTCTCATCATTTTGGTAGTTGTTGGCAGAGGGATATCAATCTCCTGTCCAGCAACTAAAAGAAAAATCACAATTGACTAGAAATTAAGCATTAAGCAGACTTAAGTTTTAAATATCTTTAACTTGTTTTTCATGGATGGGTGAGTAACATAGGCATGAATTTGAAATAAGTTTTCTATCGCTAAGTGTTTAAAAGTTATTATAATAAAAGCAAAATACTGTGAATGCTGGAAATCTGAAATAAAAACAAGAAATGCTGGAACCACTCAGCAGGTCTGGCAGCATCTGTGGAAAGAGAAGCAGAGTTAACGTTTCGGGTCAGACCGATCAAAATATTTCACAACTGATCATCCTGTCAGATTGCTGAGTAGTATCAATATTACAAATAACTTTTCCTTCTTTATACTAAATGAAAATTTAGCTTTTATACATGCACGCATGTATATTAAAGGTCTCTTTTTCAATCTCAGCTATGCTGTTGGAATGTGTTTGAATGTTTGAGTTATATTAGTCATTGTAATTCCACTGTAAGCCAATCGTTCAGTGTAAATGAAAATATAAAACCTACCAATAAAAATTGTCTTAAATGGTTTGCTGAAATGGGGAAAATTACATATTGAAATTCTGAATGGAAATAATCCAGTCAAAGATCAAAGTCAAAGAAAAGCACAGCACAGGAACAGGCCATTCGGCCCTCCAAGCCTGCACCGATCTTGATGCCTGCCTAAACTAACACCTTCTGCACTTCTGGGGCCCATATCCCTCTATTCCCATCCTATTCATGTATTTGTCAAGATGTCTCTTAAACGTCGCTATCGTATCTGCTTCCACCACCTCCCCTGGCAGCAAGTTCCAGGCACTCACCACCCTCTGTGTAAAAAACCTGCCTCGCACATCCCCTCTAAACTTTTCCCCTCGCACCTTAAACCTATGTCCCCTAGTAACTGACTCTTCCACCCTGGGAAAAAGCTTCTGCCTATCCACTCTGTCCATGCCGCTCATAACTTTGTAAATCTCTATCATGTCGCCCCTCCACCTCCGTCGTTCCAGTGAAAACTATCCAGGTTTTTCCAACCTCCCCTCCTAGCTAATGCCCTCCAGACCAGGCAACATCCTGGTAAACCTCCTCTGTACCCTCTCCAAAGCCTCCACGTCCTTCTGGTAGTGTGGCGACCAGAATTGCACGCAATATTCTAAGTGTGGCCTAACTAAGGTTCTGTACAGCTGCAACATGACTTGCCAATTTTTATACTCTATGCCCCGACCGATAATGTATGAAGTATTCTTTTATAAGTGCAACTTTGGAAATAGTTTCAGCATTAAATTGTAAAATATGATTTATTAACATGATCAGAAAGAAAATATTCCATAATTTTCTCAAACGCTTTCTGAAAATGGCTATAAAATAATATTTTGCAAAGCTAACTTTATATGGTATTTGTTGGAGTTTTCAGTGGTTATTATAATTATTTCTATGTAATGTGTATGTATGTTTATTTACTTAGCGTTTGATTAATGGTCAATGGGTGTTTTTGTGCCAGGTAGGCTGTTTTCAGTGAGGTTTCGCAGGGTTCAGTACTAAGTCCATTCCTTTTTGTGGTATAAATGATTTGGACTTGACTGTAGGAGGTATGATTAAGATGATTGCAGATGTGTGGTCGATAATGCAGAAGAAAGCTGTAGACTGCAGGAAGATATCAATGGACTAGTCAGGTGGGCAGAACAGTGGCAAATGGAATTGAATCCGGAGAAGTGTAAGTTATTGCTTTTGGGAAAGGCTAACAAGGTAAAGGAATACACAATAAGTGGTAGGATACTGAGAAGTATAGAGGAAAAGAGAGACCTTGGAGTGCATGTCCACAGATCCCTGAAGGTGGTTGGACAGGCAGGTAAGGTGGTCAAGAAGGCATATGGGATACTTGCCTATATTAGCTGAGGCATAGAATATAAGAGCAGGGAGGTTATGCTGGAACTGTATAAAACATTGGCTAAGCCACAGATGGAGTAAAGCCCTGCTACCCGACCCGAACCCGACAAGACCTGACAACATGTGTCGGGTTCGGGTTGGGTCGGGCCCTCTCTTACGGGTCCGGCTTTCAGGCTCGAATCGGGTCGGGCCAAGTCCGGGTCGGGTCGGACACACACGGTAAGTGCTCTGCTGGTAAGTATTGAAATTAAAAAACTTATCTGAGCTGGAAGTCCGGGATGAAACTGAATCTGCGCGGTGAGAGAGTGATGTCACTATGACGTCATCACACATGTGCTGCAGCTTCCTGGGGGTTCCGAGTTGGAAGGTAAGTAAAGGGATGGGTTGGGTCGGGTTGAGTCGGGGTCGGGTTGGGTCGGGCTTGGGGCAAATTCAGAGGGACTCGGGCCGGGTCAGGCTCAGGTCTGCTGTGGTTCGGTTGGGTTCTTTTTCCTGACCTGAGCAGGCCTTTAAGATGGAGTGCTTTGTGCAGTTCTGGTCACCGCACTATAGAAAAGATGTGATTACATTAGAGAGGGTACAGAGAAGATTTACAAAGATGTTGCCTGGACTGGAGAATTTTATTTTTGAGGAAAGATTAGATAAGCTAGGGCTGTTTTCTTTGGAACAGAGGAGGCTGAGGGGAGACTAATTGAAGTGCATCAAATTAGGAGGGATCTAGATCGAGTGGATAGGAAGGCCCTATTCCCCATGGTTGAGGGATCCATAACCAGGGTCATAGATTTAGGGTAAGAGGTAGGAGGTTTACAGAGAATTCAAGAGAAATTTTTAACCTAGGTGGTGGGAATCTGGAACTCACTGCCTGAAAGGGTGGTAGAGGCATAAACCCTCATAACATTTAAAAAGTACTTGCATATGCACTTGATATGCTGTAATCTACAAGGCTAGGAAACAAGAGCCGGAAAGTAGGATTAGGCTGGATGGCTACTTGTTGGGCGGCGCTGATACGATGGGCCGAATGGCCTCCTTCCTTGCTGTAAATTTCTATGATTCTATGATTTATTCTGACTGGTAGATTTTTAAAAATATTCTTTCATGGGATGTGGGCATCACTGGCATGGCCAGAATTTATTGCCCATCCCTAATTGCCCTTGAACTAAGTGGCTTGCTAGGCTATTTCAGAGGGCAGTTAAGAGTCAACTACATTGCTGTGGGTTTGGAGTCACATGTAGGCCAGACCAGGTAAGGACATCAGATTTCCTTCCCTAAAGGACATTAGTGAACCAGATGAGTTCTTACAACAATCAATGATAGTTTCATGGCACATTACTGACACTAGGGGGAAATTTTATCCTGTTGGCAGGGATCTCAACTACCGGAGAAACTGATGCTGAGATCCCCACATCGTCTGCCGAATTTAGTGCTAATCAGGCACTTAACTGGACAGTGGCGGGCCTTTCACAGGATCAAGGAGCCGGCGCCAGACGTCTCACCCTTGCAGAGCTGCCAGCCAATCAGAGGCCGGCAGCTGCAGCTCCACCGCGGAGGCAGTGGCTGCTGCTGCAAGTACACCTGCTGGAGATTCAGGAGTGTTGCTGGAACCAGGCCTCAGGTAGGGTGGGGCCGCAGAGGTCTTGTGGGGGGCTCGGCAGCAAGAGCGGGGGATGGCCCGAATCAGGCACCCCACTTCCCGATGCCAGGTCCCTCAGTCAGGCTCTAAGTGCCTTTTAACAAGAGACCCCACCCCCAGAGCCGGGAAACAGCCTGCACGACTTTCCGTGCCATGCTTCCCGGGCGGCCACATGGCTAATTGCAGCTGCGGTGGGAAGAGCCCCTTGATTGGGTACTTTTGCTAAGTTAAGGGCCTCAATTGGCGATGGGTTGGGAAGGCCGTTCACAAGCCTTCCTGTCCTGGACTAAATTTTGGCGGAGGCAGGATGTGCCCACCCGATTTTATGCTCTCCCTACCTCCAAACCCGTGATGGGGGAGAGCATAAAATACCCCACAGCTTCCAATTCCAGGTTTTTAAAAAATTAATTAATAGAACTTATGCCACCATAAGATTTGAACCCATGTCCCCAGGGAATTAGCCTGGGTTTCTGGATTATTAGTTCAGTGGCATTGCCACTGCACCACCATCTCCCCCATATTGATAGAGCTGGTTGTCTTCTTCTTCTTCTCTTCTTTGGCCTCCTTATCTCGAGAGACAATGGATACGCGCCTGGAGGTGGTCAGTGATTTGTGAAGCAGCGCCTGGAGTGGCTATAAAGGCCAATTCTAGAGTGACAGACTCTTTCACAGGCGCTGCAGATAAAATTGGTTGTCGGGGCTGTCACACAGTTGGCTCTCCCCTTGCACTTCTCTCTTTTTTCCTGCCAACTGCTAAGTCTCTTCGACTCACCACACTTTAGCCCCGCCTTTATGGCTGCCCGCCAGCTCTGGCAATCACTGGCAACTGACTCCCACGACTCGTGGTCAATGTCACAGGACTTCATGTCGCGTTTGCAGACATCTTTAAAGCGGAGACATGGACGGCCGGTGGGTCTGATACCAGTGACGAGCTCGCTGTACAATGTGTCCTTGGGGATCCTGCCATCTTCCATGCGGCTCACATGGGCAAGCCATCTCAACGCCGCTGGCTCAGTAGGGTGTATAAGCTGGGGATGTTGGCCGCCTCGAGCATTTCTGTGTTGGAGATACGGTCCTGCCACCTGATGCCAAGGATTCTCCGGAGGCAGCGAAGATGGAATGAATTGAGACATCGCTCTTGGCTGACATACGTTGTCCAGGCCTCGCTGCCGTAGAGCAAGTTACTGAGGACACAGGCTTGATATACTCGGACTTTTGTGTTCCATGTCAGTGCGCCATTTTCCCACACTCTCTTTGCCAGTCTGGTCATAGCAGCGGATGCCTTTCCCATGCGCTTATTGATTTCTGCATCGAGAGACAGGTTACTGGTGATAGTTGAGCTAGATACTAGATAGTCGGTGAACTCTTGAACTACTTCCAGATCGTGGTCGCCGATATTGATGGATGGAGCATTTCTGACGTCCTGTCCCATGATGTTCATTTTCTTGAGGCTGATGGTTAGGCCAAATTCATTGCAGGCAGCCGCAAACCTGTCGATGAGACTCTGCAGACACTCTTCAGTGTGGGATGTTAATGCAGCCTCGTCAGCAAAGAGGAGTTCCCTGATGAGGATCTTCCGTACTTTGGTCTTCGCTCTAAGACAGGTTGAACAACCTGCCCCCTGATCTTGTGTGGAGAAAAATTCCTTCTTCTGAAGACTTGAACACATGTGAGAGCCACAGGGAGAAGAAGATCCCAAACAGTGTAGGTGTGAGAACACAGCCCTGTTTCACACCACTTAAGATAGGAAAGGGGTCTGATGAGGCACCGCTGTGCTGAATTGTGCCTTTCATATTGTCATGGAATGAGGTGATGATACTTAGTAGCTTTGGTGGACATCCGATCTTTGCTAGTAATCTGAAGAGACCACGTCTGCTGACGAGGTCAAAGGCTTTGGTGAGATCTATGAAAGCAACGTCGAGGGGCATCTGTTACTT
Source organism: Heterodontus francisci (assembly GCF_036365525.1). Classification (NCBI taxonomy): domain Eukaryota; kingdom Metazoa; phylum Chordata; class Chondrichthyes; order Heterodontiformes; family Heterodontidae; genus Heterodontus; species Heterodontus francisci. The sequence goes on along the minus strand of NC_090372.1, from coordinate 158,923,968 downwards.
GTGGCATTTTTCCTGTAGCTGGCGAAGGGAGAACAGCATGTCAATGGTGGATCTCTCTGCTCGAAAGCCACACGGGTAGACATGCTCAGCCAGCTTCTGGAGTCTGTTTAAAACAACTCGAGCGAAGACATTCCCCACTATGCTGAGCAGGGAGATTCCACAGTAGTTGTTGCAGTCACTGCGGTCACCCTTGTTCTTCTAGAGGATGATGATATTGGCATCGCACATGTCCTGTGGTACTGCTCCCTCATCCCAGCACAGGCAAAGCAGCTCATGGAGTGCTGAGAGTATAGCAGGCTTGGCACTCTTGATTATTTCAGGGGTAATGCCGTCCTTCCCAGGGGCTTTTCCACTGGCTAGAGAATCAATGGCATCACTGAGTTCTGATTTTGTTGGCTGTTCGTCCAGCTCATCCATGACTGGCAGAGACTGGGCTGCATTGAGGGCGGTATCAGTGACAACATTTTCCCTGGAGTACAGTTCTAGGTAGTGCTCCACCCAGCGGTCCATTTGCTTGCATTGGTCAGTGATCGTGTTCCCTAATTTAGACTTGAGGGGGGCGATCTTCCTGATGGTTGGCCCAAAAGCTCTCTTAATGCCATCATACATTCCTCTGATGTTTCCAGTGTCGGAGGCCAGCTGAATACGACTGCATAGGTGTTGCCAGTAGTCATTTGCGCAGCGCCTGGCTGTTCTTTGTGCAGCGCTTCTGGCTACCTTAAGTGCTACGGATGTTAACTCACCGGTGGCTTTCTTGTAGTGCAACAGTGCGATGCGCTTAGAGGCTATGACAGGTTCCAGATCTTCAAAGTGAGATTGAAACCAGTCTGCATTCTGCTTCTCACTTTTGCCAGAGATGGTCATTGGCCATTGAACAGTTTGTCATTGAGCTGCTGTAGGCAATGACTAATAAAGGTGCCCTCATACTTGGTCAAAATGTAAATTTATTAGTTTTGTGTCCTTTGTCCTCTCTCAACCCCTCCACTGCCTCTCCGCTTTCAAATCGCTTGTCCAACATCTAATATTGGCAGACTAAAGCCATTGTCTTTTGCCCTGCCGCACACTGTCTTGTCCTGCCACAAATTCAATCCTCCTCCCAGGCCACCGTCTCAGGTTGAATCAGACTGTTCTCAACCTTGGCATCCAATTTGTCCCAGGTCTGATCTTCTGACCCATGTCCTCTGTATCACAAATGCCAATTCCTTCCCCCTTTAACATTGTCCCACTTTGCCAATTTGGACAGATACTACCTGGACGCTGGATATGAGACTTTCTTCATCCAATTCGATTCATTCAATTTCCATTTGCAATTGCCATCCAAATAAGATGATAAAGATTGGAGTGCTGCTCTTTTAATCACTTTCTATAAAATGGGGTAATGAATTGTATATCCTCCTTCAACCTACCTCTACTCTGCCTCTCTTTGAATGCCATCTTCAGTTAGTTTTGTTCTGTTACAAGCTGCTGTCTCATTAAACTGTACAACAACATCACCCACTTGTATTTATATAGTGTCTTTAACATAATAAAATGTCTCAAGGCACTTCACAGAAGTGTTATAAAGCAAGATTTGGCACTGAGCCATTTAAAGCGATTTTAGGGCAGTTGGTCAAAAGCTTGGTCAGCGAGGTAGGTGTTAAGGAGTATCTTAAAGGAGGAAAGAGGGGTTGAGATGGAGAGGTTTAGGGAGGGAATTCCAGAGCTTAGGACCTAGGCAGCTGAAGGCACGGCTACCAATGGTAGAGCAATTAAAATCGGGGATGCTCAAGAGGCCAGAATTAGATGAGCGCAAATGGACTATCAACAGAAAAAGTTTACAGTGGCCATATATGAGGACCATATATGTGAACCCACATCCTGCTACTCTGTGGCATAACACAATAGTATTCTAAAGCCATATGCCAACATGCTGCTGTTCCTATTTCCACCTCCACCCATCTCTGTTGAAATCCGCTGTTGAAACTCTCACCCATGCCTTTGTACTTCTGGACTTAACTTTACCAATGCTCTCCTGCGCGGCCTCCCACCTTGCACCATCCCTAAACTTGAGCTTATGCAAGACTCTGCTGCCTATATCCTAACTCATACCAAGTCTTCTTCATCCGTCACCCCATGCTTGCTTACCAATGTTGGCGCCCGGTCCAGCAACACCTTGATTTTAAAATTCCCATCCTTGTTTTCAAATCTCTCCATGGCCTCACCTCTTCCTAGCTCTGTAACCTCTTCCAGTCGTATAAACCTATGAGATCTCTATGGTCCTCCCACATTTTCATCGCTGTACAATTGGCGGTCATGTCTTCAGCTACCTAGGCCCTAAGCTCTGGCATTACTTCTCTAAACCTGTCCATCTCTTTACTTCTCTTTCCTTCTTTAAGATACTCCTTAAAACCTACCTCTTTGACCATGCTTTTGGTCACTACCCTAATATCTCCTTATGTGGTTCGGTGTCAAATTTTGTTTGATAACACTCCTGTGAAACATCTTGAGATATTTTGTTACATTAAAGGTGCTATATAAATGCAAGTTTTTGTTGTTATTCCAGAATGAACTAGCCTTATTCTTCCTCATTTTGTGAGGCATATTGTGGAATTAGAACTGCTATTGTTTTCATTGGACTGCGTAAGATAAATGTTTATCATTATTCTTGATGTTTAACTGAACATCAAAAGTAATCTTTCCATGTCCTTTTGGGTTATTCTTGAAAATGGGCTTACTTTGTGCCAGTAAACATATGTTGTACTTGAATATGACAGATATTAGAAAGAGCTAGCAGTTCCTTATGACTTTAGGTGAGTTGCAAACTATACACATATTACTTTTACGTTGAAGTATTGAGGAAGCACATTCCATATAACCAACCTATGTAACTGATGTAATTTAATCTGAATTATAAGTTCTTCACTTTTTAGGCTTTTATTAGATATTGATTTAAATTGAATTTTCTGCTATTGTGGCATTTCATTTTAAACCACATTTTGATCAAATGGGAATCATAGAATTAAAAAGCTTAAGATGTCTTTTGAAAGTCTCTTGTGTGAAAAAAGCAAACTGTTATTTTTCTTTCACTGAGTGTTAGTGTGACAACTACTTAATGAGCATTCGATCACCTTGGAAAATCTGCTGTTGATTCTGCTTTTAAATGGGCAACAAGGTGGTTCAGCAGATTAGTTCAGGATTGATAAATCGCATTTCTCTTTGGAAAAGATTTGTTGAACTTCTGCTACCACTTGTGTGCTCTGATAAAATAAATAGGCTGTCTTCCTGGTATTAGCACAGTGTTTGGAAGATTGACAGTATATCAAAAGTAGTTTCTCAGAAAAGCTGGTTTTGAATGTAATATTCATTGAAAGTCTAATGTGTTTGAATTATGAATTGAAAGGTATGAAGAATGTTGAAGAATCACACAGATAAATGTAAACCTTTGCCTGAAAATATCTGTTAAATCTTGAAAATATTTTTCCTCAAGTGTAAATCTTTATCATTAAGCTAAAAATGAATGCAATGAAAGATAAATAGTGCGTCATTTGGGCTCATTATTTAGCCATCTTTCATGACACATATTTCCACAAATGATTTATGAATCTTTATCTCATTTGTCCAAATGTGCCATATGCACAGGTATAGAGTGATTTTCATTTTGCATTTACGACAAATAATTTAGGTCTCCTTTTCAGCTATAATTTCCTGCGAATTATCAGTAAATTTATAGCACTCCAGATTGTGAGCTTTTTGCTGCAGAGGCTTGGTATCATTTGTTTAGCTTTAAGCTAGATCTTTTTAATCAGCAATAAACATTTTATGCCACTCTAGGCAACATGCTGTGCTTTCTGAGATAACAAATTGGATGCCAGCAATTTATAATACATTTGGGTTATTACACAGAATGAAGCAGTATTTAATGCAGCTTGCTGCATAAAGATTTTTCTCTTGCCACCCACGCGCTATGTTCAAATCTGTGTATGAAGTATTCTGTTGTTTTTCAAGCATTAGTCTATATGTTCCAAAAACACAGTACATTCATTGGAAATGGTCTGGCAGCATTAGTGGAGAGAGCACAGAGTTAATATTTCAGAATGATGACCCTTGGTTCTGATGACCTGAAACGTTGACTCTGTTTCTCTCCCCACAGATGCTCTGTGACCTGCTGAGTATTTCCTACATTTTTTATTTTTATTTCAGATTTCCAGCACCTGCAATACATTGCTGTTGTGTTGTTGTGGTACATTCATTACTGGATGATTGCCCCCAATACTTCTCCTGGTTTTTCTTACCCACTGCCTCTGAGTAGAAAACACTGGAAAAAAGTTCGCCTCTTGTAAAGTTTTTAAAGTCTTTATGTTGCATTTATAGAATGAATTTTTGTGGGGAGGTGGGTGCTGGTTGGAGCTGATAACATGGCATGTTCCTCAGTGATGATAATAGTACTGAAAATAATTCCTGAGGATTAGAAGATGATTATTACATTCAGTGCAAGTCACATCATTGTAAACTGTTGGGCACATTGTGGATTACGATGGAAAAGTAGTGATACAGATTAAATTTTCCCACTCCAGTGAGTTCCTCATTTCAACCTCTTTCATTTTGGGATGGGGCTGAATGGAAGTCATGGATAAAGGGAAGAATGGATGGTGATTTGTCCCTTCAAGAGTGGCATAGGCAGAGGCATGGGAGCGAGAGGCTTGTCTTCTCTCTGCAGGACGTGATCATTTACAAAACAGGGGAAGCAGAGGAAGAGGGAAAATGGAAAATTAAAGGAGAATCTACAGTTGGAAAAAGCAGTTTTTAGTGGGGTAAATATTTACCTTTATCTGTAAACCCTTTGTTAAAATTGCAGCCTGTGTCTGTAAATTTGCCCACTAGAGTTCTTAGCATGATTTGAGAAAGTAATATTTTTCTGTAGGTTGGCTGGCAGAAAACAGAGAGTATGCATAAATGGGTCCTTTTCTGATTGGCAGGATGTGACGAGTGGAGTCCCACAGGGGTCTGTGCTGGGGCCTCAACTTTTTACAATTTATATCAATGACTTAGATGAGGGGAGCGATGGCATGGCAGCTAAATTTGCAGATAGATAGGAAAGTATGTTGTGAAGAGGACATAAGGAGGTTGCAGACCAATATAGATAGGTTGAGTGAGTGGGTAAACATCTGGCAGATGGAGTATAATGTGGGAAAATGTGAAGTTGTTCACTTTGGCAGGAAGAATGAAAAAGCAGAGTATTACTTAAATGGAGAATGACTGCAGAACTCTGAGGTGCAGAGGGATCTAGGTGTTCTCGTGCACAAGTCACAAAACGTTAGTATGCAGGTACAGCAAGTAATAAAGAAGGCTTATGGAATGCGATTCTTTATTATGAGAGGAATTGAAAATAAAAGTAAGGATGTTATGCTTCAGTTATACACGGCATTGGTGAGACCACATCTCGAATACTGTGTACAGTTTTCTTCTCCTTTTTTAAGGCAGGATGTGAATGCATTGGAGGCGGTTCAGAGGAGGTTTACTAGATTGATACCTGGAATGAGCGAGCTGTCTTATGAGGAAAGGTTAGACAGACCGGGCTTGCTTTCACTGGAGTTTAGAAGAGCGAAGGGAGACTTGATTAAAGTACATAAAATCCTGAATGGTCTTCACAAGGTGGATGTGAAAAGGATGTTTCCTCTTGTGGGCGAGTCCAGAACTAGGGGCCACTGTTTTAAAATTAGGGGTCGCCCTTTTAGGACAGAGATGAGGAGAATTTTTTTCTTTCAGAGGGTTGTGTGACTTTGGAACTCTCCGCCTCAGAAGGTGGTGGAGGCGGGGTCATTGAATAATTTTAAGGCAGAGGTAGATAGATTCTTGTTAGGAAAGGGAATTAAAGGCTATCAGGGGTAGATGGGAGTGTGGAATTTGAGACACAAACAGATCAGCCATGATCTTATTGAATGGCAGAGCAGGCTAAAGAGGCCAAATGGCCCACTTCTGCTTCTAATTCATATGTTCGTATGTTCAGTAGTTTCTTTATTAAAATAAAACTATTTCCTGTACTTAACATAAGAAAAACTAAGGATGGAAAAGGCCATTTGACCAGTAAAGCTCACCTCGAGTGCCTGTACTGTCCTGTTAAAGTTGCATTTTTAAATTTGCATATATTTTATTTCTTACAATCGAGGCTGACACTCCAGTGCAATACCGAGGAAGTGCTACAGGAGGTGCCACCTTTCGGATGAGATGTTAAACCGAGGCCCCATCTGGCCTCTTGGATGGATGTAAAAGATCCCATGTCAATATTTAAAAGAAGAGCAGGGGAGCTATCTCTGGTATCCTGGCCAATATTTATCCCTCAACTAACATCACACAAACCGATTATTGGTCATTATCACATTGCTGTTTGTGGGAGTTTGCTGTGCACAAATTGGCTGTCGCGTTTCCTACATTACAACAGTGACTAAACTTCAGAGGCACCTCATTGGCTGTAAAGCGTTTAGAGACATCCAGTGGTCATGAAAAGCGCTATATAAATGCAAGTTTTTTTTACTATCTTATCTTGAAGATTATTCTGAACATTTGATTCCTTGAGTAATGAAGACATAACCTGTGTGTTTTAAGTTTACCTTTCACCAATTAAAATTCAAATCCTCTATTTCTACTTCTCTGGTTTAATTTGAAGCAATATACTGCATTTACTTTATCTGTACTGTTTAATGTTTTATATACCTTGATGAGTTCCCATTCCTCTCCACTCCCCCTTAGGCTGGGTTTAACTAAAACTTGTGAGACAGCCTCTTGGTCTCTTGGAGGAGGTCACATATTTCAAGTCTTTAATGTGCTGAGTAGTCATTTGAGTTATATTGCTACGTGTGCATTGATGCGCACCAAAAGTCACTTTGCATCGAGGAAAAGGTAGTAGTATAAATGTGGTCTTAATGTCCTCATTTTTATGGAAAGTAGAATTTGATCTTTTCTAATCTTGTCTCTTAGTTCAATCCTTGGGATCAGTTTTGTTCTTCTCTGTATCCTTTCCCAACAACATCTGTTTATGTGGCTCTGAAAAAATGTGAAATGCCTTTCAGAAACAGTTTTGTTTTCTGATTTGCTTACAGAGCAAACAGAATTATTTAAACATAGTAGATGGATTTTCTGACCTTATCATTTGTTGCATTTAGCACAAAATGCCAAATGGGCGTATTCCACAATCAATTCACTCGTAAATCTAATTACATTTCTAGAGGTGATATAACCTTTGACCGACAGCACATGTGCAACCATTTTTGCTTCTAATTCCAGTATTCTTGGTTTGGCTTCAATAAGTGGCAATTTTAAATCATCATTGTTTGAACTATAACTGGATGTCTAAATGATGAAGGAAAATAGCTGTAAACTTTACCAACTAGTTTTCAAACCTTGAGTGGAAGAGGGGAACCACATCAGTGCTGAGCTAGTAGCTTAGAATGAACTGTTGAATGATACAAAATGTATTGAATATGTTGTCTTCTTCTGAGTTTCAGCCAGAACAAGTGCTTGAAATCAGTGTTCAGTATAGCTATGTTGAGTTTTTTTTTTAGATTGTTATGCAAAAATTGAATATTTGGTATTGGCTGCTTTACCAATTTATTTTCTGTAGCCATTCTACTGTGAAATGTAACATTCTGTTAGATGGGTTTCATGCTGCACTCTGAAACTCAATTGTGGATATTGTTGCAAGACTGGTAGCATTGAAAATCATTCCATATTGATAATATTTTAATTAGATAGGACAGTAATTCATATGAATGAGGCCAATGTTACAGAGAAACATCTCCCCTTTCTTCATACCCCTTTGCAACAATGCAGTTCTCCTAACATTGCCCGAGGCAAAACACCAGCAGTGGCAAATATAAAACACTACTGTTGATGCCGCAAGTGGCCCAGATCGCCATTTTTTTCTGGAAGGGGTTGGACTGAACCCCCATACATTAAGAAAAATGCAGCGTTTGCATTGCTGGCCTTTCACCTACCTAATGCTCCCTTACCATCTCCTCAGACTAACACACTGCAAGACTAGTGTGTATCCTTTAGGATCTTCTCTCACATGCTTCAGTTCTAGAGCTCAGAAGTTCAGATTTCCCCCTTCCCCAAGACCTCACTACTCATCCTATCACTCCTACTTAGATCACTCTCTCAACATCATCAAACCACATCATATCCCTCCCTCCTCAGCAGTGTTACATACCTCTTATTACATAATATTACATATCTATCTGCAACATCTTCCCTACCATCTTTCTTTGGAACTTAGACTTCCAACAAAGGCAATATACAAAGTTCAGTATATAGCTAAACAAAGGTGTTATAATAAACAAGGCAATTTATTCTAATTTTCAAAAAATGAGGACCTAATTACATAATTGGAACCCAAAATTGGTATGAATGCTCCCATAGGACTTTGCAATAAAAATATAATTTCACATATTTAATAACTGTAAATCAGTAGTCTTAATATTGTGAGCTGTTTTAGCAGATAGGAACATTATATACTTTGAAATATAGTTAATTGTTCTGCTGAAGAGTAGGTGTGTGTCCCTTTCAGACTACAAAGTGTAATTACTCTTCATTCTTGAATGTTTTAGTCAGTTACAGGTCAATCTGCAGATCAGAAACCTTGCTTTGTTTGTGGCGATGGTGAATACATGTGAAACAGAAATTTCCATCGAATACATAATAATGGAAGGACAGAAGAGACAGGAGCAGGAGTAAACCTTATGACCCCCTCGAGCCTGCTTTGCCATAGAATATGATCATGGCTGATCTTCAGCCTCAACTTCACTCACCTGCTGCACCCCGTGTCCCTTGATTCCCTGAGGAACTGAAAATCTGTCTATCCCAGCCTTAAATATATTCAACGTTACAGCATCCACATCCCCCTGGGGTAGAGAATTCTGAAGATTCACAACCCTTTGAGTGAAGAAATTCCTCCTCATCTGAGTCCCTCATTCATACCTTCGTTACCTGTAGACTTGATTATTCCAACGCACTCCTGGTTGGTCTCCTACATTCTACTCCCGTAAACATGAGATCAACCAAAACTCTGCCGACTTTGTCTTAACTCACACCAAGTCCCGTTCCCCTATCACTCCTGTGCTTGCTGACCTACAATGGCTACCGGTCAAGCAACATCTTGTTTTTAATATTCTCATCCTTGTTTTCAAATCCCTCCATGGCCTCCCCTCTCCCTATCTCTGTAGTCTCCTCCAGTCCCACAACCCTCCAAGATATCTGTGCTGCTCTAATTTAGGCCTCTTGTGCATCCCTGATTTTAATTGCTCCACCATTGGTGGCCACGCCTTCAGTTCCCTAGGCTCCAAGCTCTGGAGTACTCTCACTACACCCTTCTGCCTCTCCACCTCGCTTTCCTTCTTTAAGGCACTCCTTAAAACCTTAAGGCACTCTTTGATCAAGCTTTTGGTCATCTGCCCTAATATCTCCTTTTGTGGCTCTGTATCATACCTTGATTTAAAATGCTTCTGTGAAGTGCCTTGGGGCGTTTTATTATGTTACAGGTGCTATATACAAGTTGTTACTGTTACTAAGTGATCAGCCATCCTGAGTCTGTGCCCGTATTCTAGATTCCCCAGCAAGGGGAAACAATCTCTCAGTGTCTACCCTGTCAAGCCCCTTCAGAATCTTGTGTTACAACCCCAGAGAGATCATTCACTTGAAAAATACGAAATATGAACCCCCAGACCAATTTAACGATTTACATGACAAGATTTCACATTTTAAGACTTTTATTATAACAACTAAACTAAAAGAAATCCCCAATTAACTAAATAGTACTTTGTAAGTAGCTGATACCCCAAATTACAAACAAAGGTATTTTCTTTACTTATGCAAACACTTGAAAATCTCACACCACACTTATACGTTATACAGTGTTCTCAGTGAAAAAGGAATCTTTACAGTTAAAAGTCCCAAACTCCTCCCAGTTGCAATGGGTTGGACGTGTCCTTCTCAAAGCCAATGTCCCCTTCGCTCCTTTCTTCTGAGCATATTTGACTGGACTTCCATTAATAAGGCAATCTCTGATGACTCTTGTTGTTTCTTTTCTCCTCTGCAAACCTTGAGTCTTCAAATTGGGTTCAAATCTTAGCAACCTGTTGTAACAGTGATCTGAGAGCAGCTGTTGCCCATGAAATAGCCCATTGGCCTCTCTCTCTAGGCTGCACATCTGACAGCTTGTCTTCGATTCTTCTCTTTCAGTCTCTAGACTGAGGAAAGCCTCTCGAATTTATCCAGATCAAAAGGCAATAGTCGTTTACATTTGGCAATTTTCATAGACCATAAGTCCGACCATAGTGAAAGCACCTAGGCCTTCCTTTGTTTCCAGGTGTTAAAATTGCAACTCAAATCTGCATCTTAAAGACCCTGGCTCCTTGTTTACAATCTGTGGCCGAGATTTTGTGTGGCCCCCTGAGGCAGGGTCAGAGATGGGGGGCACGGAGTATCATGATGGGTGGTGCGGGCGGCGGCAGGGCGAAGGGCCCGTCGCCTCCCCATTGCCAAGTGATCTTCCTGGGGTGGGAAAGGCTGACAACAGCCTTCCCACCCAGAAGCCAATTAAGGCCCTTAAGTGGCCTATTAATGGCAATTAAGGGCCACTTCCTGCCGTCGCTGGAATTTTAACAGTGGTGGGTGTTGCCTCCCAACACGAGGTGACCTCCCTGCAGGCTTGTTGGAGGGGGGCCTCTCTGTCGTGGTCAATTTTTGGCGCATGGAGGACCCCACCAGGAACAACTTTACCCGCAGGACCCGTCTCCTCCTTGACTGCAAAACCACCCCACACCTCACTGCCGGGGCCTTCAGGACCGGCCCCAGCAACCCCACCTCACCTACCCCTGGTCCGGGCTTCAGCACTGGGCCTGGGTCTGAGGCCTCTGCAGTACCAGCAGTGGCCACCGCCCCCAGTGGCGCTGCTGATCCTGCTGAGCTGACGGCCCTCTGATTGGCTGGCAGCTCTTGGAGGTGGGATCCCTGTCTTTAAAGGGACAGGGATCCTGGATCCTGAAACTTTGATTTAAAAAGACTGGAGAATCGCTCCATAGATGCACGAAAAGGCAGAGGCGAGGCTTACCGCCTTTTCGGTCCGTCACCGGGAGCCCTACTTCCAGCACAAAATCCAGCTTTGTGAGTTTGGCAGAGCAAAACCCATTGTCCTTTAGATGTTAGAGGCTTGCACCCTGCTTTCAAAAGGGTCATTGATCTGGGTTATTTGTTCTCAAGGTAACCAAGACCCCTGTCTTGTTTCTGGGCAGTTTTGGTATGAGGTCACATGTCTCCTCTGAATGTCCATTTTACACTGCATTAAAGATCACAGTTTTAAAATGTAACCATACTAACAGTGGTTCAAGAAGGCCTACCACCACCTCGTGCTCTCTATCTCACTCGCTCTCCCTCTCTCTTCTCCCCTCCTCCCCCCCTCACTTTCCCTCTCTATCTTCTGGAAGGTAATATGTGAAAAGTTAACAGTTGTTTCTGCTCATGATACATAGAATGCCAAGGCTAAGCTAGTGGAAGGTTTGGAGCAGCTGCAGAAATTGGCAGCAAAATAAAATTGCAGCAAGGAGCAGACCTAGGGCATGGGAGGCAGGCCAAGACAGAAAGATGTCTAGGATACAGATGGGGTCACGTTAGCAGGAGGCACGGAAGATAGCCAAAGCAGGAAGAAAATGGGATAAATACAGGATGATGTAGACCTTAGACCAGGGAGAGGGAAGGATTGAAATCTGGAAGCAAAAATGGCCAGTGCAGTCCAAGATGTACAAAAAGTGTGATTGGTTAATGTGCAGATGAAGTGTGTACCATTTGCAAGACCTTATACAATATGTGATGTATTTTTAAAGCATAATTTCTTGCGCAGTTAGAATATCCTTAGAAATTGATATTCTTGTCAGTTTCACAAATTTAAAGTTGGCCGTCCACCAATCTCTCTGAACACAAATATTTGGAGTTGATTGTTAGTTGCTTTTGATTTATTATTGATAAATATGAAGGTGAAAAATAATATCAGTTTGTCAAGGCCACTTTCACAGGTTTGTACATTCAGAAGCTTCAATTCCTATCTTTATTAAATTTAGAGGTTACTCTCACTCAAGCAATAATTTGCACCTGTAAATTTAATTGATACAGGAAGGGGAACAAAGACAGCACTTGTAAGTTTGATGCTCAGTTCAGTGCTGTCTTTGTAAGACTTGGCAACATATTTATCCTCATTTCATCTAATTTTTGGAAATAGTATGCCTGTGTTGTAAAATATATTTTCAATGCTGCATATAGTCTGTCTTAAATGTAAATGCAGTACACTTAATAAACAATTACAGAATATAACTTTTGTCCCATCACCAGGATTACTGCCTAACTTGTAAGTAAGGTGCACACAGCAATCCATGGTAATTCAAAAGCAAAGTACGGAAATCGGAAATAAAAACAGAAAATGCTGGAAATACTCAGCAACTCAGGCTGCATCTGTGGAGAGAGAAACAAAGTTAACGTTTTAGGTCAATGACCTTTCATCAGAAGCCATGGTAGTTTGCTTGTGTAACAGACATTTGAATGCTGCTAGAAATATTTTAGAATTTGCATATGTAAATGAGTTCTAAACAGCATGTTAAGTTATTAGCATAATATATATCCCTTTGCTTTCATATTTCTAGGGGTTATTGGTTTTGTTACTCAAGCTATCCAAGTTTATATTGCTGCTATTACTTTATTGCTACTTCCATCGATTAAAGTAAAACATGTTCTTTAGAATCCCATGCATCTTTTTGATTAGTTTCATGATTCTAAAGTAACATTATGACAGATTTACTTTCTCTTCATTGTTTATTTTTATCCAGCATTCTGTTCCAGGTGGTACCCAACAAAGAAGTGGATCATGTATTTCGCCTGGTTTAATAAAAACTCCAGAAGTTGCAAAACTGAGATTGCATTTTTTATGAGTGTTATCTGTGTGAAGTAAATTAAGATCACGTGAATCCAGTTCCTTGTAGGCTTGAATAGAAATTTTCCAAATTTGCAAAAATATTCTCTGAGAAACTTAGGCTAGCCAGTAAGAAGTGGAAAAGTGCAGGAAACTGACTTAGCAGTTGCAACAGGTTCTGCTCAGTGAGCATGAGCAGCTAGGGGCTAAATTAAAAAGCAGAATCACAAATGTAATAATCCCTGAATTACGACCTGAGCTATGAGCAAATTGGCATAGGGTAAATAAGATCAGAGAGTTGAATGCGTGGCTCAAAGATTGGTGTGGGAGAGGTGGGTTTTAATTCATGGGGCACTGGCACCAGTACTGGGGAAAGAGGGAGCTGTACCGTTGCCCAGAAGACATTTGATAAGTTACCACATCGAGGTTATTGCAGAAAATAAAAGCTCATGGTGTAGGGGATAACATATTAGCACGGATAGAAGATGGGCTGGCTAACAGGTAATAGAGTGTAGGCATAAATGGTTCATTTTCTGATTGGCAAGATGTAATGAGTGGTGTGCCATAGGGATCAGTGCTGGGTCCTCAACTTTTTACAATTTATTGTTACGACCATTTGAGGAAGGGTTCTCAGGCTCCCCTCTCGCCCCTTCTCTGGTTTGGCTGTAACAGGGTTTATCTTTTAAAACACAGTGATTTTAGCTTACCACCTCTGTGTGCCCTTGATCATTGTTCCTCGAATATAATTACAAATGAAGCAATCAGACAGGTTTTCTTGATTTAAACAAGAAAGATATAAGTTTATTAGCCTTATCACGCTAATCCAGTTAAAATGACTAAAATATGCAATGCATCCACGCTGACATGTATACAAGAGGTACATACACACACACACACACACACACACAAATAGATACGTAGGGGAAGAAAGTGTTGGGAGGTTGAAGTAAAGTTGGTCACAAATGGAATGCAAGTACTGGGTTGTAATGTCCTTAATTGAAGTCAAAATCTTGGAGTCCTCGCTGGGGGCCACATGCACAATTTCAGGCTTGCTTCTCTGGCTCCTGAAGACAGAAGGGTGGTTTCTATTGTCTTTTTGCTGGTCACCTGAAAAGTTCTGTAGTCTTTAGGGTTACAAGCTGCCACCATGGTTTCCCTGGGACTTTGCTGGAGAGAGAGAAAGACGGAGAGAAACTTGTCTCTTCCAGGTCAGCTGCAGTCTTTTTCCTTTCTGAGGCCCAATGCAAAAACCTCAGTCTTACCCCAGCAGGTAGGCCATGTGACCATCTCTTTGTTTGAAACAACAGTCCCTGGAGGGTTGTTGGAATTTCAGAGTCTTTCAGACATACTCAGTGGGGGTGGAATTTGGCTCTTACAAAGCCTTCGGGGTGTCGATGTCTTTTGATTACCCCTATTGGCAAAACCAATCTTGCTAATTGAATCAGGGAGCACCGCCATTGTTCTAGCTGGACTGGTTAATTTCCTTCTGTCTCTCAGCCAGCCCTTTTCTTCTCAGAATGCAAATGTGCCACCATTTTTTCAGCTGTTCAGTACTGCTTTTTCAAAAAGTCATTTGTAGTGTCCAGTAAAAAATGTTCTCAAGCAGGAGGGGGAGGCTGTGGTATTGCCACTGGTCTAGTAACCCAGAGACCCAGGGTATTGCTCTGAGGACATGGGTTCGAATCCCACTACAGCAGAAGGTGGGATTTGAAATCAATTAATAAATCTAGAATTAAAAGAGCTCGTCTAATGATGGCCATGAAACCATTGTCAATTGTTGTAAAAACCCATCTGGTTAACTTTAGTCCCTTAGGGAAGGAAATCTGCTGTTCTGGCCTGGTCTGGCCGACATGTGACTCCAGACCCACAGCAATGTGGTTGACTCTTACATGCCCTCTGAAATGGCCTAGCAAGCCACTCAGTTATGTGTAACCGCTACGAAATCAATTAAAAAAAGGAATGAAACCGGATGCACCGGCTAGGCACCGGAAACAACAACGGCAAACCCAGTCCTGTCGACCCTGCAAAGTCCTCCTTACAAACATCTGGAGGAAGGTGTCAAAGCTGGGAGAGCTGTCCCACAGACTAGTCAAGCAACAGCCTGACATAGTCATACTCATGGAATCATACTTACAAAGTCTCAGAAACTGCCCTCACTATCCCCGGGTATGTCCTGTCCCACTGGCAGGACAGACCCAGCAGATGTGGCGGCACAGTGGTATACAGTAAGGAGGGAGTTGCCCTGGGAGTCCTCAACATCGGCTCCAGACCCCATGAAGTCTCATGGCATCAGGTCAAACATGGACAAGGAAACCTCCTGCTGATTACCATCTACTGCCCTCCCTCAGCTGATGAGTCAGTACTCCTCCATGTTGAACACCACTTGGAGGAAGCATTGAGGGTGGCAAGGGCACAGAATGTACTCTGGGTGGAGGACTTCAATGTCCATCACCATGAGTGGCTCGGTAGCATCACTACTGACCGTGCTGGCCGAGTCCGAAAGGACATAGCTGCAAAACTGGGTCTGCAGCAAGTGGTGAGGGAACCAACAAGAGGGAAAAAAATACTTGACCTCGTCCTCACCAAACTGCCTGTCGTAGATGCATCTGTCCATGACTGTATTGGTAGGAGTGACCACTGCACAGTCCTTGTGGAGACAAAGTCCCGCCTTCACATTGAGGATACCCTCCATCGTGTTGTGTGGCACTTTCCTTTGGCCTCCTTGTCTTGAGAGACAATGGGTAAGCGCCTGGAGGTGGTCGGTTTGTGGAGCAGCGCTTGGAGTGGCTATAAAGGCCAATTCGATAGCGACAGACTCTTTCACAGGCGGGGCAGATAAAATTGGTTGTCGGGGCTGTTACACAGTTGGCTGTCTCCTTGCACTTCTGTCTTTTTTCCTGCCAACTGCTAAGTCTCTTCGACTCGCCACTCTTTAGCCCCACATTTATGGCTGGCCACCAGCTCTGGCGATCACTGGCAACTGACTCCCGCGACTTGTGGTCAAAGTCACAGGACTTCATGTCGCGTTTACAGACCTCTTTAAAGTGGAGACATGGACGGCCGGTGGGTCTGATACCAGTGAGGAGCATTCTGTACAATGTGTCCTTGGGGATCCTGCCATCTTCCATGCGGCTCACATGGCCAAGCCATCTCAAGTGCTGCTGGATCAGTAGGGTGTATATGCGGGGGATGTTGGCCACCTGGAGGACTTCTGTGTTGGAGATACGGTCCTGCCACCTGATGCCAAGGATTCTTCGGAGGCAGCAAAGATGGAATGAGTTGAGACGTTGCTCTTGGCTGACATACGTTGTCCAGGCCTCACTGCCATAGATCAAGGCACGGAGGACACAGGCTTGAAACACTTGGACTTTTGTGTTCCGTGTCAGTGTGCCATTTTGCCACACCCTCTTGGCCAGTCTGGACAAAGCAGCTTTTCCCATGCGCTTGTTGATTTCTGCATCGAGAGACAGGTTACTGGTGATAGTTGAGCTTCGGTAGGTGAACTCTTGAACCACTTCCAGATTGTGGTCACTGATATTGATGGATGGAGCATTTCTGATGTCCTGTCCCATGATGTTTGTTTTCTTGAGGCTGATGGTTAGGCTAAATTCATTGCAGGCAGCCACAATCCTGTCAATGAGTCTCTGCAGACACTCTTCTGTGTGGGATGTTAATGCAGCATCGTCAGCAAAGAGGAGTTCCCTGTTGAGGACTTTCCGTACTTTGGTCTTTGCTCCAAGATGGGCAAGGTTGAACAACCTGCCATCTGATCTTGTGTGGAGAAAAATTCTTTCTTCTGAAGACTTTAATGCATGTGAGAGCAGCAGTGAGAAGAAGATCCCAAACAGTGTGGGTGCGAGAACACAGCCCTGTTTTACGCCACTCAGGATAGGAAAGGGGTCTGATGAGGCACCGCTATGCTGAATTGTGCCTTTCATATTGTCATGGAATGAGGTGATGATACTTAGTAGCTTTGGTGGACATCCGATCTTTGCTAGTAGTCTGAAGAGACCACGTCTGCTGACGAGGTCAAAGGCTTTGGTGAGATCAATGAAAGCAACATAAAGGGGCATCTGTTGTTCGCGGCATTTCTCCTGTAGCTGGTGAAGGGAGAACAGCATGTCAATGGTGGACCTCTCTGCTCGAAAGCTGCACTGTGCCTCAGGGTAGACATGCTCAGCCAGCTTCGGGAGCCTGTTTAAAACGACTTGATCGAAGACTTTCCCCACTATGCTGAGCAGGGAGATTCCACGGTAGTTGTTGCAGTCACCGCGGTAACCCTCGTTCTTATAAAGGGTGATGATATTGGCATCGTGCATGTCTTGTGGTACTGCTCCCTCATCCCAGCACAAACAAAGCAGTTTATGGAGTGTTGAGAGTATAGCAGGCTTGGCACTCTTGATTATTTCAGGGATAATGCCGTCCTTTCCAGGGGCTTTTCCACTGGTTAGAGAATCAATGGCATCACTGAGTTCCGATTTTGTTGGCTGTTCGTCCAGCTCATCCATGACTGGCAGAGAGTGGGCTACATTGAGGGCGGTCTCAGTGACAACATTTTCCTTAGAGTAAAGTTCTAGGTAGTGCTCTACCCAGCAGTCCATTTGCTTGCATTGGTCAGTGATCGTTTCCCCTGATTTAGACTTGAGGGGGCAATCTTCTTGATGGTTGGCCCAAAAGCTCTCTTATTGCCATCATACATTCCTCTGATGTTTCCAGTGTTGGAGGCCAGCTGAATATGACTACATCGATGTTGCCAGTTGTCATTTGCACAGCGCCTGGCTGTTTTTTGTGCAGTGTTTCTGGCTACTTTAAGTGCTAGGGATGTTAACTCGCTGGGGGCTTTCTTGTAGTTCAACAGTGCAGTGCGCTTAGCGGCTATGACAGGTTCCAGCTTTTCAAAGTGAGATTGAAACCAGTCTACATTCTGCTTCTCACGTTTGCCAAAGGTGGTCATTGCTGAGTCATAGATGGCGTCTCTGATGTAGGCCCACTTCGTCTCTGCATCCCCTGCAGGAGTGTTTTGAAGGGCTTTTTCAAGTGAATTTAGAAACTTATGTAACAGCTGTGGATAAGAAATTTTGTTAGTGTTGATGCGCAGGTGGCCATTCTGCTTGGAGTGATGTAGCTTCTTTGGTTTGCTGCACACCAGGAAGTGGTTGGTGTCGCAGTCCGCACTGTGGAAGCTGCATGAGATTTGGACGCTATCACCGTGCTAAATGGGATAGATGTTGAACAGATCTCGCAATGCAAAACTAGGCATCCATAAGGCGCTATGGGCCATCAGCAGCAGCAGAATTATACTCAACCACAATCTATAACCTAATGGCCCGGCATATCCCCAACTCTATCATTACCATCAAGCCAGGAGACCAAGCCTGGTTCAATGAAGAGTGCAGGAGGGCATGCCAGTAGCAGCACCAGGCATACCTCAAAATGAAGTGTCTATCTGGTGAAACTACAACAGAGGACTACTTGCGTGCCAAACTGCAAAAACAGCATGCAATAGACAGAGCTAAGCGATCCCATAACCAACGGATCAGATCTAAGCTCTGCAGTCCTGCCACATCCAGTAGTGAATGGTGGTGGACAATTAAACAACTAACTGGAGGAGGTGGCTCCACAAATATCCCCATCCTCAATGATGAGGGAGCCCAGCACATCAGTGCGAAAGATAAGACAGAAGCATTTGCAACAATCTTCAGCCTAATGTGCCGTGTTGATGATCCATCTCGGCCTCCTCCTAAAGTCCCCAGCATCATAGATGCCAGACTTCAGCCAATTTGATTCACCACGTGATATCAAGAAACAACTGAGGGCAGTGGAAACATGCAAAGGCTATGGACCCTGACAATATTCCGGCAATAGTACTGAAGACCTGTGCTCCAGAACTGGCTGCGCCCCAAGCCAAGCTGTTCCAGTATAACTACAACACTGGCATCTATGCGGCAATGTGGAAAATTGCCCAGGTATGTCCTGTACACAAAAAGCAGGACAAGTCCAACCTGATCAATTACTGCCCCATCAGCCTACTCTCAATCAACAGTAAAGTGAAGGAAGCCATCATCAACAGTGCCCTCAAGCAGCACTTGCTTAGCAATAACCTGCTCAGTGACACTCAGTTTGGGTTCCGCCAGGGCCACTCAGCTCCTGACCTCATTACAGTCTTGGTTCAAACATGGACTAAAGAGCTGAACTCAAGAGATGAGTTGAGAGTAACTGCCCTTGATATCAATGCAGCATTTGACCGAGTGTGGCATTAAGGAGCCCTAGCAAAACTGAAGTCAATGGGAATCAGGGGGAAAAATCTCCGCTGGTTGGAGTCATACCTAATGCAAAGGAAGATGGTTGTGGTTGTTGGAGGTCAATTATCTGAGCTCCAGAACATCACTGCAGGAGATCCTCAGGGTAGTGTCCTAGGCCCACTCATCTTCAGCTGCTTCATCAATGACCTTCTTTTAATCATAAGGCCAGAAGTGGGGATGTTCGCTAATGATTGCACAATGTTCAGCACCATTCGTGACTCCTCAGATACTGAGGCAGTCCGTGCAGAAATGCAGCAAGACTCGGACAACATTCAGGCTTGGGCTGATAAGTGGCAAGTAACATTCGCGCCACACAAGTGCCAGGCAATGACCATTTTCAACAAGAGAGAATCTAACCATCTCCCCTTGACATTCAATGGCATTACCAT
This sequence comes from Heterodontus francisci, assembly GCF_036365525.1. Taxonomy (NCBI): domain Eukaryota; kingdom Metazoa; phylum Chordata; class Chondrichthyes; order Heterodontiformes; family Heterodontidae; genus Heterodontus; species Heterodontus francisci. The sequence continues at coordinate 158,904,349 of NC_090372.1, read as the reverse complement.
CGCTGAATTCCCCACTATCAACATCCTAGGGGCTACCATTGACCAGAAACTGAACTGGAGTAGCCATATAAATACCGTGGCTACAAGAGCAGGTCAGAGGCTAGGAATCCTGCAGAGAGTAAGTCACCTCCTGACTCCCCAAAGCCTGTCTACCATCTGCAAGGCACAGTTCAGGAGTGTGATGGAATATTCTCCACTTGCCTGGATGGGTGTAGCTCCAACACCACTCAAGAAGCTCGACACCATCCAGGACAAAGCAGCCGGCATGATTGGCACCCCATTCACAAACATTCACTCCCTCCACCACCGACGCACAGTGGCAGCAGTGTGTACCATCTACAAGATGCACTGCAGCAACACACCAAGTCTTCTTAGACAGCACCTTCCAATCCCACGACCTCTACCAACTAGTCGGACAAGGGCAGCAAATGTATGGGAACACCACCACCTGCAAGATCCCCTCCAAGTCACAAAAGTAACACACCATTCTGACTTGGAACTATATCACCGTTCCTTCACTGTCGCTGGGCCAAAATCCTGGAACTCCCTTCCTAACAGCACTGTGAGTGTACCTACCCCACATGGACTGCGGCGGTTCAAGAAGGCAGCTCACCACCACCTTCTTAAGGGCAATTCGGGATGGGCTATAAATGCTGGCCTAGCCAGCGATGTCCACATCCCATGAATGAAAAAAAAACTGAAGGCCCTTGATTGGCCTGGGGCGGGTGGGCTCTTTTCCGCCCCTCCTACCACCCCCCCCCCCCGCCCTACATAAAGGGCGGCGCAGGCGGGAGCGGGTTGGGAAAGCTCTCAGCACCATCCGCCCATTGGGGTGGCGTAAAATTCCGGCCACTGTTTCAGGTCTATGACCTTTCATTAGAGCTCCTGATGAAAGGCCACAGATCAGAAACGTTAACTCTGTTTTTCTGTCCACAGATGCTGCCAGACCTGCTGAGTATTTTCAGCACTTTCTGCTCTTATTTCAGATTTCCAGAATCTGCAATATTTTGCTTTTATTCTCACAATGTATCTAAGTTTGATACTAAGCTAGGTGGTGATGAAAGCTGTGAGGAAGACACAAAGAGACTGCAAAGAGATATAGACAGGTAAAGTGAGTGGGCAACAAGGTGGCAGATAGAGTGTAATGTCGGGAAGTGTGAGGTTATTAACTTTGGTCGTAAGAATAGAAAAGCAGAATATTTTTAAAAGGCCTGAAACTTGTAAAGGTTAATACTCAGAGAGATTTGGGTGTCCATGTACAAGGAACATAATAAGTTAGCAAGCAGGAACAGCAAGCAATTGGGAAAGCAAATGGCACTTTGGCCTTAATTGCAAGGGGATTGGAGTACATGAATAAAGAATTCTTGCTACCTATGTACAGTGCTTGACAGGGTAGACACTGATACATTGGGCTGGATTTTATGTCGCCTCTGCTGAATACGGCGGCAGCCCGCACACGCGGGTTTTAATCTGCGGAGCCGTCACAATCCTATATGCAGCAGCTCATTAACATGGCCGGGGCGGGCTGCCCCCACCCCCAACCCCAACCCCACCCCAACCCCCGATGATGTGGAGGAGGCTGGCTAGCCAACCCCGGCAACGGCATCCGGCGCCACTGCACAGGCACCGGCTCCATTTTTAAAGGGCTTCAAGCCCTTCAGGTATATTTGCATTTTTAAGGTCAAAGAATGTGGAAATGTGCAGTTAAACATGAAATTACATTTTCACTCCTCTCACCCACACCCCCAGGGAAGAATCGATTCATTGATCGGACATTCCCCCCCAAAAAAACTTTCATGCAGATCCCGACCTGTCCCCCCAACCTTTAATATCTTTAACCCTCAACCCCTTCCCACCATCCCCCCCACCAATCTAAAGAGTTTGACCCCTCTCCCCCACTCCCCCTCTGGGAAACTTACCTCCTTCCCGCCTCCCCACAGATGTTGCGCCTTGTTTCCCCAGACTGGGATCCATAGGCGCGGCAATATCTTCATCTCGGCGGCACTTCAGGAGGTGACGGGAACTTCATTAATGCAGGTGCATTAATTTATTTGAATAGTTAAATTATGGTCCTGTCGCCATGTGGCGGAGGAGGGGCCGCCATGAGGCCTCACCACCACCGACAAGATCGGGACGGGCCCTGCTGGTGTCGAGGTCTGTGGCGGGCCTCATCCGGGGCAATCTTCGAGCCCCCTCACCTCCGCCACGGATCCCAACTTCAAGGTCTCTATAAAATCTAGCCCATTGTTTCCCCTGGCTGGGGAATCTAGAACAAGGGCCACAGTTTCAGGATAAGGGGTGATCATTTCGGACTGAGATGAGGAGAAATTTCTTCACTCAAAGTGTTGTGAAACTTTTGAATTCTCTACCCCCGAGGGTTGTGAATGTGCCATCATTGAATATATTTAAGGCTGAGATAGACAGATTTTTGGTCTCTCAGGGAATCATGGATATGGGGAGCGGTCAAGAAATTGGAATTGAAGCCTAAGATCAGTCATGATCATACTGAATCACGGAGCAGGCTCGATGGGACATATGGTCTATTCCTGCTCCTATTTCTTACATTCTTATGTAAGCGAACATTGTTAGAGCAGAGGTGCTCTTCTGAGTTTTGTATTAGAGTATATTATTGGGAAGACAACAAGGAGCTTTACTATTATATGGCCATGCTGTGACTAGAAATGACTGATGGTGATACTTGGTGAATTTTGTCCATTTTCAATCATATCTCTTACTTGATGAGCCACAGGATAATTTCTGTTGATTTAATGACTATTTCTTTATCATATAACCCATTCCAATCTATACAAATGACTGAGCTGTGTTTTGTATTCTAAACTCTGTTTATTAATAACTATTAACCCCCTTCTATTATTCATTGATGTTTGTAGTGGAACTTAAGATTATCATATCTGACAATTTCCTTTTATAGTTTTAATTTTGATTAACTGTGTGCAAGAAAACTTTTTTCATTACTGGTTCTGGAGTAACTTCAGTGCAACATCCTCAAATATGAAGCAATATAAGAGAACTCCTTTAGAAATAAAACCATGCCATTTCTTCAGGATTGCAGGTTACAACTAAAATAATCCTGATCCATCTTTCATTAAACAATATCTAACAAGATTTAGGTGTGTAATTTAATTCTAATTTGTTATAAAAGATTAATTTTGTTCTATTCAAATTATATAGTGGTATGTCATTTCCAGAACTACCTGTTTGGTAAGTATTCAGCCTTGTCTAGAAACTGAGAATGTTCATTACCAATATGCATTTTAATTCATTTAACGCTGAATGTGATAGAGCTGATTCTCTGAGCACATAAACAACTTCATTTATCTGTGCATTGTTGACCTGGGAACATAATTGTCAACAGCATCCTTCTGGCCTAAAACAACATCTGCATGCAGTTGGCTCAATCAGAGGAAGCAAATGGTAATTGTAAATGGAGATAAATCAGGATGGAAGAAAGTATTTAATGCGTGCCTTGAGAGTCTATGATAAGTTATTATTTGCATAAATCAGCGAGAAGGTTTCGTATGGTGTTTTTGAATTAGGTCCAGCATTTGGACCACAATCATGTGTAAAAAGAAGTGGCTGCTGAGATATTAGATGCATTGGTTGTAATTTTCCAAAATTGCCTATATTCTGGAAAGGTCCCATTAGCTTGGAAAATAGTGATTGTAACTCCTCTATTCAAGAAAGGAGAGAGACAGAAAGCAGGAAACTACAGGCCAGTTATCCTAATATCTGTCATAGGGAAAATGCTAGAATCTATTATTAAGGAGGTTATAGCAGGGTACTTAAATCTTAATGCAATCAGGCAGGTCCAACATGGTTTTGAGAGAGGGAAATTGTGTTTCACTAATTTGTTAGATTTCTTTGAGAAAATAAAGAGCAATGTGGTATACTAGGATTTCCAAAAGGCATTTGATAAGGTGCCACATCAAAAGTCACTGCACAAAGTAAGTGCTCATGGTGTAGGGGGTACCATATTAGCATGAATAGAGGATTGGTTAGCTAACAGGAAGCAGAGAGTAGGGACAAATGGGTCATTTTTGGGCTGGCAAGCTGTAACTAGTGGAGTGCCACAGGGATCAGTGCTGGGCCTTAACTATTTATAATCTATATCAATGACTTGGATGAAGGGACAGAATGTATGGTTGCTAAATTTTCTGATGACACAAAGATATGTCGGAGAGTAAGTTGGGAAGAGGACATAGGAGTAAAGGAGTTAAGTGAGTGGGCAAAAATATGACAGATGGAGTATAATGGCTGGATTCTAAGAATCCGCCGCCAAAGTAGGCAGCGGATGTAAAAAAATGCGCCCCGCCCGCATGGGCACTGTGTCACAGAGCCGCCGTGAATTCAAATGCGGCGGCTCATTTGCATAGCCGCGGCGCCCACCCCCCCCCCCCCCCCCCACGTGATCACAGGGGGCGGGCGGGTTGTCGCAGGCAATGGCGTCCAGCGCCAATCTGCAGGCGCCAGCACCACTTTTAAAGGGCTTACAGCCCTTACTGGAGATTTTAGAATTAAAGGTCAGTTCAATATCCCCCAAAAAATTAAATTTTCATTAAATTAATTTTCCCACCCACTCAATGGCATTTCAAAACATTCCTGCCCTTTTCCACCCAGAATTTGTTTATGAAAAATTTGACCTTCCCCCCAAAATTCAGCACCTTTGCCCTTTACCCCTTTCCATCACCACCCCCCTGCCCGACCAATCCGCAGCGATGTCACCCAACACCCCACCCCTGCACAGATAAACAATCCTCCTCCCCCCTCCCTACAGGTAACATGCCACGTTTCCCCGAATGGGGATGTGAAGGCGTGGCATTGTCGGCTGCCTGAATGAAGATCGGTGCGCCAATCAAGGAGGCGACGGGACCCTCATTAAATCAGGTATGTAAATTAGTTTACATATTTACATGGGGGTCCTGTCGCCAAGTGGCGGGGCAGCCGTCACGAGGCCTCGCCGCTGCCACCAAGATCGGCACGGGGCCTGTTGCCGTTACAGTCGGTGGCGGGCCTTCGCTGCACTGATCTTCACTGCACCCCCCTCCCCCCCGCCAACGTTCCCGACGGCGAAGGGCTTTAAAATACAACCCAATGTGAGAAAATATGAACTTGTCCACTTTGGCACGAAGAATAGAAAAGCCGTATGTTATTTAAATGGAGAGAAATTGCAGAACTCTGCAGTATGGAGGAATCTGGGTGACCCAGCACATGAATCACAAAAGGTTTGTATGCCGCTATAGCAAGTAATTAGAAAGGCAAATGGAATGTTGTCATTAATTGCAAGGGGAATGGAATATAAAAGTAGGGATGTTCAGCTACAGTTGTACAGGGTGTTGGTGAGACCACATCTGGAGTACAGTGTGCAGTTTTGGTCTCCTTACTTAAGGAAGAATATGATTGCTTTAGAAGCAGTGCAGAGAAGGTTCACTTGACTGATTGCTGGGATGAGAGGGTTATCTTATGAGGAAAGGTTGAACAGGTTGGACCTGTATCCATTGGAGTTTAGAAGAACGAGAGTTGATCGTATTGAAACCGGTAAGATCCTGATGGGACTTGACAGGGTGGATGTTGGGAGATGTTTCCCCTTATGCGAGAGACTAGAACTAGGGCACACAGTTTAAAATTAAGGGGTCTCCCATTTAAGACGGAGATGAGGAGAACTTTTTCTCTCAGAGGGTCATGAGTCTGTGGAATTCCCTTCCCCAGAGAGCAGTGCAGGCAGGGTCATTGAATATTTTTAAGGCTGAGTTAGATAGATTCTTGATTGACAAGGGAGTCAAAGGTTATAACAGGTAGACAGGAAAGTAGAGTTGAGGCCACAATCAGATCAGTCATGATCTTATCAAATGGTGAGCGGGCTCGAGGGCCGTATGGTCTACTGCTGCTCCTAATTGATATGCTCGTATGTGGTCCTGTATATTTCTACATTCTAGCATCCAGCTAAAAGTTAAATTCAGGTGGAGGGAAAAGTTAAAACCTATAAGAATGCAACATGTACAACACAAAAGCAGAAAATCAAATTGATTTTTTTTATCGAAAGTATTTTGCGATTCATACCATTAATGGATTGATTTATCTTTGCTGTACAAGATGCCACTGCTAAACAATGTGTAAGGGAGGGAATTAGCACAAATAAGAGCAATTTTAATTCAAAGCTGGACTGTCCACTTTCCCTAAAATATTTCTCACACAATTCTGTATATCAGAGAATTATAAATTTATGTAGAAATGCAATTCAATGTTGGTGAGTTACCTGTATTGTTTAAAGTTCATTACACTTCATCTTATAAATTTAAGTTGCTAAATGTGGCCTAATTACAAACTTTAATGATTAATTAAAGCACTAATCCAAACAAATGTAATCTTTTATTTGCCTTAGCATAAATATAGCTTGATTTTACAAAGGATTACATAGGATATATGGCACAGAAACAGGCCATTCGGTGCAACCAGTTCATGCTGCCATTTATGTTCCACTCGAGCTGTCTCCTGCCTTTCTTCATCTAAATCTGTCAGAATAACCCTTCTTCCTCATAATTTGTCCTCCTATTCACTTCTTACTCCTATATTTGTCAAGCTTCCCCTTAAATGCATCTATACTATTTGCTTCAACCACTCCCTGTGGTAGCAAGTTTCACATTCGCACCACTTTTTGGGTAAAGAAGTTTCTTATGAATTCCCTATTAGATTTCTTGGTGACTGTCTGATATTGTTGGCCTCTAGTTATGCTCTTCCCCACAATAGAAACATTCCCTCTGTATCTACTCTATGAAAATCTTTCATAATTTTAAAGACCTCTATTATTTTGCCATGTTAAATTACTGTTTGAATTGATTTCATTTTGAATTTCATATTCCTTTTGACAGACTCAGTGGTATCTTGGAATGTTTAGTTCCACATTGGGAAATCCCTGCAATACCACTTCCAAATCAAAAATGTAAGATGATGGATGATACTGGCCTTGAGTGTGTGCAGCACACTGATGTTCAAGTAAATGGCTGCAGAACCTCTTCGTTTCAAGTTGATAGCTAAACCACTACAGTTCACAAACATGAAAGCTATGTGCAGCAATACAATTACATGCATTGAAGTAAAGAGTTAGATAAAATTCACAACTATCCAATAAAAAACTCAATTTCTGTCTATGAAGATTCACTCAATACAAACATTTTCCAGAAAAGCAAATTTTAGCAAGGCATTCACAATGGAATACCCTTTCGGAATGATTGTCCAGATACAGGAAAGCCTGGTAGTTAGGGTAATGCAGCCATTCATAATTTAACTCAGTGAACCAATTTGAGCCGATATTAAAGGACTCGTTCTGAGCTTTTGTGCTGCAGCCTCTATACAAATTTGAATTCAAATGAAATGAGTACAGTTCACACATATGTGGCACTGACCAATTACTAATCACGATAAAAAGTATGAAAGTATGAAAGGCCCATGAGAGCAAACTGCAAAAACAGAAACTAAAATCAAATTGACCAAAATAAGATACTCTGGTATTAGAAGCAGCAATCCAGAATGAGAACTGATAGTAAGAGTGCTAAACATAATTATCAGCTATCCACTGGAAGGAACCAGCTGTAATCTAAATGAAATTCAGTCAACCAACAAGAAGGTGCAATGGTCAGATATAATGTTGTTGTATTGCAAATTGATGCTTTAAGAGGTATGGTAACTTTTTCTCGTCATAGTAAAAATTCTCCCAATGCAGAAATATTAGAAAACGTAGTATATTAATGTAATTTAATATATTTATGTATCGCTTTGAAGCAGCTGAGGATGATCTTTAAACTCTGAAAAAAGCAATATGAATTGAGGTGGATACAATCTCAGCCAGACAGCTCTGAACAGCAGCAGTGACTTTTATCAGTGTGCTGAATGAATCCAAGTGTGCTAGTTACGACAAAGACATGATTCTGCTTTATTTGAGAAAATGTATTTTTCAGCAGGCACTGCCAAGGATTTAAAATTAATAGAGAATTTTTGATTCTCTCCTCTTGAGTTCTCAAGTGAAAAGAGAATAATTCTCTTCCAGCGTGAGGATTTGCAAGACACCAAATTAGCAAGTGTGAAAGAGGGAGCTGTATACTCTGTCCAGTTACAAACTGTGCTTATTTTCCATTCTGTAGTTTAAAAGGAATTAAAATTGGAGGCAAATGCCTTCAGTTTTTGTAAACTTTGAATGCATTCTTATCATAAATAAATTGAAAAACAATTAAAGATGAATTTATTCAAGATTCACAGATCTTCATGGCCAAGAGTGGAGGTATAGATGTGAAACATTGCTTAAAGGGGAGATTTGGCCATGTGAGCTGTTAGAAACTTGGGCTGAATTTTCATAGCACAGTGGACGCGGGCATGCTGACAAATTTGCCAAGGGCATTCATAAATATGAAGGGATTTCACTCCATCGATGTCCAGCTGGTGTGCAACCACCACAAGTGTTTTCTGCTGTTGCTTGCACAGTTTCCTGGCAGCTGCTATGACTCCATCACCCTCAGGCAATCGCAGGTACCAAAGCTGTTCATGCCGCCAGAGAGACTACATGAAAGGCTATTAGGGAACAAGGGCTATCCTTTGAAGAAATGGCTGCTGACGCCCATACGCAACCTTACAATGGAGACACAGGCCGAGATTTTGTTGAGCACCCGACGTCAGGCTCCGTGGCGGTGGGGAGGGGGGTCGAAGATTGCACTGGCTGCGGCCCGCCATGGAGCCCAATGCTGGGATTGCTGGGCCCAATCTTCCCAGCGGCAGTGAGACTCTGTGGCGGCCCGCCCACCGCTCGGCAATGGGACCTGGCTTTAAATATTTAAATAAACTCTATGCATACATTTAACTCCAATTTCCCACAATCTTACCTTGGGTTCTGGATCTTCATTACGACAGGCAGAACTTACGCACCTTCACTTTCCCAACCAGGGAAAGCTGCTGCCACCGAGGTCGGGAAGGGGGTTCAGAGCATTTTTAGTGTAGTTGGGGGTAGGTGGGGGGGGGAATCAATGTTGCATTTTTAGTGTAGGGTGGGTGGAAAGGGGTGACCTCTGAACTTTGTGCAGTTCTGGTGGGAAGAGGGGTCAACTCTGCAATTTCAGTGTATTGTGGGGGGAGGGGGAAACAGGCCAAACATTTATTTTTAGTTTAGTTGGGTGGGGGGATGGGGTCAACTGTCATCTGTCAAAGCAGGCTTGTCAGCCCTATACAAATGGCGGCAGCACCTGCGCAGAAACAGGTGACCCTGTTGACGGCTTTGCCGAGGCCATCCCTGCCATGTGATTGGGGGGGGGAGCGGCCACTCTGTATATTATAATGAGCCGCCTTGTGCTAGATCGTGGTGGCATGACAACGCGTAGCCTGCACATGCGGGCCGCCATTTTTTCACCCGCCACCGCTCCCTGCAGCAGTAAATTAGAATCTGGCCCACAGAGGGGCTACAAATTCTGCTATGTCAGCACAGGGGCCTCTTTAGAGCAGGCCATCGAACTCCTGAAGATGCGGTTCTGGTGCCTTGACCAATCGGGGGGGTGCCCTCCAGTATACTCCCTCAAGGGTTTCTCGCATTGTGGTGGGTGGTATGATGCGCTCTTCATAACATGACCCTCCAGAGAGGTGTGGACCTTGAAGAGGGAGGCTGTGGAGGTGCAGCGCACTTTATCGGAGGAGAAGGAAGAAGTAGTGGAGCATGGTGATGGTGTGTTGCAAGGCCTTCCACAGGTTCGGCTGAAGCATCAAACCGTTGACCAGGATGGCAGGGAAGCTCGGGCCGCGATAATGCAGGCACACTTCTCCTGAGGACATCTCATTCTGGAAGGCATTTGGCTCAGAAACTCACCTTTTTCACATGATCCCGACACTTTTTCCCCATAATGCCTGGAAGACAAATTGCCACGAGCCACACAATTTCACCGATGACCCACCTTTGCATCACACCCCCACTTTATCATTCTTTTTTTTTAGAACATTACAGCGCAGTACAGGCCCTTCGGCCCTCGATGTTGCGCCGACCATCTGACCTACACTATTCCATTTTCATCCATATGTCTATCCAATGACCACTTAAATGTCCTTAAAGTTGGCGAGTCTACTACTGTTGCAGGCAGGGCGTTCCACGCCCCTACTACTCTCTGCGTAAAGAAACTACCTCTGACATCTGTCCTATATCTTTCACCCCTCAACTTAAAGCTATGTCCCCTCGTGTTTGCCATCATCATCCGAGGAAAAAGACTCTCACTATCCACCCTATCTAACCCTCTGATTATCTTGTATGTCTCTATTAAGTCACCTCTCCTCCTTCTCTCTAACGAAAACAACCCCAAGTCCCTCAGCCTTTCCTCGTAAGACCTTCCTTCCATACCAGGCAACATCCTAGTAAATCTCCTCTGCACCCTTTCCAAAGCTTCCACATCCTTCCTATAATGCGGTGACCAGAACTGCACGCAATACTCAAGGTGCGGCCTCACCAGAGTTTTGTACAGCTGCATCATGACCTCGTGGCTCCGAAACTCGATCCCCCTACTAATAAAAGCTAACACACCATATGCCTTCTTAACAGCCCTATTAACCTGGGTAGCAACTTTCAGGGATTTATGTACCTGGACACCAAGATCTCTCTGCTCATCTACACTACCAAGAATCTTCCCATTAGCCCAGTACTCTGCATTGCTGTTACTCCTTCCAAAGTGAATCACCTCACACTTCTCCGCATTAAACTCCATTTGCCATCTCTCAGCCCAGCTCTGCAGCCTATCTATGTCCCTCTGTACCCTACAACACCCTTCGACACTATCCACAACTCCACCGACCTTCGTGTCATCTGCAAATTTACTAACCCACCCTTCTACACCCTCATCCAGGTCATTTATAAAAATGACAAACAGCAGTGGCCCCAAAACAGAACCTTGCGGTACACCACTAGTAACTAAACTCCAGGATGAACATTTGCCATCAACCACCACCCTCTGTCTTCTTTCAGCTAGCCAATTTCTGATCCAAAGCTCTAAATCACCTTCAACCCCATACTTCTGTATTTTCTGCAATAGCCTACCGTGGGGAACCTTATCAAACGCCTTACTGAAATCCATATACACCACATTCACAGCTTTACCCTTATCCACTTGTTTGGTCACCTTCTCGAAAAACTCAATAAGGTTTGTGAGGCACGACCTACCTTTCACAAAACCGTGCTGACTATCGCAAATGAACTTATTCTTTTCAAGATGATTATAAATCCTATCTCTTATAACCTTTTCCAACATTTTACCCACAACCGAAGTAAGGCTCACAGGTCTATAATTACCAGGGCTGTCTCTACTCCCCTTCTTGAACAAGGGGACAACATTTGCTATCCTCCAGTCTTCCGGCACTACTCCTGTCGACAATGACGACATAAAGATCAACAACAACGGCTCTGCAATCTCCTCCCTGGCTTCCCAGAGAATCCTAGAATAAATCCCATCTGGCCCAGGGGACTTATCTATTTTCACTCTTTCCAAAGTTGCTAACACCTCCTCCTTGTGAATCTCAATCCCATCTGGCCTAGTAGGCTGTATCTCAGTAATCTCCTCGGCAACATTTTCTTTCTCTACTGTAAATACTGACGAAAAATATTCATTTAACGCTTCCCCTATCTCCTCTGATTCCGCACACAACTTCCCACTACTATCCTTGATTGGCCCTGTTCTAACTCTTATCATTCTTTTATTCCTGATATACCTATAGAAAGCCTTAGGGTTTTCTTTGATCCTATCCGCCAATGACTTCTCGTGTCCTCTCCTTGCTCTTCTTAGCCCTCCCTTTAGATCCTTCCTGGCTAGCTTGTAACTCTCAAGCGCCCTAACTGAGCCTTCACGTCTCATCCTAACATAAGCCGCCCTCTTCCTCTTGACAAGTGCTTCAACTTCTTGAGCAAACCACGGCTCCCTCGCTCGACAACTTCCTCCCTGCCTGACAGGTACATACTTATCAAGGACACGCATTAGCTGCTCCTTGAATAAGCTCCACATTTCGTTTGTGCCCATCCCCTGCAGTTTCCTTCCCCATCCTACACATCCTAAATCTTGCCTAATCGCGTCGTAATTTCCTTTCCCCCAGCTATAATTCTTGCCCTGCGGTATATACCTGTCCCTGCCCATCGCTAAGGTAAACCTAACCGAATTGTGATCACTATCGCCAAAGTGCTCACCTACATCTAAATCGAACACCTGGCCGGGTTCATTACCCAGTACCAAATCCAATGTGGCATCGCCCCTAGTTGGCCTGTCCACATACTGTGTCAGAAAACCCTCCTGCACACACTGGACAAAAACAGACCCATCTAAAGTACTCGAACTATAGTATTTCCAGTCAATATTTGGAAAGTTAAAGTCCCCCATAACCACTACCCTGTTACTCTCGCTCCTGTCGAGAATCATCTTCGCTATCCTTTCCTCTACATCTCTGGAACTATTCGGAGGTCTATAGAAAACTCCCAACAGGGTGACCTCTCCTCTCCTGTTTCTAACCTCGGCCCATACTACCTCAGTAGACGGGTCCTCAAACGTCCTTTCTGCCGCTGTAATACTTTCCTTGATTAACAATGCCACCCCCCCCCACTCTTTTACCCTCTTCTCTGTTCTTACTGAAACATCTAAATCCCGGAACCTGCAACATCCATTCCTGCCCCTGCTCTACCCATGTCTCTGAAATGGCCACAACATCAGGATCCCAGGTACCAACCCATGCTGCAAGCTCACCCACCTTATTCCAGATGCTCCTGGCGTTGAAGTAGACACACTTTAAACCAAGTTCTTGCTTGCCAGTGCCCTCTTGCGTCCCTGTAACCTTATCCCCTACCTCACTACTCTGGTGCCTTAATGCCATCAACACATAGGAATCACGGACGTCTGGGTTCAGTCATCAACCATTTCATTATTCAGAGTCGTTATCACTGAACACAACCATTAGCCACCCAAGTTCACCACAAAGTGAAACTACTGTTGCGGCACCTTCTGCTTGCAGCCGCTCCTACAGGATGCTCCCCCTATGGCTAAGGTAGACTGCTCATGTGTGTGCGCCTGCAACTGAGATACCCGTGGCAGCTGTCCTCGGTGTTGTGGTGCCGCTGGGGGCACCACCATGGGCTGCCCCACCTACATCGATGCAGGGGCAGCTTAGTTCACAGGGCCTTGCTGTATATATGCTGCCTCAGTCAGAGGGTCCAATGAGTGTGGCTGCCGATGACAGTGCCCTGTGAGGGGTGGCCCCCTCAAGTCATCGCTGATCCTTTCATGGTGCGCACGTACATCAGAGGAAACCACCAGCTGGGGTGCAACTGGCATCCCCGCCATGCATCTTTGCGCAATCAGTGCCACTGACCAGTCAACGCTACAGAATGTGGTGTGCTTTCTGTGCATGTCAGTGTGCTGTTAGGAACATAGGAACAGGAGTAGGCCATCCAGCCCATTGAGCCTGCTCCGCCATTCAACTAGATCACGGCTGATCATCTACCTCAACACCACCTTCCAGGACTATCTCCATATCTGTTGATGTCATTAGTATCCAGAAATCTATATATTTCCGTCTTGAACAGGCTCAATGACTGAGCCTCCACGGTCCTCGAGGGTAGAGAATTCCAAAGCTTCACCACCCTCTGAGTCAAGAAATTCCTCCTCATCTCAATCTTAAATGGCCTGCCCCTTATTTTGAGATACATTCCCTTGGTTCTGGACTCACCAGCCAGTGGAAACATCCTATCTACATCCACCCTGGCACGCCCTGTAAGAATTTTGTAAGTTTCAATGAGATCACCTCTCATTCTTCAAAAAGCTAGAGAATGCAGGCCCAGTTTCCTCAATCTTTCCTCATAAGATAATCCTGCCATTCACTCTTCGGGCTGGATTTTATTTTCCTGCTGCCGGGAGCGATGGCGGGTGAAAAAAATGATGGCCCTGTGCTGCCATGCCATCGCGCTCATTTAAATATGCAGGGTGGCCGTTCTCCCCCCCCCCCCCCCCCCCCTCCAATCAGGTGGTGGGGCAGCCTTGGCAACGCCGTGAATGGCATCAGCTGTCTCTGTGCAGGCGTTGGCACCATTTTTAAAGGGCTGCCAGCGTTGCTCAGAGACTGCAGAGCTGAAAAAAATGTGTTTTTTTAACCTTGGCATAAAATATATTTGAAACACCAGTAATTCAAATAAGTTATGTTGGAATATTTTGCAGTATTTGGAACAGAATCTATTTCTTAAAAACAATATTTAGTATTTTCTGTGAGTTGTCTATCATTGGTTTTCTGTCTTTAAACTAGTTAACTTGTGTTCAACATTATCCAGCCAGTCAACCCACAATGCTCATGCACATTTCCCTATGGTTAAAGTGAGTATGCCAGAAGCTAAGATCATCACGAAGATCAAAGCCATCATTTTCAGTCCTGTCAAAAAATCTAGTGTTGCCATCTACTCTGTCCTCTTCCTTGCTGCAAGCTCAAAGTGAACCAGGCTGCACACAACTTTAGTGTTGTGTTTTGAAACTCAATTCAAAGTCATACATATCTATTCATCATCAAGACCACTTACTTTCACCTTTTTGAAGCTTTGCCACTTTCACCCTACCTTAATGGCTACTGGTGCTGTAATTCTTCTTTATATCTTCAACCCCTCTTGATTTTTCAAAACTGCTGTTTGCCAGCTCTCTAGCCTCGATGATCTGTTTTAACTTGAAATTGCCTAAAACTCTGCTGTCTGCATCTTGCACCCACCCCCCACCCCCACCAATGTGTTGGCATGAACTTAAAAACCCCTCCGTGGTGTCACTCCACCTCTTTCCAACTTTGCATCTGCTCCCATCCCTAATTTTTCTCTGACTTTGATGCTACTTCCATTAATGATAGCAGAGCCTTCAACCATTTTTGCCCTATTCTCTGGAAGACCCTCTCCGAAGTATTAGGCAACAGTACTGAAGACCTGTGCTCCAGAACTAGTCGCACCCCTGGCCAAGCTGTTCCAGTACAGCTACAACACTGGCACCTATCTGACAATGTGGAAAATTGCCCAGGTATATCCTGTGCACAAAAACCAGGACAAATCCAACCTGACCAATTACTGCCCATCAGCCTACTCTCGATCATCAGCAAAGTGATGGAAGGTGTCATCGACAGCGACAGCTATCAAGCGGCACTTGCTCAGCAATAACCTGCTCAGTGACACTCAGTTTGGGTTCCGCCAGAGCCACTCAGCTCCTGACCTCATTATAGCCTTGGTCCAAACATGGACAAAAGTGCTGAACTCCGAAGGTGAGGTGAGAGTGACTGCCCTTGACATCAATGCTGCATTTGACCGTCTATGGCATCAAGGATCCCTAGTAAAACTAGAGTCAACGGGAATCAGGGGAAAAACTGTCCACTGGTTGAAGTCATACCTAGCACAAAAGAAGATGGCTGTGGTTGTTG
This sequence comes from Heterodontus francisci, assembly GCF_036365525.1. Taxonomy (NCBI): domain Eukaryota; kingdom Metazoa; phylum Chordata; class Chondrichthyes; order Heterodontiformes; family Heterodontidae; genus Heterodontus; species Heterodontus francisci. The sequence goes on along the minus strand of NC_090372.1, from coordinate 158,888,902 downwards.
GAGGTCAATCATCTCAGTCCCAGTACATCACTGCAGGAGTTCCTCAGGGCCGTGACCTATGCCCAACCATCTTCAGCTGCTTCATCAATGACCTTCCCTCCATCATAAGGTTGGAAGTGGGGATGTTCGCTGATGATTGCACAATGTTCAGCACCATTCGTGACTCCTCAGATACTCAGATGGGTGCAGCTCCAACAACACTCAAGAAGCTTGACACCATCCAGGATAAAGCAGCTCGCTTAATTAGCACCCCATCCAGCACCTTCAACAGTCACTCCCTCCACCACAGATGCACAGCTGCAGCTGTGTGTACCATCTACAAAATGCACTGCAGCAACACACCAAGGCTCCTTAGACAGCACCTTCCAAACCCGTGACGTCTACCAACTAGTAGGACAAGGGCAACAAATGCATGGAAACACCACCACCTGCAATTTCCCCTCCAAGCCACACACCATCCTGACTTGGAACTATATCGCTGTTCCTTCACTGTCTCTGGGTCAAGATCCTGGAACTCCTTTCCTAACAGCACTGTGTGTGTACCTACACCTCAAGGACTGCAGCGGTTCATGAAGGCAGCTCACCACCACCTTCTCAAGGGCAATTAGGGATGGGCAATAAATGCTGGCCTGGCCAGCAATGCCCACATCCCCCAAATGAATAAATAAAAATCCTTCTGCCTTTCCGCTTCTCTTCCTGCTGTTAAAAATCATTTCAAAACACAATTCTTTGACCAAGCTTTCAGGCAGCTTTCCTAACTCTCCCACAATGTCTTTATAACTACTCATAATTCTTCTCTGTGAGATGTTAAAAATATAACTTAAATGCATTTATATCATTTTAGATAATTTATGCAGTTGTAAACAACTCCTTTTACATTCCAGACATTGGCATTTTAGTAGATTGATCGAAATGAATTTAGTCATTTCTCACAGCCTTTATTCCCCAAATTGTTGTGCATTTAGCTGTTTGTCGCAGCAAGTTAATTAGTTAACTCCTGTATTTTTTCTGCCTCTTAACTAAAATTGCAGACCCATATTACAACCCCAGGCTTTTATTAAAAGCAATACCATCAAAATTGAAGACTTTGGTTTTATATTTTTGGCATTCTAGAGCAACTCAAATATATAAAAACTTTATGAAAAAACTGATACTCTGTTTATGAAAAGTCATTTAAATTGCCCAGGTGTTGCATGAAGAAGAACTACTCATAAAGCCTTAGCGAAAACAGTAAAATATTGCATTATTTCTTCAACATCATTGTGGTTCTTCAACTACAATATATGAAAGGAGGATGTCAGCCTGCTCGCCGTACTATTCAATAGGATTTGCATCAACAATTTAAATGCTATATGAAAAGGAAGTGTTACAACCAGGTCAAAAAGGAGTCTAGGGGTTCCCTCTCAGCCTTTGCCTGGTTTAACCATAATAGGTTTTAATTTTTAAACACCATGTTTTTAGCTCCCCCTCAGTGAATCCTTGTTCACTTCTTTCCAATTGCAAGGCAAATAAATCAATTCAGACAGGTTTTCTTAGATTTAAACAAGAAAGATGGAAGTTTATTCATCTTATCTCTAATTTGGTTAATGAATATGAATATGCGATAAACACACACACAGATAGAGGCAGAAAAATTAGAAAGAATAAAGGGGAAAAGTTTGAGGCAATAGCTGGGTGTATTTACAGTCGTTTGAGTTCAATGTGGAGTCTTTGGTTGCCGGTAAGTCTTGCTGTTCATTGGGGCCCAGTGCACTCTTTAACCTGTTTCAATGTAAGAGTATTTTCTGGCTTGAGGTTTAAGTGACTTCACTGGGTCTGGAGGCTTGTGAAAAAGTGAGAGAGAACCAGCCAGGAGAGAAGCTGTCTTGTTCCAGGTTCGGTTGCAATCTGCAGTCTGTCTTCAAACTGTCCTGTCTAGTTCAAGAAGCCTGGACCAGCAGGTTTGTCTTGTGACTAGCTGGTTTGTCATGTGACCAGCTCGTTTAACCACTCCTGCGTTTGTGGATTCTATCATCTTAGCAGACCCTGGAATGCGAGCTTCCTTACACCTTCAGTGTCTGGTGATCAAAATCCATTTGGGTTAGTTGGACCAGGGAGTAGTTGCTTTGTCTCCACAAGGACCATCTCTTAGTATGCAAATGTCCTCCAGCCAAATATCTGGTGATCTCTTTAAACAAGTCATTTCTTTACTCCAACAACTGTTTAAAATTAATGCTCATATGATGAAATTAATATGCCTCATTCTTGGCAGGTCTTCATGAAAGAAGAAAAATATATTCTGAAATTCTTACATTCTTGGCGTCATCTGTTTCAAGGTCGTGATCTTTTGTTGTAATAGGGAAATATTAGTTCAAACAGTATCATTGTCTTTTCATGACTACACATTTTAATAGTACAATCCTCACTGTAGAAAGCGGGTCCTTTGGTGTCATCAACAACAACTTATATTTATATAGCGCCTTTAACATAATAAAACACCCCAAGGCACTTCATAGAAGTATTATAAAACAAAATATGACACCAAGCCGCATAAGGAGATATTCAGTCAAATGACCAAAAGCTTGGTCAAAGATGTAGGTTTTAAGGAGTGTATTAAAGGAGGATAATGAGGTAGAGAGGCAAAGAGGTATAGGGAGGGTATTCCAGAGCTTAGGACCTAGGCAACTGAAGGCACAGCCACCAATGGTGGAGCGGTTGAAATTGGGGGTACACAAGAGGCCAGAATTAGAGGTGTGCATATATCTCGGAGGGTTGTGGGACTGGACGAGAATACAGGGATTGGGAGAAGTGAGGCCATGGAGGGATTTGAAAAGCAGGATGAGAATTTTAAAATCAAGACGTTGCTTGACTGAGAACCAAAGTAGGTCAGCGAACATTGGGGTGATAGGGAAAAGGGACTTGGTGCAAGTTAAAACACAGACAGCAGAGTTTTGGATGACCTCAAGTTTACAGAGAGTAGAATGTGAGAGACTAGCTAGGAGCACATTGGAGTACTCCATGATCAATTGGCAGATATCCATTCACCAAAATCAGGAATCAGGAGACAGTCTGCGATCCCCAACTGTTTTATTCTCACTCCACGTACCCGTACCAGTACCAGTACCAGTACCAGTACCAGTACCAGTACCAGTACCAGTACCAGTACCAGTACCAGTACCAGTACCAGTACCAGTACCAGTACCAGTTTCCACTCTTCCCTTCTGGACTAACTCCTTGTCCAGAAGTAACTCCCCTAACTGTGGAAAACCCAGCCCTTAAATACAAGCTGCAATGAGCATCACCTGCTCTCTATTAACTCTGAAATAAGTCCAGGTTAATTAAAGGGACCAGCATTTTCAACATTGTCAGTCAAGTTTAGAGGTAACGAGGGCAGGAATGAGGGTTTCAGCAGCAGATGAGCTGAGGCAGGGGTTAAATCGGGTGATGTTACATAGGTGGAAGTAGGCAGTCTTTTGATGGCGTGAATGTAAGGTTGGAAGTTTATCTCGGGGTCAACTATGACACCAAGGCTGCGAACCAACTAGTTTAATCTCAGGTAGGGGGTGGAGTCAGTGGCTCGGGAACGGACTTTGAAGCGGGGACCAAAACAATGACTTCAGTCTTCCCAATATTTAATTGGAGAAAATTTCTGTTCATCTAGCACTGGATGTTGGATAAGCATTCTGATAATTTAGCAACAGTGGTCAACACAATTTGTTCACTACACAGAGTGGCCAGTGTAATCAAAACAATTGTGAGTTTTTATACCGACATGGTGCTCAACAAGCTGGCAAGAAGGGATTTAATAACTTTTGATCTGATTAATGCACATGTTGCATTGGTGAAGCTGTAGTCTGTTGGTCTCCACCATTGATATTCTGAAACACATGACACTTTATATATCACAGTTAAAATAGGTATTACAGTTAAAATAGGTACAAGGGCAGATTTAGCTTGACAATTTATTTTGACATCAGACACTTACTGCTGTCCAAACCATTCTCAGTGCTTATCAATGGGAATAACATATGTTTCCTTACTGTTTAGTAGAGGAATTAGAGCAGATAACATTGTACATTCTCAGTCAAATTGGGATATCGAATCTCTTTGTCTTTGTGAATGCAACTAAAGGCAGTAGGGTTACACTTTCCAAACTGGATTTAATGGACACCCAGAGACAGACCAGGAGGTGAGAGGTCCCAAAGAATTGCAACGGGAGGCAGGGGGCAGATGGACTGTCGCCTTCCTGTCACAACACGCTTAAGTCGGAGACGGGAAAGGCCGAAGACAGCCTTTTTTCTCACCTGGCGGCAGGAACCACACTGACATGACTAAATGCAGCCCTCCACCTGCCTCTTAGTTGAGAACAGTGCAAACAGCTCATTGATATGGGCCAAAATCTCTTTCAGCTGTTTGCACTGTTAACTGTTAACTGCGGGGACAGTAGCAACTTCATGCAGCTTCAGTAAATTGATGTGTTGATCGCAAGAGCAAGTCAGATTTTGCAGTCAGCGGCGAACAAACGGCGCCAGCCTTTCATTAGACTTACACTTGCCTATAGACTTTCTATGGAATTTTGCACTGAAATGTACTGTAAATTAGAGAGCCCAAATTGTGTGGTGCCCTCTACAGGAGATCTGGGGCCTGTATGAACAAGGTAACTAACTATGTAGCTCCCAAACCAATCAGATTGAATAATTGTAATGAGCAGCACAGAGTCTGAACCAGGAAGTGTTGGTTTGAATATTGAATTCAAGGTAAAAATTATGTATAGAAAGCAAAATTACAAGACAGAAAGATTGGATTGGGATAGAGATAAAAGAGACAGAAAGAAAAGTAAAAAACTATATATACTTTTAAAAAATCTGCAACAATAATTAATATCTGAAAGAATGAGACTCCACGCTTGTAAAAATTCATTTTCAGTGCCCGGGAGGTTGTTTGGCAATAATTAAGACTTAGCATGCCATTAAAAATTTGCTTACATTGGAATGGACAAGCCCTAAATTTTTCTGGCATGTAATAATGGATATCTATTATGTAAATACAGCAACTTCATGGTGTCTAAGTATTTGAATACTGAGTCTCTTAACATGTTACCAGCATGGCGAAACTTCTGGAGGAGCGGGGCAGCACTTTTAGCCTCACTACTATTTTTACCGCAAAATTCAGGCCAATGTCTTGGTTCTATTTATATCTCTGTGGTTCTGTTTATGGCTCTGTTTATGTTGCACAGAGATGTTGATTGGAAGCAGCCATGATGAAATCAGTCTTTTAGAAGTCACTATGATTTAACCTGGTACTGTAACTAAATTTCTCAACAATGCAAATAGGCATTTGTCTTAGCTGAATAAGTATGTAGGGAAGTGAACTTACTCCCATTATTAAATACTTGTAAAAATGTCTTCCAACCAGTCCCTTGCTGAATCAAAATTTTTGGAGCATGTGATTGGTTATGCGATTTTGTACCTCATTTTCTGACACCCAAATGGGGTTTCTCTAAATCTTGCTATGCTCTAAGCCATGAGGTTCCTCTCCAAAAGGCATCTGTTAATTCTCCGATAATGATCAGGCAGTATTAGCGTGTATTTTATATTGCATTCAATTAGTTTTAAGCAATTCCTGCAAATGTAACTTTAAGATGCAGTTGTAGATTATATGTCATGAAAGGATGCACACTATGTAGCTGGCATTTGTGGATTTAGTGGGAACCAAAACATCACACTGTGATGGTGCATCTGGAAAAGAATTATTAACTTGTGGCTTGAGCAATACGATCTGTGGGATCCAAATTGAATTTTTCTAAACAGCTCCCATACCCAATTTTGGCTTGATTGCATTAACTTTAGATTTACTATGGTTATTCGTCAAAAAGGAAATGGAATTAAATTCTCTTTCCAACACATGAATAGTAAGCAGCACTTGAAGCAGTTAAGAGATGTACTGTGTAACGCTTGGCATAGAAGCTTCTGATCATCAATTGGAGACTATTTTTCAAAATGCCATTTTTATTTCAAAAAACATACTCAGCCTTTAATTGGAAGAGCTGTTCACAAGAAATTTACAGATGGCAGACAACAGTGAATGAAGATATTAAACATTGCAGAGATTACACAGATGAGCAAGACTAATTCCAACAATAAAGGAAAGGATCTATGAGGAAAGATTAAGGATGATCCTTTCCAATTTAGAAAGGAAAGTCTGACCTATGCAGGTTGTTACAACCAAGGCGGGAGTAAGGCACAGTCCCACTACTCCACAGGTCATAACATATCAAATAAAGTTTCCCACTGACTGAAGACTAGCCAAATTAAATACTGTATTCCCCCCCCAGAATAAAACACACCAAACCAGGTTTCTTTAAACAACAACAACATTAACTATTTATTAGAAAAAAATGATAATTCTTAACTACTAATGAGATAAATCTATACATGAAAAAACTCTTATTCTCTTAACTCTCATGCACACAGACATACATTCAAAAAGAAACGGTTAACTGGTTTCAAAAGGTTTTTTTGGATTATAGCTGTTTATTAGGAATAGAAGAAATAATAAAAAATAATTGAAGTTCACGTTCTAGTAGGATGTTTTTGGTATGGTGAGGTGTCCTAGAGTCACATAGTTGGATGCCACTCAAAGTCTCACCAGGTGAGGTTGATGAGCAGTCTGTGATGGGTAGGTTCACAGCAATTTAACTGCAGCAGGCATCACATAGGTCTTCCATCAGGGGTGTAGCAACAGGTCTGATTGGGTTTTGAAGCAGCAGTCTAGCAGTAGAAGAATTCTTCAGATTTCAGATTTTTCTTAGAACACAAGAGGCAGCAGGAATCTCACTAGATGCAGAAATTCTTTAGAGATTGGATGGGTCAACAGGAATCTGCCACCTTTCAAATGCAGGATTCCTTTGCAAGTCTCCTTTACAGAGAGAGGTAACACTTTTCTGGATCTTTTCTCTGTTGCTCCAGGCAGGTCAAGAAAAGATTTCAAAATGCCTGCTCTTTGTCCAATTCGCAGGCTTTTAAAGCGTCCAAAGTAAAAAAAACCTTTCTGAATATGGTCACTCCAGACATAGTGTCTCCCCCTAGTTAGTCAAGCTGTTCTGAAGAAAGTTCAAACCCCTGTGATTTCCTTGAAACTGCTGACCTTCCTGACCTTTTACAAGTTTAACTTCCTTTCAAAACACTAATAAAGTTTAACTCTTTATTCTGAACTTCCTTTCAAACTATTGCTGGAATTCCAATTATTTTTGCAGGTGTCTTTCACTGAGCAACATCCTTTTCTCAGTTTTTTGAAACACAAAGAAGTCTAAGATTTTAGTAGAAAAAATAAAAGCTTTTGTGACAAGGGGGTATAGAATAACAAGTGGCATAGGTAAGGCAATCAAGGAATATTACTTCAATTAAGGGAATACATTAAAATACATTAAATTTGAAACTGTCATCATTTGGGTTTTCCAGTACAGCTGGGTGCTACAATGGAGCACTGGAAAGGTTAGTTCTGTTGGGCTGAATCATATTTTCTCATCCTTGGCTTCTGTTATTATCTTGGCATTCTAGTTTGCCTTGAACAAAGTTTTCATGGAGTTTCATATTCTTAAGTCCTGAAAAGCGTAATGAAAAGGGCCTGTGTTTGATTTAAATTATTAATCTCTTATAAGCAGGTTGAATGTGATCTATTTAGGTGCAGATGATTTTATAATAGATGGATCACATCAAAGTGCTACGTGAAGCAATAAACTCAAAGAAACAAGCATCTGTATTCAGGCCAACAGTGGACTATGTACAGAATAGTTTAAATCGTGTGATCTTCAAGCAGAAACTTCTGTTTTGAATACTGTGCTGTTTTGACTCTTCCAGTGAAATGCTATTAAGAGTCAAATGGAGCTGTTATCTGCTATATCACTTGTTGCAAAGTTCATCCTTTTATTTACAGTGGGGATCCTTAAGATAGGTGGTCATTAAACCTTTTCCTAAAGTGTACCAGATAATTTGGAGAAGAATGTTTTATGTGTTTGAAAAATGAGATCTGATTGCCAAGTCTAACCTTTGTGATAAAGCACAAAACAGGGATGATAAAATGTTCATTGATCATGCACTGAAACCCTTTGATTGTTGATATTTTCTCAAACTTGTAGAATATTTAGTGTAGCTCAGTTGAAATGATGGCACAGTGTGCAATGGAAAGAAGAATTTATCATATTCTCGGAAATCTTGCTTTTAAAATATAGTATAAGCACTCGTGTACAGAGTTCTATTTTTACTGGCCAGTACTGACAACATAAGTCATCCACCAGCTCCTCATCACTGTTCGAAGCTACCAGGCTCAAACCAATACCTGCATTATTACCTAACTTTTTGTTAAGAAAAGAACCTAAAAGCTCACTCACTTAAAAGAAAACATGAATGTTTACATTGTTTGATTGTTGACCTCCTTGAAGTACATTGTTACTTGGTTCTATCCTGATTAGTACCCAATATTCTGTGTCTGGAAAAAATGCTGCCAGATAGTTAACATCCGCAGGACTGTGTTCTTTTTGGTTCTGCCATTTAATTGCTTGAATAGGAACTGTAGGTTTGTGATTGGAATGAGGTCTGTTAACTATAAAATGTTATTGCTTAAATTGTTAGGGGTATGCGTGTGTATTTTTCATGTATATATATATATTTTATATGCTAATACATGGGAGCATTGCTGCCTAGTGGTATTCATTTGGAGGAGGTCTGTGATGGTGTTCAGGAAACCTTTGCATCAGGAAGTGATCCTGTGGGTATGACTTCAAAAGATCAACAATCTTCAAAAGGACTCCAAAATGAGCACACAGAGTCAACCCCATGGAGGCCACATTAACTTGCAAAGATCTTATTCATCTTCCATTGTTGAGCTTTCTGTTTTTGGTTACAAAGGTTGCAGAACTGAGCTTGTTTTTGTAAAGTGAATCTAAAGGGTCCAAGCTTCCCATGTGCCTTTTTGCATATCTCTTCCTGTGATAATGTTGCGTACAGCTTGAATACAAAATAGACTTCATTTGGCACTCCTAATATAGGTAGTGCAAAATGCATGACTATTTATTGCTTTGCAGTGTTTAGAATACTTTAAATGGAAATAAAACTGAAGTATTTTAAAATTGTACAACAATGGCAGTAATATCAGCTTTTGATTGTCCCAACTGTTGCAATTTAATGGAAAATGAGTGATAATCTTGGAATGATGGATGATTCATTTTGATACACATTCTAATAAAAGGATGTGATTGAAGTTGTACATTTGAAGAAATGGATTAATGTGATTATATTAGAAATTAACAATATGCCAAGTGTGATACGTGTTTATATAGGTAAAGGAATAGATTGATGCTGTAAGTTTCAATTTCTTGGAAACTGCTGAAGTTTTTGTTTCTCTAGAAAAAATTAGTGGAATGATTTTTCCTAGGTGATGACAGCTGTACCTAGCCCAGAAAGGGGCCATGGTCAGATGAGACCTAGTGGGAGAACAACTGTGTAGATATTGAAAAGAACTATACTACAAAGCTGTGCTAGGCTCTTCATTTAACTTGCCTAAGGTTGCTTGCTGAAATACATAAATGAATTAGTGTGTAGAAGTAGAATAGAAGTTACTTTAGTGAATCACTCCATGGTTCAACAGCTTGATAAGAAACATGGACACTGGAGACTGAATGGCCATATATGAGCAGCTCATTAACAGGCCTTATGAACAACTTCAGACATAAATAACTGATAGCAGAACAGATACAAATAATGGAACATCTACAAGTTAGCTTTGAAGGCCAGAGGTAGAATGTTTCTGGAAGGTTGAAGCTGATCAGGGAGAAGCTGATCAGCCTAGGCTGCGATAAGGAAATGGATGATGTAAGGCCTAGGCCTGATTGATCAAGGATAGAAGGGACGTGTGAAGGCTCAAAAAGTTAATGGCAGGTGACTGACATTAACGGCGGGCTTCTTAATCCAAGGTTTATAACAAAGAACTCGACGTTTTATAGGGTATTTTGTAATAAATTAAGTCTTTATAGGGTGAAAAGGCCTTGCCAACAATCCATCCAGGTCCACCCTTGAAAAAGGATATAAAGTAAGAGACTGTGGGAGACCTCAGTACAGTAGGCAGTGGATAGACTCTCCTTAAGGTAGTTCCATGCTAACACTCTTGTGTAGTCTCAGAAGCTATAAAGACATGAGGCACCAAGAAGAAAAGAGAAAGAAGAAAGAAGGAGCTGTTTGCTCATGCCAGCCGTCCTGCCCGATCTGCAGCAGTATTTGTTACTTGTCACAGTTGTATGTGTTTGCTGCATAACTAGTATGTTATATTCCATCTTAAACTCTGATTAAACTCAACATACCCACCATTTTGGTTGCAGTCAATCCTGATTGATTAGATAATTGATAACATAACCATCTTTCAAAGATTAAAATCAGGTACAATTAGATGCATTATGGAAGGAGATACAGGCACTAGGTGGGTCAATTTTAATTTTTCCAAAGTTCGCATTAATGGAGCTGCAACAGCCTCAAAATACCATTCAAGGGCTGGAATTTTATGTTGGGTGGGAGGCCCCATCCACTGGCTAAAGAGTCGGGAGCAAGCCGGCCTCTGCTGGGCCTGGGGAGCCACACTGGAATTTTCTGCTCTCCAGACTCTTAATTGGCCTTGGGACTTCCACCTCCTTGAGGCATAAAGTCCCACCTAATGGAGCTGCCAGCCAATCAGCAGGCCAGCAGCTCTTGGTCCCGGCAGCTCCGTCGGGAGTGGTGGCCACTGCTGGGACTACACCCAGTCATCGGAAGCAAGAAAGGAATATGCTCCCGAAAGAAGGTAAGTTTCTGGGGCCTCGCCGGGAACAATCGGCTGGGCCCCGGTGAGTCATGGCGGGGTGGGGGGGGTGGTGTCGGTTGTGAGTGGGGGGTTGGGGTGAGGGTTGTGCAGTGGGGGCAGTTGGAGCTTTGGGGGCAGCCCTCCGTGGGGCACAGGGTGCCCAATCAGGAGGGCACCCCCAGCCAGCAGGAAGGCTGCCAGGTTTTACCTGACGGTGTTCTTGGTGCTTTTGCCGTCCGGCTGCCATGGGCAAAATACAGCAGTGGTGGGAGGAGTCCCTTAAGTGCCAGTTAATTGACCACGTAAGGGCCTTGATTGACCTGGGTCGGGCGGGCCGTTTCTTGCCACTGCCATCCCGCGTAAAATTGCAGTGGGAGTGGGAGGGGGTCAGGAACAGCAACCACCACTCCCCCCCAACCTTCCACTCAATTTTATGGCCCCCCGGCCACCAGCCAATGTTGGGTTGACAAATGGAAGGTAACATATGTACCACAAAAATGCCAGGTAATGACCAGTTTCAACAAGGCTGTCCTGTTGACTTTCAGCACCACCACCCTCACCATGTCCTCCACCATTGGTATTCGCCATATCAACATGGTGGCAATGAGAACAGGATGGAAGGTTGTTTTTTCTGCAATGAGTGGCTGATCTCTTAACCTCCTCAAAGCCTATCCACCATGAACAACACTCAATCCAGGACTGAAATGCTCACCACATTCCTAAATTGGTGCAGCAACAGTATTCAAGATGCTTGACAGCATCCAGGTCAATATAATCTGCTTAATCAGTGTCCCCGAATGCTGAGTTCAGTATATACTTTACCAATGGCTACCATACACATGATATACAGGAACTACAGCAAATAACCAAGATTACTTTGATAGCACTTGTTGCGACTTCTGCCACCAAGAAGGACAAGAGTACCAATGTCATGGGAACAGTGACTTCCAAGGTCCCTCCAAGTTATGCATAATCTTGGCTGGGATATATATTGATGTTCCCATATTGCTGCTGGGATAATATCCTGGAATCCCTTAGCACCATTGTGGGAGCACTAGCGTCACCTGGACTAGAGTAATTAGAGGAGAAGCCCCATCACCACCTTCTCAGAGCAACTAGGATTGGAAATAAATGTAGGTTTGCCAGCATCACTCAGACCTCAAGAACTTTTTTTGTATCGTTTACAGGCCTTTACAGGCTTACAGGGTTTACTGTGGCCATCATGAGAGAGTTCTACACATATCCATATCTACACATGTCTAGCTTTCTGCATCACCGAGGGTAGCATCTAATTTCTCAATGTTAATAAGCCCCAGTAGTGTGTTTAACAAAGATCCAACAGGTTTCCCTAGCACTTGTGTAACGTTGCTTCACACCAAGCTGGAGGTCATACTCCTGAAGGAAATGCTGCAGCTCTTGATTCAGAAGTCAGTTCATGACTTGATTTCTGAGTTATACTGTCACTTTTGCTTCTGTGTGCAACCAAAGCTATTTAATACCTACATGTTAGGATAACAGTCATGAGTAGATGGATGCCTGAGTAATATCTCAAAATATCTCAAAAGCAACGAGAAAAGAAGCAAATATGATTATCTAAGTTAGTGATAATAGTGAATGCAAAAATTGATATGTAGAAGGAATGACAAAATAGACTGTATTTTGGAATAGGAATCCTAACTCAACATTGGCAGATTGGAAGGCAAAACTATAACTGAACAATGGGCTGCCTTTCAAGAGGAGAAAGCTCCAGTACAATGAAGGTACATTGCCACAAGGGGGAAAGGTAGAGCAAACAGATTCAGAGCTTCCTGGATGACAAAAGAGATAAGAGAGTGGGATGGAGCAGAAAAACAGTGCATATGACAGGTGGATAATACAATTGAGAACCAGGCTGAATATAGAATGTCCAGAGGTTAAATGAAAAAATGAAAAAAATAAGAGAAGCAAAGAGTGAATATGAAAAGAGATTCATGGCTAACATAAATTAAACAACCAGTTGCATTTGGGGCAGCAGAGAATATTTAGTTAGCATGGAATTTGCATGTTGAGCTTGGAGTCCTGCTCTCCCCTTGACCCTCTGAATTGTCCCACGTCTCAGGTATGGCTAAACTGTATGTGGGTTAATTTAGGCTGATGGAGATAGTCAGGTTTACATCACAAAATAGGTGTTAGATTTATATGAACTTATACATAAATCCAATATCCTTTATGTACAGAACATAAAATATAATTTTGTAACTTTACAGGCCAAAACGACTGCAGACCAAAGGAACTATCGTCACAACAGAAGGATTCCAGCAATTCCTTGATGAGAGAATAAGTTGAGTTAAAAAAATGTTCAGATTCTATTGGAGGTCTTGAAAAGTAGACTGGAAAATGGCAGTTTCTCCTTGACTTGCCACCTCAGAGGAATGAGATAATATACACATAGCAGGTTTTTGGGCCTTCCTACATCTGCCCTATTTGAGGAATTTTCTTTTGGAATTTTGTTTTGAGTATCTTTGTAAAAAATGTACAGGCGGGAAGACTAATGTAGTGTGTACTTATTATAACCTAAAGCAGCTTATGGCAACTGTTCCTGCATGACTGCAATTCTTTGATCTGTCAATAAACTTCCTTATATCTTTCCTTCATGTCGGGTATGAGTGTACTACAAACATAATGTTAAATTTGGATTCAGCTGCTGGGAGAACTCTGTGGCATTGCTTTTTGACTGACAGTTCAGGTACACCGTCAGTGTTATGGTAGCGGTAACATATGTTGGCGTATCTGTTCAATCATTCATCGACCAGTTAGTTCACATTTCATTTAGTAGTAGCACTGGGATAGAATCTCACAATAACTTTCCACTCCACATGTTACAATTTCAGCAGAATATCATCTTTATTTTTTTCAATTTAATATGAAATGTGTAAACAAGTTAATTGAATCTAGATTACATTCAAAATCACTTACTGTATTTAATTTGCAGAAGCTCAGAAGCTTCTGAGTGAGAATAATTTAAATTTTTTTCTCTTGGTAACTATAATTTATATCAACCTGCATTAAAAATCCAAGGTATTCAGGAATGAATCACAATTATCTTTTGTTTTTAAAGAAAGACAGAACATGCTGTCACGATCAGGTGAGGAGGGGGGGGGGGGGCGCGTCTCAGGCTCCCCTCCCCCCCTTCCTCTTATTTGACAGCAACAGGGTTTATTCCTTTTAAACAGTGATTGTGCTCACCACCTCTGTGAGTGTTTTACCTTTTTACCTTTTCTGTGATCGTGAAAGAACCAATCGGACAGGTTTTCTTGAGTTTAAACAATAAAGAGGTAAGTTTATGATACTTAACACTCTAATTCTGATTTAACAATACAAAAAAATGCTACACATTCACGCACACGTTCACACGAGAATCACACTCACACAAATAGATTACAGAGGGAAAAATAGATTTGGTGGTTGGATTAAAGTCCAGAATAAATGAAACTCAAATACATAGTCTGTGAAGTGGATGATCTGGTAGTTCTCGGCTGAAGCTGTATACTTGAAGTCCTCACTGGTCAAAGTGCACTTTGGCTGGCTTGCTTTGCTCAGGGTTTTCCTGAAGGCAGAATTGTAATTGGCTCTCTTCCCCTGGTCATTGGCTGTAGCAGTCTGTAGGCTTGGAGGGTCCCCCAGCTGCAGATGGTTTTCAAACTTGATGTTTTCTGGGGAGAGAGAAAGAGAGAGAGAGAAAGGGAGGCCTGCAGCCTTCTCTGCTGCTTCCCACACAGTTACTGCTTGTCTCTTCGTCTGCGGAACAACTCACAGTTTCTTCTGAGATGGACAGACGGTCACATGGTTCTCTCAAACCCCTTTGTTTTTAATGAGGTCCCAAGTCTAAAGCACAAAACCTTTCTCAGGTGGGATTGTCAGAATTTTCCCCCTGGAAGGACGGCTCCATTTATGAATGCCTCGCGATGGTTTGGAATGTCCCGCTAATGAGGGTGATCTGGCTAATCTACTCAGTTAACCAAAGCACTGTTCTGGCTGGGCTTCTTGTTAGACTTTTTGTCTCCAGTTCAATCTTTTGGTATTTCAGATGTAAATTGCAGTAATGTAATCTTGGCTGCTAGTTTTTTAAAAGTTACTGCAGGATTTTTTCCATTAAAAGTCTAATGTAAGTTTCCAACAAAGAAATTAATATTTCTCATTTGGCATATAAAGTTTTCTTGACAATGCATTTATAACGACCACACATCCACAGGATGCCACAAAGTGTTTTCCAGGTCATGAATTACTTTGAAATGCAGTAATTTTTGTTATGTAGGCCAATGAAGCAGGCAATTTTGTAAATAGCAAGATCTGACAAACAGCAAGTGAATAACTGACTAGATAATGTTTTTGATAGTGTTAGTCAGAAGAAGACAGCAGAAGAACACCCTGATCCTCCTTGAATATGAAATCTTTTGCATCCACTTGAGCTGGCAGATGGAACCTTATTCTCGCGTCTCATTCAAAAGATTACATTGGACTATCAGCCTACATTCTGTTTTTGTGTCTGTGATAAAGTTTGAACCCACAACTATCAGATTTTTAGGTGAAAGTGCTATTAATGGAGACAAGCTGTCACTTTAGCATTATAAGCCCAGATTTTACAGTTAGCAACGAAGTGGCAGATTTCACCACTGACCACGCTGAAAGATTTGATGGATGGAGTGAGATTTTTAACTTGCTGCAGCATGGCCTGCCAACATGAGGAACAGTGAGGCCCTGCAGTGAGGAGCATTCTGGGTGAAGCCGCTTCGCCTGATGATGTCATGAGCTGAAGATATGCCCTTTCAGGTCAGTCATCAGCTGAAAGGCAGGTAAGTGTTTTATACTGATTTAAAAAACTTTGACATGATTTAATAAACATTCAAAACTTTTAAAATCATTAGAAACTTGAAAATAAATAGGAAAGTGCATTGGACACTCTTTAAAAAGAACTAAGTAAAACACCTATTTACTTATTTGCTTGCTTACAGAAAAGAAGATGGCAGCATAAAAAGAAGGAACAGGTGTCATAATTTTAATGAATAAGACCTCAACACACTTCTCCATAAGGTGGAGGTGAAGAGTCACCATCTTACCAGTAATGATAAGTGTAGTGTCCCCAGAAAAGTTAGCATCTTGGCATGGAAGGATGTCACAAAGACAGTGATTGCTAATAGCACCATTCCACAGACCACAGACCAATGTGGCAAGAAATTGACAGAGGGTGACATATGTTCAGGGGTGGAGGGCAAGGCTAGAATACTTAATTAGTACTTTGTATCTTTATTTGCTAAGGAAGAGGATTCTGACAAAATATCAGTTGAAGCGGAAATGGTAGAGGTATTGGATGGGGTGAAAATAGATAGTCAGGATGTACTGGAAAGGCTGGCTATGCTCAGAGAGGATAGGTTGCCTAGTCCAGATGGCTTGCATCCCTAGTTGCAAAGGAAATGGGGGTGGAGATAGCAGAGAGGCTTGCCATAATCTTCCAATCTTCCCTTGATACAGGGGAGGTGCCAGAGATTTGACAGTGGCAAATGTGATACCCTTATTCAAGAAAGGGTGTAAGGACATTCCTAGTAACTACAGGCTGCTCAGTTTAACATCAGTGTTGGGGAAGTTTTAGAAACAATAATCAGGGGGAAAAAAAGCAACAGGCACTTGAAAAGGTTTGAGTTAATTAAGGATAGCAAATACAGATTTGTAAAAGGCAAATTATGTTTGCCTAATTTAATTTTTTGATGAAGTAGCAGAGAAGGTTGATGATGGGAATGCAATAGATATTGTCTGTATGGCTCTTAGGAAAGCATTTGACAAAGTACCATCAAAAAGGCTGGTTAACGAAATTGAGTCTCATGGAATAGGAGGTCAGAGTCAGTTTGGCTTCAGGACAGAAAACAACGAGTCGTGGTGAATGGTTGCTTTTCAAACTGGAGGATTGTAGACAGTGGTGTTCCTCAAGGGTTAGTGCTGGGACCACTGCTTTTCTGACATATAAAAATGACTTGGATATTGGAATACAGAGCAAAAACTCAAAATTTGCCGATTATACCAAACTTGAAGGTGTAGCAGACAGTGAGGATGATACTAATCAACTGCAACAGGACGTAGATAGGCTAGCAGAATGGGCAAGCACATGGCAGATGAAATTTAATACAGAGAAGTGTGAGGTGGTGCATTTTGACAGAAGGGATAGGGAGAGGCAAAATAGACTAAATAGCACAGTTCTTAAGAGTGAGCAAGGACAAGGGAACCTTGGGGTTGATAAGCATAGATCTTTAAAGGTATCAGAACATACTGAGAAAGTAATTAGCAAAGTATTTGGGATCTTGGACTTCATAAGTGTATCAAGTACAAAAGCAGGGAAGTTATGCTGCACATTTTAAAGCTCTGGCTAGTCCACAACTAGAGTATTGCATCCAGTTCTGGTCACTACACTTTAGGAAGGATGTGAAGGTCCTTGAGAGAATGCAGAGGAGATTTACCAGTATGGTTCTAGGGATGAGGGATTTTAGTTACAAGTTTAAGTTGGAGAAGCTGGTGTTCTTTTCCTCGGAGGAAAGGAGATTGAGGGGATATTTGATAGAGGTGCACAAGATTATGATAGGTTCAGGTAAGGTTAACAAAGAAACGTTGTTCCCATTAGCTGATGGTACAAGGACTAGGGGACATGGATTAAAGGTTTTGGGCAAGTGATACAGGGGAGAATGTGAGAACGCTTTTATGCAGCGCTTGGTAATGACCTGGAACTTGCTGCCTATGAGGATGGTGGAAGCAGAGACAATCAATTCGATGGAAAATTGAAGGAAATAAACTTGCAGGGCTCTGGGGATAGAGCAGGGGAATTCGACTGACTGGATTGCTCTACAGAGAACCAGCATGGGCTCCATGAGCCGCATAGCCTCCTTCTGTGCTGTTATGGCTATGATTTAAAGCAATATGCCAAGGTTTGTAGAGTTATTGGAATTTTTCTCATTTAAGATCTAAAAGTTTATAAAACGAAGATCTTGTTTGTGGGTGGCTGAGCTGATCAGGGTTAGATGAAGTCAAATGTTGGTAAAATTCAGTTGCCTTTGGAGAAAGTCATCACTAAGTGCTTATCTATGATCTCTTAATTGTACCTCATAGAGTGGAGGTGTGAAACTGTTTTCAGTGAATGCTTCCTATCTCCAAACCACCCAACAAGTCTTACCCAAACCATCAAAGAGGTGCAAAGTGATATTTATTTTGCATGTCTGTTTCGAGTAAGATAGCTGATAATGCCCAGGAGCGTTCATTGACTGGGGGTGTTGTGGCCTTTCTGAAGAATGTTGATGAGTATAACGAGAGGGCCAGGCATGGGAAAAATACACTCACGCATACATGAGAGTTATTTTTATAAATTACTGTTTGTGTTATATTTGAGTCTGTTGTTGTATTTACACGTTTAGCCTGTAGTCATTCTAAAGTATTCGAAATAATTTTATTAACATGGACCATTTTAATATTACAACAGTTTACAAAGTAGAAAATAGCTGCTTAACACAAATTGTATTAAAAGTCTTGCACTAATCACCTGAAGTTTACATTGTTCAACAATAACTACCTCAGAAGTCTTGAAATGAGTATTTGCTGTTAAAATAAAATGTGCCTTGTTTCACTTTTCATCCACACTGTTTATTTGTCTGATTTCCTGGGAGGATGGAGAGGGTTTTTGCCAATCTCAATGTCCAAATATATCAGCCACCAGCTGTTCTGCAGCCACACGGGCAGATGCAACCAGGGTTTCCTCAGGTGCTCCAAGGGGCATGGCTTCAGCAACATCCATTTCGGGATCCTCCATTTTGTCCAGTTCTGATGCAATCTGATCTGTGGGGAGAAGGGTCAGTCCTTCCTGCAGGGCAAAGTTGTGCAATGCGCAACAGGCCACCACAATCCTTGCCACTTTAACAGGAAAGTATTGTAAAGTGCCACCTGACCTGTCCAGGCACCGGAAAAGTGATTTCAGCATCCCAATTGTTCTCTCCACCAATTGATGTGTGCACATGTATGTGCGACTGTATTTTTCCCATGCTTCACTATTGGTCCTGCGGTAAGGCGTCATCAGCCACGTTTTTAGTGGGTAACCCTCGTTGCCTAATTGCCACCCAGATCTTTGAGGTTGTGTACGCTTGGAGTGATACAAGTCTGAGTTCCAGAGGATGAAGGCGTCATGACCATTTCCCCAGTGATCTGCATTCACACTCAGGATCCACAGTTGAGCATCATGACCAATCATAACATTCAATCAGTGGAACCACTTCCCGTTAATCTATGCAACAGGTTCATCATCAGATGCCTTCCATAGGATATGGGTTCCATCGATGACCCCAAGCACTTCGGGGAAGCCAACAATCCTGTGAATTGTGATAGGCCTTTCCCTCATCAGTGCTGGACACATGTCAAAGTCAATGAAGTCAGAAGCCCCACAGAAAATAGCAGCCTTGTGAATGTAGACTTTTGCAGTGTTCTGGGTGATCTAATCTTTGCTGACGATGCTGCATTAACATCTCACACTGAAGAGTGTCTGCAGAATCTCATCGACAGGTTTGCGGCTGCTAGCAACGAATTTGGCCTAACCGTCAGCCTCAAGAAAACGAACATCATGGGACAGGACATCAGAAATGCTCCATCCATCAATATCGGCGACCACGCTCTGGAAGTGGTTCAAGAGTTCACCTACCTAGGCTCAACTATCACCAGTAACCTGTCTCTCGATGCAGAAATCAACAAGCGCATGGAAAGGCTTCCACTGCTATGTCCAGTCTGGCCAAGAGAGTGTGGGAAAATGGCGCACTGACACGGAACACAAAAGTCCGAGTGTATCAGGCCTGTGTCCTCAGTACCTTGCTCTATGGCAGCGAGGCCTGGACAACGTATGCCAGCCAAGAGCGACGTCTCAATTCATTCCATCTTCGCTGCCTCCGGAGAATACTTGGCATCAGGTGGCAGGACCGTATCTCCAACACGGAAGTCCTCGAGGCGGCCAACATCCCCAGCTTGTACACACTACTGAGTCAGCAGCGCTTGAGATGGCTTGGCCATGTGAGTCACATGGAAGATGGCAGGATCCCCAAGGACAAATTGTACAGCGAGCTCGCCACTGGTATCAGACCCACCGGCCGTCCATGTCTCCGCTTTAAAGACGTCTGCAAACGCGACATGAAGTCCTGTGACATTGATCACAAGTCGTGGGAGTCAGTTGCCAGCGATCGCCAGAGCTGGCGGGCAGCCATAAAGGCGGGGTTAAAGTGTGGCGTGTCGAAGAGACTTAACAGTTGGCAGGAAAAAAGACAGAAGCGCAAGGGGACAGCCAACTGCGTAACAGCCCTGACAACCAATTTTATCTGCATCACCTGTTGAAGATTCTGTCACTCTAGTATTGGCCTTTATAGCCACTCCAGGCGCTGCTCCACAAAGCACTGACCACCTCCAGGCGCTTACCCATTGTCTCTCGAGACAAGGAGGCCAAAGAAGAAGAAGAATGTATGTCACCAGTATATGAATGAAATGACCCACGCACATAAAAATTCAGTGCTGTAATTACCTTAATGCCACTGATGCAGCAGTGTGGGATCTAGGACGTGGATTGAGGTCCTCCTCTAAGATATCACAGAGATGGCCGAATGACTCCTTACTGAAGTGTAGTCGCCTCATACTCAACTCCTCCAACATCATCTCAAACAACAGCCTCTCCCTGTACACTCTCTAGGGTGGGTAATATTGCTTGCTGATCAGCCAGTGATAATGATGCCTGACTCTTCTTTGTTGGTCCCTGTATTGGGCTGTCGTATAACAGAAATCATACAAACCTGGAGCACACAGTGGAAAAGATATATTTCTCCCTCACAGGCTTAGTCTTTAAGGTATTGCAGTACCTTTTAGAAAGATAGTCTCAGTTACTTTGAAGACATCTCATAATGTTATGTGCACGTAAGACAGGATTTTAAAACATCAAATAATTTTTTAAAAGTCATTTCAATCTTGCTAAAGAGTGCTTTACATTGAAACATCAAAGAAGTCAGATAGATGTTGATTAAAAAGTCACATACATTTTAAAATCTCTTAAAGGTCACTTCAATCTTGTTTAAAAACAGCTCAGATAAATAAAATACATTTAAGAAGTCCAATAAGCCATGCTAAAAAGTTACATATAATTAACAAATAAAATTCAACATTTTAAATGTCTGTACTGTAATGTCTGAAAGTTCTCATGTGCTGCTGCTGGTGCCTTCCTGGACAGAATTAACCCTCCCGAACAGGCTCTTGCACCTGACAGTATCAGCTGTAAGCAAAACCCATGAGAAAATCAGCATTAGATGTGGGCAATAGCCCAAATTCATAAAGTATGGGTCCCAGGCACTTTACAAGGCAGGCCAGATGGACCATCAGCAGAGGCTCCTCTGGAGCGTTTTCTCATGTACCACAATTTCCGTTTTTTGGTGCAAGCATGTGTACATAAGTTGTGATACCATTGTGACCTTCAGTAGCATTGAATGTCTCAATGATCGCCGCTATTGGGCCCGTAAAATCCAGCCCAATATGTACTTGATGAAGTTGAAGGATTTTTTTGCTTTCTGAGCCAGCCCTCTTTTTAAAATTGTTTTTGGTTATTGAATCAAACACTGAAAATCCCTCTAATATTGCAAAACTAATACAGAGATGTTAGGACTATGCCTGTAAAATAGCAATTTTGAATTGAAAACTAATTTTAAATGCCACTTTTGTTAGTCATTTTCCTTCCCTGCTCTCTCTTCCTTCTATATTTAATATATACTGAATATAAGTTTACTTAGTGTGATGACCAGGTGAAAAAGGTATCTAGGGGTCCCTCTCAGCCTTCACTTGCTCTTACCATAACAGGGTTTTACCTTTTAGCACATTGTGTTTTTAACTCCCCCTTGGTGAATCCTTGTTCACCACTTTTCAATTATAAGGCAATGAAACCAGCACAAACAGGTTTCCTTAGGTTTAAAGAAGAAAAGTTGAAATTTATTAAACTTAAACTCTAATTAGGTTAACACCTACGGAAACTAGATGCGCCCACACTAGCATGCATACGCGATACACACATGCAAATAGAGACAGAAAAGAGCAGAAGAAAAATAAAGTGGAAAAGTTTCAGGCAATATCTGAAGAGTTTTTGTTACGGTTCTTCGAGCTCACTGTAGAGTCCTTGATTGTAGGTAGTTCTTGCTTTTCGTTGGGGCCCAGTATTCTTCTTAAACCTTGTTCGCTGTAGGAGACTTTTCTCTCTTGGGGTTCAAGTATCTTCAGTGGATTCAGAGGCTTGTGAGAAAGAGATGGGAGCAGACAGGAGCAATCATCTCAATCCAGGAGCAAACAGTCTTTTTGAATTCAAACTCCCTGTGGCTAGTTCAAAAAAAGCCCTGGAACAGCCAGTTAGTCATGTGACCAGCTGGTCCAATCACTCCTGGAATGTATCACCTTAGCAGTCTCTGGAATGCTCCTCTTACACAAAATACCTTGTGATCAAGGTCCATTGTGGGTTGAATGTGTTCGGGAATGGTTCTTCGTCCTTCTAAGTACTGTCTATTAATATGCAAATGTCTTTTCCAGCCTCAGCTGATCTGTTTAACAAGTCCTTTCCTCACTCCAGCAACAGTTTAAAATCAATGTTCATGACAAAATTAATGTGCCTCATTCTTGGCGGGTGAGGGCCTAGCATGACATTAGTCTTTTTGTTTTTCCCTTGCTTTGACCTTTAATTTGTTTGCTGCTCTGCGAAGATTTCCAAGCACATTTAAATCCTAAAGGATTAATTAAAACAGATTTTTACCTAGAATGAATAGTTGATGAAGACTAGCATAGGCAATAAGAGTACAGTTTTGTGGGTAGTTTAACAGTCTCTTTTGTACATTTTACCAAAAATAAATGGATATAATTCACTTTTTCAGATATATATGGTCATGCAAGCAGGCAGGTTGAAGTGCATTTTTAACAACACCCTCAGGACTGATGAAACAGATATTGGAATGTCTTAATTCTTAAGAAGTTTGAAAAAATAAGTAACATACTATCAGTACTCACTTATGCCCATTATGCCCAAACAGCCTGTGTTGAAACTATAGCTGAAGGTGTTCAGTATTTTAGTCCTATCAGCAGAACCTGGTACTCGAGAGAGGAGAAGCTTTGTATCATGAGGACCTCCTGGAACACGATGAATTCTCTGAGGATGAGGCTTTTCAGGGGGCTGCTGACCAGGTATTTTTTCATTCATGGGATGTGGGCGTCACTGGCTAGGCCAGCATTTGTTGCCCATCCCTACTTGCCCTTGAGAAGGTGGTGGTGAGCTGCCTCTTTGAACCGCTGCAGTCCATGTGGGGAAGGGACACCTACAGTGCTATTAGGAAGGGCGTTCCAGAATTTTGACCCAGTGAAACTGAAGGAACGGCGTTATAGTTCCAAGTTAGGATGGTGAGTGACTTGCAGGTGGTGGTGTTCCCAACCATTTGCTGCCCTTGTCCTTCTAGTTGGTAGAGGTCGTGGGTTTGGAAGGTGCTGTCTAAGGAGCCTTGGTGCACTGCTGCAGCGCATCTTGTAGATGATACACACTGCTGCCACTGTGCGTCGGTGGTGGAGGGAGTGAATATTTGAGGATGGGGTGCCAATCAGTGATGTCCTGGAGCTCAGATGATTGACCTCCAACAACCACAACCATCTTCCTTTGCGCTAGGTATGACTCCAACCAGCAGAGAGTTTTCCCCCTGATTCCCATTGACTTCAGTTTTGCTAGGGCTCCTTGGTGCCTTACTCGGTCAAATGCTGCCTTGATGTCAATGGCAGTCACTGTCACCTCATCTGTTGAGTTCAACTCTTTTGTCCATGTTTGAACCAAGGCTGTAATGAGGTCAGGAGCTGAGTGGCCCTGGTGGAACCCAAACTGAGCATCACTGAGCAGGTTAATGCTAAGCAAGTGCTACTTCATAGCACTGTCGATGACACCTTCCATCACTTTACTCATGATTGAGAGTAGACTGATGGGGCAGTAATTGGTCAGGTTGGACTTGTCCTGCTTTTTGTGTACAGACAGACCTGGACAATTTTCCACATTGCCGGGTAGATACCGGTGTTATAGCTATACTGGAACAGCTTGGCTAGGGGTGTGGCAAGTTCTGGAGCACAGGTCTTCAGTACTATTGCTGGAATGTTGTCACGGCCCATAGCCTTTGCAGTATCCAGTGCCTTCAGTCATTTCTTGATATCATGCAGAGTTGGCTGAATTCTGGCATCAGGGATGCTGGGGACTTCAGGAGGAGGCCGAGATGGATCATCAACTGGGCACTTCTGGTTGAAGATTGTTGTTAATGCTTCAGCCTTTTCTTTTACACTGATGTCCTGGGCTCCCCCATCATAGAGGATGGGGATATTTTTGGAGCCACCTCCTCCAGTTAGTTGTTTAATTGTCCACCACCATTCACGGCTGGATGTGGCAGGATTGCAGAGCTTAGATCTGATCGCATGCTGCTTACGCAGTTTGGCATACAAGTAGTCCTGACTTGTACCTTCACCAGGTTGACACCTCATTTTGAGGTATGCCTGGTGCTGCTCCTGGCATGCCCTCCTGCACTCTTCATTGTTGGTCTCCTGGCTTGATGGTAATGGTAGTGTGAGGGATATGCCGGGCCATGAAGTTACAGATTGTAGTTGAGTACAATTCTGCTGCTGCAGATGGCCCACAGCGCCTCATGGATGCCTAGTTTTGCATTGCTAGATCTGTTCGACATCTATCCCATTTAGCATGGTGGTAGTGCCACACAACACGATGGAGGGTATCCTCAATGTGAAGGTGGGACTTTGTCTCCACAAGGACTGTGCAGTGGTCACTCCTACCAATACTGTCATGGACAGATGCATCTGCGGCAGGCAGATTGGTGAGGACGAGTTCAAGTATGTTTTTCCCTCTTGTTGGTTCCCTCCATATGTTGAAGACACAGAGCACAAAGGCACAATGACCTGCTTGCAAGGGAGGCTCAAGACTCTCTGATTCAGGTAGATTTCTCATAAGCCTTCCTTATATACCTCTGCAAGCAAATATTCTATGGCCGGACTTTTGCGTTGGGCAGGGGGTGGGCAGGGGGGTCTCGCCCACCGGCCAAAAAGTCGGTGGCGAGTCCGCCTCTGCCAGGCTTGTTCGCTCCCCAGGCCTTTAATTGGTCTTGGGCGGGTCCTCCATCTCCTTGAGGCAGGAAGTCCTGCCTAATGGAGCTGCTGGCCAATCAGTGGGCCGGCAGCTTTTAATCCCAGCAGCGCCACAGGGAGTGGTGGCCACTGCTGGGACAATACCCAGCCATTGCAAGCAAGATGAAAGATGGCCCCGGAAGACAGATACGTTTTTAGGGCCTCACTGGAACAATCGGCTGGGCCCCGGCAAGGCAAGGGGTGGGGGGGGGGGGGTAAGTTGGGTGGCGGGGGGAGTTGTTGAACATTGAGGGAGGTTGGGACTTTGGGGCGCCCTCCGTGGGGCACAGGGTGCCCGATGACGACCACCCCCCCCAGCCCGCAAGAGGGCCACCTATTTTTACCCGGCGGAGTTCTTCAGGCTTTTGCTATCTGGCTGCTGAGGGAAAATACCCTCGCTGGTGGGATGAAGCCCATAAGTGCCAATTAATTAGCCCCTAGTAAATTTGCAGCGGGGCCGGGTGGGGGTCGGGAACAGCCCACCCCCCACCTCCCACTGAATTTTATGCCCCCGCCACTAGCCCCCTTGTTTGGAGGCCGTAAAATTCTGGCCGATAGCTCTGTTGCCTGGACCATCTCATTGGATGCAGCATTACATCAGGCTACATCATGGAAAATGCATTGACGTCACGTTGTGTGGTCCTTCTCTTTACCTCCTCTGCAAGAGCCAAAGAACTATTAATGGCCCATTAGTGGATAAATGTAAAGCATTTGTTTTGTATTCCAGCATTTCAAATTTCATAAGAGACAAATAAACAGCAAGGTAACATTGAACAACATACTAAAACCCCATGAAACCCAAGGGCAGCTCGGTGGATTATCTCATGCCATGGTGGACCCCCTGAACTGTCAGCTGAGGTGGAGGCAGGCTGCTTACCTTTCTATTCCATGGCTTTTGATGACACAGGCGGTCAGCCTCTGGGTGTCTGAGGCCTTGAGAGCCTGTGCATATTGGGGGCCTTCTATGTTGGTGCAGAATCTGCCTCTGTTTTCGTGGTTTCATGAGGTGTTGGTGCCTCATTAGAAGGAACGAGGACCTGTCACCCATGTCAGAAATGCCCTGAAAGGAGCTCCCAGTTGCTTTTGGCAGGGGCTTCTCTAGCCTTTCAGGGCACATTTGTCTCTTCCTGCTCAATTGAGGAGTTATAGCACCTGGCAATGACTCTAGTCATCTCCCCTCCCCACTTGCCCATTGCTCCATAGAGCTCATGGAGGAGGTGATGACGTGCGGGTCCATGTGCATCTCCAGCATTCACTGGGTGGTTTGCTGGATGTGGTTTTCCATAAGGGTTCTCACTTTCCCAATGGAGGATGCCATGCATGCACATGCCAGAGACATGGCTGCACTCACAGCCTGGATAACTCCTCCATCATTCGTGCATGGGCGCACAAAGGCTCTGGAAGCTCTACCAAATGTTCATCTCATTCTGCAGCTCTAGTATCTGCTGCCTTGTTGATGACTCCAGAGGCATGTCATCAGCTTGATGCTGAGCATCACCAGGTCCTCCCAAGTTCCTCTGAGTATGAGTGGCTGCACCTGCCCCTGCCTCTGTCAGCTGCTCAGGTGCATGTGTGCTGTGCTCACCAGATTGTGAGCCCTTTGCCACTCGCATAGAACTACCCACCGATGAGAGAGTATCTGTACTGGTGGAGGTTGCGGGGTATGATGTGATGCTGCATCCTCTGAGGTTTCCTAGTTCCTCAGAGGTGGAAGGCTGTTTCACTGACTCTGCAGTTGCCTGTTCTTGTACATGACCTGCGAGTGAGAAAAAGGAGTGATGAGATGGTAATGCGTATTCTAACTACACATTATCTGAAGCTGTATGTGACCACTGGTAAACACATGAGCAATATGCTATGTGCTCACCAGAGAGTCTCTTGTGCCCATCTATTAGACCATTCACTCTCTTGGGACTTCACATCCATCTCACCATCATCGATTGCCAGCCCTGTCCCCATGCCTCTTCATCCATTGGCATGAGGATTGCCATATATGGAACGCCGCCTCCAGTTCTTGCTCATTCTTGTGCATTGTGAGCTCTCTTATTCTGCAAGCATATCAACATACAGCGTTACTCACCCACCTCGGGCTGAATTTTG
The DNA here is from genome assembly GCF_036365525.1 of Heterodontus francisci. Taxonomy (NCBI): domain Eukaryota; kingdom Metazoa; phylum Chordata; class Chondrichthyes; order Heterodontiformes; family Heterodontidae; genus Heterodontus; species Heterodontus francisci. The sequence goes on along the minus strand of NC_090372.1, from coordinate 158,861,776 downwards.
CTGAGCTCACGAATTTGGGCTCCGTGGTGGGGGCAGGCTGGAAGATCGTAGCAGCAATGACCCGCCACAGAGCTCGAGGCCGGGATTGCCGTGCCTGATCTTCCCGGCGATGGCGAGACTCTGCGCTGGCCCACCCCCCCGCTCACCACCGCTTGGCGATGGGACCCGACTTTAAATATTTAAATAAAGGAAATGAATACCTTTAAATACCATTTACTGCGATTTTACCAGCTGTCCGGGATCTTCCGTGCAGCGGCCGGCACTCACGTGCCTTCAGTTTCCCATCTATGGAAAGCTGGCGCCACTGAGGTGGGAAAGGGGGGGACTTAGGATTTCGAGTGTAGTTTGGGCAGGTGGGGGTGGTGGAGGAAGCGGTGACCTCTGCACTTGGTGCAGTCGATGGGGGGAGCGCTCAAATCTTCAAGGCAAGTATTTTTGGGCGGAAATGGGGAGCCATTTATTTACAGTGTCGTGTGGGGAGAGGTCAACGGGGTTCAAATCTGCAGTGTCTGTGCAGTTCTGGCAGCCCTTTAAAAATGGTATCAGCACCTGTGCAGAGGCAGTTAACGCCGTTCATGGTGTCGCTGAGGCCGCCCCGGCCACATGATTGGGGTGGGGGGTGGGCCAGGCGTCCCTGTGTATTGAAATGAACCACCGCATGCTCGATTGCGGCAGTGTGGTTGCGCGCGGCCCATGTGAGTCTGCTGCCTGGAGCGGCGGCGGGAGAATAAAGTTCAGCTCCACATCTTTGTTGGTGGCAGCCTAACTGTCCATCATAGCACCACAGGGATTCCATTCAGGTCTGGCAGTGCAGGGGTCAACTCGGACTGACTGGCATCCTCTACAGAAAGGCTCCCAATGCATGCTGCAGCCAGTGCTGCTGCCTGGGCATTGCCACTGACTGGTTAGGTACCCCTTCCTTCAAATTCATATTCATCTTTAGTCACATTTAAAGCTGCGAGCTTAGTGTTATTCGCTGCACTCACCTCGCCAGAATGTATCAGGTCATTGATCACCCGACAGCTCCCACTTCCTCTGCTGTCTCCATCCATGCCCTTTTCGTCTGGCAAGCTGGTCTCCTTCACCCGCCCAGAGGGAGAAGGATTTCCCTTCGAGCCCGTGCACCTGGAGGAGGCATCAGAGAACCTGGGTGCCACCCTTGGCTGCCTTCTGCCATTTTGCGATCACTCCAATCGCTAGGGCTCCCTCTGAGTTTCCTCCAGGACTGCTGAATTTAAAACGACTGCTGGCCATTTTTTAAAGATAGCGCCAGCCTTGCCTTATCTGGTACTGCCTCTCACCTACGCCTCCTAACTGGCCAGCTCCCGCACTTGCCGTCCGTTATTTGGACAGCCCGACAATATCGTTTTCTCTCTCTCTCTTCCAATCACCATGTGCGCCACCATGCCACCCACTTTACATCCCAATATCGGGACTTCATTGCTGTTGGTAAAATCACACCTTTGTCTCAGGAAGGTAGAAACTGATGCCTTTTGGGCGGTTGCGGAATAGTGTTGATTGTGAAGGGTTCTGAATGCATACGGTACCACTGTCCGAGGGAAACATGCACAATAGCATCCAGTCTATAGGTGGTACAGTTCTGAGAATTCTTACTGGGGGAGAAAAAGAGCCTTTTTAGGTTCCGTTTAGCAAAGAATGAATGCTGATAGTAGCAGGAGATAAATTATTATTGGTTTCTGCCTAAATCATTATAATAAAGGACAATTGGGCAATATGGCCTCAATTCTTCTTCTCAGGACAATATTCCAGAGGGCTGATATCTCCATATGTGCACTTTCCAATAGGGAATTCACTGGATATCAATTAAGAGACATTTCTCTGCATAGACCAGGGCCACTGAAGGCAGTTGCAGTGCTCCTAGGAACATAGAAGAGTAGTCCTCAGGTGAAGGTACTAAATTGGGGGAAGGCTAATTATAACAATATTAGGCAGGAACTGAAGAATTTAGATTGGGGGCGGCTATTTGAGGGTAAATCAACATCTGACATGTGGGAGTCTTTCAAACGTCAGTTGATTAGAATCCAGGACCAGCATGTCCCTGTGAGGAAGAAGGATAAGTTTGGCAAGTTTCGGGAACCTTGGATAACGCGGGATATTGTGAGCCTAGTCAAAAAGAAAAAGGAAGCATTCATAAGGGCTGGAAGGCTGGGAACAGATGAAGCCCTTGAGGAATATAAAAACAGTAGGAAGGAACTTAAGCAAGGAGTCAGGAGGGCTAAAAGGGGTCATGAAAAGTCATTGGCAAACAGGATTAAGGAGAATCCCAAGGCTTTTTATAGGTATATAAAGAGCAAGTGGGTAACCAGGGAAAGGGTTGGCCCACTCAAGGACAGAGGAGAGAATCTATGTGTGGAGCCAGAGGAAATGGGCGAGGTACTAAATGAATACTTTGCATCAGTATTCACCAAAGAGAAGGACTTGGTGGATGATGAGTCTAGGGAAGGGAGTGTAGATTGTCTGGGTCATGTCGTTATCAAAAAGGAGGAGGTGTTGGGCGTCTTGCAAAGCATTAAGGTAGATAAGTCCCCAGGGCCTGATGGGATCTACCCCAGAATACTGAGGTAGGCAAGGGAAGAAATTGCTGGGGCCTTGACAGAAATCTTTGTATCCTCATTGGCTACAGGTGAGGTCCCAGAAGACTGGAGAATAGCCAATGTTGTTCCTTTGTTTAAGAAGGGTAGCAAGGATAATCCAGGAAATTATAGGCCAGTGAGCCTTACGTCAGTGGTAGGGAAATTATTAGAGAGGATTCTTCGGGACAGGATTTACTCTCATTTGGAAACAAATGAACTTATGAGCGAGAGGCAGCATGGTTTTGTGAAGGGGAGGTCGTGTCTCACTAACTTGATTGAGTTTTTTCAGGAAGTGACAGAGATGATTGATGAAGGAAGGGCAGTGGATGTTGTCTATATGGACTTCAGTAAAGCCTTTGACAAGGTCCCTCATGGCAGGCTGATACAAAAGGTGAAGTCACATGGGATCAGAGGTGAGCTGGCAAGATGGATACAGAACTGGCTCGGACACAGAAGACAGTAGCAGTGGAAGGGTGCTTTTCTGAATGGAGGGCTGTGACCAGTGGTGTTCCGCAGGGATCAGTGCTGGGACCTTTGCTGTTTGTAGTACACATAAATGATTTGGAGAAAAATGTAGCTGGTCTGATTTGTAAGTTTGCGGACGACACAAAGGTTGATGGAGTTGCGGATAGTGATGAAGATTGTCAGAGGATACAGCAGGATATAGATCGATTGGAGACTTGGGCGGAGAAGTGGCAGATGGAGTTTAATCTGGACAAATATGAGGTAATGCATTTTGGAAGGTCTAATGCAGGTGGGAAGTATACAGTAAATGGCAGAACCCTTAGGAGTATTATCAGGCAGAGAGATCTGGGCGTACAGGTCCACAGGTCACTGAAAGTGGCAACGCAGGTGGATAAGGTAGTCAAGAAGGCATACGGCATGCTTGCCTTCATTGGTCGGGGCATAGAGTATAAAAATTGGCAAGTCATCCTGCAGCTGTACAGAACCTTAGTTAGGCCACACTTAGAATATTGCGTGAAATTCTGATCGCCACACTACCAGAAGGACGTGGAGGCTTTGGAGAGCGTGCAGTGGAGTTTTACCAGGATGTTGCCTGGTCTGGAGGGCATTAGCTATGAGGACAAGTTGGATAAACTCGGATTGTTTTCACTGGAACGACGGAGGTGGAGGGGCGACATGATAAAGGTTTACAAAGTTATGAATGGCATGGACAGAGTGGATAGTCAGAAGCTTTATCCCAGGGTGGAAGAGTCAGTTACTAGGGGACATAGGTTTAAGTTGCGAGGGGCAAAGTTTAAAGGGGATGTGCAAGGCAAGTTCTTTACACAGAGGGTGGTGAGTGCCTGGAACTTGTTGCCGGGGGAGGTGGTGGAAGCAGGTACGATAGCGATGTTTAAGAGGCATCTTGACAAATACATGAATAGGATGGGAATAGAGGGATACGGTCCCCGGAAGTGCAGAAGGTTTTAGTTTAGGCAGGCATCAAGATCGGCGCAGGCTTGGAGGGCCGAATGGCCTGTTCCTGTGCTGTACTGTTCTTTGTTCTTTGTTCTTTGAACAGAAGTAGGCTGTTCAGCCCCTCGAGCCTGTCCCACCATTCAATGAGATCATGGTTGATCTGCTGCGTAACTCCATATACCTGCCTTTGGCCCATATCACTTAATATCTTTGCTTAACAAAAATCTATCTATCTCAGATTTAAAATTAACAACTGTTCTAGCTTCAACTACTGTTTGTGGGAGAGAGTTCCAAAACTCTACCACCTTTTGCGTGAAGAAGTGCTTCCTAACATCTCTCCTGAACGCTCTGGCCCTAATTTCTAGACTATGACCCCTAGTTTTAGAATCTCCAACCAGTAGAAATAGTTTATCTTTATCTAGCCTGCCTTTTCCTGTTAATATCTTGAAGACTTCGATCAGATCACCTCTTAATCTTCTAAACTCTAGCGAAAACAGGCCTAATTTGTGTAACCTCTCCTCGCAACTTAACCCCTGTAGTCCAGGTATCATTCTTGTAAACCTACGCTGCACTCCCTCTGAGGCCAATATAAGGTGTGGTGCCCAGAACTGCTCACAGTATTCCAAGTAGGGTCTAACCAGGGTTTTGTACAGCTCCAGCATAACCTCTGTGTCTTTATACTCCAATCCTCTAGATATAAAGGCTAGCATTCCATTCGCATTTTTGATTATTTTCTGCACTTGCTCGTGGCATTTTAAAGATCTATGCACCTGAACCCTCAAATCTCTTTGGATATCCACTGTACTTAACCTCTTCCCATTTAGAAAGTACCTTGCTCTATCCTTTTTTGGTCCAAAATGGATAACCTCACACTTGTCCACATTGAAATCCATCTGCCACAGTTTTGCCCATTCACCTAGTCTGACAATATCTCCTTGCAATTTTTGCTATCATCTAGACTGTCTACAATGCCGCCTAACTTTGTATCATCAGCAAATTTGGATATATGACTTACTATGCCATCATCCAAGTCATTAATGTATAATGTGAATAATTGAGGCCCCAACACAGATCCCTGTGGGACACCACTAGTTACATCCTGTCAATCAGAGTACTTACCCATTATCCCCACTGTCTGTCGCCTACCACTCAACCAACTTCCTAACCGTTTCAATAATTTGCCCTCAACTCCATGGGTTTCTAGCTTAATTAACAGTCTCTTATGTGGGACTTTAACAAATGCCTTCTGGAAGTCCATATAAATAACATCTATAGACATTCCCCTGTCCACTACCTTAGTCACCTCTTCAACAATTCAATGAGATTTGTCAGACATGACCTTCCTGTCATGAATCCATGCTGGCTGTCCCTGATTAACTGAGATTTTTCCAGGTGTTCAGTCACCCTGTCCTTGATTACAGACTCCAGCCACTTGCCCACCACAGATGTCAGGCTAACTGGTCTGTAATTTCCTTGGTTCCCCCTTTCACCATTCTTAAAAAGTGGAGAGACATGTGCAACTTTCCAATCCAGAGGGACCACTCCCGAATCTAGGGAACTCTGAAAGACTATAGTTAGGGCATCTACTTCCTTTAACACCCTCGGATGGAAACCGTCAGGTCCTGGGGATTTCTCACTCTTTAGTTCCATTAATTTCCTTGTTACTGATGTTTTACTTATGTTAATTGTATTAAGTCCGTGACCCCTATCAGCTATTAATTTTTTTGGGACTTCCTGCTAGCCAGGATAACGTTAACTAATTTAAAACCAATTTGCAATCAAACCAGGGACCTACTGGTGTGTATGGCTCATGTTACATTGTTGTCTTCATCAATTTATTCAGCAGGGAAACTAATTTATGTTTTTACCAGTACTGTACTAATAACCTGAATGGATTATAATCTGCTATAAGTGATTATCAGGTAGTAATCGCATAGAGAGTTTCAGATAATGCTATAACTGAGAGAAGGTTGAGCAGGTTACAGCCATCATTTGAAATATGAGATGAAATTATAGGCTTGAAGTCAAACCCATGCATTTTAATAATGCATGTATCTACTGCAGAGTCTGTGGTTTGGGCTTTACTTCTTTTTGTTTTTTGCTGCCAGTATGTGCCATCATCGACTTTAATGCACCACTTGTAGTTTATGCACAATTACATCTGTTTTTAAGGTTGAACACTTACAACATAATAATTGAATTATCATCCATGGTTGACGAGTGATTCACAAAATGCTATTAGTGACAGCAATAACAGTGATTATGCTGAGTGCATTTTCTCTGCACATTCTTCAGTTCCCAAAGTGAAGCATATGCTGAATATGTTTATACTGATGTTTATAGGAATTCCTGACAAGAGCAAAATATGGAGAATTGCAGAGAAATTTCTGAAATGTGTTCCTTGACTAGTATGTTCTTGGTCCAAGTAAGAAGGAGGCACAGCTGCATCTGGTGCTGGGGACTGAGGCTGGCCAAGTGGGCAAGTGAGGTGATGCATTTTGGCAGAAGGGATAGGGTGAGGCAATATAGACTTAATGGTACAGTCCTAAAGAGTGTGGAGGGACAGAGGGACCTGGGGGTTCATGTGCACAGATCCTTGAAGGTGGAAGGACATATTGAGAGACTAATTAGCAAAGCATATGGGATCTTGGGCTTCATAAACAGAGGCATTGAGTACAAAAGCACAGAAGTTACGCTGAACCTTTCTCAAGCTCTGGTTAGGCCACAACTGAGTATTGCATCCAGTACTGGTCACCACACTTTAGGAAGGATGTGAGGGTCTTTGAGACAGTGCAGAGAGATTTACCAGAATGGTTCCAGGGTTGAGGGATTTTACCTGCAAGGTTAGGTTGGAGTAGCTGGTGTTGTTCTCCTTGGAACAAAGGAGATTGAGGGAAGGTTTGATAGAGCTGTACAGGATTATAATGGGTTTAGACAAGGTAGACAAAGAAAAGCTGTTCCCATTAGCTAATTGTACAAGGACAAGGGGACACAGAGTTAAGGTTTTGGGCAAGAGATGCAATGGGTGATGTGAGGAAGAACGTTTTTATGCAGCGAGTGGTAATGACCTGGAACCTGCTGCCTACGAGAGTGGTGGAAGCCGAGACAATTAATGATTGGCTAAGGGAATTGGATGGACACTTGAGGGAAATAAACTTGCAGTGTTATGGTGATCGAGCTGCGAAATGGGACTGACTGGATTGCTCTACAGAGAGCCGGCATGGTTTCGATGGGCAAATGGTCTCCTTCTGTGGCGTAATGACTCTGTGGGCTGGATTTTACCAAGCACACGACATTGGGCTCCATGGCAGGCCTCTGCTGGGACAATCCTGTTCCCCCAGCCAGAGTCCGGAGGGCCTGGCCCGATCCTCCCAACGGTGGCGAGGCTCTGTGATGGCCCCCCACCCCCCCCGCCCCACCGCTGGACAATGGGAACTGAATTACAATATTTAAATGAATGGGATGAATACATTTAAATTTTTATTTATTTAGAGAAACAGCACTGAAACAGGCCCTTCGGCCCACTGAGTCTGTGCCGACCATTAACCACCCATTTATACTAATCCTACACTAATCCCATATTCCTACCACATCCCCACCTGTCCCTATATTCCCCTACCACCTACCTATACTAGGGGCAATTTATAATAGCCAATTTACCTATCAAACTGCAAGTCTTTTGGTGGTGGAAGGAAACCGGAGTACCTGGCGAAAACCCACGCAGACACAGGGAGAACTTGCAAACTCCACACAGGCAGTACCCAGAATTGAACCCGGATCGCTGGAGCTGTGAGGCTGCAGTGCTAACCACTGCGCCACTGTGCCGCCCTTTAATCTTCTGGGCACTCTCGCACCTTCAATTCCCCATCTGGGGTAAGCCGGCGTGACACTGGTGGGAAGGGGGGAGAGTTAAGATTTTTAGTGTGGGGGGTGGGGAAGACAGGATCAAATAAATGTAATAGGTGTAGGGGATGGTGCAAAGGGGTGAACTTTAAACTTTGTGCAGTCTGGGGGTGGGGGGAAGGTCAGATTTAAAAGCTAAGTGTTTTGGCGGGGGGAAGGGCAAATCGTTAATGTAATTGTTATTGGAGGGTGGGAAAGGGGTGTTAGAAATTTATTCGATAAATTTTGGTGGGGGGTATCTTTAACAATTTAAATATGCCGGCTGGGCTGGCTGCCCTTTAAAAATGGCACCAGCGTCTGCGCACAGGCAGCTGATGTCATTGCCGATGACAGAGAGCCCGCCCCCTCCACATGACTGGGGAGGGTGGGCTGCTTTGGCTATTTAAATGAGCCACCTTGCGGGATATTGTGGCAGGTCTATGGTGTGCAGCTCTTAAAATCCAGCTCTATGACTCTATCGCTGGGATTTTTCCAGCACACCATGGGGACCAAATGCGGCTCCTGAGCCAATCAAGGGACCTCCGCCGTTAGCGCCGTCCAAATAAGGATGGCAGTCTGTCTGTCAGAGCTGCCAGCCCAATCAGAGGGCCGACAGCTCTGCAGCATCGGCAGTGCCACTGATAGAGGTGGCTGCTGCTGAGTCTGCAAGGTGAAGGAGAGGGCGCCTCCGCGTTGAGGTGCCATCCGATGGCTGGCAAGACGATCATGGATGTGCTGGGGCCAGGCAGGCCCTGGCCATTGGAGGGTGAACACTCCAGCAGTGGCGTTGGAGCCACGGGGGTGGCCATTGCTGCTGGTGGGCCCTCCATGGGCCATGGAGCCTCCTGAAAGTAACGGGGCCCCACCCTGGGAATCTGCCTCAATGCTGACTCACCATGCGGCGGGGGGCCATTCCGAGACTTGTAAAATCCCAGTGACATTGTAAAATGGCCATCAATAGGTGGCTGAGCCGCTGCTGTTCCCACCGCTGGGAATATTCCCTGGCAGCGGGCACACGTCGGACTTCCCTCCTGATGCCATTTTATTACCCCTCCTGTCTCCCAGCGCATTTCTAAAAGGCTGATAAAATTTCTGCCTATGACTCTATGACTTCAGCACAATGAAGGACACACTTGGGCACTTTTGAGTTGAGTATGTGTTTAAATAGAATTCTTAATTATTTATTAGATTGACAATACATATACGCTGTCTGGCAAATATTTCATGTGTTGAATAACAGGTGCTTTGTAGAATACTGACTAAGTGGAGCACTTTTTCTAGTTACAGGACTGAATATGTTAACCGATCCATCTTTCAGGAAAAGATGCACAGAAATTATGAAGACAGACAGAATAGCTGTTCTACTTGCTCCCACAATGATAAATTGTTTCTGAAAGCTCAAGAGTGTCGATCTGATATAGAAGGATGATAATTTTTATTGCATCGAAAAAGTAATGAAGGAAAAAAATCTCCAACTTCATTTAAAATTGACTTTTTTATTTCACATACTAGTAAGTGATGCTTTTTGAAATTCATCTGTTCCTGTCTATATTCTAATAAATTCTTCAATTTAAACTGTAAAGGGCATTACTTAATCTGAGGGGAGGGTATATTGGAATCGGCATGCAGCACAATGCAAGGAATAGAGGGGACAGAAGGACATTTATTCAGTTTACCATTTTAAAGATTACACCATGCTCCACAGGCAGTAAAAGCCACAAGACATGAGGCAGCTGAGGACTATAAAGACTATTATGTTGATCAATATATGCATGTTGGAAAATTCACAGATTTATATCAAAAACAATACTGTATGTTATTTTAAATCTTAATTTTAAAAACAAAACTTAATACAATAAGGGAACAAATTCCTGAACTGTGCTCTACTGGAAACAGAATCACCTCTGTAGAATTTAGGAATGCAGTTTTTTTGGAAATTATATTCCAAAGCCCATGTAGCTATGTACTCTTTGTTCACAACTTACAGTAATTTGGTATTCTCTTTTACAGAAGCTTTTCACGAGCGTCACTAAATATGGATATTTGTTTGATGTTTTCAACCAACTTTCCACCATTGCTTACCCAAGCCTATCTTTTTGCTCAATTCAGGAAAGCAGAAATGTCAGCCCCTAAATCTGTGGGAGAAAGTAAATGAGTTTTCAGAAGGGAAGATCAATATGTCGTAAGGGCTGTTGTCATGGACCATTAGCACTTGTAAACTCAAACTACTGCATGTGATGCGAATACATGAGCTGTCAGGTGTCAAGCTGACAGCTGTATTGCAAAGCTGCTGCAGGTTTATGCGCCTTATTAATGGTGCACTTTCTTTTTTACAAAGTATTACAATTGCCTTGTATTTACAACACAGAAACAGGCCATTTGACCCAACAGCTCCCTGCAGGTGTTTATGTTTCACATGATACTCCTCCCACTTCTCTTCACCTAACTCCATCAACATATCCTTCTATTCCTTTCTCCCTCATGTGCTGATGTAGCATCCCCTCAAATGCAATTCTGCTCAACTACTCCCTGAGGTAGTGAGTATCACATTCTAACCACTCTCCGGGTAAAGAGGTTTCTCCTGAATTCCCTATTGGATTTATTAGTAACTATCTTTTCTTCATGGCCCCTAGTTCTGATCTCTCCCACAATTCAAAACATCGGGCTGAATTTAGTCATGCCAGCGGGGCTTCTGGCATCGGGCTGAACAGGCGAGAGGGACCCGGCCTCGGCCTTTTGGAGCCCTCTGGCGCAACTCAACGGTGTTCAGGCACGTAAAGGATCCTGCACCAAGAGGGCTGGCGGCTCAGTAGTATTGGCAGCGCCACCAGGACCGGTGGCCACTGCTGGTACTACAGGAGGGTTGGGATCAGGTACAGCGCTGGAGCCCCAGACCCAAGGTAAGTGAGGCGGGGTCACCAGGGCCAGTCCGGCGGGCCCCAGTCATGTGGGTGGGCAATGAGAGTGGAAGGGTGTTAACGGAAGGGAAGCCTGTGCCGCCGGGGGCCCTCCATGGGCCACAGATTGCCCATTGAGGAGGTCCCCCCATCCCGCAGGGAGGCCATCTTGTTTCTCTGGACATCCTCCCTGCATGACGGAGGCCCTCACTCACTGCTGGTTTAACTCTAGCGACGGCAGTAATAGGCTCTTATTAGTTGGCCTCTTAAGGGCCTCAATTGGCCCTGTGAAGGAAGGCTGTCTTCGGCCTTTCCCACCCCCAACTTAATTGCAGTGTGACGGGAAGACTATGGGTACTCTGCCCCCCGGATTGCATTGCAATTCTATGGGCCCCCCCCACCTCCTGGCCCATCTCCGGTGGGGGGAGGGGCATTAAATTCTACCCATCTTGTTTACCCTATCAAACCCTTTCATAATCTTGAAGACCTCTGTCAGGTCACCCCTCAGTCTTCTCTTTTCTAGAGAAGAGATCCAGCCTATTCAAACTACCCTGATAGGCATAACCTCTCAGTTCTGGATATCATTTTGGACAATCTTTTTTGTACCTTCTCCATGGCCTTTCTATCCTTTTCATGATATGGAGACCAGAACTGTTCACAGTACTCTAAGTGTGGGCTAACCAAGGTTCTATACAAGTTTAACATAACAGCTCAGCTTTTCAATGCCATCGCTCTGGAAATGAACTCCAGTGCTTTGTAAGCTTTTGTTAAATTCCCTTACTGTGTTGGTATTTTTTATGATTTGTGTATTTGTCCCCCTAGATCATTCTGTTCCTCTACGTATTTTGACACTTAATTTCCAGGGAGTACGTAGTTTCCTTATTCTTCCTACCAAAATTATTTGTACTTATCTATATTGAAGTTCATCCACCAATTACAAGCCCATTCTACAAGTTTATTAATGTCTTCCTGTATTTTGTTGCAGTACTTCTCTATTAACTACAGCCCCCAATTTGATGGCATCCTCAAATTTTGAAATTGAGCTTCCAATTCTCAATTCCAAATTGTTTATGTAAATGGTGAATGATTGTGGTCCCATCACTGATCCTTGTGGATACCACTTCCTCCCATTTGCAATTCTACCTTTAACCCTACTCTCTCTTTTCTGTTTTGTAGCCAGCTTGCTGTCCATTCTACTACTTGTCCCCTGACTCCATTTGTTCTGACCTTAATGATGAGTCTACTATACATCACCTTATCAACACTTTTTGGAAATCTAAATGTATTAGGTCTACTGCTAGTCTACCCTTTCTATTACTTCTTCAAAGAATTCAATAAGGTTGGTCAAACATGACCTTCCCTTTTGGAATCAGTGCTGACTACTGTTTGTTACAATATCATGTCCTAGATGTTTTTCCTATGATATCTTTGATTAAGGGTTATATTATCCTTCCTATTATTGATGTTAACTTAATTGGTGCATAGTTCCCTGGACTTACTCTGTCTTCCTTTCTATATATATGAATCACATTAGCTGTCTGCCAGTCCTCTGGCAGTATTTCCATGTGAAATTTTCTAATTATGTAATAGTACTTTTGCTCTTCCCTAAATTATTTTAATATGTACGGATGCATATCAATTATCTATCCCTTTCTATCTTAAATGAGTTTATATCTTTTTTGACAACTGTGGCTCAGTTGATAACACTTTGACCCTGACTCATAAGCTTCCAGGTTCAAGTCTCACTCCAGGGCTTAAACACAAAAATCAAGGTTGACACTCTAGTGCGATACCGACAGAGTGCTGCACCGTCAGAGGTGTCCTCTTTCAGATGAGACATTAAACCGAGGCCCCGTCTTCTTGCTCGCATGGATGTAAAGATCCCATGGTGCTATTTTGAATAAGAGCAGGTAAGTAACCCCCAGTGTTCTGGCCAATATTTACCCTAATCCAACATCACAAAAAACAGATTATCTGGTCATTATCACATAGCTGTTTTGGGGAGTTTGCTTTGCGCTGCTGCATTTCCTACATTACAACAGTGAATACGTTCAAAAGGTAAGTTGACTGTAAACCACTTTGAGATGTCCGGTAGTTGTGAAAGGAACTATATAAATGTAAGTCTTTCTTTCTTTTCTTTTACTTATAATGTAATGTCCACCATGTTAGTTTCCCTGGTGAGAAACAAGGCAAAGTAATTATTTAATATTTCTGCCTTGAATTGCCATTATAGAATTGAATCACACTAATTAATGTATACTTGTCTAAAGCAATAATTTGAACACTTGAGATGTTTGAACTTTAGGGAAATTATTTCCCATCTGTATTGCTGCTGATTCTGGTGGCAACACTGCAGTCCAAATTTGTCAGAATAGGTTCCTCAGAAGAAGGGGAGAACCACTTCAGGAAGTGATACTTGCTCCTTTCACAGCAGAAGGGCCACTGGTGCAGACAGATTGAGCTCCTGGTAAAATAATGCAAGAAACAGATCTAGAATCATTCAAGAGACAGTTTTGTGTTCTCATGGAGGACTGTAGATTTCTATTTGAAGATAACTAGATTCCTCATCTTGGACTTTTGTTTATGAGTTGCTTGTGCCATTGGATGCTGTTATTTTTCTGCTTGGTAACCACCAACCATGTGATCTTTGTATTGTTGGTGTGTACAGACCTTTCCTAGCCAGCACATGAAGATCGGCAGACAGAGATGAAAATAGAAATAAAAACAAAAAATGCTGGAAATACGCAGCAGGTCTGGCAGCATCTGTGGAGACAGAAGCAGAGTTAACGTTTCAGGTCAGTGACCCTTCATCAGAACTGGCAAAGTGAAGAGATAAAAATAGCACTTACATAGATTTTTTTTTTTAAATTGGTGCTGTAGATTGTCTTATCTGTTGGGGGCAGAATCCATAGCACCAATATCTTTTGCTTATTACATAAATACTATACATGCCCAGGAGAAAATATGAATTCAAATGGAATTTAGCCACTTTTTCTATGGAAGAAAACTCCATATTTTAATTGGTCATGTGCTTTGTGGTGGTCTGTTCCCTATATCTTGATAGAAACGTACCAGGTTTTTGCTGCAGCTGCTGGTTCAAAGCCACACTTGCACTGCCTCTATTTGTACAGTTCCTGCATAACACTGCCTACTTGCAACATGTTTGTATTGGTATGAATTCACCTGTAATAAATTGAATTAAAACAAGGAAAATTTCAATAAATAAACCAATGAAACTGTGAGGGGAAGTCTGTGCTGGCAGGCTGTCACAATATTACTACAGCCATTAAATTTTGAATGTTTTAATCGTGCCTGGGAAACAGCACTTTCAAGTGTAGATTGTTGTTGTTACAATATGTAACTTAAGCGATGTAAACTTCAGAACTAAATTTCATGACAGATTTCTAGGCTGGGGATTTCCTCCGAGCTGCTCTTACTCTACTACTGTAACTTTGCCGGAAAACCTCCATTATACAGGGAAACAGGGCTTCGACCACACTTCCGTCAAAGCTATAATGATGGAGCGGGAGCAGCTGTGAGTAGATTCCCAGTCCTGGTGACAAATTAAATGATGACTAATGCCTTTGGTCACATGTAGTGAGACACAGCACTGTCTCTCCTCAGGTACAATCCCTTGTGAGATTTAGAACCTTACTTATAATTTGTTCTTGGACCAGACAATAAGAAATCTGTGCACCGAACCACTCCAGGTCTGTTCTCTTATTCTTCGTAGCCAGTGGCTCCTCCTGTGCCCTGATTGGTTGGTTCATACATATCGCTGTTTTGGTTGGCCCTGCCATTTTGTTTGTCCTGTGTACAAACAGACCATTATAACGTTCAGGTCCATTAGAGCATACATTTCCGGCGAAACTCATCTTGCTTTTCAGTTACATTTTAATCACAACTTGTAACGTAGTTTTTGATTTCTGTTCTTTTCTTTCTCTTCCTGTGTTTGTTATTAGTCTGCATCACAATGTAATTACGGTTCACTCAAACTGTACAGGCAGAACTCTTTACAGTAAGGCACGCATATAAAATGAACTCCTCACTTACCAAAAGCTTATGCAAAACATATTTATGAAAGTACATAAAACTCAAAATACAAAAGATATAAAAATGCCAGTAAAATTACAGGATCGACATTCCTTACACAGAAGACACAGAGGCCGGACTTTTACGCCATCCCAGCGGGTCAGATGGTGGCATGGGGGCGGCGTAAAATTGAGTGGCAGGCTCCGGGAGGCCTACCCGCCCCGATTCCGCCTTCGGCCAAGTTTATGGAGGTCAGGTGGGGGGGGGGGGGGCGGGGCATGGGAAAACGGCCTGCCCACCCGATGCCAATCAAGACCAAGAGTATTTTACCCATGGCAAGCGGGTGTGCTGGGGACACGAAAGGCCGCTCAGCGATAGCTGCTGGCCTTTCCATGCCCCAGGGGAGGGGGGGGGGGGTGCATGGTAGTCGGGCACAGGGTGCCCGATTGAGGGCCGCCCCCGCCTCCCAACCCACCCCCAGGATCCAAGACGCCTCCCCACTCCCCCGAAACAACCACCCTAGCCTCACCATAGCACGATCAATCCCCCTGGTGAGACAACCCAAACTTACCCACTCTCTCGGGTCCATGGTGTTGGCTGGGCTGCAGTCAAGTGGGTGGTAGTCCCGCCTCAGGACAATTAAAGCCTGGGGATCTGTAAAATAGGGGATGGATCCCCAGGCTAGGTGGAAGCGGGTTTGTCACTGACATTTACGTCGGAGTCCGGCTCCCGTCCGCCCACTGAAAAATTACGGCCAGAAAATCTCCCAGAAATACTCAGGAACCAAGGGACTTGTATAAATGAGGAACTGAAAGTAGTTAGTATCAATAAAGAGGTAGTACTCAAAAAATTAATTGGATTGAAAGTTGATAAATCCCCTGGACCAGGTGAGTTACATCCCAGAGTATTGAAGGCAGTGGCTATAGAGATAATGGATGCATTGCTGGTTATATCTTTCAAAGTTATATAGATTCTGAAAGGATTCCTGCAGACTGGAAAGTAGCAAATGTATTTAAGAAGGAAGCAAGAGAGAACACAGAGAACTACAGACTTGTTAGTTTGACGTCAGTAGTCGGGAAAATGTTAGAATCTGTTATAAAGGATGAGATAACTGGATACTTGGAAAATATTGATATGATTGAGCAGAGTCAACATGGATTTGTGAAAGGGAAATCATGTTTGACAAACTTGTTAGAGGTTTTTGAGGATGTTACTTGTAGCATAGATAAAGGAGAACCAGTGGATGTGGTGTATTTGGATTTTCAGACAGGAGGTTAGTAAACAAAATTAGAGCACATGGGATCAGGGGTAACATACTGCAACGGATTGAGAACTGGTCAACAGATAGAAAGCAGAGAGGATTTGCTTATCAATAACCTGTTCAGTGACGCTCAGTTTGGATTCCGCCATGGCCACTTAGCTCCTGACCCCATTACAGCCTTGAAGTGATTTATGACTTTAACCCCTTATAAGGACTAAACCAAATCAGGATACATGCCTATAAATCTCCTTTAATCAAGTTCAAACCAGACAAATTCTCAGACACTTATTTGGGTCCAAAGAATTGTACTAGCTTTCCCTCAAAGAAAGAAAACCAACAGAGAATACCAGATAGCCTATTTTAATGTTTATGCTAAGTCATAAATATTCAAGATATTGTAAAGGTCTGGGAAACTCTCTTCAATATGTGTCTCTCCACTTGAAGAGACACAGAGAGGGGGTTCTTGTAATTGTATAGAGAATACCACATGAGACAATTCATTAACTTTTATAGATTTATTAAAGAATTTAACATGCAATAAACTTAAGTGGATACGTATATCACAATATTAAATATTACTGAGAGATGTAACACACATTCTTATTTTTTTTTATTCATTCATGGGATGTGGGCATCGCTGGCCAGGCCAGCATTTATTGCCCTTGAGAAGGTGTTGGTGAGCTGCCTTCTTGAACCGCTGCAGTCCATGGGAGGTAGGTACACCCACCATGCTGTTAGGAAGGGAGTTCCAGGATTTTGACCCAGCGACAGTGAGGGAACGCCTATATAGTTCCAAGTCAGGATGGTGTGTGACTTGGAGGGAAACCTGCAGGTGGTGGTGTTCCCATGCATTCTAATATAGAATCCAAAAGTTTAACCTTGCTAATGCTAAATATCCAGACTATCCATCAAAATTTCAAGTAAATTTTTACCTTAAATCCTCCAAGCAAGGCATGGAATGAGAAGTGTTGTTTGAGGATACAATACCCCTAAACTTTGCTTTCAAACCCTCTCATTTTGCTATTATTTCTAAGGTGTCATCTGACTTCCAGCATTTATGTGACCTTACTGTGCTCCATATCTTTAATTACTTTTCCACTTAAAGTTTTACTGGAAACCCCCTTTTTTTTGAAGTTGTAAGTCTTTATCTGGTGAAAATGTTTATAATTGTGTTTACTTGACCTCTTGTTCCTGTGAGTCCATGTCTGTAATTGCCTTTTTTTAATGGTACCTTAAAGCAACCTTCGGAGCTGATTTTTCTGCATTAACAATGCCATAAACTAATTAAGTTTATTGCTACCTCTTACTGAGGTCACACAGGATATTTCAATGTGTTTGTTAACCTTCCAATTCCCTGGCAACAGAAATTCTATTCTAACAGGGACCTTGAAATATGTAACAATACCTTAAAGGGGAATTTCAGTGAGGTCTGAAAATTGACTATCCAGTCAATCCCTAACTCTAAAAGGCATCACACACTAACTATTTGCAAATTATACTTAATTAAGCCTATTATACCTATATTCCATCACAGCCTTTGTTCAAACATGGACAAAACAGCTGAACTCAAGAGGTGAGGTGAGAGTGACTGCCCATGACATCATGGTAGCATTTGACCAAGTATGGCAGCAAGGAGGCCGAGCAAAATTGGAGCCAATGGGAATCAGGGGGAAAACTCTCCGCTAGTTGGAGTCATATCTAGCGCAAAGAAGATGGCTGTGGCTTTTGGAGGTTAATCATCTCAGCTCCAGGACATCACTACAGGAGTTCCTCAGGGTAGTGTCCTAGGCCCAACCATCTTCAGCTACTTCACCATTGACCAGAAATTGAACTGGAGTAGCCATATAAATACTGTGGCTACAAGAGCAGGTCAGAGGCTGGGAATCCTGTGGCATGTAAGTCACCTCCTGACTCCCCAGAGCTTGTCCGCCATTTACGAGGCACGAGTCAGGAGTGTGATGGAATACTCTTCACTTGCCTGGATGGGTGCAACTCCAACAACACTCAGGGAGCTCGACACCATCCAGGACAAAGCAACCCGCTTGATTGGCACCCCATTCACAAACATTCACTCCCTCCACCACCAATGCACAGTGGCAGAAGCGTGTACCATCTACAAGATGCATTGCCGCAACGCACCAAGGCTCCTGAGAAAGCACCTTCAAAACCAGCGACCTCTACCACCTAGAAGGATATGGGCCACAGTTGCATGGGAACATCACCACCTGCAAGTTTCCCTCTGAACCATACACTTTCCTGACTTGGAACTATATCGCCGTTCCTTCACTGTCGCTGGGTCAAAATCCTGGAACTCCCTTCCTAACAGCACTGTGTGTGTATTTACCCCCCGTGGACTGCAGCGGTTGAAGAAGGGGGCTCATCACCACCTTCTCAAGGTCAAGTAGGGATGGGCAATAAATGCTGGCCTAGCCAGCGATGCCCACATCACATGAATGAATTTTAAAAATTGAATAAATGGGTCATTCTCAGGATGGCAGGCTGTTACTAGTGGGGTACCACAAGAATCAGTGCTTGGGCCACAGCTGTTTACATACTATATAAATGATTTGGATGTGGGGAACAATTGTAATATTTCGAAATTTGCGGACTATACAAAACTAGGGGGGAATGTGAGTTGTAAGGAGCATGCAAGGATTCTTCAAGGGGATTTGGACAAGCTAAGTGAATGGGCAAGAACGTGGCAGATGGAATATAATGTGAATCAATGTGAAGTGATCCACTTTGGTAGAAAAGACTGAAAGGCAGACTATTTCTTAAATGTTGAGAGGTTGGGAAGTGTTATGTCCAAAGAGACCTGGGTGTCCTTGTTCATGTGTCACTAAAAGCTTGTATGCAGGTGCAGCAAGCACTCAAGAAGGCAAATGATATGTTGGCCTTCATTGCAAGGGGATTTGAGTACAGAATTATTGATGTATTGCTTCAATTATATAAAGCTTTGGTGTTCTGCACCTGGAGTATTGTGTACCGTTTTGGTCTCTTTATCTAAGAAGGATATACTTGCCATAGAGGGAATGCAACAAAGCTTCACCAGACTAATCCCTGGGATGGCGGGATTGTCTTATGGGGAGAGATTGCAGAAACTGGGCCTGTAATCTGTACAATTGCGAAGAATGAGAGATGATCTCATTGAAACTTACAAAATTCTTACAGGGTGGGACAGGGTAGATGTGGATAGGATGTTTCCTTTGGCTGGTGAGTCTAGAACCGGGGACACAGTCTCAGAATAAAGGACAGGCTATTTAAGACTGAGACTGAGGAGGAATTTCTTTACTCAGAGGGTGGTGAATCTGTGGAATTCTCTACCCCAGAGGGATGTGGAAACTCAATCATTGAGTGTGTTCATGACAGAAATCTGTTTTTCTGGTACATTGATGACTGTATCAGTGCTGTTTCCTGCTCCTGCCACTAACTGGAAAACCTCATCAACTTTGCTTCCAACTTCCATCCTTCTCTCACCTTACATGGTCCATCTCTGACACTTCCCCTTGCTTCCTCGACTTCTCTGTCTCCATCTCTGGGGATAGGCGGTCTACTAATATTCATTATAAACCCACTGACTCCCACAGCTACCTGGACTACATTTCTTCACACCCTGCCTCCTGAAAGGAATCCATTCCATTCTCCCAGTTTCTCCATCTCCGCCGCATCTGCTCTAATGATGCGCCCTTCCACAACAGCGCCTCGGATATGTCTTCCTTTTGCCTCAGTCGAGGATTCCCCCCCACTGTGGTTGACAGGGCCCTCAACCATGTTCGGCCCATTTCCCGCACTTCTGTCCTCACCCCTTCCCCTCCCTCCCAGAACCGCGGCAGGGTTCCCCTTGACCTCACTTTCCACCCCACCAGCTTCCACATCCAGAGGATCATCCTCCACCATTTCCGCCACCTCCAGCGTGATGCCACCACCAAACGCATCTTCCCTTCCCGTCCCATGTCAGCATTCCAAAGGGATTGCTCCCTCCATTACACCTGGTCCACTCCTCCATTACCCCCAACACCTCGTAGCCTTCCCACAGCACCTTCCCATGCAATCGCAGGAGGTGTAATACCTCTCTTTTACCGCCTCTCTCCTCACTATCCAAGGCCTCAAACACTCCTTTCAGGTGAAGCAGCGATTTAATTGTACTTCTTTCAATTTAGTATACTGAATTCACTGCTCACAATGCGGTCTCCTCTACATTGGGGAGACCAAAGGCAGATTGGGTGACCGCTTTGCTGAACACTCCGCTCAGTCTGAAAGCATGACCCTGAGCTTCTGGTTGCTGGCCATTTCAACACTCCTCCCTGCTCTCATGCCAACATTTCTGTCTTTGGCCTGCTCCAGCGTTTCAGTGAACATCAACACAGGCTTGAAGAGCAGCACCTGATCTTTCGATTAGGCACTCTACAGCCTTGCAGACTGAACATTGAGTTCAATAACTTCCAAGCATGACTGATCTTTTTTTTAATATTTTATTTTTTAACCATGTGCCTGCTTTTCCTGTAGTCAGAGCTGCTCATTATTCCACTATTAACAGTGTCTCTGGACTAATGCTTTGTCTTTCACCACAAGCATTAACACACGCTTTGCCTTTATCCCAGAACAGCTTTGTTATCTAATCTCCCTCTGCCCTATCAAACACTGTCCCCTTTGTTCTCTCCCCCAGACCCCTCCCTTTCACTTGCTTAAAACCTAATTCTTTTCTAACCTTTGCCAGCTCTGATGAAGGTCACAGATCTGAAACCTTAACTTTGCTTCTCTCTCCACAGATGCTGTCTGACCTGCTGAGTATTTCCAGCACTTTTTGTTTTTGTTTCAGATTTCCAGCATTTGCAGTATTTTGCTTTTATTTCCTTTAAAAATGGTGTCGCTTTCCGGTGGCGGTGGGTCTCAGCGCCGACCTCCATGAACGTGATATTCAAAGCTCACTCGCCTCCGTGCCTGCACTCAATGGGCTTTGAAAATACACCCCAATGTTTCAGTTTCCATTGGGGTTCCACAGGGCTCAGCACTAGGTCCCTTGCTTTTCATGGTATATATCAATGATTTGGACTTGAATGTAGGGGGTAAGATTAAGAAGTTTTCAGATGATACAAAAATTGGCTGTGTAGTTGATAATGCAGAAGAAAACTGTAGAGTGCAGGAAGATATCAATGGACTAGTCAGGTGGGCAGAACAGTAGCAAATGGAGTTCAATCTGGAGAAGCATGAGTTAATACATTTGGGGAAAGTTAACACGGCAAAGGAATAAACAATAAATGGTAGAACACTGAGAGGTGTAGAGGAACAGAGGGACCTTGGAGCGCATGTCCACAGATCCCTGAAGGTGGCTGGACAGGTAGATAAGGTGATCAACAAGGCATACAGGATACTATCCAAGGCCCCAAACACTCCTTTCAGGTGAAGCAGCGATTTGTACTTCTTTCAATTTAGTATACTATATTCGCTGCTCACAATGTGGTCTCCTCTACATTGGGAAGACCAAATGCAGATTGTGTGACCGCTTTGCGGAACACCTTCGCTCAGTCCGAAAGCATGACCCTGACCTTCCGGTTGCTGGCCATTTCAACACACTCCCCTGCTCTCATGCCCACATTTCTGACCTGGTATTGCTGCAGTGTTTCAGCGAACATCAATGCAAGCTCGAGGAACACCACCTCATTTACCGATTAGACACACTACAGCCTGCTGGACTGAATATTGACTTCAATAATTTCAGAGCATGATGGGCTCCCCTTTTTATTTTTATTTTTCATTATTTTTTATATGTTTATTTTATTTTAGTTTGTTTAGTTTGTTTTTACTGTGCCTACCCACTTTTTTTCATGTTTGTGCTTGGGGCCAGGGCTGTTCATTTTTCTGTCAATTAACACCCTCTGCACTAACGCTTTGTCTTTCACCACACCGTTAACATACCATTTGCCTTTTCTCCATGACCTTGGAGGATAAGGCAAATGAATGCGTGGCTGAAAAGCTGGTGTAGGCAGGAGGGCTTCAGCTACTTGGATCATTGGGATCTCTTCTGGTGCAGAGGTGATCTGTACAAGAGGGACGGGATGCATCTGAACTGGAAGGGGAACAATATCCTTGCAGGGAGGTTTGCTAGTACTACTTGGGAGGGTTTAAACTAGTCTTGCAGTGGAGTGGGACCCAAGGTAGTAGTCTCTCCGGTGAGATAGTTGAGGCAAATGTAGAGGTTAAAGCAAGCAAGTCCAGTAGGCAGGCCAAGCAGGGACAGGACAGGGAGCGTGAAAGGTCTGGTAGGCTAAACTGCATTTACTTTAATGCAAGAAGCCTTACAGGTAAGGCAGATGAACTCAGAGCATGGATCGGTACTTGGGATTGTGATATTATAGCTATTACGGAAATGTGGTTGAGGGTTGGGCAGGACTGGCAGCTCAATGTTCCGGCGTACCGATGCTTCCAGCGTGACAGAGGTGGAGGTAAGAGAGGAGGGGGAGTTGCACTATTGATTAGGGAGGACATCACGGCAGTACTTAGAGAGGATATCCCGGGGTGAACGTCCAGCGAGGCCATATGGGTAGAACTTAGAAATAAGAAAGGGGTGATCACTTTGGTGGGATTATACCATAGGCCCCCCAATAGTCAGGGGGAATTGGAGGAGCATATATGTAGGAAAATCACAGATAGGTGTAGGAATTATAGGGTTGTAATAGTAGGTGATTTTAACTTCCCTAATATTGACTGGGACTGCCTTAGTGCTAAGGGATCAGATGGGGAAGAATTTGTTAAGTGTGTCCACGATAGTTTTCTGAAACAGTATGTGGCTGGCCCTACTAGAGAAGGGGCTACACTCGATCTCCTCTTAGGAAATGAGGCTGGGCAGGTGGTTGATCTGTCAGTGGGGGAGCACTTTGGGACCAGTGACCATAACTCTATTAGCTTCAAGATAGTTATGGAAAAGGATAGGACTGGTCCTCAGGTTGAAGTCCTAAATTTTAGGAAGGCCAATTTCTATGGCATCAGACAGGAACTCTCAAAAGTTGAATGGGAGAGGTGGTTTATAGGTAAAGGGACGGCTGGCAAGTGGGAGGCTTTTAAAAGTGAGATAGGAAGAGTTCAGTGCTGGCATGGTTCTGTTAGATGGAAGGGCAAGGCTGGAAAGTTTAGGGAGCCTTGGTTGACAAGGGATATTGAGGGTCTGGTCAAGACAAAGAAGGAGGCATATGTCAGGTATAGGAAGCTGGGATCAAGCGAGTCCCTTGAGTTTAGAGTTTAGAGTTTAGAGATACAGCACTGAAACAGGCCCTTCGGCCCACCGAGTCTGTGCCGACCATCAACCACCCATTTATACTAATCCTACACTAATCCCATATTCCTACCACATCCCCACCTATATATTTCCCTACCACGTACCTATACTAGGGGCAAGAGGAGTATAGGGGATGTAGTAGTACACTTAAGAAGAAAATTAGGAGGGCGAAAAGGGGCCATGAGATTTCCCTGGCAGATAAGATAAAGGAGAATCCTAAAATATTCTATAAGTATATTAAGAGTAAAAGGGTAGCTAGGGAGAGTGTAGGTCCCCTTAAGGATCAGCGCGGTAATCTATGCCACGGGAAATGGGCGAGGTCTTAAATGAATACTTCTCATCTGTATTTACCGTGGAGAAGGTCATGGAAGATAGTGAGTGAGTTCAAGGGAGGGAACAGCGATATCCTGGAGCATATCAACATTACAAAGGAGGTGGTGTTTGAGGTTTTGAAGCGGATTAAGGTGGATAAATCCCCAGGGCCTGACCAGGTGTATCCTAGGATGCTATGGGAAGCAAGGGAGGAGATTGCTGGGGCCCTGGCAGAGATTTTTGTATCATCGTTAGCCACAGGTGAGGTACCGGAAGACTGGAGGATAGCTAATGTTGTGCCTTTATTTAAGAAGGGCAGCAGGGATAAGCCCGGGAACTACAGGCCGGTGAGCCTTACATCAGTGGTGGGAAAGTTATTAAGAAGGGATTCTGAGAGACAGGATTTATATGCATTTGGAAAGGCATGGTCTGATTCGGGATAGTCAGCATGGCTTTGTGCATGGGAAATCATGTCTCACAAATTTGATTGAGTTTTTCGAGGAGGTGACCAAGAGGATTGACGAGGGCAGGGCGATGAACGTTGTCTACATGGACTTCAGCAAGGCCTTTGACAAGGTCTCGCATGGTAGGCTGGTCCAGAAGGTTCGAACACATGGGATCCAGGATGAGCTAGCCAATTGGATACAAAATTGGTTGGTGATAGGAGGCAGAGGGGGATAGTGGAGGGTTGTTTTTCAGATTGGAGGCCGGTGACCAGTGGTGTGCCACAGGGATCGGTGCTGGGCCCTCTGTTGTTTGTTATATATATTAATGACTTGGATGTGAATGTAAGGGACGTGATTAGTAAGTTTGCAGATGACAGCAAAATTGGTGGTATAGTGGACAGTGAAGAAGGTTGTCTAAGGTTACAACAGGATATAGATCAGCTGGGAAAGTGGGCAAGGGATTGGCAAATGGACTTTAACACAGACAAGTGCGAAGTGATGCATTTTGGGAAGTTAAACCAGGGCAGGACATATACAGTGAATGGCAGGGCCCTGGGAAGTGTTGTTGAGCAGAGAGACCTTGGGGTGCAAGTACATAGTTCCCTGAAAGTGGCAACACAGGTAGACAGGGTGGTGAAGAAGGCGTATGGCATGCTTGCCTTCATCGGCCGAGGCATTGAGTACAAGAGTTGGGACGTCATGTTACAGTTGTACATAACGTTGGTTAGGCCGCATTTGGAGTACTGTGTGCAGTTCTGGTTGCCGCACTACAGGAAAGATGTGATTAAGCTAGAGAGGGTGCAGAAAAGATTCACAAGGATGTTGCCTGGTTTGGAGGGCTTGAGTTCTAAAGAGAGATTGGATAGGCTGGGTCGGTTTTCCCTGGAGCGAAGGAGGCTGAGAGGGGACATGATAGAGGTATATAAAATTATGAGAGGCATAGATAGGGTAGATAGCCAGAGTCGGTTTCCCATGGTAGGGGTGACTAAAACTAGAGGGCATATATTTAATGTGAGAGGGAGGAGGTTTAAAGGGGATCAAAAGGGTAAATTTTTCACAGAAAGAATAGCGGGTATCTGGAATGAGCTGCCAGAGGAGGTGGTGGAGGCAGGAACAGTAGCAACATTTAAGAGGCATCTGGACAGGTACTTGAATGAGCAAGGCATAGAGGGATATGGAATGAATGCAGGCAGGTGGGATTAGTATAGATAGGCATTATGGTCGGCATGGACACGGTGGGCCGAAGGGCCTGTTTCTGTGCTGTACAACTCTATGACTCTATGACCTTCTGGCCAGTTATTCTCTGTGACCTTGTCCTATCAACACCTCTTTTGTTATCTCTTGCCCTACCCCCACTTTACTTGCTTAAAACCTTTTACATTTCTAATATTTGCCAATTCTGATGAAGGGTCACTGACCTGAAACGTTAACTCTGCTTCTCTCTCCACAGATGCTGCCAGACCTGCAGAGTATTTCCAGCATTTCTTGTTTTTATTACATGGGATACTTGCCTTTATTAGCTGAGGCATAGAATATAAGAGCTGAGAGGTTTAGCTGGAACTGTATTAAACACTGGTTAGGCCACAGCTCAAGTAACTGCATGCAGTTCTGGTCACCGCACTATAGAAAAGATGTGATTGCACTAGAGAGGGTACAGAGAAGATTTACGTGGATGTTGCCTGGACTGGAGGATTTTAGTTATGAGGAAAGATTGGATAGGCTAGGATCTTGGAACAGAGGAGGCTGAGGGGAGACCGAGGGCTGAATTTTACGAATGCGCCACAGTTCGCGGTGGCGCACTCTGATGACAGCTTGCAGCACGTGCGGATGCACTGTCCCTGAGCCCCCGCGATATTATGCGCGGGGGCTCACTTAAACAGAGGGGGTGGAGTGGCCACCTCCAATGATGTGGAGGGAGCAGCCACCACGTTCCCGGCAACGGCGTCCAGCGCCACCGCACAGGTGCAGGCGCCATTTTTAAAGGGCTTTAAGCCATTACAATTAATTTTAATTTTTAAAGGTGTATCATTATAAATTTTTAATAAAAACATTTGTGATGGAGGCCCTTCCCCAACCCCTCTCCCCCACACCCGCGGTCATTTAATTGCTCGGGATAACAAAGACATGCCGTTTTCCGTATCCGAACTTTACTCCCCAACCTTCAAACTTTTGTTGTTCATCCTCTTCCCACCATCCCCACATCCAATCAAGATTGCCTTCCCCACTCCCCTACCCCAAAAATTTTATTCCTCCCCCCCTCCCCACCAGGTTCCTGCCTCGGAACTCTGTACCGAGTTCTGAAAGTGCGTGAAGCAACGGCGGCCGTAATATTGGCGTGGGACGGCTGCCGCCTGCAGGTAAGTTTATTTACATATTATTAATGTTTATTTGCATATGCTGACAAAGGGCCTGCTGCCAGGTGGCGGTGGCGGGGGGGGGCCATACCGAGGTCCCTCCGCCGCCAGTAATATGCGGCGGGTCCTTCTTGACGTCGCAAGTCGAGGCGGGCCTCTCCCTGCAGAATTTTACTGGCCCCCACGCTGCAACCCGCAACGTCAAGGGGCCAGTAAAATTCAGCCCTTAATTGAAGTGTATAAAATTTTGAGGGGCCTAGATAGAGTGGATAGGAAGGCCCTTTTGGTTCATAACTGTAGGGCATAGATTTAGGGTATGAGCTAGGAAGTTTAGAGGGGATTCAAGGGCAGTGAAGATCTGGAACTCACTGCCTGAAAGTAGTAAAGGCAGAAACCCTCATAACATTTAAAAAGTACTTGGATATGCACTTGAAGTGCCGTGGCCTACAAGACTACGAACCAAGTGTTGGAAAGTGGGATTATGTTGGATGACTACTTGTCGACTGATACAGACACGATAGGCTGAAAGGTAACCTTCTGTAGATTTCTATGATTCTATGAGGAGGATGCGTACCTCATTTTTATTCACCATTTGAAACTTAGTTCTAGCGGCTGACTTTCCTGGGCCATGGGAAACCCTCCAATCAAGAGAAAGTCTGCTGGGTTAGGATGTAAGTGCCTTTCCATCAACCTGCTGGATCCAGCGTGTCTGCTTGGCCAACCCCCCATTACCCCCCAACCAACCCCCCACCCTTCCAATCTCCCCCAAGAGGCCTCTGACCTCTCACCCAGCTGTGGCCTCCAACCTGCACAGCAAACCAGGAAGTTAAAAGCACTTAATATTCTTTACTTTTAATTAAAAGTTTCAGATGGCAAAATAAATGATTATCATTGTTTAGTTTTAGTTTAGAGATACAGCACTGAAACAAGCCCTTCAGCCCACCGAGTCTGTGCCGCCCATCAACCACCCATTTATACTAACCCTATACTAATTCCATATACCACATCCCCATCTGTCCCTATATTTCCCTACCACCTACCTATACTAGGGGCAATTTATAATGGCCAATTTACCTATCAACCTGCAAGTCTTTGGCATGTGGGAGGAAACCGGAGCATCCGGAGGAAACCCACGCAGACACAGGGAGAACTTGCAAACTCCACACAGGCAGTACCCAGAATTGAACCCGGGTCGCTGGAGCTGTGAGGCTGCGGTGCTAACCACTGCGCCACTGTGCCGCCCATTGGATTAAGATTGAAGCTAAAGTATAGATAAACGTGTAAAAAAATTAAAGTATCTGGATTTTTGTTTACCATTCTGGGGAAATTTGACATTCTACAAATATAGAATTAGCTTCTTAGGCCAATGAGGGTGGTTAGCAGTAATTCTGAAGTTAGCATGCTGTTAAAAATTCAGTTATACCTCATTCAACAAGGTGTAAATTTTTTAAGAGTTTTTACAGGCAGACAACAGTGTAAAAAATGGTAGTTTTTGCCAATTCATGCATTCTCAGGGTACCTCAACAGCGCACCCTCTAGAGAAGCACAGAACCACTGACAGCAACTTCTTGATTTCTGCATTATTCTGCGTATGTGTGGACTCCAGAAGTTGCTGTCAGTTTCAGTGGAGTAATGACAGTAAATGCTGGCAGTTTTGGTCCAGTACAAAATCCAGGCCAGTGATTGTAATTTGTTGCAGTCCTGCTCATTGTTGACTACCATTCCCTACTTTAGTGTCATCTGCAAATTTAGACATTTCTGAATCCAAAGTCTGAATCGTTAATATAAATAGTGAACAGCAGTGGTTTCAGCACTGATCCTTGTGGTACCTTAGTTTTTGCCAGTCTGAAAAGCTACCCAATTACTCCTCCTCTCTGCTTTCTGCCTTGCGGCCAGCTAACTATCCATTCTGCCAGCTAGCTATCCATTCTAGTTGCCCATAATATTGTAAACCTTTTTTTTACAAAATAAATAAACTCCCATTCATTGCTTTTTATTATATTTGGAAATGACTTAGATTTATAACTAACCTTCAAATTAGAGCGAGGTCATTCAGAGTGATGTCATGGAGCACTCCTTCACACAGGTGGTTGTGGAAATCCAGAACTCTCTCCCACAAAAAGCAGTTGAGGCCAGCTCAATTGATAATTTCAAA
Organism: Heterodontus francisci; assembly: GCF_036365525.1. Lineage (NCBI taxonomy): Eukaryota > Metazoa > Chordata > Chondrichthyes > Heterodontiformes > Heterodontidae > Heterodontus > Heterodontus francisci. Next base: position 158,833,148 of record NC_090372.1, on the reverse strand, counting down.
ACTGAGGTTGATAGCTATTTGTTAGACAAGAGTATTGAGGATTACGGAACCAAGGGGCAGCTCGAATTAAGATATAGATCAGCCATGATCTGATTGTATGGTGGAGCAGGTTGGAGGGCTGAATGGTCTAATCATGTTCATAAGTTCCATTGAATTAATTTTATTGTAAGCTTAATGTTAAGATGGTTTCTGCTCTGCACTCTCAAGCCAGCTGGTATTGCCAGCTTCTGCAATATTTTTGGGATAAGACGTGATAACAGATATCAGACCTTGTACAAGGACACTTAAGGGCCTCAAATGACCTGGGGCAGGAAGGCTGTGTTTGGCCTTCCCTGCTCCGGACAAAATGGCAGGGGGCCTGTGTGAAGTCGAGAAAAGAACCCCCTGCTATTTTGCTTGCACCCCTCCCACTGTGTCTGCCTCCAAAGGCAGAACAATATCCTGCCCTTGGAATGGAAGCTGTAACTGTCCCGTTCTGGCATTACTGAGAAATTCTGATGCAGGTGAGGATAAGGTGGTGGCCTATTCAGCTCACCTCCCCAACATGACATCATTATTAGAGGTGGGACGGGCAGGATGCTGGGCTCCCGGAATTCCTACCTATCGTATGTCCAGTCATGCATATCAGCTTCATGAAGCAGGCTATTAACCATTCAAGTGCTGTAACTGGGCCCCACAATGCTGTATCCAAATGGCAACTGACCAGCCAGAGATTGATTACCATTTGGGTAGCAGCTGATCAGAAAGGGCCCAGTGGTCTTTTAAACATTTTTATGTTGTGCAACACTTAAGTCAGATCAAAGTAGTACTGGCTCTGTAGGGTTGGTCCTTGAGCAGCGCCAGCACTGGAGTGGGTGCTGGACCCTATTATTCAAATGACCTTGTCCTTGGGATTTGTGATGATGTCAAGGTGAGGACAAATGGGAGAGTGGATGGCCCAACCACCATACATGTCGGCAGAGATGGGCTTCTGGAATTTGTACCCTAAAGTGTTTGGAGTTTTTCTTTTATTATTCATCTTTAGTTCTCTGCATTTTTCAATTTTTATCACGGGAAAAATGTCTGCTTTTTTGGCCTATCATTTCATTTCTTCTTTCAAATTTTTAGCATTTTATTATTCTCTAATTAAAACACATGAACCCATTGATTTTGTTTGGATTTGAATTTAAAATGTTGTACATGGCTGCTGAAGATCAATCCCTTTCTTCTTGCCCTGCATTTTGATTCGTCTTATTTATCTCACTACCAAGACACAGTGGAAGGAAAGTGAAAAATTAGCACCATACAATCAGCATGAGCTAGTTACTTGCAAATTGTGTTCTTTTCAAGTAGACTACAAAGCAGACTGAATTAAGGAACTATTTGCCAGAATTGCCATCATGTTCAATTGAAGATTGGTGCTGAAACACAAAACAATTAAAGGATGGAATAGAGAGACCAGATTTATAATTGGAATACTTTTGTTGGGTAATTTCTGTGTTTTGCTGAGGGGCCCATTGGCCACATTGTGGATAAGTAATATTCTGCTCTAAAAGCATTTCTATTTCAGACAAACTAATGACAAAGTATCTTGTTGAAAAAAAGTGTGTTTTTTGGACCAATGCACCAAGGAACGCATGGAAGCAATGTCATATCAATCATTGTGTTTAAAGAATCCCAGGATGCTTTAAAATGTCCTGCTCTTGCAGTCTTGTTCTGCTTCTGTTGTGTTATGATGAAGCAGTCAACTCTGTTTTATGCAAACATTTTGGTCTGTCAATTGTGTGCAATCTAATAGCAGTTTTATTGACAGTCTAACGGTGCAAATGTTCTGATATGAGAGAAAAATGCGAGTTTCTGTCCAAGCTCAGGCTCTGATGCTGCTGACATACATACTCAAACTTGACCTATCTTCAGGATAGTCAGTAAATGAGCAAAGGGTCATAACTGCTCCTAACCAAGAGTTCTGAAGAAAATATTGATATCAATCTGTTCATATTACTTCTAATTGCACACAGCTTTTGGGAGAGCTTTATTTCTTTTATATCACAGTTAAGGAGTTTTAGGGTAATATTTACACACTCACACAAACTGAGAAGGCACTAAGTATGAATTTTGATGACATAATGTACAACAAATTATTTCAATTTTGCAAAGTTTGGTTTTCAACCAGATTTTTGATTGTTATCTCCCCTCTTCGCCCAATTATCACCTACTTTTCAAAAGTCCAAAATAAGTTCTGGAAAAACTCCTGGGAAATGTCTTGAAAAATAAAAAGTGAAAATACAGAGCCCTATTGATGCTATCAGACAATTCCTGTTTTGACAAACAGTTCTGTGTACAAATAATGGTTTATCTATTAAAAGTGCAGCTTTTATTTAAAATTAATAGATCACCCCAGAAATCTTGAGCCATTATAATTGCTAGATAAGTTGTTTACTTTGCAAACAAAATGACTAACACTTATCATTTATGAAGCAAAATAGATTTGCCAATTGCTGCTATGAAGACTAAAGCAAAATTTTATGAGGCTACAGGTCAAAAAAACCTACTTAGATAATTTCGATATAAATATGTGGAGAGACCTGTAAAACTGGGTGACTGTATTCACTGGAGTGGAAAAGATTAAAGGAAGAAGAAACTTGCATTAATATGGTGTCATTCATTTCTTCAGGATGCCCAAAATCACTTTAAACTAATGGATTACTTTTGAATTGTAGTCACTGATACATAGTCAACTTGCAAACAGAAGATTCCACAAATCACAAATAAATGACTGAGGGAAGAATGAAGAACCAAACTACCATGGATATTCCCTGTTCTTTATCACCTGAGCAGACTATTGGGCCCTCAATTTAATATCTCATCACTCAGTGCTATATTGAAGAATCAGTCTAGATTTTGTGCAGAAGTCTGAAGACCAGTCCAACCCACAAACTTCTGACTCAGTGAGAATGCTACAACTATTCCAAATTGATATTAAATAGAAGTATTCAAAGTGTGGTTTGTCCACAACCTGTGGTGCGAGAAGCTGGTTCTCATTATTTCTTGCTGCTGTGGATATGTTGAAAGATCAGATATTGACTGAACACGCAAGCCACTTCATGGCTCAAAGATTCATGTTCCACAGTGATTGTAGAGATTATCTGTTCTAATTTATTTTGATCATTTATTCCACTGATAACCAATTTAAAGATAGAAATCCATTCTGCAAAACTTACATTCTTATATCTGTGTATGTCACAATTTGCCTTTTAATGGTATCGCACTTCAGCTTGCTGAAAGTCCATAGGGAAAAAAAGCACCAATTAACTGAAATGAGGACTTCTTTGTTAAATCAGCAATTAAGTGCCCAATTGAATAAATATCAATTAATCATAAAACATTTGATTCAATGAGGATCAAGTGAGCAGAAAACTGAATCAAATGGCTAAATTTGCAAGAAAGTAGAACTGGAGTTGGTTGTTTCAGTGTGGAGTTTGCAGTTGAACTGACTGAAATGGCCTCTCTCTGTGCTTAAATATTTTATGCTTATTATTCAAACTCAGTTATCTATCTAACATTGGAAAGCCCTGGAAAATGTTTTCTAAAAGATCCTTACTCCTGTGTTGGGAATTTGATACTTAAAACAGTTTACGTAGCTGAAGCATGAATTATTAACCAGGTTATACTGACTGTTGAGGTACAGATCAACTATGCTCTAATTGAATTGCAGAATGGGTGCGAAGGGCTCTATTGCCTCCTCCTGTTCCAATGTTTTATTTCCTGCAAATACCTTAGTTTCTCCTAATTGGCTGCAGTCCTTGTCGATAACAAAGCCCCTCCCTCATCATGCTGCTTGAGAATAGAGGTTAAGGATCTCTCCCTTTTGAGTCTTAAAAATATTTAGTGTGTATATCAGGACTTGGTGCTTGAAAGCCCCATTCCCTCCCTCCTCATCAAAAATGGCAAAGCCCAAAAGCATATTGAGGTAGCTGAATTTTTACTTTGTTTAAAATGTTGTAAACCATGAGCTTTTGCACTTTATTAGTGGTCTATAATTCCATACCATGGGTTTGTTTATTTAATGTTTGTTAAATTGGGCATGTATTTCAACATCATCACCCTCTATAAAAACAAAGGTGACCGCGGTGACTGCAACAACTACCGTGGAATCTCCCTGCTCAGCATAGTGGGGAAAGTCTTTGCTCGAGTCGCTCTGAACAGGCTCCAGAAGCTGGCCGAGCGCGTCTACCCTGAGGCACAGTGTGGCTTTCGTGCAGAGAGATTGACTATTGACATGCTGTTCTCCCTTCGTCAGATACAGGAGAAATGCCGTGAACAACAGATGCCCTTCTACATTGCTTTCATTGATCTCACCAAAGCCTTTGACCTCGTCAGCAGACGTGGTCTCTTCAGACTACTAGAAAAGATCGGATGTCCACCAAAGCTACTAAGTATCATCACCTCATTCCATGACAATATGAAAGGCACAATTCAACATGGTGGCTCCTCATCAGAGCCCTTTCCTATCCTGAGTGGTGTGAAACAGGGCTGTGTTCTCGCACCCACACTTTTTGGGATTTTCTTCTCCCTGCTGCTTTCACATGCGTTCAAATCCTCTGAAGAAGGAATTTTCCTCCACACAAGATCAGGGGGCAGGTTGTTCAACCTTGCCCGTCTAAGAGCGAAGTCCAAAGTACGGAAAGTCCTCATCAGAGAACTCCTCTTTGCTGACGATGCTGCTTTAACATCTCACACTGAAGAATGCCTGCAGAGTCTCATCGACAGGTTTGCGTCTGCCTGCAATGAATTTGGCCTAACCATCAGCCTCAAGAAAACGAACATCATGGGGCAGGATGTCAGAAATGCTCCATCCATCAATATTGGCGACCACGCTCTGGAAGTGGTTCAAGAGTTCACCTACCTAGGCTCAACTATCACCAGTAACCTGTCTCTAGATGCAGAAATCAACAAGCGCATGGGTAAGGCTTCCACTGCTATGTTCAGACTGGCCAAGAGAGTGTGGGAAAATGGCGCACTGACACGGAACACAAAAGTCCGAGTGTATCAGGCCTGTGTCCTCAGTACCTTGCTCTACGGCAGCGAGGCCTGGACAACGTATGCCAGCCAAGAGCGACGTCTCAATTCATTCCATCTTCGCTGCCTTCGGAGAATACTTGGCATCAGGTGGCAGGACTATATCTCCAACACAGAAGTCCTTGAAGCGGCCAACATCCCCAGCTTATACACACTACTGAGTCAGCGGCGCTTGAGATGGCTTGGCCATGTGAGCCGCATGGAAGATGGCAGGATCCCCAAAGACACATTGTACAGCGAGCTCGCCACTGGTATCAGACCCACCGGCCGTCCATGTCTCCGTTATAAAGACGTCTGCAAACGCGACATGAAATCGTGTGACATTGATCACAAGTCGTGGGAGTCAGTTGCCAGCATTCGCCAGAGCTGGCGGGCAGCCATAAAGACAGGGCTAAATTGTGGCGAGTCGAAGAGACTTAGTAGTTGGCAGGAAAAAAGACAGAGGCGCAAGGGGAGAGCCAACTGTGCAACAGCCCCAACAAACAAATTTCTCTGCAGCACCTGTGGAAGAGCCTGTCACTCCAGAATTGGCCTTTATAGCCACTCCAGGCGCTGCTTCACAAACCACTGACCACCTCCAGGCGCGTATCCATTGTCTCTCGAGATAAGGAGGCCCAAAAGAAATTTCATTGTGAGAGATGGACTGCCCCCACCTGCCTAGTCACTGTTACAACTCTCTCTAAGGAATTCTGCTCTGATTTAGTATTTGCTCCAAACATGCAACATTTTCCCCTGTCCCCACAACACTGATCATTGATATTTTGCACCATAGCATACACTATATTCCTCTACAAATTGTCACAAACTCTTCCTATAGACAGTACAACATGATCTGTTATAGATTCTGCTATTTGATCTGTTAAAGGAGATAAGTACTCCTGGATAAAATTCCCATGAAGGTAAATTTTTCTCTGACCCTCAAATAATTAACTGAAGTTTCAAGAATATAATGCTATGTTATTAACTGTCTGTGCTCCACAAATAACATTTCCATGGTCCCAAAGAATCAGAATGATAGCATTCCATAGGTTATTATATTATCTCTATATGAATTTTTGCCACTTTAAGTTGTGTTTTTAATTATACAATCATCCACTTCAATCTTAAAAGGAGTTAATTGGTTAAGCATTAACTGGGTTTTTTTCTGAACATCGGTTTCACACCATTATTGTTGTGTTGAAGAATGCATTGGTATTGTAATCATGTGCAGGGAAGGGTGAGGCTGTTTCTGTTACTGTTCCTTTTTCTTTTGGGCCTCCTTATCTCGAGAGACAATGGATACACGCCTGGAGGTGGTGTGAGTTGATGCTAAGACCACAATCAAGCTGCTAATGATTTGTATCGTTGGGCTGAATTTTGTAGCGCCGGCAGGACTCCCAGTGCCAGGTTGAAAAGGCAGGGGATCCCTGCCTCGGCCTTACATAGCCCCCCTCTGCCACAATCTCAGTCTCTGGTGTTTTAAATCTTCTGGAGGCAAAAGGAGTTTTTTTAAAGGCATAAGGGTGTTGATGCTCCCTCCAGATGTATAACAGCACAGACTAAAAAACAATGAAATTCCTCTAGTTATATTTTGCACCAAAGAATTATAGAATGGTGTCACACAGAAGGAGGCCATTCGGCCTGTTGCGTATGGCGCAGCAATTATTGAGTCAGTTAGGTTTTGAATATATTTGCATTAGAAGTTTACAGACATGACAGAAAATACCCATGGCTTTTTAAAGCTGCAAAAGATGTTTGGCATCAAGAGAGTTAATTGAATTCATAGAAGTATGTTTTAATGAGCATTTTAAAATAGGTTTTGAGCAAGTAGACTTTGCAGCTGTTTTAAGGCAATGGAATCTCAATTGTTGGCTGATAATATTAGAAAGTAAGACTGAATATTTTTAGGCATTGCATGTTCTTCAGTATACTACAGAAGTCTAAATTTAAAACTGCCTTGTAAGTAACCTTATAATTACAAATGTTATTTGCTCTAATAATAATATCTGTGAGAACCATAGAGGAAACTTCTCCTCGGTTTTCAGACCCAAAGAGAATAGCATCATTAATGAAAAATAAATAATCATGGAATTAATTAACATCTCATTAATTAACTTGGATATGTGTGCAACTTTGCACTTCAACATTTCAGTGCCCAAAATTATTATTCAGTTTTTACTCCATTTCCTGTCATGTTATGAAAGATACTATTCAGCCATTCGAGCAAATAAGGGTAGTCTGGCAGATTGTTGATATTGTAATAGGAAGGTCTTATTAACTGTTTCTGCTTTTAATTTTGCCATTTGTTCCTTTTACTGTCACTGCTCCATTATTCCACTGCATGCTTTTTTTCATTCTTTCATGGGATATGGGCGTCACTGGCAAGGCTAGCATTTGTTGCCCATTTCTAATTGCCCTTGAACTGTATGGCTTGCTAGGCCATTTCGGAGGGCAGTTAAGAGTCAACCACATTTCTGTGGGTCTGTACTCACATGTAGGCGAGACCAGGGGCTGAATTTTATTAGCCCACTGCCGAAATCTGTGGCGGATGAAAAAAATGGCGGCTTGCCCGTGCGGGCTGCATGCCAAAGAGCCGCTGCAATTCTAAGCAATGGTATCAGCTGCCTGTTAGCCCTACTGGCATATTTAAAGAAAGACTGAATGAAAATAAATAAATACATATCTTTTTCCCCTCTCCCACACCCCTCAATAGCAAATTAATTATTTGCCCTTTCCACCTCCAAAACACCTTTATCAGCTGACCACCTTCCCCCAAACTGCACAAACTTTAAACTTCGACCCTTCCCTCCATCCCCGACACCCATGAGGTTAATTTGACCCCATTCCCACCCCCCGCACTGAGAAACCTGCCTCCTACCCCGTCCCCACTAGTATTGAGCCTCATTTCCCTGGATGGGGATCCAAAGGCATGGGAGTGCTGGCTGCCGGGCCGAAGATCGCAGCGGGACATCAAGATTAATGGTAAGTAAATGCAAATCTATCAATTTACTTTATTTGCACAGAATGATTATGCTCCCGTCACCGAGTGGCGGGGGGGGTGGGTGCCGCCCCGGTGACCCGCCGCCGCCGGGAGGATTGGGCTGGGCCCTGCTGGTGTTGAGGTCCATCTTCAGGCAATCCCGCCCCCCCTGCCGTCCCAACATTGTGGGCTCCTTAAAATCCAGCCCCAGGTAAGGACAGAAGATTTCCTTCCCTAAAGGACATTAATGAACCAGATGGGTTTTTACAACAATTGGTGATAGTTTCATGGCACCATAATTGAGACTAGCTTTCAATCCCAGGTTTTAAAATTAATTAATTGAATTTAAATTCCACCAGCTGCTGTGGTAGGATTTGAACCTGTGTCCCCAGGGTATTAGCCTGGGCTTTTGAATTATTAGTCAAGTGAAATTACCACTGTCACCGTCGTCTCCATGTGGATGGAATGTACTGCTGACTACATTGAAAAATGATCGTTGAAAACAATTTTTTATAATATGTACAAGATAAATGATACAATACGAGTTGAAAAGATTGCAAGCCTTTCCAATACTTTTTACTGATGTCGTTTTGAAATTGCACTTCACTATTTGATCGAATGGAACCTTTGACTCAGTCACAATCACTGAAGAACTCTGAAGTATTGAAGAGGACTCCTTATCTGGACTGAATAGAAATTCTGTTTACGCACCGTTTGAGTCAGATATTGGAAAGCAGGCAATAGCCATGGAACCAGGCCCTTTGGATAGTAGGGGAAAAATTGGTAAAGAATATTAAATCTTGATGAGAGGGAGGTCTATCAGCAAAATTCTTCATTTCTAAAATTAAACATTTTAAACAAGTCAGAAATCAGATTTTTAAAAAATGGTTCCCTCATGCCTGGAAAAAGATATGCAGGAGGGAATTTTAACTCCCAAAAATAGGTTGGTTTTGGTGAGATTTGCAAATTTAGAAAATCTCAAACCTGAACAACCTCATCCCTGCCCATTTCTGGTTTTAACGGAGGCGATATGGTGTGGGGGCGGGGGGGGGTTTGCGGGTGGTGGGGTTGGCGAGCAACTTGCCAGCTCCCAGGAAGCGGGATGGTCATTGAAATATTATAATCAGCTATGTGACTCATTATCTGTCTTCCAGGTTTAACCCTAGCTGGGCAGATTTCCTGGACTTCAGGAAACCTGTCAGCTAAAGGGAAGTGAGGAACACTAGAATTAGGAGCAGGTATAGGACATTTGCCCCTAAAGCCTTCTCCGTTATTCAATAAGATCATGGCTGATCTGATTGTAGCCTCAACTCCACTTTCCTGTCTGCCCCCCATAACACTTGACTCCCTTCTCTGTCAAAAATCTGATTAACTCCATAAAAATGCTGAGCGCTGATAGCCTCACCAATCACAAAATCTGGCCATTATTATGTGGCAGTATACATGATGGGAGTGTCTTGTGGTGCAGAACAGGATTAACTTCATTACCTGAATGTTTGTTATTTCTTTCAGCATGGTAAATTGCCTAATTGTACTAACTTGCAAAGTACTGTTTCAGAAGTACTTTCGAATATTCTTGGTGTGTCATTGAAAAACAAAGCTTTCTCTGGCAATTTTCTTCTTCCTGACTCTCCTGTTCAGAACAAAAAAGACTTTGAATTGTTTCATGTGTCAGTTATCAATGGGATGCACTTAGATAATAAATGCAAGCATTGTAAGTGGTACAGCATGAGATTTTTGCATTGCTGAAACAATTGTTAAGGGTATTGAGTTACTAAAGACAGGCAATTTTGATATGTTATATTTTAGTGATGTGTTTTTAGCAGTTTCTATGGAAGATTACAGTGACTGGCTTAAAGTGTGAAGAGTTTGAGAGAGAAAGCTTTTATCATTGTCTCGCTTAGTCTTTGAAATATATTCACACTTAACCATGTCATTTAATTTTAAGTGTCCAGATGCATTGCAGTTGTGGTGAAGATTTTAGTCTGCAGCCTTGACAATTACCCCTCAGTTTGAAAGTAAAGCACTTAAGAGTCAGCATGTTTATTTTTAACGCTTTAAAGAATCATGGCCTGTATACATTTGTTTTGTCATTTGTCATATTTTCAGAGGGACCTAGGGTTGGCAACTCTGGTGGAGGTTTAACTGGAGGTTTGACCGCCTGATGACCGACCAGACCAGAAACTGAACAAGAATAGCCATATAAATACAGTGGCAACAAAAGCAGGTCGGAGACTAGGAATCCTGCAGCGAGTAACTCAACACCTGACTCTCCAAAGCCTGTCCACCATCTACAAGGCATGAGTCAGGAGTGTGATGGAATACTCTCCACTACTTGGATGGGTGCAGCTTGACCAACAATCACGAAGCACTACACCATCCAGGACAAAGCAGCCTGCTTAATTGGCACCCCATCTATAAACATTCACTCCCTCCACCACCAATGCACAGTGGCAGCAGTGTGTACCATCTACTGCAGCAATGCACCAAGGATACTCAGGCAGCACCTTCCAAACCCGCGACCTCTACCACCTAGAAGGACAAGGGCAGCAGATGCATGAGAACACCACCACCTGCAAGTTCCCCTCCAAGCCACATAGGTTCCCCTCCAAGTCTGACTTGGAACTGTATCGGCGTTCCTTCACTGTCGCTGGGTCTAAGTCCTGGAACTCCCTTCCTAATAGCACTGTGGTACCTACCCCACATGGCCTACAGTGGTTCAAGAAGGCAGCTCACCACCATCTTCTCGTGGGCAATTAGGGATGGGCAATAAATGCTGGCCTGGCCAACGATGGCCGCATCCCATGAAACGAATTTTTTAAAAATAGTGATGTCTGTAAATGTAATTGCATTTACCTTGTAGAGGTTGGATCCCTTATAGTTGAGCAGGTTTGCTCATGATTTTGTGCCAGGAGCTTCTTGTGCAAGAAGTTATGAAAGCCCGGAAGCCACCCCCAAAGAAGGGAAACTGAGGGTGGGGAAGAGGGAATACTAAAACTATGGGAGGGATTTGCAGGGGTAAAACCAGAGGTGAGAAGAACTTTGGTTCCACCAATAGGCAACAGCAACTCGCTGAAATTGAACTGATAACTCATAGTAATACTGGTAAAACACAGAATTCCTCTCATAACTAACAGTAATTAATAACTCTCTGGTTGTAATGGGTGTAATGCCCTGATACACACGCAAGAAGTGCGACAATACAAAACTTATGGACAAAATCTGAAGAGTTATAAAAACTGTCTTTTAAAAAATGGACATTTCTTTTTAAAAGTGGACAATGTACTCACAAAATGGCCACTGGAAGAAAAGGGTCTTGGCCTTTGTATATTCAAAGTGTCTGACAGGGACAAAGGAAAATTTTCAAAGCTAAGTGGTGTCGATTGCACCCATCCTAAAATATTCCAGAATTGAAAGGGTTCTGCTGAAACATAGAAGCTGCGAAGTAGCCACATCCCGGGCCACTGTGCAATCACCATGGGGGAGCAACCACAGCATCTCCTTCCTGGAGGTGAGAGGTAACACAGCTTTACCTTAAAAAAACAGCCTTGAGAGGGTCAGCCAGAAAGCAGCATCCAAAAAGCTTGGTTCCAGCAAACCAGAAGGCATGTGGTCTGCTGTAGAATTCCACATCTACACCTATACAGCAGTGAACTAGAAGTGATCCACTGTCTTCAACTGATCTTTCAATCAAGAGAGAAAGCTACAAATATACCTCAGGCTGGCAACCAACATGAACTCGATTTCCAAGAGAATTCAACAGGTTTACCACGACCTCCCCCCCCAATTATAATTGCTTACCCCTTTTCCGCCTCTCTCTGGGGGTGGGGGGGGGGGGGGGGGTGGTGGGATTTCAATGTCTCAATGTTTGGGGCTCTTCTCAGAGCACATTGTCCTAAGCTCAGCATCAATATTTCTAAAGCAGCCTCAATAAAGGAGGTTTTCATGGAATGAAAAAAATTACAGCACAAAAATAATACTCTAGTCCATGCCACAATCGCCACTGTAGTGAAGTATCCCATGATATAAGAGCCATCAGTGTAAAAACCTTCCTCCTCCCTTTCTCCTTGATTCTTCCAGTGGGACTCCTTGGTCTCTGTTTCCCATGTTCCCAACAGTGGGAACAGTCTTTCACTATTTACCCACAGTAAAATTACCAGGTTTCATTCACCCCTTTCTTGGCTGCTTCTTTTGGTACAGAGTAAAGTGAAGTGAAGTGCAATTTCAGTAGCATGCAGTAATTAACATTGGATATTTATGTCTCAGAGAACCTATAATGATAGCTGCTGTGAAAAGTGAAAATGTCATGCCACTTCAGCAGAGAGCTTTAGGGTGCAGCTATACTGTAAAATGGGTTCAAATTCACAGTAATGCAAACCTTACTGCACAACCTTAGTGGAGTCAAATTAGGAGACTATTCTGAGTGCAGTGTGCAGAGATTCTTGGTGAAGCTGGCTCCTTAGTGATTGGATTTGACACTGCAGAGTATAACTCCACATGTTGATAAGTCAGGTTTAAAAATTATTCAGGGGATTAGTTTGACCTCCAGGGCACTTTATGAACTGAAGTAGAATCTTTTGAATGTTGCGAGAGTGTAAACACTCATGCAATATCGTCAAAACATTTCAAATTTACTGGTGAGTGTAAAGCTCTGCCAGACATATGACTAAACATGGAGAGTACTTTCACGTCAGAAGGAACGTTCTGTGGTATTTTTCTGGTGTTACTGCAAACCTTTCCGAAGCACAGCTAGCCATTTGTAATTTTCTCAAGTAGACGGAATGATTCGATCTCAGACTTGTGTCTAAATCCAAACTGTGGCCTGCTTCAACAGGAAATACTTGGTGCCATTCCTGGATGTAAGGATCTTGTCACTAGGTGTAAAAGACTGATGGATTAATTCTACGATGGTTACTGTCACAACAAAGGGCCATTAGTCCTGCAACAATACTGTCCACGTGGTACTCGAGTGGTTTAAAAGAAGTCTTAATGTATATTGACTAATAACAGTATTGTTCTTGTATAACTTTTCTACAGTATGAAATAAATGAGAAGCAGAAATACAACCTGGTTCCGAGGCCTGAAGTGATCAGTTCCAGCTCTCTAGGCTTGCCTGCATGGCTGTGGACATCTGATCATTCAGAGGATTCTGGTGTTCAAAGGGAGAACAGTTTTATTTTTATACAATTCAGCCACCTTGGAATGTGCATATACTCCCCTATTCTTATCTTCTAGTTGTAAATGATCTGATCATTCTAAATCTGCGTTAGCTGACTACTGATGGTTCATAACCCCAACTCCCATCTTGCTGGAGTCACAGTTTGGACCTGTCAGGGATGCGATTAAGCCTCGGTGCTGGACTTTATTCCAGCAACGAGGGTCTCCCATTGCAATTTAATGACAGACAATTAACTGCCTGCTGTTGGGGATGCCGTCCCTTTAAAGGGACGAACTCCCACCTCCAGAGCTGCCAGCTAATCAGAAGGCTGGCAGCTCCATAGTACCGGCAGTGCCACTGGGTGTGGTGACCACTGGTACTGCAATAGGCCCAGCAGAGAAGTGCAGTGGTTAGCACCGCAGCCTCACAGCTCCAGGGACCCGGGTTCGATTCTGGGTACTGCCTGTGCGGAGTTTGCAAGTTCTCCCTGTGTCTGCGTGGGTTTTCTCCGGGTGCTCCGGTTTCCTCCCACAAGCCAAAAGACTTGCAGGTTGGTAGGTAAATTGGCCATTATAAATTGTCACTAGTATAGGTAGGTGGTAGGGAAATACAGGGACAGGTGGGGATGTTTGGTAGGAATATGGGATTAGTGTAGGATTAGTATAAATGGGTGGTTGATGGTCGGCACAGACTCGGTGGGCCGAAGGGCCTGTTTCAGTGCTGTATCTCTAATCTAATCTAATCTAATCTAAGACTGGAGAAAACCGTGGGAGGTGTAAGCATGGTTGGGGTCACTGGGGCCATTCAGGCAGGATCCAGCGATGGGGTGGGGGAAGGGTGTTAGTGAGGGTGGGTAGGGGTCTTCCCGGGGGAGGGCAGACATCATCACTGGGGGTGCCCTGGATTGCCCCCAAAGGAGGGACCCCTCGATCCTGCTAGGAGACTGCCAGGCTTTACCTGGCAGTGTCTCCCTGCAGCGGAGGGTCCCTCTGCCTTCAACAAAATTGAAGTGGAGGTTGGAAGAGGCCATTAAGTGGCCATTAATTGGCTTCTTAAGGGCTTCAATTGGCCTGGGACAGGACCCACCCTGGATAAAATGGGTCAGGAATGCTGCCCATTGCCATTTTGTTTGACCCGCTGCCTCTGTGCCTGTCTCCGAGGACAGAATAGAATCCTGCCCTCTGTTTTCAAAGGACTGGTTATTTTATTGCTGTCAAATGCTGCAAGTGTTGGGTATGTGGGTCTCCAAGCAATCAGCTTTCTTTTCTAGGTAAGGGTCACCATTTGACCTGGGAGAAATAGCCAAAAGGCATTTCAGTATTCTGTTTCTAAAGTTTCTTCGTTCACAAGCGCCAAGAACAAAATTTAATCTCCAACCCCTTCTTCCATATTCACTCACTGGCTAACATGCTGGAGCAAAGCATGCTAAGATACCCTGACCACTTTCCTTGACTCAAACCATTTTCATAAAACATTCAAACAGGTTGTAAACTAGAATTAGGTTTTATTCACTGGTACGAATTGATCTCAGTATTCTACAGGCTTTTAAATTATATCAGTTGTAGGGCCACGATATCTTTTACATTGAATAGTGGCATAGATGGAACCAAGAAAACAGTAAGTGATAAAAGCATGGCAAAATGGTTTTTGTTAGGTAAAACATTAATTTGCATAATTACAAACTGGAGCAGCCACTGAAGTTAAATGATGTTCAGTAGATATTGTCTGAGCTAATATCTTTTTTTTTTAAAAAAAGGAAAGACTTGCATTTATATTCATGACCACAAGATGTCTCAAAGCACATTACAGCCAATGAAGTACTTTTGAAGTGTAGTCACTGTTGTATTGTAGGAAAAGTGGCAGCCAATTTGCACACAGCAAACTTCCACAGACAGCAATATAATAAAGACCAGATAATCTGTTTTTGTGATGCTGGTTGAGGGATACATATTGCCCAGGGCACCAGGAATAACTTCCCTGCTGTTCTTCCAAATGGTGCCATGAGATCTTTTACATCCTCCCAATAGGGCCTTGTTTTAACATCTCATCTGAAAGACGGCACTTCCAACACTGCAATATTCCCTCAAATGTCGTCCTTGACTTTTGTGCCAATAAACATTGTATGGCACAGGTGATGAATGAAGTTTTAATGTACTGTCAGATCATTTTAAACAATATCTTCTGTATTTTTAATTAATGTACTTGTGTGGTAAAAAGACAATGTAAAAATGTAACACTACATCCTACATTTGCAATGATGACTAAACCTCAACACGACTTCTGTAAAGTGTGGGAGACCTCCTGAAGCTACAAAAGGCACAATATAAATGCAGGATTGTTCTATCTCTACTGATAAATTGATGTATTCATGTCTGAAGTTAATCAGTTGCTTTTATGTTGTTTTTAGTTACCAAGTAGTTATCAACCATTCAAGTTAAACATTGGTATGCAGACTGTAGCTGCTTATCAAAGTACGTATAATACATCACCAATCCATAGAGATTGCAAATGAAGTTTGGATGTCATTAGGTCATTTGATCACATCTTAGAATTACAGATTCATAGAAAGTTAAGGCACAGAAAGAGGCCACTTGGCCCATCGTGTCTGTGCCCACCAAAAAATGATCCACCCATTCTAATCCCACTTTCCAGCATGTGCTCCGTAGCCCTGCAGATTACAATACTTAAGGTGCTTATCTAGACTCCTTTTGAATGAGTTGAGGGTCTCTGCCTCAACTACCCTTTCAGGCAATGAGTTCCAGACCCCCACCACCCTCTGGGTGAAAAAAGGTTTTCCTCATCACGTCTCTAATTTTTCTACCAATCACTTTAAATCTATGCCCCCCTTGTCACTGACCTCTCTGCTAAGGTAAATAGGCCCTTCACCTTCACTCTATCCAGGCCCCTCAAAATTTTGTACATTCAATCAGATCTCTCCTCAGCCCGCTCTGTTCCAAAGAGAACAACCCCAGCCTAACCAATCTTTCTTTGTAGCTACATTTTTCCAGTCCTGGAAAATCTTCATAAATCTCCTCTGTACCCTCTCTAGAGCAATTACATCCTTTCTGTAATGAGGTGACCATAACTACACGCAGTACTCAAGTTGTGGCCTAACCAATGAGTTATACAGTTCCAGCATGTTTGACCTCCCCAAAATGCATCACACTTCTCCTGGTTGAATTCCATTTACCACTTTTCTACCCATCTGACCAGACCATCAATATCTTCCTGCAGCCTATAGCTGTCCTCCTCGCTATCAACCACACGGCCAATCTTTGTGTCGTCTGCAAGCTTCTTGACCATGTCCCCTACATTTATGTCCAAATCATTCATATACACCACAAAAAGCAGGGGACCCAGTACTGAGCCCTGCGGAACGCCACTGGAAACAGCCCTCCAGTCACAAAAACACCTGCCACTGAGCAATTTTGTATCCACCTTCCAAATTTTCCTGGATCTCATGGGATTTTATTTTAGTATCTTCTGGTATGCTAACTTACATCTTCCCACTATGGCATCTAACTGAATGAATTCAGAGTTTTGGCCTCAAATATTCTAACTGTTGATCACGCTCTGTGTAAAGAAAATCTTACTGGCATCAGTCTTAAATTTGGTCAGAACCTGCATCCTCTTATACTGCTACCCTGAAATACCCGAAGGTGCTTTTTCAGATTTTTTTCTCTATTCTGTTAAATATGAAGTGCTATAGTCCTCTGATTAGATCACACACTTCTGGTCACTATGACGCAGGAAAAATCCAGGCACTAAAGACAATTAAGAGAAGAATCATTCAATTGATCGCAAGTAACATTGGATGGATTTATGAGGAGAGGCTGAAGGATATCAGCTTTTCTATCTTGAAAGGAGAGGACCCTAAAGTAGTATGTCCAATAGTAAACAGAATGAAAAAGATAGATTTAAAAAATTACTTCAAACTAAACTAAGAATAAGACAGAGGAACTCAGGTTCAAACCAGTAAAATGCAAATTTAGGACTGCTATCAGGAAGCACTTCACACAAAGTGCTATTAACACACGAATTAACATACATACGAACATATGAATTAGGAGAACAAGTAGACCATTCGGCCCCTCTAGCCTGCTCCGCCATTCTATAAGATCATGGCTGATCTGTTTGTGTCTCAAATTCCACACACTCATCTACCCGATAACCTTTGATTCCCTTGCCTAACAAGAATCTATCCACCCCTGCCTTAAAATTATTCAATGACCCTGCCTTTAGCACCTTCTGAGGCAGAGAGTTCCAAAGTCACACAACCCTCATTTAGGCAAGTGAAGCTGAAAACCCGGGAATCTTGTAGGGAAAGTTTGGATGCTACTTTGGGGAGAATTGTCGGATCTTCCGTAAAGTTGAGTTAAGATAGTTATGGTGTTTTCCTCACCCATGTTTATCTTGTGTTCTAATATACTTCTATGCGGTTCTCTGGGACTTTTTAAGCTTAAGAACTTTTTCTTATCAACTCCTTCCTTGTAGCTCTTGCCTCTGACAGACAAGCAATCTTGTTTTTTCTCTATACCTGCGGCCTGAATGTCTCCCTTCTGTCGTGACTCAAGTTATCTGTAGTACCTGAGTTGCAGTGTAACTATAAAATTTTACAGTATAATGTCTGGACATTTGAACACAACTGATCTGGCAGTGACCCAGCATCCTGTTTGATTTGTTTATTGCTCATGAGTCAACTAACATCACAAGGTCTACTTCAACTTTTGCTTCAGCAACTTCTGTTCTAACCATGAATTGCCATGTATGTTTTTATGACCAGGTGAGGAAGGGGTCTAGGGCTGCCCTCTCAGTCTTTTCCTGGTTTGGCCGTAACAGGGTTTAATTTTTAAAACATCGTGTTTTCAGCTTCCCTTCAGTGAATCCTTGCTCACTGCTTTCTCATTGTAATGGCTAAGAAATCAACCAGACAGGTTTTCTCAAACTTACACCTTTCTTGTTTAAATCTATCAGCCTTAAAACTCTAATTCAGATAAAACCACTAAAGATACACGACATGACCACACTAGCATGCATACGTGATAAACAAACATGCAAATAGAGACAGAGGAGGAGAAAGAAGTAAAAAAAGTGGGGAAGGTTTGAAGTAGTAAATGGAAATTCAGTTACTAGTTTTGAGTTGGATGTAAAGCCTTTGAAGTTAAGTCTTGCAGTTCTCGTTGGGGCCCAGTGCACGCTTTCAAACTTGTTTCGCTGGTCTTCTGTCTTGAGACTTGAGGTACTTTCATGGGTCCCTGGAACTTTGTGTGTGAGAGAGAGAGATGCTGTCTTTTTGAAATTCAGTTTCAGTCCCTTTCCAAACTGTTGTGTGTCAGGCACAATTCAAAAAACCCCAGATTGGCCAGCAGGTTAGTCATGTGACTAGCTCCTTGTTTAGAGCAGCCTTGTTTGTGAGATTTGTGGATTCCTTCAAGCTTCCCAGACACATTCAATGGGGGGGGGGAATGCTGGCTCAATGACTCTCTATGTCTCCTGATCATCACTATTGATAAAACCCACCTGGCCAATTGAATCAGGGAGTACTCCCATTGTGTTCTCCATGCAACGGTCTTTTAGAATGCAAACGTGCAGCTATGTTTTCAGCCACTGTTGTGGTATTTTTAAACAAGTTATTTCAAGTCCAGTAACAGTTCAAAAATACTGTTCCATATGACAACATTAATATGTTTCATTTTTGGCAGGTGCTTTCTGTCACAATGTGCCTTCTGCTTTTACTTCAAATGTACAGCACCCTGTATTTGAACTGAAATTTACCTGTCACTGATGCAAACTCTGCAAGGTTCACTTCAACATTTCTCTTTGGATGTCCAGCATTTTCTCTTTCTATTTCAGATGTTTAGCATGCTCATTTACTAAAGCCTCTCCACATTACTTATTCATTTTATTATCACTGCAATTTGTAATAGCAAATCAGCCATTATTTTAGCCATGTTTTATTTTAACACATTCTGTATCATAAAACTGGAACTCTGGAATGAAACAGCTTGTTTGCATTGCTTTTTTGTTAACTCATTCATGTATAGTTTTGCAAAAAAGGGACATTTCAGTGAAGTTTTGTCAAATTACATTTGTCTTGTAAATATTTACTTTTAAGCAACTCAACAAGCTTAAAGGAATTTGAAGAATAGCTGACAAAACTGTGCCATTACCAATGTTATGTCTTGATTGTGGTGTGTGCGACCAGGTGAGAAAGGGATCTAGGGGTTTCTTCTCGGCCTTTGCCTGGTTTAACTGTAACAGGGTTTAATTTTTAAAACACTGTGTTTTAGCTCCCCCCTCAGTGAATCCTTGTTCACTGCTTTCCAATTGTAAGGCAAAGAAATCAATTTGACAGGTTTTCTTAGATTTAAACAAGAAAGGTGGAAGTTTATTAACCTTAAATTCTAATCCGGTTAACAACTATGAATACGCGACACGAGCTCGCTAGCGAGCATATGCGATAAACACACATGCACATAGAGACAGAAAAAGTAGAAAGGGGAAAAGTTTGAGGCAATAGCTGGGTGTTTACAGTCCTTTGAGTTCAATGTGAAGTCTTTGTTTGCTGGGATGTCTTGCTGTTTGTTGGGGCTCAAAACATGTTTTAACTTGTTTCGATGTAGGAGTCTTTTCTCTCTTGAGGTTCTTTTTTTATTCATTCATGGGATGTGGGCGTGGCTAACTAGGCCAGCATTTATTGCCCATCATTTATTGCCCTTGAGAAGGTGGTGTTGAGCTTCCTTGGACAGCTGCAGTCCATGTGAGGTAGGTATACCCACAGTGCTGTTAGGAAGGGAGTTCCTGATTTTGACCCAGCGACAGTGAAGGAACGGCGATATAGTTCCAAGTCAGGATGGTGTGTGACTTGGAGGGGAATTTGCAGGTGGTGGCATTCCCATGCCTCTGCTTCCCTTGTCCTTCTAGTTGGTAGAGGTCGCGGGTTTAGAAGGTGCTGTCTAAGGAGCCATGGTGCGTTGCTGCAGTGCATCTTGTAGATGGTACACACTGCTGCCACTGTCTGTCGGTGGTGGAGGGAGTGAATGTTAGTGGATGGGGTGCCAATCAAGCAGGCTGCTTTGTCCTGGATGGTGTTGAGTTTCTTGAGTGTTGGAGCTGCACCCATCCAGGCAAGTGGAGAGTGTTAACTGTGAGGCGGAGTCAACTCCCCCTTGTCCCCTTTATTCCCTATACCCAGTTGATCCTTGCCGTCACTTGGGACTGAAGTTCTCTTAATTCAGACTCAGACTGAGTGTTTGGGATATCGGATTTCAAGGGAGCCACCCTCCAGCTTAATCCACAGCTACAGTTACTGGCTTAGTGCAAAGAGGAGGAACTCAGTCCTTTCTTTAACTATCAATGTACTTTATTCACGTTGTTGTACAATGTAAGAATAAGGCTTATACACTTGTTTGACAAGAA
Organism: Heterodontus francisci; assembly: GCF_036365525.1. Classification (NCBI taxonomy): domain Eukaryota; kingdom Metazoa; phylum Chordata; class Chondrichthyes; order Heterodontiformes; family Heterodontidae; genus Heterodontus; species Heterodontus francisci. The sequence goes on along the minus strand of NC_090372.1, from coordinate 158,812,554 downwards.
CATACAACTCCCACTGAGTTATACTGTTAATAACAAAACTAGCTAGAATTCATAAGCACACCCAATAGGTTCCTCTGACCTTTCCCTGACCTAGTCACAGAATACAAAAGATATTACCTGAAAAAGGGAGAGTTAACGCTGGCCAGGCGGTCCGTTCTCTCTCTCTCTCTCTCTCGCTTCCATGTCGTCGCCGTGTCGCTCACACAGGGTCTTCCGCTTCCACGATGGTTGATCTCCGGAGTTTTTGCTGGCTCTATGCCCAAAAAGCTCTATTCTTATCCTGTTGCTTGTCTCTCCAAATCTGAGCTGTGTCTTTCCGGTTGGCTTAAGCTTGCTCACCTCGTTCACAGCTTCTCTTAATTGGCCCATGCCCAAAGACTCTGGTATCACACCGTGTCCAAATAAGGCCCTTTTCCGGTGTCCTATTCTTTGTCTTGTCTCATAAAGTAGTTAGTTCAAACTGGTTTTTACCAGCACAGGCCAGTGTCCGAACTCCAGGTTACTACAGGTCAAACAATCCCAGCAGTTTGTAACTGATTCTTGCAGCCCCTGGCCAACAAGAGTATTCCAGCACATTCCTGATTTGTGCCTTGTAGATGGTGGACAGGCATTGGGGAGTCAGGAGGTAAGTTACCCACTGCAGGATTCCTAACCTCTGACATCCTCTTGTAGCCACAGTATTTATATGGCTACTCCACTTCTGTTTCTGGTCAATAGAAGCCCCTAGGATGTTGATAGTTGGGGATTCAGCAATGGTAATGCCATTGAATGTCAAGGGGAGATGGTTAGATTCTCTTGCTGGAGATGGTTATTGCCTGGCACTTGTGTGGCGTGAATGTTACTTGCCACTTATCAGCCCAAGCCTGGATATTGTCCAGGTCTTGCAGCATTTCTGCACGGACTGCTTCAGTAGCTGAGGGGTCGCAAATGGTGCTTAATGTTGTGCAATCATCAGCGAACATCCCCACTTCTGATCTTATGAGTGAAGGAAGGTCATGGATGAAGCAGCTGTAGATGGTTGGGCCTAAGACATTACCATGAGGAACACCTGTAGTGATGTCCTGGGGCTCAGATGAGTGACCGCCAACAACCGTGACCATTTTCCTTTGCGCTAGGTATGACTCCAGCCAGTGGAGGGTTTTCCCCCTGATTCCCATTGACCTCAGTTTTGTTAGGGATCCTTGATGCTATACTCGGTCAAATGCTGCCTTGATGTCAAGGGCAGTCACTCTCACCTCGCCTCTTGAGTTCAGCTCTTTTGTCCACGTTTGAACCAAGGCTGTAATAAGGTCAGGAGCTGAGTGGCCCTGGCAGAACCCAAACTGAGTGTCAGTGAGCAGGTTATTGCTAAGCAAGTGTCGCTTGATGGCACTGTTGATGACACCTTCCATCACTTTACTGATGATTGAGATTAGATTGAGGGGACGGTAATTGGCTGGGTTGGACTTGTCCTGCTTTTTGTGTACAGGACATACCTGGGCAATTTTCCACATTGTCGGGTAGATGCCAGTGCTGTAGCTGTACTGGTACAGCTTTGCTCGGGGGGCGGCAATTTCTGGTGCACAGGTCTCCAGAACTATTGCCGGAATATTGTCAGGGTCCATAGCCTTTGCAGTATCCAGTGCCTTCAGTCATTTCTTGATATCACGCGGAGTGAATCGAATTGGCTGAATTCTGGTATCTATGATGCTGGGAGCTTCAGGAGGAGGCCAAGAAGGATCATCAACATGGCACTTCAGCTGAAGATTGTTGCAAATGCTTCAGCCTTGTCTTTCACACTGATGTGCTGGGCTTCCCCATCATTGAGGATGGGGATACTGTGGAGCCACACTGTGATGCTTACATAGTTTGGCATGCAAGTAGTCCTGTGTTGTAGTTTCACCAGATTGACACTTCATTTTGAGGTATGCCTGGTGCTGCTCCTGGCATGCCCTGCTGCACTCTTCATTGAACCAGTGTTGGTTTCCTGGCTTGATGGTAATGCTAGAGTGGGGGATATGCCGGGCCATGAGGTTACAGATTGTGGTTGAGTACAATTCTGCTGCTGCTGATGGCCCACAGCATCTCATGGATACCCAGTTTTGCATTGCTAGATCTGTCCGAAATTTATCCCATTTAGCACGGTAGTAGTGCCACACAACACGAATGGAGCCTATCCTCAATGCGAAGGCGGGACTTCGTCTCCACAAGGACTGTATGGTGGTCACTCCTACCAATACTGTCATAGACAGATGCATCAGTGGCAGGCAGGTTGGGGAGGACAAGGTTAAGTATGTTTTTCCCTCTTGTTTGTTCCCTCACCACCTGCTGCATACCCAGTCTAGCAGATATGTCCGTTAGGACTCAACCAGTCATGGTGCTACCGAGCCACTCTTGGTGATGGACATTGAAGTCCCCCACCAGAGCACAATCTGCGCCCTTGCCACCCTCCGTGCTTCCTCCAAGTGGTGTTCAATATGGAGGACTACTGACTCATCAGCTGAGGGAGGGTGGTAGGTGGTAATTATTTTATTTTGACATACAGCACTGAAACAGGCCCTTCGGCCCACCGAGTCTGTGCCGACCAACAACCACCCATTTATACTAATCCTACATTAATCCCATATTCCCTATTACATCCCCACCATTCTCCTACCACCTACCTACACTATGGGCAATTTACAATGGCCAATTTACCTATCAACCTGCAAGTCTTTGGCTGTGGGATGAAAATGGAGCACCCGGCGGAAACCCACGCGGTTACAGGGAGAACTTGCAAACTCCGCACAGGCAGTACCCAGAACTGAACCTGGGTTGCTGGAGCTGTGAGGCTGTGGTGCTAGCCACTGCGCCACTGTGCAGGAGGTTTCCTTGCCCATGTCTGACCTGATGCCATGAGACTTCATGGGATCCAGAATCGAGGGGACTCTCCTGACTGTATACCACTGTGCCGCCACCTTTGCTGGGTCTGTCCTGCCGGTGGGACAGGACATACCCAGAGATGGTGATGGCAGTGTCTGGGACATTGTCTGTAAGGTATGATTCCGTGAGTATGACAATGTCAGGCTGTTGCTTGACTAGTCTCTTGGACAGCTCTCCCAACTTTGGCACAAGCCCCTCGATGTTAGTAAGGAGGACTTTGCAGGGTCGACAGGACTGGGTTTCTGGTCGAGGTCGATGCCGTGTGGTCTGTCCGGTTTCATTTTATTGTCTTTGTAGTGGTTAGATACAACTGATTTGCTTGCTCGGCCATTTTAGAGGGCATGTAAGAGTCAACCTCATTGCTATGGGTCTGGAGTCACATGTAGGCCAGACCAGGTAAGTACAGCAGATTTCCTTTCCTAAAGGACATTAGTGAACCAGATGGGCTTTTACAACAATAGGGAATGGTTTCACGGACATCATTAGACGAGCTTTTAATTCCAGATTTATTAATTGAGTTCAAATTCTACCTTCTACTATAGTGGAATTCGAACCCATGTCCCCAGAGCAATACACTGGGTCTCTGGGTTACTAGTCCAGTGACAATACCACTATGCCACCACCCCTTCAGTGGGACTGGAGGTTTATGAGAAAGCAAGAGCAAGCCAGGCAGGAGAGAGGCTCTCTTGTTCCAGTTTCAGTTGCAATCTGCAGTTTGTCTTCAAATTTCCTGTGTCTAGTTCAAAAATCTTGGGCCAGCCGGTTAGTCATGTGACCAGCTGGTTTAACCACTCCTGCATTTGTGGATTCTCCATCTTAGCAGACATTGGAATGTGAGCTTCCTTACACTTTCAATGTCTGGTGATTAAAATCCATTTAGATTAATTGGACCAGGGAGTAGTTGCTTTGTCTCTCCAAGCACCGTCTCTTAGTATGCAAATATCCTCCAGCCAAATGTCTGATGATCTCTTTAAACAAGTAAGTTCTTCATTTCAGCAACAGTTTAAAATTAATGTTCTTATGACAAAATTAATATGCCTCATTCTTGGCAGGTGGGGGTCTTCATGACAGGTTTGTTACTGAAAGTACAACCTTTGTCTCAGCTGTCTCAAAAATTAGCTTGCAGATATTGTCAAAATTGCTACATTTGTTTGCGATCAGGAGACTCCTGAAGACATTTTTCAAAACTATTCTAATTACAAATATATTTCAGAAAGTTGCACAGAATTTTGAGATAATTTGATTCTGCATTAATGGAATTGCAGCAGGAAAAGCATTGAAGCAGATTAGTTTTGTTAGGTGTGATTCCTAACTGGAACTCAAAACTTAGTTTTCACTAAGTTAAATGATTTTGTTACTGGGAAAGAGAACACTTGTCCACTTTTTCAACCAATTGTCAATGTTAAACAACCCCAGAACAGTTTCAGCATAAAGCTTCTACTACTTTTGGCAAACAGTATTCCTTCCAATCTCTTAAACCATTAGTGACTTCGCATAGACCAGGGATCACAGCCTTTATACCTATTTTCACTCCCTCAAGTCTAAGAGGCGCAGTTGAGTGTATCTAGCACCAACTGGCTTGGGCCATCCACTGCTAGATCTGGCTGGATCATAACATTAGAAATAAGAGCAGGAAATGGCGTTTTGGCTCTTTGAGCCTGCTGTGACATTCAGCAAGATCATGGACGATCATTTACCTTAACTCCAACTTCCTGCACTATCCATATATGATCCCTTCGTACCACAAAATCTATCAACCTCTGTCTTGAATATACTCAATGACTGAGCACCCACAGATCTCTGGGGTAGAGAATTCCTGAAGGTTCACAACCCTTTGAGTGAAGAAATTTCTTCTCATCTTAGTCCTAAATGGCTAGCCCCTTATTCTGACACTGTGACCCCATGTTCTCGATTCCCCAGCCAGGAGAAGCATTTTCTCAGCATCTACTCTGTAAAGTCCCTTAAGAATTATATGTTTCAATTAGATCAACTCTTATTCTTCCAGGCTCCAGGGAATATAAACCTAGTCTACTCAATCTCTCCTTATAGGTCAATCCCCTCATTCAAGAACCCGCTTAGTGAACCTTTATTGCATTCCCTCTTCGGGCAAATATGTCCTTCCTTAGATAAGGAGACCAAAATTGCACACAGTTCTCCAGGTGTGGCCTCACCGATTGTAGTAAGACTTCTTTATTCTTATACTCCAATCCCTTTGTAACAAAAGCTAACATACCATTTGCCTTCCTTATTGCTTTCTGTACCTGCAAGTTAACTTTCTGTGATTCGTGTACAAGGACATCCAGGTCCTTCAGAATGCATACATTTCCCAGTCTCTCCATTCAAAAAATATTACGCATTTTATATTTTTCCTGCCGAAGTGGATAACTTCACACTTTGCCATATTGTATTCCATCTGACATGTTATTGCCCACTCACCCGACTTGTCTCTATCCCTCTGCTGCCTTTTTGCGTTCTCCTGACCACTTACTTTCCCATCCAACTTTGTATCATCAGCAAACTTGGATATGTTACACTCAGTCCCCTTATCTAAGTCATTAACATAGAATGTAAATAGCTGAGGCCGAATTACTGAACCTTGTGGTACCTGTTAGGTACAGCCTGCCAACCTGAAAATGTCCTGTTTATTCCTACTCTCTATTTTCTGGCCAGTAGCCAGTTCTCAATTCATGCTAATATGTGACCTCCCAATCCCATGAGTCCTAATTTGGTGTAACAACCTCTTGTATCGTGTCTTATTTGAATGCTTTTTGAAAATGAAAATACATTATATCTACTGGTTCCCCCTTATCCATCTTACTAGTTACATCCTCAAAATGCCTGAGGGAGTGCTGCACTGTCAGAGGTGCCATCCTTCGAATGAGACGTTAAGCCATCTGCCTGTTCGGGTGGATGTAAAAGATCTCCTACCACTATTTTGAAGAAGAGCAGGAGAGTTATCCCTGGTGTCCTGGCCAATATTTACCCCTCAGTCAACATCACAAAAACAGATTATCTGGTCATTGTCACATTGCTACTTGGAGTTTGCTATGCACAAATTGGCTGCTATGTTTCCTGTATTACAACAGTGACTGTACTTCAAATGTATTTCATTGGCTGAAAAGCACTTTTGAGAGATTTGGTAGTCTTGAAAGACGCTATATAAATGCAAGTCTTTTTCTTTTTCTTTCCATTTACATACCAATAGAAATATTTGCGATCTGTTTCTATGTCACTTGCTCATCTACTATCATATTCTCTTTTCTCATCTTGGTCCTCCTTTGCTGAATTCTAAAATCCTCCAAATCCTCAGGCTTGCTACTCTTTCTAGCAACATTATAAGCCTCTTCCTTTGATTTACTATTATCTTTAACTCCTCTTATTAGCCATGGTTGGATCACTTTTTCCGTGGGGTTTTTTTGTGCCTTAAAGGAATGTATATTTGTTAGTTTATGTATTAATTCTTTAAATACTAGCCATGGCGTGTTTACCATCATATTTTTTAAATGTAGTTTCCCAATCTGCCTTAGCCAACTCACCCTTCATACCTACGTAGTTTGCATTTAAGACCCTCATTTCGGACTGAACGAAATCACTCTTAAACTCAATATAAGATTCTATCATATTATATTCACTCTTTACTCAAGGTCCCTTTACTACAAAATTATTAATTAAACCTTTCTCTTTGCACAATACTAGATCCAAAATACGTTGTTCCCTAGTTGGTTCCTTGACATACTGATCTAGAAAACTAGCTGTATACATTCCATGAACTTGTCCTCCACAGAATTATTGCAAATTTGGCTTGCCCAGTCTATACCAGGTTAAAGTCCTCCATTATTACTGTATTACCCTTACTACATGTGTCTCTGATTTCCTGATTTATACTCTGCCCAACATTGTAACCACTGTGAAGGGGTCTATAAACTACACCCACTATTCTTTACTGCCCAGTGTTGTTTCTTAGCTCCACCCAAACTGATTCTACATCATGATTTTCTGAACTAAGATCATTTTTACTGTCTTTTTCCGATCTTTTATTATCAGAGCTTCAAGATGGCTCCTGGGCTGGAAGCTCCCTAGGAAGCTCCCTTGCTGTTCAACTCTATCCATGGCCATCTGCTCCCATCCCTAACGTTTTCTCCCCCAATCTGCCCTCTTAAACTGTTTAAATTCCCCTGGCTCTTTAAATCAGTTCATTTTAGCCCTATCTAAAAGTTAACAGTTAGTTTAGTGTATGTTACCTGGGCCCACTGCCCTCCCCCAGCCACACCTGCTCTTTGTTTTCTCAATGAAATTGATCCGGATGAAACTGACGAGCACAGCTGCCGATTCTTCAATCTCCGATCCTGCTGTCTTCACAGTCCAGAGTGTCTGCAGCCACGGCATGCGGTAAGTCCATTGAGGTGAAGAAGGAGCTGCGGGACCCGAGAGAAGTCCTGTGAAAAGGTGCCCCGAACACCCAAAACATCCACGAACGGCCCCCCCGGCCGCAACTTCAAAGCGCCCGCGGGAGATGGCTCGGAGAGCATCTGCAGCGCACTGTCGGCAATGCTGCATGCCTTTATTTAAACCACTGCAAAAAAAAAACCCTTAGCAAATGTAATCACCTCTAAGTCTGCCAAATGATGCTTCACCTCCCGAAGGACGTGGATGAGCTTTCCGGACGTCGATGGTGGGCACTGAGGAAATGGCTTATTACCTGCACCAGATTCCACCCCCCCTCCCCCCCCCTTTTACCCCCCTTCCACCCCCCCCCCACCCCGTCCCCTTCCCTGCTCCACCCTCTCAGCTCACCCCCTCACAACCCCGTCCCAGCCCGCCCCCCCCCTCGCACCATCTTCACCCCGCACCCCCTTCCCCTGCACCCCCCCCCCCCACCCCCTCCCTCTACCCCTCCCCCTTGCATCCCCTCCTCCCACCGGCACCATCCTACACCTGTGTAGGGGCCCCAACAACCCCACTGCCTTGTGGGCGTCTCGGGAGAGACCAAGGCTAAGGGAGTAAACCCTAACAGAAAATCCGGAGCGGAACCCCGTAGGCGGTCATGTGTCACCTTTGGCATGTTTCCGGCAGTTCCTGCAGCCATACTGGTGCCAAACGTCGTGTCCTGCACTCCTTTGGACCCCACCAGAAAGGCCGAGAGGGGGGTTTTGACGACTGGGCAACTCTCAACCTCCATAAATTTGCCCAGGCATGCGCCATGGAGAGGTCACTCCATAGTTGCCTCACAGCGACTAAAACAACACGGAAGGCAGCAGTTACGGGTTATAAGTCCAGATAAATTGGCGTAGAAACTGGGCGCCACGGGTTGCCTTTGTCGGTGGGAGAGGTCATTGCACCTCACTGGACAGCTACCGCCCGCCTCAAACCGGGCAGCCCCCGGTCAATAAGGTTCTGTCCCGCCACAGTCTGCCTGCTTCAATGGGTGCTTGGAGCTCAGGGTCATTGCCCGAAAGGTGGACTGATACACCGCACCAAACAACATGAAAAAAGGAAAGAAGGTACCAGCCCTTCGCTTTGCAAGCTGGAACGTCAGAACTATGTGTCCTGGCCTGTCGGAAGACCTTACACAAATCAACGATTCTCGGAAGACCGCCATCATTAACAACGAGCTCAGTAGATTCAATGTGAACATTGCAGCACTTCAGGAGACTCGCCTCCCCGCGAGTGGCTCTCTAGCAGAGCAAGACTACACCTTCTTCTGGCAGGGCAGGGATCCTGAAGAACCAAGACAGCATGGAGTGGGCTTCGCCATCAGAAACTCCTTGCTCAGCATGATAGAGCCTCCCTCAAATGGCTCGGAACGCATACTGTCCATCCGACTGCTCACCACCTCTGGTCCAGTACACCTACTCAGCATCTATGCTCCAACACTCTGCTCCGCACCTGAAGCTAAAGACCAGTTCTATGAACAACTCCATAACATCATTAGCAGCATCCCCAACACCGAACACCTATTCCTGCTGGGGGACTTTAATGCCAGGGTTGGGGCCGACCATGACTCATGGCCCTCCTGCCTTGGGCGCTATGGCGTTGGAAGGATGAATGAGAATGGGCAGAGACTGCTTGAGTTGTGTACCTGTCATAACCTCTGCATCACCAACTCGTTCTTTCACACTAAACCCTGTCACCAGGTTTCATGGAGGCACCCAAGATCACGTCGTTGGCACCAGCTAGACCTCATTGTCACAAGGCGAGCCGCCTTAAACAGTGTTCAAATCACATGCAGCTTCCACAGTGCGGACTGCGACACCGACCACTCCCTGGTGTGCAGCAAGGTTAGACTCAGACCAAAGAAGTTGCATCATTCCAAGCAGAAGGGCCACCCGCGCATCAACACGAGCAGAATTTCTCACCCACAGCTGTTACAAAAATTTCTAAATTCACTTGTAACAGCCCTTCAAAACACTCCCACAGGGGATGCTGAGACCAAGTGGGCCCACATCAGAGACGCCATCTGTGAGTCAGCTTTGACCACCTACGGCAAAAGTGCGAAGAGAAATGCAGACTGGTTTCAATCTCATAATGAAGAGCTGGAACCTGTCATAGCCGCTAAGCGCATTGCACTTTTGAACTACAAGAAAGCCCCCAGCGATTTAACATCCGCAGCACTTAAAGCAGCCAGAAGTACTGCACAAAGAACAGCTAGGCGTTGCGCAAACGACTACTGGCAACACCTATGCAGTCATATTCAGCTGGCCTCAGACACCGGAAACATCAGAGGAATGTATGATGGCATGAAGAGAGCTCTTGGGCCAACCATCAAGAAGATCACCCCCCTCAAATCTAAATCGGGGGACATAATCACTGACCAACGCAAACAGATGGACCGCTGGGTTGAGCACTACCTAGAACTGTACTCCAGGGAGAATGCTGTCACTGAGACTGCCCTCAATGCAGCCCAGCCTCTACCAGTCATGGATGAGCTGGACATACAGCCAACCAAATCGGAACTCAGTGATGCCATTGATTCCCTAGCCAGCGGAAAAGCCCCTGGGAAGGACAGCATTACCCCTGAAATAATCAAGAGTGCCAAGCCTGCTATACTCTCAGCACTACATGAACTGCTATGCCTGTGCTGGGACGAGGGAGCAGTACCCCAGGACATGCGCGATGCCAACATCATCACCCTCTATAAAAACAAAGGTGACCGCGGTGACTGCAACAACTACCGTGGAATCTCCCTGCTCAGCATAGTGGGGAAAGTCTTTGCTCGAGTCGCTCTGAACAGGCTCCAGAAGCTGGCCGAGCGCGTCTACCCTGAGGCACAGTGTGGCTTTCGTGCAGAGAGATCGACTATTGACATGCTGTTCTCCCTTCGTCAGATACAGGAGAAATGCCGTGAACAACAGATGCCCCTCTACATTGCTTTCATTGATCTCACCAAAGCCTTTGACCTCGTCAGCAGACGTGGTCTCTTCAGACTACTAGAAAAGATCGGATGTCCACCAAAGCTACTAAGTATCATCACCTCATTCCATGACAATATGAAAGGCACAATTCAACATGGTGGCTCCTCATCAGAGCCCTTTCCTATCCTGAGTGGTGTGAAACAGGGCTGTGTTCTCGCACCCACACTTTTTGGGATTTTCTTCTCCCTGCTGCTTTCACATGCGTTCAAATCCTCTGAAGAAGGAATTTTCCTCCACACAAGATCAGGGGCCAGGTTGTTCAACCTTGCCCGTCTAAGAGCGAAGTCCAAAGTACGGAAAGTCCTCATCAGAGAACTCCTCTTTGCTGACGATGCTGCTTTAACATCTCACACTGAAGAATGCCTGCAGAGTCTCATCGACAGGTTTGCGTCTGCCTGCAATGAATTTGGCCTAACCATCAGCCTCAAGAAAACGAACATCATGGGGCAGGATGTCAGAAATGCTCCATCCATCAATATTGGCGACCACGCTCTGGAAGTGGTTCAAGAGTTCACCTACCTAGGCTCAACTATCACCAGTAACCTGTCTCTAGATGCAGAAATCAACAAGCGCATGGGTAAGGCTTCCACTGCTATGTCCAGACTGGCCAAGAGAGTGTGGGAAAATGGCGCACTGACACGGAACACAAAAGTCCGAGTGTATCAGGCCTGTGTCCTCAGTACCTTGCTCTACGGCAGCGAGGCCTGGACAACGTATGCCAGCCAAGAGCGACGTCTCAATTCATTCCATCTTCGCTGCCTTCGGAGAATACTTGGCATCAGGTGGCAGGACTATATCTCCAACACAGAAGTCCTTGAAGCGGCCAACACCCCCAGCTTATACACACTACTGAGTCAGCGGCGCTTGAGATGGCTTGGCCATGTGAGCCGCATGGAAGATGGCAGGATCCCCAAAGACACATTGTACAGCGAGCTCGCCACTGGTATCAGAGCCACCGGCCGTCCATGTCTCCGTTATAAAGACGTCTGCAAACGCGACATGAAATCGTGTGACATTGATCACAAGTCGTGGGAGTCAGTTGCCAGCATTCGCCAGAGCTGGCGGGCAGCCATAAAGACAGGGCTAAATTGTGGCGAGTCGAAGAGACTTAGTAGTTGGCAGGAAAAAAGACAGAGGCGCAAGGGGAGAGCCAACTGTGCAACAGCCCCAACAAACAAATTTCTCTGCAGCACCTGTGGAAGAGCCTGTCACTCCAGAATTGGCCTTTATAGCCACTCCAGGCGCTGCTTCACAAACCACTGACCACCTCCAGGCGCGTATCCATTGTCTCTCGAGATAAGGAGGCCCAAAAGAAGAATATTATCAGAGCTACCAGTCCTCCATTTCCATTTTGTCTGTCTCTTCTAAAAGTTAACTATCCTGGAATATTTAGTTCTCCACCTTGGGCACTTTGTAATCACGTCTCTGTAATGGCTAACAGCACAAATCTAATAATTTCTATCTGTTCTATTTATTCATTTAATTTGTTGTGAATGCTTCATGCAAATATAATGCCTTTTGCTTTGACTTTTTTCTAATTTTCTATGATGTCACCTTAGTCACCAATGCCCTATTGCCTTTGTAACACTTAATGTCCCTTCCTGACCCACTCTGCTAATTATTACCCAAACACCTGTAAGCAGTATGGGCTTTTATATATTTTCCTTTTACTATGAAATTTAGGTACTGTGCTTTATGAATGTTTGTGTGGGCTTTTCCTAAGAAAATAATTAACTGTTAGTATATTGAAGAGCTGTTTGCATTGATGAGGTTAGGTGTAAATAAAGGATGTCACGTGATGATTAGGATAACATGTAGGGTGAACCGAGACATTAACAGACAATGGATAAGAAGTTAGAACAATTCAGAATGATTAAATAGAAATGAGAACAGTTTAGAATAATTGAGTCTGTCTGAGGATTGTTTAGTTCAAGACTAAAAGACAGGAAGAGAACAGTGGAATGGTTAAACTGTTAAAAGATCCCAACTGTGAAGAGCAATGCAAGCCTTAAAGGTGCAGGCATGCTAACTTCTACTGTACTCCAGGAGATGGCAGACCATTACACATAAGCATGGCAAACATTACTGTGAATAGGCTATTGATTGTATTAATTATGTTATTGGCAGGAGTGACCACCGCACAGTCCTTGTGGAGACGAAGTCCTGCCTTCACATTGAGGATAGGCTCCATCGTGTTGTGTGGCGCTACTACCGTGCTAAATGGGATAGATTTTGAACAGATCTAGCAATGCAAAACTGGGCATCCATGAAACGCTGTGGGCCATCAGCAGCAGCAGAATTGTATTCAACCACAATCTGTAAACTCATGGCCTGGCATATCCCCCACTCTAGCATTACCATCAAGCCAGGAGACCAACACTGGTTCAATGAAGAGTGCAGGAGGGCATGCCAGGAGCAGCACCAGGCATACCTCAAAATGAGGTGTCAACCTGGTGAAGCTACAACACAGGACTACTTGCATGCCAAACTATGTAAGCAACATGCGATAGACAGAGCTCAGCGATCCCATAAACAACAGATCAGATCTAAGCTCTGCAGTCCTGCCACATCCAGCCATGAATGGTGGTGGACAATGAAACAACTAACTGGAGGAGGTGGCTCCACAAATATCCCCGTCCTCAATGATGGGGGAGCCCAGCACATCAGTGCGCAAGATAAGCATTTGCAACAATCTTCAGCCAGAAGTGCCTAGTGGATGATCCATCTCAGCCTCCTCCTGAAGTCCCCAGCATCCCAGATGCCAGACTTCAGCCAATTTGATTCACTCCGCATTATATCAAGAAACGACTGAAGGCACTGGATACTGCAAAGGCTATGGGCCCTGACAATATTCCGGCAATAGTACTGAAGATCTGTGCTCCAGAAATAGCCACACCCGTAGTCAGGCTGTTCCAGTACAGCTACAACCCTGCCATCCATCCAGCAATGTGCAAAATTGCCCAGGTATGTCCTGTACACAAAAAGCAGGACAAGTCCAATCCGACCAATTACTGCCCCATCAGCCTACTCTCAATCATCAGTAAAGTGATGGAAGGTGTTATCAACAGTGCTATCAAGCAGCACTTGCTTAGCAATAACCTGCTCAGTGATGCTCAGTTTGGGTTCCGCGAGGACCACTCAGCTCCTGACCTCATTACAGCCTTGGTTCAAACATGGACAAAAGAACTGAACTCAAGAGGGGAGGGGAGGTGAGAGTGACTGCCCTTGACATCAAAGCAGCACTTGACTGAGTATGGCATCAAGGAGCATCCAGGAAATCACTGCAGGAGTTCCTCAGGGTAGCGTCCTAGGTCCGACCATCTTCAGCTGCTTCATCAATGACCTTCCTTCACCCATAAGCTCAGAAGTGGGGATGTTCTCTGATGATTGCACAATGTTCAGCACTATTTGCGACTTCTCAGATACTGAAGCAGTCTGTGTAGAAATGCAGCAAGACCTGGACAATATCCAGGCTTGGGCTGATAAGTGGCACCACATTCGCACCACACAAGTGCCAGGCAATGACCATCTCCAACGAGCAGCACAGTGGTGCAGTGGTTAGCACCGCTGCCTCACAGCTCCAGCGACACGGGTTCGGTTCTGGGTACTGCCTGTGCGGAGTTTGCAAGTTCTCCCTGTGACTGAATGGGTTTCTGCCGGGTGCACTGGTTTCCTCCCACAGCCAAAGACTTGCAGGTTGATAGGTAAATTGGCCATTGTAAATTGCCCCTAGGTAGGTGGTAGGAGAATTGAGGGAAGGTGGGGATGTGGTAGGGAATATGGGATTAATGTAGGATTAGTATAAATGGGTGGTTGATGGTCGGCACAGACTCGGTGGGCTGAAGGGCCTGTTTCAATGCTGTATCTCTCTAAGAAAGAATCTACCCATCTCCCCTTGACATTCAATGGCATTGCCATCACTGAATCCCTCTCTATCAACATCCTGGGGGCTACCATTGACCAGAAACTGAACACTGGAGTAGCCATACAAATACTGTGGCTACAAGAATTGGTCAGAGACTAGGAATCCTGCGGCAAGTAAATCACCTCCCGACTCTCCAAAACCTGTCCACCATCTACAAGGTGCAAGTCAGGAGTGTGATAGAATACTCTCCACTTGCCTGGATGGGTGCAGCTCCAACAACACTCAGGAAGCTCGACACCATCCAGGACAAAGCAGCCCACTTGATTGGCACCCCATCCACAAGCATTCACTCTCTCCATCAATGCACAGTGGCAGCAGTGTGTACCATCTGCAAGATGCACTGCAGCATCGCACCAAGGATCCCTAGACAGCACCTTCCAAACCTGTGACCTCTACCTCCTAGAAGGAAAAAGGCAGCAGATGCATGGGAACATCACCGCCTGCAATTTTCCCTCCAAGTCACACACCATCCTGACTTGGAACTATGTTGCCGCTCCTTCACTGCTGCTGGGTCAAAATCCTGGAACTCCCTTCCTAACAGCACTGTGGGTGTATCTACTTCACATGGACTGCAGCGGTTCAAGAAGGCAGCTCACCACCACCTTCTCAAGGCAATTTGGGATGGACATTAAATGCTGGCCTAGCCAGCGATGCCCACATCCCATGAATGAATAAAAAATATTTTTTTACCAAATATGGTAGGAGAAATCATGAATAATATAACTACCCAGACTGCTGGGCCTGGCTGAAAATGCAGATTGGGGAAGGGGCTTCATCATTAACCAGAAAACAAGTAATTAGTAACCAATAGGAAAGCAAATAATTAACCTAAGAACAGAAAATGAATATATGAGTCCAAAGACTGAACCACCAGAATACACAATTGGAAATGTATAAAATCCCAGGAGCCTGTCCAAAGTACTCTAGTTACTACTGAAGACCAGAAGGGAAACAGAGGGGAGAAAGTCATCTCGAGTCTGAAAGTTTTGGGAAAGCTAGGACCCTGGACAGTTGTTGCTCATTGCCTTTTGCTAAGTATACCTTAATAAACTCTGACTATACTTTGGCTATTATCCCTGTCTCACCAAACAGGTTGTCTTTTTCAAGCTAAAGTAAATAAAGGGATTTTTTTCCCCACACACTGCTCTCCCCTAGAGCATTGACATATACCCTTGCTGCTTTTGAACTTGCCCTTTCCTGAAGCCTCCCACCACCGCCCCCCCCCCCCCCCCAACTTAATATCGACTGCTCTAGTTATTCGATTCACTAGGCCACTGGTTCCAGCCTGGTTAAAGTGGGCTTATCTCAATGGAACAGCTCCCTCTTTCCCCAGTACTGGTGCTAGTGGCCCATGAAGTGAAATCCCTGCCCCTCACACCACTTCTTCAGCCATGCATTTAATCTTCTAATCTATTTATCCCTATCGCAATTGGCGTGTGGCTCAGGTAACAATCCAGAGATTATTATTTTTGAGGTTCTACTTTTTAATTTGGACCCTAACTCCTCAAACTCTCTCAGCAGAACATCATTTCTAGTTCTACCTCTGTCATTGGTTCCTGCGTGGATCACAACAACTGGGATTCTTCCCTCTCACTCCAGGTTTTTCTCCAGCTGTGAGGAGATGTCTGGTACTGGGCAGGCAACACAACCATCGGAACTCCTGGTCATGCCTTGTCACAAATTTTATATCCTTGCTCCCAATTTCATCCTCTTCCCACCCATTGTCTCCAGCTGAACTAGACTATTTGCAATTTTGCCACCTTATGCAACCCCGAGCTGAAATTCTGACCTCATATCCACTCCATCATAAAGACTACAACTTTCCCCTCCATAAATCACCTGCCTCTGCCCCATTTCTGTACATATGAAACCTTCAATCATGTCTTTCTCACCTCCAGACTTGACTATTCCAATACTCACCTGTCCAGATCCCTATTCTTCACCTTATGTAAATATTAGCTATTCAAAATTCTGCTATCCATATCCTATCTTGCACCAAGTCCCACTGACTTATCCTCCCTGTCCTCAATAACATACATTGGCTGTTGGCCTTTCAATGCTTCCAATTTAAAAACTCACATATTTAAATCTCTTCATGGCTTTTCTCCTCCCAGCTTCTGTAATCCCATCCAATCCTAAAACCACCTTCCATCATGGAACACTCTGTTCCTCCCACTCTGGCATCTTGTGCATCACCTGATCTCCACCCTACCATTTCCAGCTATGCTTACACCTGCCAAGGCCCCACGATCTGTCATTTCCTCTCTAAGCCTGTCCACCTTTAAGATGTTCCTTGCAACACAACTCTTTGACAAAATTTTGGTTGGCTCTCCAATTATCTCTTTCTTTAGCTTCGCATCCATTTGTTTGACTACATCTCTGTAAAGCACCTTGGAATGTTTTTCTATATCAAGGCATATAAATGCAAGTTGTTATTATCACTTCAAACCCACAAGTTGAATTCATGTCACATTCACTAGGTCGAGACTGAGCAAAGTCATTTCATCTAGGATCCGTAGAACAATCAAATACCTGCGGTGTATTTGCAGCATTTTGTTCTAATAGTTTATGTTGGATTCAATTCCAAACAACAGGATGATGCACTTCCCCTTCCCTGGATTTAAACTACCTTTTATATTCCAGCAAAGATTGATTATTTGCTGATAGCCTACCAGAGTTGAACTTCAAATTTCTAATTGATTCAAATGAATGCAACCAATTTATGTAGGTCTATAATTAAACCAGCTTTGGAATGTTTTGCACAATTTTGGGCATCCTATGTTCCAAAGAGCATTTGAGAAAGAGTTACACGGAGAAGCTGTGGAAATTATTCTGAAACTTTAAACTTGAAGTTAAAAGGATAGACCGAGCTTTTTATTTTCGTGAAGAGGAGAGAGGATGAAACTTGGTCAATTAAAATGCTGAAAGGCATTGATAATCAAGTCCAAAACTGGTTATTTAATTCAGACTGTGATAGAATGAGAACATTAGAACACAATTTGTAGACCTCAAGCAAAGCTAGATATTAGAAGAAATATTTTCCATACAGATTCGTGGAAGGGGCTCCCAAGAAAATCAATTCGTGCTGTGCCTATTAATTAGAGAGCTCATTAAATATAGGATTTAGAATTCTTTTTATCAGTTGTGAAGTTTATATGTTTTGAAAAGTTAACCCAGTTTCTGAACTGAGAGTCAAGCATACATAATTGCCCATATTTATTCATATCAATATGATCCATAACCTGTGTATTTGGGTTGATAGATTTAGATTGGACACAGTTTGTCAGTAATGCTCTGAAAAGTGGAAATAGGTGAGAGCAAAGTTGCAATGCCTCTTAAGCTTGTGCCAGTTAAGATATGTGTCCAAACTATTCTCTCATGGTTTGGAACTCTTGCAAATAAAACAAGGATTTCCTTCAAATGTGCAAGATCATGGCTCTCACCGTGAGGTGGTTTGGTTACATCCTACACTGCTCTGTAATTCAGCACACTGATTTGGGATATCTGCTTCAGAACAAATGCTGTAAAGTTCCTTGTATGGCAGTTGATGAAAAGCCTGGTACAAGGTTTTGTTTTGGACTTTCATTTCTAGCACATTGCAAGTTGTCCCGCAAAGGCATTTATTAGCCATTGAGCTCAGGGTGCCCAATTTTTCAGAGCTCACAACTTTTCTTGGCAAGTGCTGCAAAAGTTCAACAACAACTTGCATTTATAAAGCAGCTTTAACATAGTAAAACCTCTTAAGGCACTTCACAGGAGTCTTATCAAAGTTTGACGTTGAACCTTTCTTTCTTTTTTCTTTTGGGCCTCCTTATCTCGAGAGACAATGGATACGCGCCTGGAGGTGGTCAGTGGTTTGTAAAGCAGCGCCTGGAGTGGCTATAAAGGCCAATTCTAGAGTGACAGGCTCTTCCACAGGTGCTGCAGAGAAATTTGTTTGTCGGGGCTGTTGCACAGTTGGCTCTCCCCTTGCGCCTCTGTCTTTTTTCCTGCCAACTACTCTTAAGGCACTTCACAGGAGTCTTATCAAAGTTTGATGTTGAACCACAAAGGGAGATATTGGGACAGGGTCAAAGAGGTAGATGCTAAGGAGCATTTTAAAAGGAGGGAGAGTTAGAGAGACGGGAAACACAGAAGGGAATTCCAGAGCTTAGGGAACCAGGCAGCTGAAGGCCTGGCTGCCAATGTGGAGAAATTAAAATCAGAGATGTGCAAAACATCAGAATTAGCAGAGCGCAAACATCTCAGAGGGTTGTAGGACTGGAGGAGATAACTGAGACATGGAGGGATTTGAAAATAAGGATGACTGTTTTAAAATTGTGGCATTCCTGGAACGTGTGCCAATGTAGATCAGCAAGCACGGGTGACTGGTGAATGGGACTTGGTTTGAGTTAGATATGGGCAGCAGAGTTTTGGATAAGTGGAAGTTTGTGGTGGGTGGAGATGGTAGGTCGACCGGGAGTGTGTTGGAATAGTCAAGTCTAGAGGTAACAAAAGCACATGAGCTGAGGCAGGGGCAGAGATGGGCGATGTTAGAGGTGGAAGTAGGCAGACTTTGAGATGGAATGGATATGTGGTTGGAAGCTCAACTCAAACAAATATTGTGCTAGGGTTGCTAATGGTCTGGTTCAGCCTCAGAGAGTGTCCTAGGAGTGGGGTGGTGTTGGTACTAGGGAGCAGCGTTTGTTTCGGATTGAAGATGTTATATGTTTGTTCGGTATGCTGCCACTTTATTAGTCTAGCTAGAGAGATTCTTAGTTTGTAGTAGTCAAACATTAATCTTTATTACATTCTAACTATTTACACTTCACACTGGCCCATGTGACTCTTCCAAAAGCCACATTGCATCTATCTTCGAGTCTCTCTCACATGTGATCTCTTACTTCATCATGGTAGAAGGCATTCTTTACACACACTCACGATTACCCTTTCAGACCCTTATATTTACATTTCTTCCTATGTCTTTATCCAAATATATATCTACTTCTCTCTGACCCCACCCCTTCTGATCTGACCCCTTGCCGCGTATTCACTATAACCTCTGAACTTCCCCTCTCTGACGCTGAACTTTCTGTACTCAGCAAGGGACTCAGTTTTATCCCCTTACGCCCCCACCTCAATGAATTCCGTGCTCGGCATGACGTTGAGCTCTTCTTCTGTCGCCTTCGCCTTCGGGCTCACTTCTTTGACCAGGAGTCCTCTCCCCGACTAGTGGACTCATTCGCCCGCCTCCAGCATTCCCCCTCTACCTGAACCTCTCCCTCTGGCTTCTTACCGGCTCTTGATCTTTTCATTGAAAACTGTCGGCGAGACATTGGCCATCTCAATTTCTCTGCCCCCCACTCACTCATTCTAACCTATTTCCCTCTGATCTTGCCGCACTCCGTTCTCTCAGGTCTAACCCCGACATTGTCATCAAACTTGTAGATAAAGGGGTGCTGTTGTTGTCTGGCGTACCGACCTCTACCTTGCAGAGGCTCAGTGCCAACTCTCAGACACTTCTTCCGACCTTCACCGGACCATGACCCCACCACCGAACATCAAACTACTGTCCATAGAATTGTCACTGACCTAATTTCCTCTGGAGATCTTCCCTCTATAGCTTCCAACCTCATAGTCCTGCAACCCCGGACAGCCCGCTTCTACCTCCTTCCCAAAATCCACAAACAGGACTGTCCCGGCAGACCCATTGTTTCAGCCTGTTCCTGCCCCACTGAACGTATTTCTTCTTATCTTGACTCTATCTTTTCTCCCCTGGTCCAGTCTCTTCCCACCTACATCCGTGACTCTTCTGACACCCTACGTAATTTTGACAATTTCCAGTTTCCTGGCCCTAATCGCCTCCTCTTCATTATGGATGTCCAATCTCTCTACACCTCCATCCCTCACCAGGATGGTTTGAGGGCTCTCCATTTCTTCCTTGAACAGAGGCCCAACCAGTCCCCATCCACCACCACCCTCCTCCACCTGGCTGAACTTGTTCTCACATTGAACAACTTCTCACTTCCTCCAAGTAAAAGGTGTTGATATGTGTACCCGCATGGGTCCCAGTTATGCCTGTCTTTTTGTGGGATATGTCAAACATTCCTTGTTCCAGTCCTACTCAGGCCCCCTCCCCCAAATCTTTTTCCAGTACATGGATGACTGTATCGGTGCCTTTTCCAGCTCCTGCCCGGAACTAGAAAACTTTATTAACTTTGCTTCTAATTTCCACCCTTCTCTCACCTTCACATGGTCCATCTCTGACACTTCCCTTCCCTTCCTCAACTTCTCTGTCTCCATCTCTGGGGATAGGTTGTCTACGAATATTCATTATAAGCCCACCAACTCCCACAGCTACTTCAACTACACTTCTTCACGCCCTGCCTCCTGTAAGGATTCCATTCCATTCTCCCAGTTTCTCCGTCTCTGATGCATCTACTCTGATGATGCTACCTTCCACGACAGTGCTTCCGATATGTCTTCCTTTTTCCTCAACCGAGGATTTCCCCCCACTGTGGTTGACAGGGTTCTCAACCGTGTCTGGCCCATTTCCCGCACCGCTACCCTCACCCCTTCCCCTCCCTCCTCCACCCCCAGAACCGTGACAGGGTTCCCCTTGTCCTCACTTTCCACCCCACCAGCCTCCACATCCAAAGGATCATCCTCCGCCACTTCTGCCACATCCAGCGTGATGCTACGACCAAACGCATCTTCCCCTCCTCTCCCCTGTCAGCATTCCGAAGGGATCATTCCCTCTGCGACACCCTGGTCCACTCCTCCATTACCCCCACCACCTCATCCCCTTCCCACAGCGCCTTCCCCTGCAATCGCAGGAGTTGTAATACCTGCCCATTTACCTCCTCTCTCCTCACTATCCCAGGCCCCAAACACTCCTTTCAGGTGAAGCAGCGATTTACTTGTACTTTCAATTTAGTATACTGTATTCGCTGTTCACAATGTGGTCTCCTCTACATTGGGGAGACCAAACGCAGATTGGGTGACCGCTTTGCAGAACACCTCCGCTCAGTCCGTAAGCAGAACCCTGAGCTTCCGGTTGCTGGCCATTTCAACACCCCCACCTACACTCATGCTCACATCTCTGTCCTGGGATTGCTGCAGTGTTCCAACGAACATCAACGCAAGCTCGATGAACAGCATCTCATTTACCGATTAGGCACACTACAGCCTGCCGGACTGAACATTGAGTTCAATCATTTCAGAGCATGACGGGTCCCCCTTTTTATGCTTAGTTATTCTTTTTTTCTTTTTCCTTTTTTATTTGTTTGTATTTTAGGTTTTTCAGTTTGTTTAGTTTGTTTCCACTGTGCTTACCCACTGTTTTTTGTTAATTTTTTTTTATGTTTGTGCTTGGAGTGCTCTGTGCTTTACAGTCATTCAGAACCTCTCTGTACTAACACTTTGTCTTTCAGCACACCATTAACATACCGTTGACCTTTGTTCAATGACCTTCTGGTCAGTTATTCTCTGTGACCTTGTCCTATCAACACCTTCACCTTAGTTATCTCCAGCCCCACCCCCGCTTCACTTGCTTAAAACCTTTTACATTTCTAATATTTGCCAGTTCTGAAGAAGGGTCTCTGACCTGAAACGTTAACTCTGCTTCTCTCTCCACAGATGCTGCCAGACCTGCTGAATATTTCCAGCATTTCTTGTTTTCATTATATATTTACATACATTCACTTTTTTATTTAGATACTATCACATCTTTTCCCCCAATTCTCTGGCTTCATAGAGTCACTCTGTCAGGAGGCTTCACAACTCTCCTTGATCTTGTTGTCGGCAGAGTGGAAGATTGGTAGTCTTTCTTTGATCTCGTGTCTTGACTTGGGCGGCCTTCATCGAGGCTTGTAGTACTCGGTGCTTTCTGAATTTCTGGTTCAATTCTGATTCGTCTAAATGTATGATCGATTGATGTCTTTACTGTAAAGGAATAAGATTCCTTCTATTTCTTCTTGTAGTACTTTCTGAAGCTGTTAATAAATAAGATCGTTGTTGATGCTCCTCTTTCTGGGGAATTACTCGTTCTCTATTGTGGTCTCATACCCATATCTTTTGCCCATCTGACAACTTCGGTAGATTTCTTGTATGGTATTTCCTGTTATAATTATGGGCTTGTTGCTTTCTGTAAAACTTGTTTTTTGTCTTGTACTCTCTGATAATCCTTGTTTTGTAACCCTGGAAGTAACTTCTTGGGTAGAATTGGAAGTTGCATTCTAAGTTTTCTTCCCATTAAGGGTTTGGATGGTGCTGATCTGTATAACAATGGAATAGTTCTGTAGGTCAGAAGTGCTAATTGGAAACCTTGATTTTTCTTTAACATTGCTTTAATAGTTCTGACTGCTCACTCAGCTTTTCACATTAGATTGTGGATACCGAGGGGAGCTTGTTAGATGAACAAATCTATGTTTTTCCATGTGCGTGAAGTAATCATTAGCAAATTGTGGTCCATTATTGGATACTACCTTATGAGGTATACCATGTGTTGCGAAAACTTCTTGTGATATGCTGAAGACTGCTTCAGTTGTTGTTGTGTACATCCGTTTAACCTCAATCCATCTTGAGAAGTAATTGACTATAATTAGATATGATCTTCCATCAAAGAAGAATAAATCCATCGCCAATCATTCCCATGGTCTAGTAGGGAATTGGGTCAAAATTAGAGGTTCTCTCTGACCCTGTCTATGAACTGCACATACGTCTCAATTCTAAATCAGTTCTTTGATATCCTTCGAGATTCTTGGCCACCTCACGGGCACCTGAGCCCATGCTGTACATTTAGTTATGCCCATATGACCCTGGTGTATTTTCTCCAAGATAGCTACTCTGCATGACTCTGGAATCACCAGTCTCTTCTCATATACCAGCAAATCATCCACTATGGTAAAGCATCTTGTATGTTTGAAGAAGATTTTCAGCCTCTTACCCTTGGGAGTCTGTTGTGGCCAACTTTTCTTGTAATATTGGCGGACATAGATGCATCTGAACCTGATGGCTTTGTTGGAGTCTATTTGAACTTGCCGGCCATTGTGGTGCAGTGACCTGTGAATATGACTCAATTTCATTAACAAAGTTAACATCCTATTGAGTAGGATGGTTGACTGTCACTCGAGACAATGCATCTTTCCACAGTGAAATACTCGGCCTCAAATTTGTTAGCACGCCACGCTCTGTGGCGGCATGCTTTGAACTCGGTGGCCTTCCAACACGGAAGTACCGCCAAGGAGCCCCCGTGTTATGCGCTGGGGCTCATTTCAATAGAGGAGTTGGAGCGGCCACCCCCCATGATGTGTTGGGGCGGCCGCCGTGTCCATGGCAACAGCGTCCAGCGCCATCGCCATTTCTAAAGGGCTTTAAGCCTTTAGAATAGATTTTAATTTTTACAGGTACATAAATCGAAATTTTTTTATTAACAATTAATAAAGCTGTGGAGGCCATGACCCAATGGTCATTTAATTGGCACTTATTGACAAAACATACTTTCTTTCCTACCCGAACTTTCCCCCCCCAAACTTCGAACATTTGGCCTCTAACCTTTTCCCAACATTCGCACAACCAATTAAATTTGTTTTCTCCACTCCCCCACACCTCCTGCCCTGAAGATTTTATTCCTCCCCCCACCCCCCCGCTCTGTATGGAGTTCCGAAGGCGCGCGAAGGCCGAATGGCGGCCGTAAAATCGGCGTGGAACAGCCGCCGCCTGCAGGTAAGTACATTTACATATCATTATTCTTTATTTACATATTTAGATGAATGGCCAGCCACCATGCGGTGGGGGGGGGGCTGCACCAAGGCCTTGCCGCCACTGGTAATATGCGGCGGGCCCTTCTCTATGTCCGGGGTTGAGGCGGGCCTCTCTCTGCAGAATTTTACAGGCCCCTCGTCGCGCCCCACGGCGTTGAGGTGTTTGTAAAATTCAGCCCACTATATCCAGTCTTTAGTCCACCTAGACTGGTAAACAATTGTGGAAATTCCTCTTGCAAGTGACTCCTGGATTCTGGTTGCTTAACTTCTACCTTCTTTATAAGTTGAAGATTAGTACAAGCTCTTCTATTTAAGAGTGAAAACTCCTGATTTCTGAGGACATAGTGTTTCTAATATCTGCTTTCCCTTGTATGAAGTGTTGCTTGTAACTTCCCCTTTACTTCAAGTTCAACCCCTCCTGGGCCATGTAACTGAGTTTTTGTGATTTGCAGGAAGTGTGTATAGCTACAGCTCTTTGTTTGATAAGACCATTACCCTTGCTGCGCTGTTGAGTTTGAAATTAGTAATATGTCTGTTGACCTATATGTCTGCAGACAAAAATGCCTGATTAGGATATTGATCCCACTAAGAAAATGTTTTGATTGTTCTGCTGCAGGACTTCATTAAGCACTCTATTCTTAAATGCTTTTACTTTAGTACTTGAGGTAGCTGAGATTTTATTTTGATGCAACTTAATGAAATGCCCTTTTTTTTTACAATAAAAGCATTCTGCTCTATTTGCAAGACACTATTCGCGCCTGTGGGTACTTTTGGTGCCAAATCACTGGCAGGGTTTAATGGCATCCTTCACTTCCACCCTCTTTCCCCCCCCCCCCCCCCACCCCCCCCCCCAGTGTATCTTTTTCCATGGTGCCTCTTTTTCAGCCCTCTGGTGAAGAAACTGAAGAGTTGCTGGAGATCTCTTGAACCAAGGTCTTTCTTCACCTCTCAGACATGCCCTGTTGTTCTTGCAGAACTCTGCTTATCTCACCAGTTGAATAGCTTTGTCAAGGGTGAGGTCTTCTTTAGACGGCAATAAATCTGATAGGGATTCATCAGCAATACTCACAACCATACGATCTCTTGAATCTTGAATCTGGTTTGGTCTCTCTTGACTTTGGAAACTCCCCGGCATTGCCAATTTTTATCCATGTTGCTTTATTTCATAAACGTTTTTAGAAAGTTCCCTTTAAGAAACTCTTTTTTTTCAGGCTCTCTCGCTCTAATGGAGTGTCGCAGGTACTCTCAAGTGTTCCCTGCTGTTTTTAATAGGCTGTTTTGGGGTTTTCTGCTTTGCTTGAGAACTTCACTTTGTTCTTCAGGCTAGCTTGCCTTAATGAAGTTGACACAGCTGATTGAGAATTCCCTGCTGTTTTTAATAGGCTGTTCTAGGGTTTTCCCCTTTCTTGGAGAACTTCAGTTTATTTGTTTTTCTTCAGGCTTGGTTGCCTTAGTGGAGTGTCCCTGCTGTGTTTGGGGTGTTCCTCACTCTTTGTGCGCTTTTCGAGGCTTTCCGCTCTTCGCCCTTGCATTCCCAAGTGAAGGATTGTTTTTTTTTTACCTTTTTTTTTCTAGCACAATGCCTTCAGAAAATTACTTTAAGACCTTCAAAGGCTTTTAATGTAATTCCACGACTGTCAGCCCTGTAACTCACCCAGTCACTGGAATTCATGTGCAGGCAACCACACTTCTGTTTTGTGGAGCAGCCTGTCTTTCACCGGAGCTATGGAGCTTTTCTCAGCCTCTTCTCAAGTTCTGCAGTTTTTTGGCACTGTTTTCCAGGTCAGGCCTTCTCAGCTAGTTGCTTCAAATTCTTCTGTGTGTAGGATGGTAAGAACTTCTGTTCTTGATTCCACCACTGATCACCATATTATATGTTTGTTTGGTACGCTGCCACCTTAGTTAGTCTAGCTAGAGAAATTCTTAGTCTGTAGTAGTTAAACATTAATCTTTATTACATGACAGCTATATTTACACATCACACTAGCCTGTGTGACTCCTCTAAACGTCACGCTGCATCTATCTTCGAGTCTCTCTCGCATGTGATCTCTTGAATCAGCATGGTAGGAGGTATTCTTTACACTCTCAAGATTAATCCTTTCAGACCCTTACAGAAGACAATGGGTCAAATTTTCTGAGATTGAGAAGTCCTGCTGCTGGCACTGAAAGCAGAAGCCAACCCAGAGACGGCATTTTACTGGCTGCAGCCAATTAAGAGGCTGCCACAGGGAATGCTGTATGATAGAGGATTGCAGCCTGGCTCCCCGAGCTGCTGGCCCGATCAGAAGCCTCAAAAGTGCCACAATTACAGGTGGCCACTGCTGAGGCTGCAGTATGAAGGAGAGGGTGCCTCAATGCTGAGACGCCCTCGAAGAAGGTTAAGTGTTGCTGCGGATCGGGTGGCACCTCAGCCAGGGGTGGGGTGGAGGCAGTTATTGCCATGGTGCAACCCCTCCTTCTCCGGGCACCCATTGAGAGGCCGCCAGGATTTACCTGGCATTTGCCCCATGCAGTGGTAGGTCCTCCAGGGGCCGGAAGTGAGCCTTAATTGGGTACCTAAGTGGCTTACTTGGCTGCCCAGTGGGCGGCCGTGTTGCTAAGATTTCTGCTGTTGGTAATATGCCATTGGGTTCCCCTCCTAGTGCCTTCCCCTGCCATATTACAAGCCCTCCTGCCTCCCAGCCCATCAGCATAGGGCTGGTAAAATTCAGCTCAAAGAAGTCTGTTTTCCCAATAGTTAGTTGAAGGAAATTTCTGCTCATCAAGGGCTCAATGTTGGATAAGCAGAGTGACGAATGGAGACAGTGGAAGCGGCGAGAGATGGGGGTGAGGTAGAGTTAGGTGTCATTAGCATACATGTGAAACCTGGCATTGTGTTTTCAGATGATGTTGCAGAGGAGCAGCATGTGAATGAGAAATAGGAGAGATACCAGGATTGATCCTTGGGGGATCCCAGAGGTAACAGTGCAGGAATGGCTACAACTGGATAGATAAAAATGGGACCAGGCGAATGTAATCACATCCTGCTGAATGATGGAGGAAAGACATAGGAGGAGGATTGTGTGGTCAACCCTGTCAAAGTCTGCTGACAGGTTGAGAAGGATGAGGAGAGATAGTTAACCATGGTTACAATCACATAGGATGTAATTTGTGACTTTCATAAAGGCCATTTCAGCGCTGCGGTAGGAACAGAAACCTAGTTAGAGGGGTTCAAAAGTAGAGTTGCGAGAAAGAAGGGCCCTGATTTAGGAGGCAACAACATGCTCAAGGACTTTGGAGAGGAAAGGAAGGTTGGAGATGGAGCAGTAATTTTCAAGCACAGAGGGGACAAGGGTAGGTTTTTGAAGCGAGGAGTGATTTGAAAGAGATGGGAACAATACCTGAGGAGAGGGAACTGTTAACAATATCAGCTAATATGGAGGCTATGAAGAGAAGTTGGGTGGTCAGTAGTTTGTTGGGAATAAGGTTGAGGGTGCAGAAGGTGGGTCTTGTCGACAAGGTGAGCTAGAAAGGGCATGGGGATAGATAGGAGAGAAGCGAGAGAAAAATGCAAGCTCAGTGCTAAAGCAGGGGGAGCTTTAGGGGAAGTTTGGATTGCTGGCCTAGGGAACGAGAAGAATGAATGGTCTCAAACTCAGTGACGGAGGTACATGAGCTCCTGGCACTTGCTGATGGTGAGGGTGGAGAAGGCAGGGGAGAGTGTTTTCAAATTATGGTTTATAGTGGACATTGCAACCTGGAAATACTCAGCAGGTCTGGCAGCATCTGTGGAGAGAGAAACAGAGTTAATGTTTCAGGTCAGTGACCCTTCAACTTGGATCCTGGAAGCACAAAAATGAAAGTGGATCTGTGCTGCTACCTATTGACTTCTACAATGGTCGTTTATGTTCAGAATTGTCACCATCTACGTGAGAACTAGTCATCTTCAGATCATGGCACATTGTTATTGTAAAAAGTGCCTTCAATTAAAATGTTACTGGACATGTGCTGTACTATGGATATTTTTAGTGTAATCTATGGCACTGTTCTGTTAAAATGTTATGGCAACAAAGAGCTCAAACTGTCAAATTTTTGGAGTGGCAGGTTATTAGCTTTTTTAAAAATTGCAATGCAGTCATGTGGCTTTTATGTCATAATGCCATTTTCCATTAGCCTTTACCTTTGCAACAATCTGAAACAACTAAGTTTCTTTCTAAAAGCTTTAGACTTGGTGCAAGTTTTGGTACTGCTTCAACTTCAATTCATCCAGATGTAGCAACTTGTCTGTTTGAAAAGCTGAGCATAAAATCCATTGAGTGCCTCAGTTAAGGATAGGTTTTGGGTTTTGTTCTGTTCTTCCATGAATCACTTCATTCAGTAATGTAAAAAAAAAAGCGATTATTTTTCCTCTTGAATACCAGTGCACAACATCATGAAGCACAACCTCTAAAGGATGTTCTTCAGATTTTATACTTGCCTATGATTCAGGACATGGCTTTCAATGTTAGTTACAATTTCTAAAACAGCATTAAATTCAGATACTTTAACACCAATTGCTGCCAATGAGTGATGCAATGAAATGTTCAGATTTTGGGAATATTGTCATCAATTTTCATTATCACAAACACTGCCAAGTTCTTTACAAAATCCAATTAACTTCTTTATTATTCTAACAGCATCTTCCAAACCCGCAACCTCTACCATCTAAAAGGACAAGGGCAACAGATGCATAGGAACACCACCACCTGCACGTCGCCCCACCCCACTCCCGCAAGACACATGACTTGGAAGTATATTGCCATTCCTTCACTATCGCTGGGTCAAAAACCAGGAACGCCCTTCTTAACAGCACTGTGGGTGTACCTACAACACATGGACTGCAGCAGTTCAAGAACAAAGAACAAAGAAAATTACAGCACAGGAACAGGCCCTTCGGCCCTCCAAGCCTGCGCCGATCCAGATCCTCTATCTAAACCTGTCGCCTATTTTCTAAGGGTCTGTATCTCTTTGCTTCCTGCCCATTCATGTATCTGTCTAGATACATCTTAAAAGACGCTATCGTGCCCGCGTCTACCACCTCCGCTGGCAACGCATTCCATGCATATCCCCCCTAAACCTTTCCCCTCTCACTTTGAACTCGTGTCCCCTAGTAATTGAATCCCCCACTCTGGGAAAAAGCTTCTTGCTATCCACCCTGTCTATACCTCTCATGATTTTGTACACCTCAATCAGGTCCCCCCTCAACCTCCATCTTTCTAATGAAAATAATCCTAATCTACTCAACCTCTCTTCATAGCTAGCGCCCTCCATACCAGGCAACATCCTGGTGAACCTCCTCTGCACCCTCTCCAAAGCATCCACATCCTTTTGGTAATGTGGTGACCAGAACTGCACGCAGTATTCCAAATGTGGCCGAACAAGAGTCTTATACAACTGTAACATGACCTGCCATCTCTTGTACTCAATACCCCGTCCGATGAAGGAAAGCATGCCGTATGCCTTCTTGACCACTCCATTGACCTGCGTTGCCACCTTCAGGGAACAATGGACCCGAACACCCAAATCTCTCTGTACATCAATTTTCCCCAGGACTTTTCCATTTATTGTATAGTCCACTCTTGAATTGGATCTTCCAAAATGCATCACCTCGCATTTGCCCGGATTGAACTCCATCTGCCATTTCTCTGCCCAACTCTCCAATCTATCTATATTCTGCTGTATTCTCTGACAGTCCCCTTCACTATCTGCTACTCCACCAATCTTAGTGTCATCTGCAAACTTGCTAATCAGACCACCTATACTTTGCTCCAAATCATTTATGTATATCACAAACAACAGTGGTCCCAGCACGGATCCCTGTGGAACACCACTGGTCACACGTCTCCATTTTGAGAAACTCCCTTCCACTGCTATTCTCTGTCTCCTGTTGCCCAGCCAGTTCTTTATCCATCTAGCTAGTACACCCTGGACCCCATGCGACTTCACTTTCTCCATCAACCTACCATGGGGAACCTTATCAAACGCCTTACTAAAGTCCATGTATATGACATCTACAGCCCTTCCCTCATCAATCAACTTTGTCACTTCCTCAAAGAATTCTATTAAGTTGGTAAGACATGACCTTCCCTGCACAAAACCATGTTGCCTATCACTGATGAGCCCATTTTCTTCCAAATGGGAATAGATCCTATCCCTCAGTATCTTCTCCAGCAGCTTCCCTACCACTGACGTCAGGCTCACCGGTCTATAATTACCTGGATTATCCCTGCTACCCTTCTTAAACAAGGGGACAACATTAGCAATTCTCCAGTCCTCCGGGACCTCACCCGTGTTTAAGGATGCTGCAAAGATATCTGTTAAGGCCCCAGCTATTTCCTCTCTCGCTTCCCTCATTAACTTGGGATAGATCCCATCCGGACCTGGGGACTTGTCCACCTTAATGCCTTTTAGAATGCCCAACACTTCCTCCCTCCTTATGCCGACTTGACCTAGAGTAATCAAACATCTATCCCTAACCTCAACATCTGTCATGTCCCCCTCCTCGGTGAATACCGATGCAAAGTACTCGTTTAGAATCTCATCCATTTTCTCTGACTCTACGCATAATTTTCCTCCTTTATCCTTGAGTGGGCCAATCCTTTCTCTAGATTAGATTAGATTAGAGATACAGCACTGAAACAGGCCCTTCGGCCCACCGAGTCTGTGCCGAACATCAACCACCCATTTATACTAATCCTACACTAATCCCATATTCCAACCAAACATCCCCACCTGTCCCTATATTTCCCTACCACCTACCTATACTAGTGACAATTTATCATGGCCAATTAACCTATCAACCTGCAAGTCTTTTGGCTTGTGGGAGGAAACCGGAGCACCCGGAGAAAACCCACGCAGACACAGGGAGAACTTGCAAACTCCACACAGGCAGTACCCGGAATCGAACCCGGGTCCCTGGAGCTGTGAGGCTGCGGTGCTAACCACTGCGCCACTTAGTCCCCTACTGAAACTTCAACCACCTGGCCGGGCTCATTCCCCAACACCAGGTCCAGTATGGCCCCTTCCCGAGTTGGACTATTTACATACTGCTCTAGAAAACCCTCCTGGATGCTCCTTACAAATTCTGCTCCATCTAGACCTCTAACACTAAGTGAATCCCAGTCAATGTTGGGAAAATTAAAATCTCCTATCACCACCACCCTGTTACTCCTACATCTTTCCATAATCTGTTTACATATTTGTACCTCTATCTCACGCTTGCTGTTGGGAGGCCTGTAGTACAGCCCCAACATTGTTACCGCACCCTCCCTATTTCTGAGTTCTGCCCATATTGCCTCACTGCTCGAGTCCTCCATAGTGCCCTCCTTCAGCGCAGCTGTGATATCCTCTTTGACCAGTAATGCAACTCCTCCACCCCTTTTACCTCCCTCTCCATCCCGCCTGAAGCATCGATATCCTGGGATATTTAGTTGCCAATCGTGCCCTTCCCTCAACCAAGTCTCAGTAATAGCAATAACATCATACTCCCAGGTACTAATCCAAGCCCTAAGTTCATCTGCCTTACCTACTACACTTCTTGCATTAAAACAAATGCACCTCAGACCACCACTCCCTTTGCGTTCATCATCTGCTCCCTGTCTACTCTTCCCCTTAGTCACGCTGACTTCATTATCTAGTTCCTTACAGGCTTTAGTTACTACCTCCTTACTGTCCACTGACATCCTCATTTGGTTCCCATCCCCCTGCCACATTAGTTTAAACCCTCGCCAACAGCGTTAGCAAAAGCACCCCCAAGGACATTGGTTCCAGTCCGGCCCAGGTGTAGACCGTCCAATTTGTAATAGTCCCACCTCTCCCAGCACTGGTCCCAATGTCCCAAAAATCTGAACCCCTCCCTCCTGCACCATCTCTCAAGCCATGCGTTCATCCTGACTATTCTTTCATTTCTACTCTGACTATCATGTGGCACTGGTAGCAATCCTGAGATTACTACCTCTGAGGTCCTACTTTTTAACTTGGCTCCAAACTCCCTAAATTCTGCTTGTAGGACCTCATCCCGTTTTTTACCTATATCATTGGTGCCTATGTGCACAACGACAACTGGCCTTTCACCCTCCCCCTTCAGAATGTTCTGCAGCCGATCTGAGACATCCCTGACCCATGCACCTGGGAGGCAACATACCATTTGGGAGTCGAGTTATCGACCACAGAACCGCCTGTCTACTCCCCTTACAATCGAATCTCCTATGACTATAGCCCTTCCACTCTTTTTCCCGCCCTTCTGAACAGCAGAGCCAGCCACGGTGCCATGAACCTGGCTACTGCTGCCTTCCCCTGGTGAGCCATCTCCCTCAACAGTATCCAAAACGGTATACCTGTTTTGGAGGGAGATGACTGCAGGGGACACCTGCGCTGCCTTCCTGCTCTTTCTCTGCCTTTTGGTCACCCATTTCCTTTCTCCCTCAGCAATCCTAATCTGCAGTGTGACCAATTCGCTAAACGTGCTATCCACGACCTCCTCAGCATCGCGGATGCTCCGAAGTGAGTCCATCCGCCGCTCACCACCACTTTCTGGAAGGCCATTAGAGATGGGCAATAAAAAATCTATCCATAACAAAGTCAGTAAGCTTGTTCAAACCAAATTAAGTCATGTCTAAGGTCAAAGATTCAGTGTACTGAAAGCATGTTACTCACCAGTGATATAACTGACGAAGAAACTCTGAGATCTATACTTGTCAGCTGTTCAATGGCAAACTCATGGCTTTCTGCCTTGAGGGGAGGAAAAGAGTGTTGAGGGTCTCATTGGCTCCATAATGAGGTGCCTGTGAATGAGAGATTGGAACACAGTTGATCCTCTCTGATACCTGGTGTTAGCAGTACTTCTGAATGCTACTAACACTAGGCAGTTAGCCTGACTCACTGATGGGACCTAGAGGGGCAGATCCATCATTGGCAGCTTGGATTGTTCTGATTTATCTTCAGATAAGCCTGCAAGCCAGTGTCCCAGTAGTTAATCTGATCCTAGCTGGACAAAAAGTGAGAAACTCATTTTCAGATGATTAAAGGATGTGATAGAGAGAAACTATTTCCTCTCATGGAGGAATCCAGAACAAGGGAGATGATACAATTAGAATTGAACTATTCAGGGGTGATGCTAAAAAGCTGTTCTTGACACAAAGGGCAGTGACAAACTGGAACTCTTTCCCTCAAAAAGCTGTAAAGGCTAGATCTATTGAAACATTGTGTTTTTGTTAGGTAAGAATATTAAGAGATAAGGAGCCTCGGGCAGAAAGCCATGAGTTTGCCATTGAACAGCTGACAAGTATAGACCTCAGAGTTTCTTCATCAGTTATATCACTAGTGAGTATTCTTCTTTGGGCCTCCTTATCTCGAGAGACAATGGATACGCGCCTGGAGGTGGTCAGTGGTTTGTGAAGCAGCGCCCGGAGTGGCTATAAAGGCCAATTCTGGAGTGACAGGCTCTTCCACAGGTGCTGCAGAGAAATTTGTTTGTTGGGGCTGTTGCACAGTTGGCTCTCCCCTTGCGCCTCTGTCTTTTTTCCTGCCAACTACTAAGTCTCTTCGACTCGCCACAATTTAGCCCTGTCTTTATGGCTGCCCGCCAGCTCTGGCGAATGCTGGCAACTGACTCCCACGACTTGTGATCAATGTCACACGATTTCATGTCACGTTTGCAGACGTCTTTATAACGGAGACATGGACGGCCGGTGGGTCTGATACCAGTGGCGAGCTCGCTGTACAATGTGTCTTTGGGGATCCTGCCATCTTCCATGCGGCTCACATGGCCAAGCCATCTCAAGCGCCGCTGACTCAGTAGTGTGTATAAGCTGGGGGTGTTGGCCGCTTCAAGGACTTCTGTGTTGGAGATATAGTCCTGCCACCTGATGCCAAGTAACATACTGCTTTCAGTACACTGAATCTTTGACCTTAGGCATGACTTAATTTGGTTTGAACAAGATGTGTAAATGGGATTGGTTACAGATCAGCCATAATCTAATTGAAATGCTGAACAGGCTTGAGGGGCTGAATGGCCTACTCTTATACTGCGAAACTTACAAGCGTACTTTGGTGGTAAGGATGGTGGTTTTCACACTATGCAAAGACTTGAAGGAAGGGGGTCACAAAGCCATGGCCATTCTATACCTGCATCCTCTGGACTTGGGTAGGCGGATATGACCCTATGAGGAGAGAGTGCATTGAATATGCACAAGTCAAAGAAAATCAAGCTAAATGATTACATTCTAGATGCAAATAAAGATTCTATAACTAATAACAAATAGCTAAGTAATTAATCACAGTAACCAATTTATTTAAGAGCAAGCTAAATCCACCTATTTAATAAATTTAGACCTCATTATTTTAACAAACTACAGATAATAAATAAATATGGCATTGCAGGCAGTGTGTCAGGATTGTAGTTTGTGGACAACAAGACTGTCTCAGATTGGCATATCTGCAAGAAATGTCCCTGTACCGAGACGCTCTGGCCATGAATCATTGAGCTGGAGTTTGAGCTAGAAAGACTCCAACACAGAGAGGAAGAAGAGGAATTACTGGATAATTTATGCCAGAGTGCAGTGACACAAGAGCAGAGCAACATATCCAGGAAGGAGAGAGTGTGACTGTGACTCAGCTGGGTAAGAGGTAGTGAAGGAGGTCCAGCAGACACTACTCCTGCCCAACAGGTACTAAGTATGTGATACCTGTGAGGGTAGACAGAAAGACTGGGAAGGACAGCCAGAATGTTGACTCAGGCGTTGTGGAGCTGGAGGCCGTCCAAGGGAGGAGATGCTGAGATTTTACTAAAGGTAACAAAATAGACACTTCACTAGAGGACGAGATTAAAAAGAATATGAATGCAGTTGGAATAGAAAGGGAGAAGGTCATTGATAAACTGACAAAACTAAAAGATGATAAAACCCTAGGTCCAGATGATATGCACCCACACAAGAAAACTAGGGAGGAGATAGCATAGGCACTAGTTGAAAGATACAGAAGCTCCATAGAAGAGGGATAATGGTAGAGTACTGGACTACTGGAATGTTGCTCCTATATACTAAAAGGGAGCTAGAACAAAACCTGACAACTATAGACCAGTTAGCCTAATACCAGTGATAGGAAAGATATTGAAATTTATATGATAAGAAGTAACTCACCTCTTGACTCCCCAAAGCCTGTCCACCTTCTACAAGGCACAAGTCAGGACTGTGATGGAATACTCTCCACTTGCCTAGATGGGTACAGCTCCAAAACACTCAAGAAGCTCGACACCATCCAGGACAAAGCAGCCTGCTTGATTGGCACCCCATTCACTAATATTCATTCCCTCCACCACCGACGCACAGTGGCAGCTCTGTGTACCATCTACAAGATGCACTGCAGCAATACACCAAGGCTCCTTAGACAGCACCTTCCAAACACACAACCTCAACCAACTAGAAGGACAAGGGCAGCAAATGCATGGGAACACCACCACCTGCAAGTTATCCTCCAAGTCGCACGCCATCCTGACTTGGAACTATATCGCCGTTCCTTCACGTGGACTGCAGCAGTTGAAGAAGGCAGCTCACCACCACCTTCTGAAGGGATGGGCATTAAGTGCTGGCCTGGCCAGTGACGCCCACATCCCATGAATGAATTAAAAAAAAAAGATAGACCATGTAGATGCAGAAAATATGCTAAAAAAAAAGGTTAACATTGATTCCAAAAAGCTAAGTCATGTGGAGGGAGCGGGCTGTCCGTCCCTGGCAAAGGCTGGAATTTTATGCCCCCGTCCCCACCCCAGAGTGGGCTGGGAAGCAGGGAGGAGGCGTGTAAAATTGAGTGGGAGGCAGGGCGTGACATGCCCATCACCTACCTGCCCCCGCTGCAATGTTTGGTAGGAAAAAGAGGAACATCGCCTACACGAAAATAAGCTGAATGGGGTAGAACAGTAAAAATTATTAAAAGCAGTTCATCAAAGCAATTAAAATATGAAAAAAAGCACTGGAATTTATTTCTGTGTGTGTGTAGTGAGATTATGCTAAACTTGCACAACTCCCTGGTCAGGCTGCATTTAGAGTTCTGTGCATCATTTTGGTCTCCATACTATAAAAAGAACACAGGAGCACACCAGCAAGTGCAAAAAAGATCTTAAAGGCTAACACTAGAACTGAGCGATTACAGCTCTCCGGAAAGGTCAAAGAGGTTGGGGCTTTCTCTTTAGAAAACAGAAGTCTTAGAGGAGACTTGATAGAGGTCTTTAACATTATGAATGGGTAGGGTAGATGTCAAGAGAATGTTTTCACTTGTGGGAGAATCCAAAACTAGGAAGCATAAATACAAAATCATAACTAATAAATTTAATAGGGAACTAAGGAGAAATGCCTTTACTCAGAGTGGTTAGAATGTGGAACTCACTAGCAGAGGAAGTGGTTGAGACAAATAGTTTAGATGCTTTCAAAAGGAAACTAGAGGAGTACATATGAGAAAAGGGAGTAGAAAGGTATGCTGAATGGCTGAGATGCAGTAGATGGAATGAGAGGATACTCGTGTGGAGTATAAACACCAGCATGAATGGATGTTCTATGTAATTCTGTGTAATATCCAGTAAACAATCTCTGGAATGCTCAGTTTCAATGGAGAAACTAAAGCACCATGCTGTTTTTTCCCCCCCTACATCTATAAACCTATCTTAAAATAATAGAAAAGATAGGAAAAGAGAGTGTTCACCTTAACAATGCTGACATTTGAAAGAAACTACTAGTATGTCTGCATGATGCAGACAGCAAAAGAGACTTTTTCATGAGAGTCAAAATGCTGGAAGCACTGTCTCACAGTGCTGTTGAGGACAGGTACCATACATCTGTAATCCAGATCAAAAACTTTAGGTTATTCTTGATTTATTTTTCTTCACGTGAACCTCAGGCTCTGGTAGACAACTGTCATTACGGTTGAATGCAATGTTTCATTTGCGCTGCTGCGGAAGTTGACTCAAAATGTCTTTCTTGTGAATTATGGCCCTTGACATTTTTCAAGAAGCTTTTCTGCTGGCAAATGGTACAAAATAATGAACGCAAACCTGACTATTTTCACTTCAGCTCATTCACTGTTTGTATGAGCACAGTGGCACTGGCAATGAGAATACCACAGTTTTTAAGCGATGAGACTTTGCACTTCAACATCCACTATTTTAAATAGTGTGGTACATTTTTAGAAAATGCTTTGTTTTCAGTTTATAGAATAGAATTATGAAATTAAAGTTAATTTTGGCATTTTAAGGATTCTGTATTTGCACTATTAGTAGCTATTTGAAATAATCATTAGATTTGAGGCAATCTGGTATTGATTCAGTATCTGGGGAATAAATGAGAGAAGATGCAGGTGATACAACACTAAGTTTGGCAGCATATAAAACTTTTGACCAAGTTGGTATCATACTGTGTGTTTTGGAAGTCTGATAATTCTTGTATATGTTTTATCCACTGAGATTGATGTATTCTTACATGAAATAAAATAATTGGATAGATATAAAAATTTAAAATGCAGAAATTGGGATAAAAACTTGCTTCATAATCTTACTATTCTAAAATTTTGCTCAAAATTTCTTCATTAAAGAGCAACTGAATCACGCTTCCAATTCACCTATTGTGCCTTGAACAGTATCTACTCAATAAATGGCTTCCTGCTGACAGTATGACTGAGATCAGGCATGTAGACTGCTAGGAATGACTAACATGGACATCTGTTTTACCACTCATTTTAGCTTGTTGGAGCATGTTTCCCTACCACTGATGTTAGACTCACTGGAATGTAATCACCTGGTTTATCCCTGCTACCCTTCTTGAATAATGGTACCACATTTGCTGTCCTCCAGTCCTCTGGTACTATCCTGTGGCCAGAGAGGATTTGAAAATTTGTGTCAGAGCCCCTGCTATCTCCTCCCTTGCCTCACATAACAGCCTGGGATACATCTGGGCCTGGGGATTTATCCACTTTAAAGCCTGCTAAAACAGCTAATACTTCCTCCCTTTCAATGCTAATTTGTGCAAGTATATTACAATCATATTATAAGCAAGTGAGGTGGGGGTGGGGCAAGAGATAACAAAGGAGAAGGTGCAGATTGGACCAGGCCACATAGCTGACCAAAAGGTCACGGAGCAAAGGCAAACAATATGTTAATGGTGTGTTGAAAGACAAAGCATTAGTACAGATTAGGTGTAAATACACTCAATATTGAACAGCAGCAAGTGCAAACCTGAAAAAAACAGTGGGTAAGCAAACTGAACAAACTAAGATGAAATGAAATAAATGCAAAAAAAGATTGTAAAAAATGTAAAAAAGAATGTAAAAATAAGAAAGAAAAAATAACTAAAAATGAAAGTAAAATGGGGGGCTGTCATGCTCTGAAATTATTGAACTCAATGTTCAGTCCGGCAGGCTGTAGTGTGCCTAATCGGTAGATGAGATGCTGTTCCTCGAGCTTGCGTTGATGTTCACTGGAACACTGCAGCAATCCCAGGACAGAGATGTGAGCATGAGAGCAGGGGGGAGTGTTGAAATGGCAAGCAACCGGAAGCTCAGGGTCCTGCTTGCGGACTGAGCGGAGATGTTCCGCAAAGCGGTCACCCAGTCTGCGCTTGGTCTCCCCAATGTGGAGGAGACCACACTGTGAGCAGCGAATACAGTATACTACATTGAAAGAAGTACAAGTAAATCGCTGCTTCACCTGAAAGGAGTGTTTGGGGCCTGGGATAGTGAGGAGAGAGGAAGTAAATGGGCAGGTATTACACCTCCTGCGATTGCAGGGGAAGGTGCCCTGGGACGGGGACGAGGTGGTGGGGGTAATGGAGGAGTGGACCAGGGTGTCGCGGAGGGAACGATCCCTTCGGAATGCTGACAGGGGAAGGGAGGGGAAGATGCGACTGGTAGTGGCATCATGCTGGAGGTGGCGAAAATGGCGGAGGATGATCCTTTGGATATGGAGGCTGGTGGGATGAAAAGTGAGGACAAGGGGAACCCTGTCACGGTTCTGGGAGGGAGGGGAAGGGGTGAGGGTAGAGGTGCAGGGAATGGGTCCGACACGGTTGAGGGCCCTGTCAACCACAGTGGGGGGAAATCCTCGGTTGAGGAAAAAGGAGGTCATATCAGAAGCACCGTCATGGAAGGTAGCATCATCAGAGCAGATGCGTCGGAGACGGAGAAACTGGGAGAATGGAATGGAGTCCTTACAGGAGGTAGGGTGTGAAGAAGTGTAGTCGAGGTAGCTGTGGGAGTCGGTGGGCTTATAATGGATATTGGTAGACAACCTATCCCCAGAGATGGAGACAGGGAAGTCGAGGAAGGGAAGGGAAGTGTCAGAGATGGACCATGTAAAGGTGAGAGAAGGGTGGAAATTGGAAGCAAAGTTGATAAAGTTTTCTAGTTCGGGGCGGGAGCAGGAAACGGCACCGATACAGTCATCAATGTACCGGAAAAACAGTTGGGGGAGGGGGCCTGAGTAGGACTGGAACAAAGAATGCTCGACATATTCCACAAAAAGACAGGCATAACTAGGACCCATGCGGGTACCCATAGCGACACCTTTTACTTGAAGGAAGTGCGTGGAGTTGAAGGAGAAGTTGTTCAATGTGAGAACAAGTTCAGCCAGGCGGAGGAGGGTGGTGGTGGATGGGGACTGGTTGGGCCTCTGTTCCAGGAAGAAGCGGAGAGCCCTCAAACCATCCTGGTGGGGGATGGAGGTGTAGAGCGATTGGACGTCCATAGTGAAGAGGAGGCGGTTGGAACCAGGAAACTGGAAATTGTCAAAATGACGTAGGGCGTCAGAAGAGGCACGGATGTAGGTGGGAAGAGACTGGACCAGCGGAGAAAAGATAGAGTCAAGATAGGAAGAAATAAGTTCAGTGGGGCAGGAGCAGGCTGACACAATGGGTCTGCCAGGACAGTCCCGTTTGTGGATTTTGGGAAGGTCTGATGTAAACTTTCCTACAAGTAGCTGCTCCCAGTCCATTTGGCCAGTTCCTGTTTTATCATATTGAAATCGGCTTTCCCCAATTCAGTACTTTTATTTCTGGTCCCTCTTTGTCCTTTTCCATAACTACGTTAAATCTTAGAGTTATGGTCACTATCCCCAAAATGTTCCCCCACTGACACTTCTACCACTTGTCTGGCTTCGTTCCCTAGGATTAGGTCCAGTACTGCCCCTTCTCTTGTCGGACTTTCTATGTGCTGGCTTAAAAAGCTCTCCTGTATGCACTTTAAGAATTCTGCCCCCTTTAAGCCTTTTGCACTAAGACTATCCCAGTTGATATTGGGGAAGTTGAAATCCCCTACTATTATTACCCTATTATTTTTACACCTCTCTGAGATTTGTCTACACATCTGCTGCTCTATCTCTCCCTGAATGTTTGGAGGCCTGGAGTACACTCCCAGCCAAGTGATTGCCTCCTTTTTGTTTTTAAGTTCTACCCATATGGCCTCATTTGAGGAACCTTCTGAGATATCATCCCTCCTTACTGCAGTAATTGACTCCTTGATCAACAGTGCAATGACACCTCCTCTTTTACCCTCTCCCTGTCAAGCCTGAAGATTCTATACCCTGGAATACTGAACAACTTCTCCTTCAACTCCATTCACTTCCTCCAAATAAAAGATGTTGCTATGGGTACCCATATGGGTCCTAGTTACGTCTGTCTTTTTGTTGGGTATGTTGAACATTCCTTGTTCCTGTCCTACTCAGCACCCTTCCCCAACTCTCTTTCTGGTACATTGATGACTATATTGGTGCCGTTTCCTGCTCTCCCTCCGAACTGGAAAACTTCAACTTAGCTTCCAATTTCCACCCTCTCTCACCTTCACATAGTCCATCTCCGACACTTCCCTTCCCTTCCTCGACTTCTCTGTTTCCATCTCTGGGGATAGGCTGTCCTCTAGTATTTATTATAAGCCCACTGACTCCCACAGCTACCTCGGCTACACTTCCTCACACCCTGCCTCCTGTAAGGATTCCATTCCATTCTCCCTGTTTTTCCATCTCCGTGCATCTGTTCTGATGATGCTACCTTCCACAACAGCTCCTCTAATATGTCTTCCTTTTTCCTCAACCGAAGATTCCGCTTCACTGTGGTTGATGGGGCCCTTGACTGTGTCCAACCCATTTCCCGCATTTCTGCCCTCACCCCTTCTCTTCCCTCCTAGAACTGCGACAGGGTTCCCCTTGTCCTCAGTTTCAACCCCACCAGCCTCCATATCCAAAGCACCATCTTCTGCCATTTCCGCCACCTCCAGCGTGATGCCACCACCAAACACATCTTCCCTTCCCCTGTCAGCATTCTGAAGGGATTGTTCCCTCCGTGACACCCTGGTCCACTCCTCCATCGCCTTGTTCTCTTCCCACGGCACATTTCCATGCAATCGCAGGTGTGAAATACCTGCCCTATTACCTCCTCTCTCCTCCCCAAACACTCCTCCTAGGTGAAGCAGTGATTTAATGTACTTCTTTCAGTTTAGTGTACTGTATTCACTACTCAAAATGTGGTCTCCTCTACACTGGGGAAACCAAGTGCAGATTGGTGACTGCTTGCAGAATACCTCTGCTTGGTCCACAAGAATGACCCCGAGCTTCCGGTTGCTTGCCATTTTAATTCACTACCTTGTTCTCACGCCCACATTTCTGTCCTCTGCCTGCTGCAGTGTTGTAGTGGACATCAACGCAAGCTCGAGGAGCAGCACCTCATCTTCTGATACGGCATTCTACAACCTCTGGACTCAATATTGAGTTCAACAATTTCAGACCATGAGCCCCATTATTATTTATTTATTATTATTTTATATATATATTTTCTTTTTTTTATTTATTTTTAACCATGTTCTAATCTTAAACTTGTTTTTCATGTTTTTGCTTTCGTACAGAGCTGTTCATTATTCTGCCATTAGCACTCTCTCTGAACACATACTTTTTCTTTCACAATGTATCACTCTATTTGCATTCTGTTCCATGACATCTGTCATTTAATCTCTCCTCCTCTGTCCTATCACAGACCATCCCTCTTGTTTTTCTTCCCTCCTTCCCCCCTTTCACTTGCTCGAAGATTGTTAGATTTCTAGCTTTTGCCAATTCTGATCAAGGGTCACAAACCTGAAACATTAACTCTGTTTCTCTCTCCACAGATGCAGCCAGGCCTGCTGAGTATTTCTGGCACTTTCTGTTTTCATTTCAGAGTTCCAGCATCTGCAGTATTTTGCTCTTGATAAACTGTATACATGTTTACTTTTCATGTGTAGTGCTACACCTGTGTGAATCATTTTTGTCATCCTCTGAGTGAATATAAGTGGTGTTCTTTCTGCTCATTTTGAAAGTCAGTCTATCCATTCTGACCAAACAATTAAGACATGAATAATTTATCTTCAGATAAATTATCTCTGCCAGAAAGTTCAGTTCAATTAATTGATTAGAAATAATAGGTTTGGCATTGAAATCAATGTTAGCCTTTGTTTTTTGCAGGGAATAATCAATCTATTTTATGAAAAACATTTAAAACCTTAAAAAATCTGGACACGTTTTGATTGGTAGGTCATTCAGCTCAGTAGTGACGAGCATCAAAATTTTAGAACAGCGCATGAACTTTTCAAGGATTAGGGACAGATTATTTCTCAATTCTCCAATTTGCAAATCTTAAAACTGCTTTTATATTGGCCTTATTGTAGTTCCGATTCTGGCTGAAAATCGACACTTATGAGCCAGCGCCTGCTGTTTACACTGCTAAATCCTGTCCCCTAAGGCTGTGGTGAGGTTGTGGGGGGTGGGGGTTGGGCTGGGGTGTGCAAATTCCTAGACCCAGTTTCTTATGGGTCTCTGGTTTTAATAAGGCAGCAAGATTTAGCAGTGTAAATATCAGAAAGTGGCTCATGAATGCTGATCTCTTGGAACCTGAATTAATGCACTTTAAAATCAGCCTTAAAGATCTGGACCATGCAGATCATCAATAGGTATGCTCTGTTACCAAAAACATAAACGCTCAAGATTCATAGACAGCTTAGTTTCTGACTTATAGAAGAACTAGTTTCTATATGTTAAGTGAGTCTGATTAGAATTGTTTGTTAATACATTGTTCCTAATAGCATAACAATTGACTAGCCAAACCTATGCATAGCGGACATTATTTTGTATGTTTTTGAGAAAAGATGAGAGGTATTGGTAAATCTCCTTTATCAGCATTTCTCCTGAAGCAAAGTGACCCAACTGTGGCTCAGTGGGTAGCACTCTCATCTGAGTCAGAAGGTTGTGGATTCATGTCACACTCCAACGTTGACACTCCAGTGCAGTACTGAGGGAGTGCTGCATTCTTAAAGGTGCCGTCTTTCAGATGGGACATTAAACTGAGGTCCTGCATTCCCTCTCAGGACATAAAAGATCCCATGGCACTATTTCAAAAAAAAAAGCAGGGCTGTTATCCCTGGTATCCTGGCGAATATTTATCTCTCAATCAAGATCACAAAAACATTATCTGATCATTATCACAATGCTGTTTGTGGGAGCTTACTCTGTGCAAATTG
Source organism: Heterodontus francisci (assembly GCF_036365525.1). NCBI lineage: Eukaryota > Metazoa > Chordata > Chondrichthyes > Heterodontiformes > Heterodontidae > Heterodontus > Heterodontus francisci. The sequence goes on along the minus strand of NC_090372.1, from coordinate 158,769,040 downwards.
GCTGCCGTGTTTCCTACATTACAACAGTGACTACACTTCAAAAGTCCTTCATTGGCTTGTTAGGACTGAGTGGGGAGGTGTGCATTGTCTTTTTTAGTTCCACTTCTCCACAGGTCACAACATATATTAAAATGTTTACCCTGTTACCGATACGGTCAATCATATAATCTACCTTTTATCCCAGAAAAAATTACACCAACCAAGTTTCTTTAATAAAGAACAAAGTTGTCAGTTTATTATAAAACTAGACTTATGAGAAACAAAGCAAAGCATTATCACACAGATTGAAGTATGAACGTTCCATTTTGAAATACCCAACATGCACACTCGCACACGTTAAAGGAATAAAAATAAAGAAATTTTCTCTGCAGAGGTCTTTTTTTTAAAAAAAGACAAAAAAAGAATATTTTGGCCAAATACTTGTTAATTCTTGAAGAGAAAGGAAGACATGTGTTGTGTCCCAAAAATAGCAGTCTCCCATCCGAGTACACATAGATGGGTCACTGGGATCTTTTCTGGAGCAGTTCTTTTCGGGCGGCGTCCAGAAGAAATCTGGCAGGCCTTCCTGGAGCGTCTCAGGAGAAATGCAGCATCAGGGGTTTTCACACTCTCACACTGGATTTGCAGGGTTTTTCCAAAAAGGTACAGAAAGAGGAACTGTGTTTTTTTTTAAGCAGGTTACAAATACACCTGCTTCCAACAACAGTCCCCACCCCAACCGAACCAAAAAAAATCCCAATAGTAAAACCTCCTGACCACCATAAATCTTAACATGTCATCTCTCTGTAAACATCTTCCCCAAGTCACCAAGGTTTCGGTTTATTCAGCTTAAGGCATGTGATATCCAGTCAAGGTTTGTTTTCAAACAAGACCTCTCAGTGGCCCCTGTAAAAAGAAAACACATCCATGGAATCTTTTCAGTTTTCCCATATAAGCCAATGTCCATAATTCTAAAATACGAGTCCTCAAAAAAATTTTTTTTTTTAAACTTTCATAACGGGCTCTAAAGCACCTTGAGATGTCTAGTGGTTGTGAAAAGCACTATATAAATGGAAGTCTTTCTTTCATTTTATATACACACACACACATTTTAAGGTATTAGAACATCTATTCTTCTAGAATTCAGAAAACAATTCTCATTTTTATGGCTGTGGCATACGTTATCCGAGTTAGTGATCGAAACAGAAACTACGTGGACATTTAAGAATTGGTTAGGTAAGTGGCTGAAGGAAAAGTGTGATAAAAGGAAATGGGAACAGGGAAAATGCAGGAGTCGGCTGAATTTAATGAATCTGGCAGTGGAGGGTGTGCAAACTGGAACTGGGCCCTCTTGTCACGTGAGCGGCTACACCGCGAGATTACATGGTGGGCAGCCATTTAACATAATGGAGGCAGCCGTCTTCCAGAATCATGTGGTGAGGGCGGCAAGCAAGACACCTGTCACGGTGTCAGCTGATGTTGGAGCGGGTGATGGCGCCATCTTTAAAAGACAGCCAGCTTTGCATTCACTCGCTCCTTCAATTGTACAGCAGCACAGTCATTGAAAACATCTGTACAATTAATTAAATTGCAACCTCAGCAAACAGCCCCCGTCAGAAGACAGCTGAGAATGTCAGTGGTCAGAGCAAGGGTGGCCTCACGCTTCAGTGATACCTCCCTGCAGATTCTCCGCCAGGCTACAAGGAAGGTTCTCTTCCTCAGCAATAGCAAGAACAGGTCGTCCCGCCTGAGCAAGCAAGCCCAGACGGAGATCGCAGAGGAGGTCAGCAGCCATGGCTGCAACCGATGCAGGAAGAGGGTTAATGATCTCCTGCATTCAGCCAAGGTAAGTGCCACATTTCAAAATTACTTTGTGGGATTTGGGTGTCACTACATGTGCCAAATGGTGAGGGTGCCACTGCCATTCCAAAGACAGGGAGGCAAGAGCAGATTCATGACAGATGCATGGCTGCATCTGTGAAACAAGCGACCCTCCTTTATACCGCAGCCCAAGTAAATCCCATGATTGGGTGAGTCAGTATGAGATACATGATATTCCCCAGGTGGTGACAATGGACCCATGTTAGCAGAGCCATCATTTTGAAACATATGGCACTTTAATTATTTGATCCTTGATTGCAGGAGAAGAGGGCCCATAACAGAAGGGAGACGGCCAGGACCGGTGGCGGAGTGCCGGACATGCATCCTCTGAGCCAGGCTGAAGAAGAGGCCCTGAAATTAATGGCTTGCCAAGATGGACGCTCAATTTCAGATGGGGAGATTGGGGTCCCTGCGCAAGAGAGTGATTATTTCCGATCAGCTACAAATGCAGTAATAATGGAGAATTAACTCTGACATTCTGTTCTTAATGTGATATGTGTTGCATAGCCCACACATTTTGATTGTATCTTGCAGGTGGGCATTCGCAGGTGACTGCAGCCCCAGAGGGACTTCCATCAACCTCTGAGGAGGAGGAACACTCAGAGGATACATCATCCCATGACTGTCCTGCACCCTCCACCAGCGCAGATACTTTCACCACAATGGGTAGCTGCTCGACATCAGAATCTGGTTCACAAGCTAGTGAGATACCCATACATGCACCTGAACAGCTGGCAGAGGTTGAGACAGCCAATGCCTTTAACGGATGGAGGACTGTGGGTGGCCGGGCCTATACTGAGCATCAGACTGATGACGAGCTTCTGGTGTTGACAGCACAGGGCATGCTGGTGTAGCAGAGAGGGGTAAGGTAATATCTGGCGGAGATGCCAGATGCCATGAGCAACCTTGAGCAGACGGTGGGGGAACGCATCCATGCCATGACCTTTGCCATGTCCCAGGCTTATGAGCACATGGTTTCATCCATTGAGAGGTTGGTGACCCTCTTGGAGAGTCACATTCCTCAGATGCGCCATGACCTGCAAACCCTCACCTTGGCCATGAGCTCAGATCAGAAGCAAGAGAGGAAATAGCAGAGCGTCTGACCATCATTTTCCAGTCCTCACTGGATGCAGGTGTGGTGCCGGAGGATTGGAGAATTGCTAACGTTGTAACTCTGTTTAAAAAGGGAGCGAGGGATAGACTGAATAATTACAGACCAGTCAGTCTAACCTCGGTAGTTGTCAAATTATTGGAATCTATTCTGTGAGACAGGATAAACTGTCACTTAGAAAGGCACAGGTTAATCAAGGATAGTCAGCATGGATTTGTTAGGGGAAGATCTTGTTTGACCAGCTTGATAGAATTTTTTGAAGAAGTAACAAGGAAGATAGATGAGGGTAGTGCAGTTGATGTGGTCTGCATGGATTTTAGCAAGGCTTTTGACAAGGTCCCACATGGCAGACTGGTTAAAAAAATAAAATCCCATGGGATCCAGGGAAATGCAGCAATATGAAATTGGCTCAGCAGCAGGAAACAAAGGGTAATTGTTGGCAGGTGTTTTTTCGACTGGACTGCTGTTTCCAGTGGTGTTCCGCAAGGCTCAGTACTGGGTCCCCTGCTTTTTGTGGTGTATAATGATTTGGATGTAAATGTAGGGGGCATGATCAAGAACTTTGCGGATGACACAAAGATTGGCCGTGTGGTAGATAGCGAGGAGGATAGCTGTGGACTGCAGGAAGATATTGATGGTCTGGTCAGATGGACAGAAAATTGGCAAATGGAATTCAACTCGGAGAAGTGTGAGGTGATACATTTGGCGAGGTCAAACAAGGCAAAAGAATACATGATTAATGGGAAAATACTGAGAGATGTAGAGGAAGTAAGGGACCTTGGAGTGAATGTCCACAGATCCCCGAAGATAGCACGACAGGTTGATAAGGTGGTTAAGAAGGCATATCGAATCCTTTCTTTTATTAGCCGAGGTATAGAATACAAGAGCAGGGAGGTTATGCTGGAACTGTATAACTCATTGGTTAGGTCACAACGTGAGTACTGTGTGCAGTTCTGGTCACCTCATTACAGAAAAAGAGAGAGTGGGGCTCAAGGCCCATGCTTACCTGAAGACCGGAGTGGCAGCAAGTGGACCTGAGAGGAGGTGGAACCGGAGCGGGACCTGAAAAAGAGAGCGTGGGGCTCAAGGCCCATGCTTACCTGAAGACCGGAGCGGTGGCAGACTCTCTCTGTGTGCTGGCACGCTCTGAGGTTCAAAAGAGATAAAAAAGACTTATAGTGACATCATGGGAAATCTGTAAGGTGATTCGTTTGGTAACAGCTGTTAGTGCAGGAAGTGTATCCATCTGCAGCTACTGGCAACCCGCATTACGGAGCTGGAGCTGTGGGTGGATTCACTGTGGAGCATCTGTGATGCTGAGATCATCGTGGATAGCACATTTAGCGAGGTGGTCACACTGCAGGCAAATGCTGCAAAGGCAGAAAGGGAATGGGTGACCACCAGGCAGAGTAAAGGAAGGCAGGTAGTGCAGGAGTCCCCTGTGACCATCCCCCTTTCTTACAGATATACTGCTTTGGATATTGTTGGGGGAGATGGCTCAGGGGAAAGCAGCAAGAGCCAAGTTCATGGCACCGTGGGTGGCTCTGCTGCACAGGATGAAAGAAAGAAGAGTGGCAGGGCTGTAGTGATAAGAGATTCAATCGTAAGGGGAACAGACAGGCGTTTCTGCGGCCGCAAAAGAGACTCCAGGATGATATGTTGCCTTGCTGGTGCTAGGGTCAAGGATGTCTCTGAGCGACTGCAGGGCATTCTGAGGGGGGAGGGCAAGCAGCCAGTTGTCGTGGTACATATCAGTACCAACAACATAGGTAAAAAAAGGGATGAGGTCCTACATGCTGAATATAGAGATATGGTAAATTAAAAAGTAAGACCATAAAGGCAGTAATCTCAGGATTACTACCAGTGCCACGTGCTAGCAAGAGCAGAAATAGCAGGATATTTCAGATGAATATGTGGCTGGAGAAATGGTGTAGTGGGGGGAAGGATTCAGATTCCTGGAACATTGGGACCAATTCTGGAGAAGGTGGGACCAGTACAAACTGGACAGGTTGCATCTGGGCAGGACCAGTACCAATTTCCTCGGGGGGGGGTGGGGGGGGAAGGGGGTGGCGGTGGTTTTAAATAAGAATGACAGGGGGATGGGAATCTGAGCAGGGAGACCGAGGAGGGGGAAACAAGGATAGAAATGAAAGACCGAAAGGTGAGAACCAAAAGTGGAAGGTAGAGAAAACAATGTCGAGAAACAAATGGGGCTGTGGTGCAAAATAACGCTAAGATGATGAACAATGTTGAAAAGACAAGTCTAAAGGCATCGTGTCTTAATGCGCGGAGCATTCGCAATAAGGTAGATGAATTAACAGCGCAAATAGATATGAACAGCTATGATATAGTAGCGATTACGGAGACATGGCTGCAAGGTGACCAAGGATGAGAACTGAACATCCAGGGGCATTCAATATTTAGGAAGGACAGGCAAAAAGGGAAAGGAGGTGGGGTAGCGATGTTAGTAAAGGAGGAAATCAATGCAATAGTGAGGAAGGACATTGGCTCGGAAAATCATGACGTAGAATCTGTATGGGTGGAGCTAAGAAACATCAAGGGGCAGAAAACATTGGTGGGGGTTGTCCATAGGCCCCCAAAGAGTAGTGAAGACGTAAGGGATGGCATTAAACAGGAAATGAGAGATGCATGCAATAAGGGTGCAACTGTAATCATGGGTGAATTTAATCTACATATAGATTGGTCAAACCAAATTAGCAATAATACTGTGGAGGAGGATTTCCTGGAGTGTGCACGTGATGGTTTTTTAGACCAATACATTGAGGAACCAACTAGAGAACAGGCTATCCTAGACTGGGTATTGTGCAATAAGAAAGGATTAATTAACAATCTTGTTGTGCAGGGTCCCTTGGGGAGGAGCAACCATAACATAATAGAATTCTTCATTAAGATGGAGAGTGAAGTAGTTGAATCCGAAACTAGGGTCCTGAATCTAAATAAAGGAAACTACGAAGGTATGAGGCGTGAGTTGGTTATGGTAGATTGGGGATCGTTACTAAAAGGGTTGATGGGGATAGGCAATGGATAATATTTAAAGAACGTTTGCATGAATTACAACAATTATTCATTCCTGTCTGGCGCAAAAATAAAACCAGAAAGGTGGCTCAACCGTGGCTTACAAAGAAAATAGGGATAGTATTAGATCCAAAGAGGAGGCATTTAAATTGCCAGAAAAAGCAGCAAGTCTGAGGATTGGGAGCAGTTTAGAATTCAGCAAAGGAGGACAAAGTGGTTGATTAAGCAGGGGAAAATAGAGTATGAGAGTAAACTTGTGGGAAACATAAAAACTGACTGTAAAAGCTGCTAAAAATATGTGAAGAGAAAAAGATTAGTGAAGACAGATGTAGGTCTCTTACAGTCAGAAACAGGGGAAATTATAATGGGGAACAAAGAAATGGCAGAACAATTAAACATATACTTTGGTTCTGTCTTCATAAAGGAGGACATGAATAACCTCCCAGAAATGTTAGGGAACCAAGGCTCCAATGAGAGGGAGGAACTGAAGGAAATCAATATTAGTAAAAAAAAAGTGCTGGGGAAATTAATGGGGTTAAAGGCTGACAAATCCCCAGGGCCTGATAATCTACATCCCAGAATACTAAAGGAAGTAGTCCTGGAAATAATGGATGCATTGATGTAATCTTCCAAAATTCTATAGACACTGGAGCAATTCCTACAGATTGGAGGGTGGTAAATGTAACCCCACTATTTAAAAAAGGAAGGAGAGAAAAAACAGGGAATTACAGACCAGTTACCCTTAACATCAGTAGTGGGGAAAATGCTAGAGTCTATTATAAAGGATGTGATAGCAGAACACCTGGAAAGCATAAATGGGATTGGGCAAAGTCAGCATGGGTTTACGAAAGGGAAATCATGCTTAACAAATCTACTGGAGTTTTTTGAGGATGTAACCAATAGAATAGATAAGGGAGAACCAATGGATGTGATGCATTTGGATTTTCAGAAGGCTTTTGATAAGGTCCCACACAAGAGGTTAATGTGAAAAATTAAAGCACAAGGGATTAGGGGTAATATACTGGCATGGATTGAGAATTGGTTGACAGGAAACAGAGAGTAGGAATAAACGGGTCTTTTTCCAGGTGGCAGGCAGTGACTAGTGGGGTACCACAGGGATCAGTGCTTGTGCCCCAGCTATTCACAATATATATTAATGACTTGGATGAGGGAACTAAATGTAATATTTCCAAGTTTGCAGACGACACAAAGCTGGGGGGACGGGCACTGTGAGCTGTAAGGAGGATGCAAAGAGGCTTCAATGTAATTTGGACAAGTTGGGTGAGTGGGCAAATACATGGCAGATGCAGTATAACATGGATAAATGTGAGGTTATCCACTTTGCTTGTAAAAACAGAAAGGCAGATTATAATCTGAATGGTGATAGATTGGGAAAAGGGGAGGTAGCATTCAGGTGCAGCAAGCAATTAGGAAGGCGAATGGTATGTTGGCCTTCATTGCAAGAGGATTTGAGTAAAGGAGCAAGGATGTCTTACTGCAGTTATACGGGGCCTTGGTGAGACCATATCTGGAGTGTTGTGTGCAGTTTTGGTCTCCTTATCTGAGGAAGGATGTTCTTGCCATGGAGGGAGTCCAAAGAAGATTTACTAGGCTGATTCCTGCGATGGCAGGATTGACATATGAGGAGAGATTGGGTCGACTAGGCCTATATTCACTAGAGTTTAGAAGAATGAGAGGGGATCTCCTAGAAACCTATAAAATTCTAACAGGCTAGATGCAGGGAGGATGTTCCCGATGGCTGGGGAGTCCAGAACCAGGGGTCACAGTCTCAGGATACGGGGTATGCCATTTAGAACTGGAATGAGGAGAAATTTCTTCAATCAGAGGGTGGTGAAACTTTGGAATTCTCTACCGCAGAAGGCAGTGGAAGCCAAATCATTAAATATGTTCACGAAGGAGATAGATATATTTCTGAATGCAAAAGGGATCAAGGGATATGGGGAGGAAGCGGGAACGGGGTACCGAATTAAATGATCAGTCATGATCTTTTTTGAATGGTGGAGCAGGCATGAAGGGTCGAATGGCTTACTCCTGCTCCTATTTTCTATGTTTCTGGAAAGGATGTAATTGCACTAGACAGCGTATAGAGGACATTTACGAGGATGTTACCAGGACTGGAAAAATGCAGTTACAAAGAAAGATTGGATAGGCTGGGGTTGTTCTCCTTGGAACAGAGAAGGCTGAGGGGAGATCTGATTGAAATCTACAAAATTTTGAGGCGTCTGGATAGAGTGGAGGTGCAGGGTCTATTCACCTTAGCAGAGAAGTCAGTGACGAGGGGGTATGGATTTAAAGTGATTGGTAGAAAAATTAGAGGGGAGATGAGGAAAACCTTTTTTCACCCAGAGGGTGGTGATGGTCTGGAACGCACCGCCTGAAAGGGTAGCTGAGGCCGAGATCCTCAACTCATTCAAAAAGAGTCTGGATATGCACCTCGAGTGCTGTAAGATGCAAGGCTACAGGGCAAATGCTGGAAGGTGGGATTAGAATCGATGGATCGTTTATCAGTCGGCACTGACATGATTGGTCAAGTGGCCTCTTTCTGTGCCTTAAACTTTCTATGATTCTATCAGCAGTGGCAAGGCAAGCGAAGGAACAGGAGTCTGGAGACTTTTCCCGGTCCTAGCCCTTCTATGATGAGCAGGAAGGTTCAAGCAAGCCTTGAGAGGGAGGAAGAGACACTGTGATCCACATCTGGGGTCACCCCTCGGGTGTTTCGAGTGTGGATAGTGGCTCCTCAGCCCCTCCACCAGTGAATCCAGCTCCAGCAGCCGGGATGCCTGAGGAGAATCCAGCAACAGTGCAGGGACCCAGAGGACAGCCACTGAAGTCATCGCAGGCCAAGGGGCCTCCTGAACAACAGCCTGCCTCCAGCACAGCTGCTAGCGCAGGGGTCACACTGCGTAGGAGCACCCATAAGTGTATAAAAAAACCTAGCCATACATAGGTATTCTCAGGTGATGCAACTATGTCATTTACAGTTCAATTGAATGTTCTTTTGTGCCAATCATTAGCCTTCATTGTGTGAAGAACACCTTCCACTGTGCCTTAATTGTGGCCCTCTGAATTCCAACATATCCTTTAGAATAGTGTGAATGTGCCCACGAACCTCAGAATCACGGCAATGTGACTGAAGAAGCCATTAACATATGTTCTCCCATGGACCCTAGTGTAATAGGTGGCCTTCAGTCTGGTAACACAGTTGGAAAGGAGGCAGATGATGCATGCATGATGGTCAGTATTTATTGCATTATTACTGAGTACACATCAGGGTGCCTGAAATCAGGTTGTCTCTTGCCTCCTTTGCCTGATGATTTTTTTAAAATTAATTCATGGGATGTGGGCGACGCTGGCCAGGCCAACATTTATTGCCCATCCCTAATTGTTCTTGAGAAGGTGGTGATGAGCTGCCTTCTTGAACCGCTGCAGTCCATTTGGAGTAGGTATACCCACAGTGCTGTTAGGAAGGGAGTTCCAGGATTTTGATCCAGCGACAGTGAAGGAACAGCGATATCGTTCCAAGTCAGGATGGTGTGTGACTTGGAGGGGAACTTGCAGGTGATGGTGTTCCCATGCATTTGCTGCCCTTGTCCTTCTAGTTGGTAGAGGTCGCGGGTTTGGAAGGTGCTGTCTAAGGAGCCTTGGTGCATTGCTGCAGTGCATCTTGTAGATGGTACACACTGCTACCACTGTGCGTCGATGGTGGAGGGAGTAAATGTTTGTAGATGGGGTGCCAATCAAGTGGGCTGCTTTGCCCTGGATGGTGTCGAGCTTCTTGAGTGTTGTTGGAGCTACACCCATCCAGGCAAGTGGAGAGTATTCCATCACACTCCTGACTTGTGCCTGGTAGATGGTGGACAGGCTTTGGGGAGTTGGGAGGTGAGTTACTCGCCTCAGGATTCCTAGCCTCTGACCTGCTGCTGTAGCCACAGTATTTATATGGCTGCTCCAGTTCAGTTTCTGGTCAATGGTAACCCCTAGGATGTTGATAATGGGGAATTCAGCGATGGTAATGCTGTTGAATGTCAAGGGGAGATGGTTAGCTTCTCTCTTGTTGGAGATGGTCATTGCCTGGCACTTGTGTGGCACGAATGTTACTTGCCACTTATCAGCCGAAGCCTGGATATTGTCCAGGACTTGCTGCATTTCTACACGGACTGCTTCAGTATCTGAGGAGTCATGAATGGTGCTGAACATTGTGCAATCATTCGCAAACATCCCCACTTCTGACCTTATGATTGAAGGAAGGTCATTGATGAAGCAGCTGAAGATGCTTGGGCCTAGGACACTACCCTGAGGAACTCCTGCAGTGATGTCCTGGAGCTTAGATGATTGACCTCCAACAACCACAACCATCTTCCTTTGTGCTAGGTATGACTCCAGCCAGCAGAGGGTTTTCCCCCTGATTCCCATTGATCTCAGTGTTGCTCGGGCTCCTTGATGCCATACTCGGTCAAATGCTGCCTTGATGTCAAGGGCAGTCACTCTGACCTCACCTCTTGAGTTCAGGCCTTTTGTCAATGTTTGAACCAAGGCTGTAATGAGGTCAGGCCCTGGCGGAACCCAAACTGAGCGTCACTGAGCAGGTTATTACCATGGCCTGAATTTTAGTCGAATGCGTGTTCTCCATGGCAGCACCCTTTGAACTCAGCTGCATGCTCACATTCAGTGGTGGCTGCCCGAGCCCCCGCGATATTATGTTCGGGGGCTCATTAGCATCACTGTGCAGAGCTGCCCCCACCCCCCCCCCCCCAATATTACGTGGGGAGAGGCAGGACATCCGGCGCAGTGAGGAACCATTTGACAGCTGTGTAGCAGGTGCTGGGGCTCTATTTAAAGCACCCCAGCACCTGCTTCCTGACTGCTGCCGAAGAAATACCTCACTGTTGAAGAGTGGGGCTGCTGTCAATTTGGCAGCAAAGCAGAAAGTGCAAGAGAAACTTAGCAGGTCAGGCAGCATGTTCACAAACCTGAAAATTAACTCTGCTTCTCTCTCCACAGAACATATTTTCCTGTTTTTTAACAAAGATTGTGTAATTGCTATTACATGTATTTTCACATAGCAGTTAGCAGAGAAATAAATACTGATTCCAAATGCATATTAGTCTGCACTTTTTCACAGTCAGATGATTAGAAGCCCATAGTATGTAGATATCCTTCTATTATGGTTTTATTTCTGTTGTGTGTTTGCCTTTTATGGTACATTTAAGTCTCACGAACAGGATGCTGTCTGACCTGCTGAGTTTCCCCAGCACTTTCCGCTTTGCTGCCACATACTTACTCTGCTGTGTCCCAGTGTCCTGTGAAGTTGTGATCCTCTTCTTCCACTCAAGTGTAACATTCCTTCTTGTAGGCGTGCCGCACCTGGATGAATAATCTTAATTTTGCACGTTGCAGGACGTGAGACTTAAATGTACCATAAAAGGCAAATACACAACAGAAATAAAACCATAACTGAAGAATATCTACATATGATGGACTTCTCATCATCTGACTGTGAAAAGCCACAGACTACTCTGCATTTGAAATCTGTATTCATTTCTCTGCTAACTGCTATATGAAAATACATGTAACAGAAATGAAACGATCTTTGTTAAGAAACAGGAAAATATGTTCATATTTTAGTTGCATTGCTAACTAGAAATATTACACCAATAACTATGATCAGCTGCTGCAGAAGCAAAGTGTTCGTGAACATGTGTCGATGTGTAATAGTTGAAAAACCATGACAACAGCACAGATTTCCTCACTAGCCCTGCATTGGTTTTCAAACATGTGCAAGACAAACCTTGCAGCCAGACATTACAGCAGTTACACGGTTGAGTCACCTTTGCATTTAAAGGACCACACCAGAGGCCGAGGATGGCAGAGGGATGCTCCAGGGTGGCCCCACAGTGCAGCAAAGCCTCCCTGGTCGCTCTCCTCCAGGCTGTGCGAGCAAGGCAGGAGATCCTATTCACCAGCGACAGTAAGAAGAGGCCCTCTGGCCTGAACAAGACAGTCTGGCTGGAAATGGCAGAGGAGGTGAGTAGCCGTGGGGCCATCCGGCATCAAAGGGTCCAAAGCTGGAAGGGGATGAACGAGTACTCCCTCCGCAAGCTGGGTCCTCTAGGCCTGTTGTGCACAGGGTATGAGCGCCAAAGTCATCCACAGCCAAAGGGCAATCAGATTAGCAGCCTTCCTCCAGTCAGGCTGCTAGTGCAGAGGTTGTGCCGAGAAGGAGCACTTGCAAGCGTTTACAGAGAACTGACGCAAATGGAAATGCACAGGTGTCACAGCAATGTAAATACGTCTCTCACTAAATGTTCCTCACCAACATGTATGTCCTTTTCTCTGTGTGAATGATATGTGCCAGCATGTAGCGCCAATGTCACATCCCTTTGCACTGTTGGCCCTTCAGGAGAGCCAAAGTATGCAATAATATCATTGCCATGCCACCATTACTCCTGAGCGTCTCCATGGATGCAGTGCCAAAGTCATTGGCTCAGTCAGCTGCTGCCTCTAATGGTTTACACAGAGATGCTGCGGAAGCGGACTGCTACACAGTAGGTGAATGAGGGTGATGTGTGGCTTGCAGAGCTAATGTCTGTTCCTATGGAGAGCCTTTGTCTGATAAGCCACTGCCGTACATCCCTAGCTCGCGGCTAGCACTGCGTGCAGAGCCTGGGTGCCATCTGCCCTCCCGTGTGCCTTTCCTGTTGTAGGTCCTCAGTGTCCTCATAGTCCGAGGAGGAATCCTGTTGATGTCCCTCCTCATCATGCCAGGTCTGGCCCTATTGGGTGTGCAGAGCACAGCGAGCAACAAAGAAAGGAGCTGGCCTTTTTGGCCCATAGTACAGGGAATCACCCTATCTATCCAGGCATTGGAAGTGTGTTTTCAGCATGCTCAATGGTGGCTCTTGTAGCTCAGTGGCCGGAGTTGTAGCTCTCCTCTGCAGTAGTGGTGGGGTATCTCACTGCTGTCGGGGGCCATTTCAGCAAGGGATAGCCCTTATCTCCCCAGGAGCAGAGGATCACACAATGTAGGATGAGCCATACCTATTACCATGTGATAAATAATTCATTTTTTCAAAGGTTCCTAACAAGGCAGGGATTGGTGTTTTTTTTAATTCATTCCTGGGATGTGGATGTCGCTGGCTAGGCCAGCATTTATTACCCATCCCTAATTGATCGTGAGAAAGTGGTGGTGAGCTGCCTTCTTGCACCGCTGCAGTCCATTTGGGGTAGGTACACCCACAATGCTGTTAGGAAGGGAGTTCCAGGATTTTGACCCAGCGACAATGAAGGAATAGCAATATAGTTTCAAGTCAGGATGGTGAGAGACTTGGAGGGGAACTTGCAGGTGGTGATGTTCCCATGCATTTGCTGCCCTTGTCCTTCCAGTAGGTAGAGCTCGTGGGTTTGGAAGGTGCTCTCTAAGGAGTTTTGGTGCGTTGCTGCAGTGCATCTTGTAGATGATACACACTGCTGCCACTGTGCGTCGGTGGTGGAGGGAGTGAATATTAGTGGATGGTGTGCCAACCAAACACGCTACTTTGTCCTGGATGGTGGTGAGCTTCTTGAGTGTTGTTGGAGCTGCACCCATCCAGGCAAGTGGAGAGTATTCCATCACACTCCTGACTTGTGCCTTGTAGATGGTGGACAGGCTTTGGGGAGTCAGGAGGTGAGTTACTCACCACACGATTCCTAGCCTCTGACCTCCTCTTGTAACACAGTATTTATATGGCTACTCCAGTTCAGTTTCTGGTCAATGGCAGCCCCTAGGATGTTGATAGTGGAGGATTCAGCAATGGTAATGCCATTGAATGTCAAGGGGAGATGGTTAGATTCTCTCTTGTTGGAGATGGTCATTGCCTGGCACTTGTGTGACACGAATGTTACTTGCCACTTATCAGCCGAAGCCTGAATATTGTCCAGATCTTGCTGCATTTCTACAGGGACTGCTTCAGTATCTGAGGAGTCGCGAATGGTGCTGAATGTTGTGCAATCATCAGCGAACATCCTCACTTCTGACCTTATGATTGAAGGAAGATCATTGATGAAGCAGCTGAAGATAGTTGGGCCTGGGACACTACCTTGAGGAACTCCTGCAGTGATGTTCTGGAGCTCAGATGATTGACCTCCAGCAACCATGGGTACATCAGGTGTTTTCATGGATCAACTCCGTGGCGTGGCATGGCATTGCCCATCTTGGCTAACATTCAGAGTGGCACAGCATGACCACATCAAGATCCTACCTGCTGCATCAATTGCCCCCACCATCCATATAATTTTAATGCTCCTACCCTTTCTGGCACCCTCCCTACACACAGGGTGACTAGAGTGCTATTGCTCCTTCAGACACACATAAACAAACACAGAAGGTACACTGTTTATGGAAGGAGGGTGCACAGTACCTCCTTTCATGCCTGCAGAGCTTTCCCTCCAGTAATCCAGACCCCCTCCCTTCTCCCTTTAAGAATGCAGAGCTGAGACCCCTGTAATCCCCTCTCCTCTCTTCCAGAATGCAGAGTGAGACCTCTGAATATCCTCCCTCCCTCCTTCCTCCCAGTATGCAGAGTGAGATCCCTGAATATCAGAATTTACCTTCTGTAGCGAAACCTCCTTCCTCTGATGATCTTTTCTGATCATGAATGGGACGACATTTGACGGCCGCTAGTTCAAAGTAAAATCCGGAAGTGTGCATCGAGAGGCGGTGGGCTGCATAACCTGCAGAGGTAAGCACCGTTTTACATGTGGTAATTGGGGTGTCACCGCCGAGTGGCAGGGAGGCTGCACTGAGGCCCGCTGCACTCGACATTGAGGGTCTGTTCTCCATCGCCATCTCCTCTTCCCTAGCTACTTAACCCTTTCTCTCCTTCGTGTCCCCTTCGTTGTAGCATGATTGTCTCTGGTGCATGTCCTCCTCCTGTAAAGCCTCCTCCACTCTGCAGCGCTAGATTGTGCAGAGCACAGCAGACCGCCACATAACATGAGACCCTCTCTGGGACATACTGCAGGGCTCCACCAGATCAATCGAGGCAGCGGAATCTCATCTTTAGCAGCCCAATGGCCTGATCGATGATAGCTCAGGTGAAGCTGTGACAAGTGTTGTACCTCTCCTCCACTGAATTATGAGGGTTCCTCACAGGTGTGAGTAGCCAGGTCTTCAATGGGTAGCCCTTGTCTCCGAGAACCCATCCCTGAAGGTGATTGAAAAGCTGAGGCACCTGGGTCTGTCAAGTACGTAGGCATTGTGGCTGCTTCCCTGGAAGTGGGCACAGCCCTGACACTCAGCATAGCAGCAATGGCCGCTGCACCCCCCACTTCCCTTATGCTGATGTGGTCTTGCCTCGGTGTCGCTAGCTTTTCGGAGTCACAAAACTGAAGGCACGTGATTGCTGCACGTCACCCACAAAATTACGGAACATTCATTGGATTGCTGATAATTACATTCAAATGAATGCATACCAACATTTCAGGCATTTAAATTATGATGCCATTGCTTCGGGGGTGGCAGTAACAGTATGGTAAGTTCCCGCCTCTGCTATTATCGGAATGCTGCAGCAACAATGACAGGAGCACAAAGTTCAGCCTGGAATTACTGCTCAAAGAGGATAAAGACAATTACAGGCTAGTTGGGTGGCAACAGATATTTCTATGTAATTCTAAGATTCTTGCGTGTTGAACTGTTGTTTTGCAGCATGAATATTTACTTTAGAAGATGTGACTTGGACGACAAAGGATGTTATTTTATTTATTTTACTTTGTTTAGAAATACAGCACTGAAACAGGCCCTTCGGACCACCGAGTCTGTGCTGACCAACAACCACCCATTTATACTAAGCCTACATTAATCCCATATTTCCTACCACATCCCCACCATTCTCCTATCATCTACCAACACTAGGGGTAATTTAGAATGGCCAATTTACCTATCAACCTGCAAGTCTTTGGCTGTGGGAGGAAACCGGAGCACCCGGTGGAAACCCACGCAGTCACAGGGAGAATTGCATACTCCGCACAGGCAGTACCCAGAACTGAACCTGGGTCGCTGGAGCTGTGAGGCTGCAGTGCTAACCACTGCACCACCCCTATATATATTTGAGGAAGATAAAAAGTTTACAACAATGAAATCAGACCTACATTGAGCATTGTGTGTAACTGGTCTCTTTTAGTTAATACTGTCCAAGTTGTGTTAGACTGATGACCAAACTAATTCATTTAAAAATCAGAAGCAAATTTTGCACCTTGTTTAGAAGTTTAGTAGGAGAAGCTTGTATATGCATCATATGCTTTTCAGGACTCGCATACAAATGAGGGTCACATCTCAGGCTGAAATGAATCACACTTGTGACCGAGGTGGGAGTAATGCACTGTCAATTCAGTACCATTACTACACAGGTCACAGCGTATTATTAACGTTTCCCACCCACTGGAAATTAGCCAAATTAAGTACTTTATTCAGCCCCCAGAATAAAACACACCAAACTAGGTATCTTTAAACAACAACAAATTAACTATTTATTAATAAACAAAATCTTAAACAATACTGAGATAAATCTGTGTCTGAAAAGACTTTATAGCTTCTTATTTCTCCTAACACTCATGCACACACACATGCATTCAATCACCAACAGTTAACCAGTTCTAAAAATGAGAGCTGTTGCTTAGGAATAATAAAACAACTAGGTTGTAAGTCTTGGCAGGTTACTGACCTGAAACGTTAACTCTGCTTCTCTTTTCACAGATGCTGCCAGACCTGCTGAGTGGTTCCAGCACTTCTTGTTTTTATTGGCAGGTTACGTTCCCGGTTCATTAAGGTGTCCTCGAGTCAAGTAGTCAGATGCCACTCGAAGTCACCACTCGAAGTCTTCACTCGAAGTTGATGAACAGTCTGTAATAGATAGGCATTCACGGTACTTCGGCTGCAGTAAGCATCACACAGATCTTTCAACAAGAAGTATAACAACAGGTCTATTTAGATTTTGAATTAGCAGTCTGTCAGTAGAAACTTTATTGAGTTTCTAGAACTCCCAAAAACATGAAAGGCAACAGAAGGTCACTCCTGCGGTAGAGATCTCTTAGAGATGGGAGTAAAAAGGAATTTACTACCTCCAAAAATGCAAATATTCCTTCCCAGGGGTCTTTTCCCCTTTAGGCAAAACACAGCCTGTAAGCCAATGTAGCTGTTTCTGTTGAGAGAAACAAACCCTTCCTTCAGAAGAGCACGCTTTGCCAGTCTACCATTTCAAACTAGTTCTAGCCAGTCATTACACACAAACTGATACAATACAGCATGAGATCTCTCTCTTTTGCTGTTGCTTAGGAAACAGGCTTGCAGCTCACCCCCTTCCAGAGAATATAAAAACTGCTCTCAGTCTTAAAGCCGCATAGACTCCCCTTTAGTTTTTAAACAGAGAAAAAAAACACTTCCATGACACCGCTGCCCGTGGCAAAATGAAACATCATACTTAAAATGCACTTCATTACAATGCAAAACAGAGACTGAAAAAACACTCAAAACATATTTTCACATTCATGCCCCCATTCACTCCACTAGTAATTAATAGAATTTTTCTTTGTACTATCGTTATTCATGTAACTTAAAAAGGTTAAATTCATGACAATGCATCGGCGATAACATTGTTCATCCCTGAAATATGTACAATCTTCAAATGATAAGGCTGCAACAACAAACTCCATCTGACTATTCTAGCATTTTGGCTTTTTAATTTTTCCACAAACATTAATGAGTTTATTAGTGTTTCTTTATAGTCTTGGCAAACATACAATTTGAAATGTTTAAAGGCCAGCAATAGTCCTAATGTTTCTTTTTCTACAGTGGAATACTTTTTTTTGGTGGTGATTTAGTTTTCTTGAAAAGTGCCCTACTGGTTTTTCTGTGCCCAATTCATCATCCTGCAATAGAACTGCACCAACCCCCTGGTCGCCATCATCAATCGCCATCTTGAATGGTTTAGCAACATTTGGAGCAGCCAACACTGGTTCATTAGTTAAGATTGCCTTCAGATTTTCAAGGCTGCCTGGCACTCATCTGGCCATAATATTTTGGTTTTCTTTTTTTGTAGCAAATTGGTTAATTGAGCAGCTGCAGCAGTAAAATTCTATACAACGTTCCTGAAGAAACCGCACATTCCTAAAAACCTCTTGATTTCACATTTAGTTTTGTGAATAGGGAACTCAGCTAAGGCTTTTACTTTTGCCATTCTTGGCAATACTTGTCCTTGCCCTACTATGTGTCCGAGGTAAGTTACGCTTGCCTTTCCTTATTTGCTTTTTGCCAGATTTATCACTAAGTTCACTGCTTGCAGTTATTTAAACAAAGTTTTTAGTTGGTTTAAGTGTTCTTTCCAGATGGTCCTGTATTTTAGTACATCACCCAGATACACTACACAATTGGGAACACTGGCTACCACCTGATTCATTAATCTTTGAAAAGTGGCTGGAGCATTTTTTAGCCTGAATGGCATCACCTGGCATTGATAAAGACTGTCTGGTGTGACAAAAGCTGATTTTTTTTAGTTCGAGGAGTCAAAGGAACTTGCCAGTATCCCTTTAACAAGTCGATCTTTGTAAGAAACCTAACTCTGCCCACTCTGTCAATGCAGTCTTCTATGTGAGGAATTGGGTAGGGGTTTGCCTTCATTACTGCATTGACTTTTCTGTAGTCTATTCATAGTTGACCTGTCAGGTTTAGGCATTAAGACTATTGGTGAACTCCAGCTGCTTTGACTAGGTTCAATTAAGTTATTTTCCAGTATGTATCTATTTCTGCTTTTACTTGGGCCTGTTTGTCTGGACTTAAGCAGTAAGGATGTTGCTTTGTAGGAATAGATTCCCCTACATCCACATCATGTGTAGCTAAGGTTGCACATCCCGACTTATCCCTACAGACTCTTCTAAATGTTGTGAAAAGCCTGGTTAGGTCTTCGCGTTGTTTTGCATCCAATAGCAAAAGCATGTTGTCCAGTTTTCCTAGCCATACTGTATTTGCTAACGGGATAGTTGGAGGTTCAGTATGAGAATTGTCTAGGCCCCCATCTGCCTCATTCTCACTATCCTTTTCCTTCACAACAGTCCATTACCTAACATTCCTGCACTGGCTTATCCTCCTCCCTGCAATAATATTGCATTAACATATGATGTGACACAACCGATTCTTCTGCCGGTGATCAGGGGTGCCAATCATGTAATCTACCTTGCCCACTCTTTTAATCACTTTATATGGGCCATTGAACCGTACTTTTAATGGTTCACACTGTAACGGTAGCAATACCAACATTTCACCCCGGTTGAAAATTGCGGGTCTTTGCATTCTTGACTGCCCATTTTCTCATATTAGCTTGGGATGCTTTAAGATGTTCATGAGCTGCACCGCAGGCTTTCGTGAGCCTTTCCCTGAACACAGATACATAGTCTAGTATTGAAGATTCATTCCTTTGTTCTAAGAATCTCTCTTTGAGTTTTAGAAGACCTCTTACTTCATGTCCGTAGACCAATTCGATAGGACTAAAACCTGTCGACTCATACGGTGAATCTCTGGTGGCAAATAAAAGAAAGTCTAGCCCTTTATCCCAGTCATGCAGATATTTGTGACTATGTTCTGTTGTGGGACAACTCAATCACCACATGAGGAGACTCAGGTACAGGTTCAATCAATTTATTCAAGTGTACACAGGGAGAGACACAAACTTGAGTATTCTGAGGTAATACTCTGACTTTATGTTCAGGAGCACAAAGTTATATATTGTTCTTGTCATGCAATGTGTTCAAACAATGGATGATTGATATGATTGATCATATATTTTAATTAAAACAATGGTGATTGATTACACATTCCAATGAACATACAGCCTCAGCCTATCAATACACATGCCAGATAGCTCCAAACCGAGTCTATTATCTCTTTGTTTCCCATTACACCAACAATGTACGGAAACAGTTGATTGCGTAGCCTTGAGGCCCCGGCTCCAGCCTTCGCTCCCTAATTCTGCCCTTTGCCCTAGCAGCTTGTCTGTTTCTTTTCTCAACCTGACTATTTATATTCTGCTCAGATGCTTTCCTAACACTCAGCTTGTTTCTACTTAACCCCTTCAGTCCCCCACTTTTGGCCCTTGGCCTAGCCCAGGATGGCGAACAACTGTACACAGTGATGTGTGTTCAACCCTTGTTGCTCTCCACTGCTTATTAATACTGGCCAGGTATTGAGCTTAGGGTCGCAAAGACAATCGATCACACCGTCTGTATGGGCCGGCCCTGCAGTAAGTGCTCACAAATAGCTTTCCTAATCTCCGATTTCTCATGTCCCCATACTACTGGCCTCTCCTTGTGTGTCCTCCTGACCCTGTGGACTAAACACGTCAAATATACATCCATTGCTACTTGAACAATAACCAAGATGCGGGAGATGATGCTGATCCAGGGGGGTATCTATACATTCGTACCCCAATTCCAAAGATCCTCCCACCATGTGGTACCATTGATCTGTTCAACCTCTTTTTCCAGTGCCTTAGTTTGTTGTTGTAATGTATAATACACCTTATGTGCCTGCTGTAACCCCTCATGGATGCTTGTGAGCTGTGTGGGCAGTGGTGGGATAGAGTATGAGGACTTCCTCAAATACTGTGTAAGGTTTTCCTTTATGCTCTTGGTGACCAGCAGGTTGACAGTTTCCCTTTTATATATCTCCACCAGTTCTACCTTTCTCACTCTCGCTGGTACTTGTGGGTGTAGACACACTATGTGATTATTTATAGGACAGGATCGGTTGTGTCCGCACTGATACTCTCACCGTGTCGTGTTCAGACAATATCGCCCTTTTCCCACATATGCAATGTGAGTCAGTTTCATTACTGCCCATATAGCTTCCATTGTACAATCGACTGTTGCGTTAAATCCATATTTTGCCTCTTCAGTCATATATATTGGGTGTGGGCACACTACAGCAGAGACTCCTACATTACATCTATCTAAAGTAGTACCTATCATTTCTCCCTCTATTTCTACTGCATATGGCGGTATATCATGATATCTTGTGTAATAATCCCATATTTTCTACTTTGAATAGTGTCTTACTGGGTATTGATTCTGGTATAACTGGCATTGCTAAGACCACACCTATCAATAGGCTATTATTGACAACACATTTCTCATCAGTTTTATGCACACACGTTAATCCTCTGAGCTGGCAACCAATCAGGTCTTGGTTCTGCTGATGGGACAAGTTAGATAAATGGATGCTTGATACCTAAAGGGGAACTTCACCCTCATGGAGCTGTCTCAGGCTCTCCAGAGTCTGCTCAAGCATCCAATATCCATAAATGCTGCATGACTCGAGTACCGTAACCAAATCCTGAGCTATCCGCATCAGATTTTGATCCATACCGAGTTGTCTGGATCATTTGTCTCTGTCTGAGGATTACTTTAGGTTGGGTGCTTAGCCTCCTTAAACAATTCTGAAATAAATCTATGTCTGAAAAGACTTTACAGCTTCTTATTCCTCCTAACCTTCATGCACACACACATGCATTCTAAAACCAATGGTCGGTAAACTGGTTCTAAAAATGATTTTTCAAATTAGAGCTGTTTCTTAGGAATAATGAAACAACTAGGTTGTAAGTCTTGACTGGTTATGCTCCCGGTTCGCTGAGGTGTCCCAAAGTCAAATAGCCAGATGCCACTCAAAGTCTTCAGGCGAGTTTGATGAACTGTCTGTAATGGATAGACATTCATGGTACTTCAGCTGCAGTAGGTGTCACAGATCTTTCAACAAGGAGTCTAACAACAGGTCTATTTAAGTTTTGAATTAGCAGTCTATCAGTAGAAACTTTACTGAGTTTCCAGAACTCCCAGAAACACGAAAGGCAACAGAAAGTTACTCCTGAGATAGAGATTTCTTAGAGATGGGAGTAAAAAGGAATTTGCTGCGTCCAATAATGCAAATATTCCTTTCCAGTGGTCTTTTCCTCTTTAGGCAAAACACTGCCTGTAAGCCAAGGTGGATTTTGCTGCTGAGAGAGACAAATTCTTCCTTCCTTCAGAAGAGCACGCTTTGCCAGTCTGCCAGTTCAAACCAGTTCTAGCCAGTCTTTGGACACAGTCAAATTGATTACAAGATGGCATGTGACCTATCTCTCTTGCTGTTGCTTAGGAAACAGGCTTGCAGCTCACACACTGTTCCCAGAGAATATAAAACTGCTCTCAGTCTTAAAAGCACACAAACCCCCTTTAGTTTTTAAACAGAGAAAAAAAAAACACTTCTATGACACACCTGAAATCATAGATCGAACTTTAACAGGATTTAACAAGTTTTTTATTAAAGACATCTGTACAGATCTTACTGGAGCAAATGCTTATCTGACTTTATAATAACCCCTAGGTCAGGTGTTTTCCCCCAAAATACTGAGTTACTTTCAGTTTCCCTTCCAAATACCATATATTCTCTAATACTCAAGCCCATACATACAATCATGACAATGAGCACCACTTTAAAATAAAAAGACATTTATTCAGTTCATTATACAAAGATGCTTTGCTACAATTTCTTGGCTCTGATGATTTTCCATATTAAAATAATGATGATCAAACAACAATGTACTCAACTTGTGACCTGGTATCACAGTGTGTTAGCTTCTTTGCCATGGAGAACATAATGCATCTTAACCTGGCATTTCCTCACACTTCAAGCATTTGATCTCAGGCTGGCTTGTGACCTTTTCACCCTAGGAATGGTGGTGAGATGATGGGAAGAAAGAACAAGAGAACAAAACATCAATAACACAGAGAAACTAAAACAGTTCCTACGTGAGGCTGCCTTGCTCAGTCGTGAGCCATGACCTTTACAGGATCATTCTCATTCTATATCAGAAAAGCTGAATATGGTGCAGGAGTTGTTTTTTCTTTGAAAATTACCAAGTGTTCCCTTAGCAACGAGGCCAATGAATAAGAGATCAAAACTAACCAATTAAAACTGTTAGTCTAACAAAAGAATTGATAGTGTTAAGTCACCTTATGGCTGGTGGTATAATGCCTTCCTTTAGTGACTCTTTGCGCACCTGCAAGCTGAGAACTTTACATTTTTCTGTCTCTGTTCATGGAAAACATGGAAAAGCAGAAATCACATTGGTAAACATCTTGGATCATGTTTGTCAGTGGGAGACCTGGCAGGATAATACAATCCTTACTTCTGTTACAGGTGCTTTGTTAGTAAAAAGAAAACTTCGAGTTCTGTGTTTTGAAAGACTGAGAAAAAAGGATTTTTCTTTGATAACATTAAGTGCTGAACTGGGTGGGGCACAGACTGAAAGGCAACTTGTTTCCAAACAACAGCAAGGGAAATGACAGGTCACATGACTGGATTGTTGGAGAATTTCAGTTTCATTTTTGCTTTGTGAAAAAACAGTGTTAGGCTGGCTGGAGGCAGAACTGGCTGGGACCTGTGTTTTTGCAAACCAGAAAAAGACCTCTCCCTACAAAGAAGGCTTGCTTGCATTTCCTGGAAAAGAAAAAGGAACTCCACATTTGAGTTGTTGTGTTCTGCCTGGAGAGGAAAAGACCCAGAGAAAGAGGAGATGCTGCTCTCCTTTAGTTGAGAGGAAGCCTTGCATTGTTAAAGGTAGAAAATTCCTATTGCCTCACGTCTCTGGAAAATCCCTGCCTCGAGTGATTCCTGTTATTTGTATTTGTGAGAGATCCTGAAATCTCAAGAAAACTGTTGACCTGTTGCTACAACTTTTGCTAAAAGATCTGTGTGACGCCTGCTGCATACAAATTGCCTTGAATGCCTACCCGTCACAGACTGTTCATCAAGCTTACCTGTAGAAATTTCGAGTGGCATCTGACTATTCGATTCTGGGACACCTCACTGATCTGGAAATATCCTACCAGACTGTGACAGCCAATTATTTTATTATTTTTAAGAAACCGTTACAAAGTCAAAACACCCGATTTCCCAGTTAACAGATTTTTGAATGTATGTGTGTGTGTATGAGGGTTCGGAAAAATAAGTTATCAATCTTTTCATATATATAGATCTATCTCATTATTGTTTAAGATTTAGTTTATTAATAAATAGTTAATGTTGTTGTTTAAAGAAAACTGGTTTGGCGTGCTTTATTCTGGGAGATAAAGTGTTTAATTTGGCTAATTTCCAGTAGGTGGGAAACTTTAATATGCTGTAACGTGTGGAGTTGTGGGACTGAATTAACAATGCATTACTCCCGCCTTGGTCGTAACACTTCACACAACTGCCATTCCTTTCTGTGTTTGAAGAAACGGCACCAGAAGATACAATTGACCTGGAGCTTTAAAAATAAGACAGGCTGTGAAAATTGGGGACAAATTTTTTTTTATTCGTTCATGGGATATGGGCGTCGCTAGCCAGGCCAGCATTTATTGCCCATCCCTAATTGCCTTTCAGAAGGTGGTGGTGAGCTGCCTTCTTGAACCGCTGCAGTCCATGTGGGGTAGGTACACCCACTGTGATTGACTTTGTAGCGGTTAGATACAACTGAGTGACTTGCTAGGCCATTTCAGAGGGCATGTAAGAGTCAATCACATTGCTGTGGGTCTGGAATCACATGTAGGCCAGACTAGGTAAGGACAGCAGATTTCCTTCCCTAAAGAACATTAGTGAACCAGATGGGTTTTTACTACAATCGACAATGGTTTCATGGCCATCATTAGACTAGCTTTTTAATTCCAGATTCATTAATTGAATTCAAATTCCACCTTCTGCTGTGGTGGGATTCGAAACTATGTCCCCAGAGCAATACCCTGGGTCTCTGGGTTACTAGTCCAGTGACAATACCACTGCGCCACCATTCCTCCCTCAAATGATGAAAATCAGGGTTATAACTATTTAGGTTGCCCAGTATCCTGAGTATCTAAATCGCTTAATATTTTAACCCTTTGTATATTTATTGATTGCTTCCATTGAGTTTAATGCATTGATATTGTTTCCATGAACTAAAGGGTTTTCAGGCTAGTGTATGTTAATTTGCTCTTTTCCACATTTCTTAGTCAAAGAGATGAACACTTTGCTTTAATGTGATGGTAGACATGTCCCAGTTCAGTTTGCATTTCAAGAGAAATCTAACGAGTAAAGTTGAGGCAATAGAGGAGCCTAGCAATTTGGGTAAAGACAAGCAGAGTGGGATAGGAAAGGACAAGGAGTATAACAGTAATAGCGCATCAGTGAGTAATGTCCATGCAAAGAATAGTGCTAAAAGAATAAAATGTACGGCTCTCTATCTGAATGCACAAAACATTCATAACAAGGTAGATGAACTAACGGCAGAAATGAAGATAAATGGTTTAGATCTAATTGCCATTGCAGAGACATGGGCTGGAATTTTACACACCTCCCCCTGCAGGAGTGGGCTGCCGATGGGGGAGGGGGTGGTGGGGGAGTCGTAAAATTGAGTAGGAGATGGTGGGTGCTGCTCCGTGTGCATTTCTGCCCGCACTTCTAATTTATGAGGGGTGGCAGTGGCGAGAAACAGCTCCCCCCCCCCCCAGGCCAAGGAAGGCCCTTAAGTGGCCAATTAACTGCCACTTAAGGGCCGCTTCCCGCCACCGCTGGTATTTTACCAGTGGTTGGTGGGCAGCTGAGGTCCCCCAGGAGGTCGCCAACTAAAGTCTGGTGGCCTCCTTGCGGGCTTGGGGTGATTTTCTGATCGGGCACCCTGTGCCCCAAGGAGGGCCCCCACATGGCCCAATCACCCCCACTACACAACATTGCCCCCTCCACCCCGCCAACCGACACCCACCCACCCCCCCCGCCCCAGCCCGCTGATTGGCCGGTAGCTCTTGGAGGCAGGACCTCCTGCCTCAGAGGGGTGGAAGACCCACCCAAGGCCAATTAAGGGCCTGGGGGGCGTAAAATCCTGGCATGGCTCCCAGGTCCAGTGGAGGCAGGCACGCCCCTGACATTTTGGCCAGTGGGTGGGGCCTCCCTCCAACG
Source organism: Heterodontus francisci (assembly GCF_036365525.1). Taxonomy (NCBI): domain Eukaryota; kingdom Metazoa; phylum Chordata; class Chondrichthyes; order Heterodontiformes; family Heterodontidae; genus Heterodontus; species Heterodontus francisci. The sequence continues at coordinate 158,743,046 of NC_090372.1, read as the reverse complement.
TAAAATCCGGGCCAAGCTTGCAAGGCAACCAAGGTTGGGAAATAAATATTCCAGGATACACAACAGGCTGAATTTTGTTCTGAAGATGGGGGTTTCATTGGCAGGCCAAAAGGTGGGGAGAGACCCCACCTTGGCTCTCCGTCGGACCCTCATTGCAATTAACTGTCCGTCATCAGGGACAGTGCCCCTTTATGGGATGAGATCCTGCCTCCAAGAGCTGCCGGCCAACCAGGTTAGGATTTTCCAAAATTTCCTAGATCCTAGTGAAAGCGGAGTAGAGAAATGGTTGGGACTGTGCAAGTGAGCATCTTATTTATTTGCACTTCCCTAGTTTTTTTTTAGTTGCTTTTCAGTGCAAAACAAATCTAAGAATAAGACAATTAAGGCATTTTTAAACTGGGAGCATCATTTAAGATTGCAAGAATTTGTTCCTTGTGTAAATTGAGAATTCAACATATGTTAGCTGTGTATTAGCACATTCCAGCAGTCATACATCATATACATTCCTTGCTGTGAATACAAATGGTCAATGGCAACCTCTTAAGAATGTTCCTTTTGGTGCCAACCACAGGGGGATTGCCGGTTTGATTAGAATCTGGTCTGACCAGATGGCAGAGATGTTCAATTCACTTTATGCATAAATATTTCCTCTGGAGTGATACTTCATCAGAGTTTTCTTGGATTGAGGCTGCAAATGGCAGATGGGAATCAGAGTGGTGGGGATGGAAGAACAACTTGTCAAAAGCTGCAGATTGAATTGATTTTTTTGCTTCCTTAATTGGGTTTTAAACATTTGTCCAATCCTGTGAAGATTCTTCTATATTTCAAATGCAGTTATGAGAAGATAGTTCTGCTCTTCTGTCCGATGGGATTTCTGTTTGTCCCTTCTACCTTTGTTAACCTTCATTGCTTTCTGTTTTCACATCTCCTTCCTCCAGCTTCAACAACTTCCACACGGATTCCTATTGACAATCCACCCTTCATGTTTTGGATCCACCCACGATTACAGATATCTCCTCGATATTCAGCAGTCCTTGAACTGTTGTTCTCGCCGCATCCGAAGATCCACTCTCAATGCCGTGCACCACCACATACACTCTCTTGACCTCTCTCTTAAGCAGCACCAACTCACTCTATCTCAAAGCTGTCCTGGTCCACAGTTTCATTTCATCCTTTGCCTCATCTGGCGCTTTTAAAAAAAAAACTTTTATTTTCTTTTCAGGTGTGAAGGATTGCAAGCTTCAACAACTCATGAATACCAACATCCTTTTGGATCCTTCTTCCCCTTCCCTTCTCTGTGACCCCATTTCTTCTATGAATCTCACCCCTTGCCATGTATTCATGATACCCTCCAACTTTCCCCTTTCTGACTCTGAACAATCTGTCCTGAGCAAAGGACATCCCCTTACACCCCTAATGAATTTCAAGCTCGGCATGGCATTGAGCTCTTCTTCCGTTGTCTCTGCCTCTACGCTCACTTCTTTGGCCAGGAGTCCTCCCCCTGCTCAGCAGACCCTTTTATTCATCTCCAATATTCTCCCTCCACCTGGACCCCTAGCTCTGGCTTCTTACCCTCCCTCATTCTTCTCATTGAGAACTGCCAGTGTGACATTGACTATCTCAATTTTTCCGCTCCCCTCACTCGCTCTAACCTGTCTCCCTCTGAACATGCTGCACTCTGTTCTCTCAGGTCCAACCCTAACATCATCACCAAACCTGCTGACAAGGGTGCTGCTGTTGGTGTCTGGCATTGCTGTTATCTGGTATACTGCTCTCTACTTAGCAGAGGCCGAACGTCAACTCTCTGATACTTCCTCATACCTCCCTGGACCATGACCCCACCATCGAACATCAAGCCATTGTTTCCAGAATTCTCACTGCTCTCTACTCCTCTGCAGACCTTCCCTCAATGGCCTCCAACCTCATAGTTCCACAACCATGCACAGCCCACTTTTAACTCCTCCCCAAAATCCACAAACAGGACTGCCCTCGTCAACCCATTGTTTCAGCCTGTTCCTGCCCCAGCTGAATGGATTTCTTCCTATCTCGACTTTATTTTTTTCTCCCCTTGTCCAGTCTCTTCCCATTTACATCCGTGACTCTTCTTATGTCCTCCGCCAGTTCAACAGTTTCCAGCTTCCAGGCTCTCACCATCTCCTATTCACCATGGACGTCCAATCCCTCTACACCTCGATCCCCTACCAGGATGGTCTGAGGCTCTTAGCTACTTCCTTGAACAGAGGCCCAACCTGTCCCCATCCACCACCACCCTCCTCTGCCTGGCTGAATTTGTTCTTACATTGAACAACTTCTCCATCAACTCCACTCACTTCCTCCAAATAAAAGGTATTGCTATGGGTGTCTGCATGGGCTCTAGCTAGGCTTGCCTTTTTGTGGGATATGTGGAACATTCCTTGTCCCAGTCCTACTCAGGCTCCCTCCCTCACCTCTTCCGGTACATTGATGATTGTATTGGTGCCGCTTCCTGCTCTTGCCCTGACCGAGAACATTTCATTGACTTTGTTTCCAATTTCCAACCTTCTCTCACCTTTATATGGTCTATCTGTGACTCCTCCCTTCCCTTCTTTGACTTCTCTGTCTCCATGTCTGGGGATAGGCTATCAACCAATATTCACTATAAGCCGATGGACTCCCACAGCTATCTTGATTACACTTCCTCACACCCACTTCCTGCAAGGACTCAATTCTATTCTCCCAGTTTCTCCATCTCTGTTGCATCGATGCAACTTTCCATACCAGTGCTTCTGATATGTCTTCCTTTTTCCTCAACCGAGGATTCCTCCCCACTGTGGTTGACAGTGCCCTCAACTGTGTCCGATCTATTTCACGCACTTCTTCCCTCACCCCTTCCCCTCTTTCCCTGAACCACAATAGGGTTCCTCTTGTCCTCAACTTCTACCCCACCAGCCTCTGTATTCAATGGACCATCCTCTGCCATTTCCACTACCTCCAGCATGATGCCATCACCAAACATATCTTCCTTTCCCCTCCCCTTTCAGCATTCCAAAGGGGCAGTTCCACTCACCCCGTTGCAACACCCTGGTCCCTCTTCAGTCATCCCCAACACATCCCCCTTTCCTATAGCACCTTTTCACGCAAGCGCAGGAGATGCAGCACCTACCCGTTTACCTCCTCCTTTCTCACCATCTAAGGCTCCAAAATTCATTCCTAGTGAAACAGCGATTTACTTGTACTTATTTCAATTCAGTATATTGTAGTCGCTGCTCACAACGTGGTCTCCTCTATACTGGGGAGAACAAATGCAGACAGGATGAGCACTTTGCTGAGCACCTCCATTCAGTCCACAAACATGACCCCGAGCTTCCTGTCACTCATCATTTCAATTCTCTACCTTGCTCCCATTCTGACATTTCTGTCCTTGGCCTGCTGCAGTGTTCCAATGAAGCTGAACACAAGCTTGAGGAACAACACCTCAACTTTCAAAGGGATACTTTATAGCCTTCTGGACTCAACATTGAGTTCAATAATTTTAGATCATAACCCCCATTTTTTCCTTTTTTTGTGTTTTTTTGCTGGTTGTTTTTTTTTTCTTTTTGCCCTTTCTTGTTTCTTTCTTAATCCCTTTATTTTGTATTTGGATGGCTGCCATCCTTCCATTCGCAACTCATCCAGACACATCTTTTGTTTCTTTACAGTCCTAAACCACTCCCTTTGGCTTTGTAACATGAAACCTTTTGTCATTTAATCTCTCTCGTCCTCCACCCTATCAGAGACCATCCCTTTTGTTCTTCTTCCCCCTTCCTCCCTTTAATTTGCTCAAAACCTGTTACATTTCTAACTTTTGACAGTTCTAATGAAAGGTCACACAGACCTGAAACATTGACTCCATTTTTCTCTCCACAGATGCTGCCTGGTCTGCTGAGTATTTCTAGCATTTTCTGTTTTTGTTGCCCTAATCTTGATCTTGAATAGTAATTAACCTTCAATAGATCTACATTTTCAATTACCATCAGCCTTTTAGTCTTGAAGGGACACAGAACTACACGCTAGCAGCAGCAGCAGCAGAAAGAAACACTTTCTTTATATGATATATTGCTTTGTCTTTATAAAATAGCACATCTGTAAGCATCACCACAACAGACATGCTAGTAATACATGAAAATCAATACCACGACAGGCATTCTGTCAGTCACCTCAGAACTTCTGTGTCATACCTGATTATTTTTGATTATCAAATACAAGCTAAACAACAGATTAGAACTGAACAGGTAAGACCTTAACATGCATCAAGTTGCAACCATGAAAACCACCAATTATGAATTCCAAAAACTATGAATCAAACATGGACAGTCATCAACAGCAATCAATAATACAAATAAAGGGAGACAATTAAATTGTTCCAAATATTTTTTGAAACTCCACTCAGCTTCCACTTTAGTTTTGTCACTAAGCTAGAAATAATCTTTGTAACGCAAGACCGAAATAATTACAAAAAAAAAGTCCAAACTTATCTATTGAATCACATTTTCTATATGAAATATTTTCTGGTAAAGGGCTTTGTTTGTGCTGCAAGTTCATGCATGTTTGCCATTAGCTGAAGGGACTTAGCAAGGTATTTGTATGCAGCTTCAGCATTCATTTGTATCTACAACTCCCAGAATTTATTTTTATCAGCTTGACTTAAGAATAGCATTCCTGCATATGAATCAGAAGCTTGTGGGTTCAAGCTCCACTCCAGGACATGAGCTCTTAATCCAGGCTGACAGTCCAGTACTGAAGAAGTGCTGCATTGTCGGAGTTGCAATCTTTTGGATGAGATGTTGATAATTTTGTGTAAATCGCCGTAGCAAACTGAAGCTTGAATGCCAACAGAAGAGCAAAATACTGTGGATGGTGGAAATGTGAGAGTGAAACAGAAAATGCTGGAAATACCCAGCAGGCCTGCCTGCATCTGTGGAGAGAGAAACAGAGTTAATGTTTCAGGATGACAGCCCTTTGTTAGAGTTGTAACAGTTTCTAAGCAAGGCAGAGAAAGGGGGAGGTGTGGGGTGTGGGGTGGGCGGGTGGGTGTGGAGGAAAGAACAAGGAAGGTATGTGATAGGATGGAAGGCAGGAGAAATTCAATGAGAAAAGGGATGATGGTGCATGCAGTAACAGATGGTAATAAGACAAGTAAAAAAACAAAAACATGTCTAGAGATGGTGCAAGTGGGAAAAGCAGAATCATCACCAACAACTACTGTCCAAAAACAAAAAAAGTGGGGGCTGAGGTTATGATCTGAAATTGTTGAACTCCTCATTGAGTCTGGAAGGTTGTAAAGTGCCTAGTGGAAAGATGAGGTGTTGCTTCCTCAAACTTGCATTGCGTTTCATTGGAAGAGTGTCGGAAGACAGGGACAGAAAGGTCAGAGTGGGAGTGGGCGGAGAGTTAAAATGACAGTTCGATTTTTGAGTTATTGAAGCTTGTGATCCTTGGCATCTGAAAGAAAGAAATATATTTTCTTGTTAAAGCACCGGATGAGGTGAAGGATGAAATGGACTTTGTGACAGCTTTAAAAGTAAACATTATGTATGTTGTACATTATCTGATCTTCCGCAACTAGTTAGCAAGTACAGTAAGGATTTACAGATTTATTTTACATCAATTTGTTGCACTGGTAGTAAACAGCATTCTTGTGCAAAAGTTTTGAATGGCATGCAGAAAATCTTATCAGGTCATGTTCAATAGTAATAGCCCTTTCACTATTATTTGAAAACTGTTCTGCTTGTCCTTTTTCTAACATAACAGCATCACCATCTCATTAACAGCCCCAATCCTGTCATCTATATTGGTAGAACTGTTGAGAATACTTTTCCAAAAGGACTGAAATTTGTATACAGTGGTATCTAATTATTAAGATATATTGGTGCATTAATTGCCATTTAAAAAATAAGATACAAGAACCTTAGAATACATCCCATTAGTCATCCACAGATGCTGCCAGACCTGCTGAGTATTTCCAGCATTTCTTATTTTTATTTCAGATTTCCAGCATCTGCAGTATTTTGCTTTTATTTATCCCATTAGTCATCATCTGATTATGTCATATCTTATTATTATTTCCTCATGGTGCCACTATTTTACATAAAAGTGGGGGATACATGTACATCCTGTTACTTGGTTGTCATATCAGATTCATGTGAAGCTCTTAAAATAGCTGCTGGTTCTTGATACTTGATTTAGTAGCATTTCAAACAGAGGGAGGAGGAGGTGGGTGAACAGAACGACTACTTGCAGCAAAATATGTGAGGTCAAGCTGAAAATAATACATCAAACTTACAGCTGGCCCACTTCTCCCTCTTGGAATGCTGGAGGGACTGTAGCCATAGGTGCACACACTGCTAAATAGAAAATTGGTTGGCAGACAGGAAACAAAGAGTAGGAATAAACGGGTCTTTTTCCGAATGGCAGGCAGTGACAGGGATCCGTGGTAGGACCCCAGCTATTCACAATATATATTAATGATTTAGATGAGTGAACTAAATGTAATATCTCCAAATTTGCAGATGACAAAAAACTGGGTGGGAGGGTGAGTTGTGAGGAAGATGTAGAGAGGCTTCAGTGTGATTTGGACAAGTTGAGTGTGTAGGCAAATACATGGCAGATGCAGTATAATGTGGATAAATGTGAGGTTATCCACTTTGGTAGCAAAGACAGGAAGGCAGATTATTATCTGTACGGCTATAAACTGAGGGAGGAATATGCAGCGAGACGTGGGTGTTCTCGTACACAAGTCGCTGAAGGTAAGCCTGCAGGTGCAACAGGTGGTATAAAAGGCAAATGGTATGTTGGCCTTCATAGCGAGAGGATTCGAGTACAGGAGCAGGGATGTCTTGCTGCAATTATGCAGGGCCTTGGTGAGGCCACACCTGGAATATTGTGTGCAGTTTTGGTTTCCTTATCTGAGGAAGGATGTTGTTGCTATTGAGGGAGTGCAGCAAAGGTTTACCAGACTGATTCCTGGGATGGCGGGACTGACGTATGAGGAGAGATTGAGTCGGTTAGGATTATATTCGTTGGAGTTCAGAAAGTGAGGGGGGATCTCATAGAAATCTATGAAATTCTAACAGGACTTGACAGGGTAGATGCAGGAAGGATGTTCCAGATGATGGGGGAGTCCAGAACCAGGGGTCATAGTCTAAAGATATGGGGTAAACCTTTCAGGACTGAGATGTGGAGAAATTTCTTCACCCAGAGAGTGGTGAGCCTGTGGAATTCGCTACCACAGAAAGAAGTTGAGGCCAAAACATAGTATGTTTTCAAGAAGGAGTTATATAAAGCTCTTGGGGTGAAAGGGATCAAAGGATATGGGGGGGGGGGGAAACGGGAACAGGTTACTGAGTTGGATGATCAGCCATGATCATAATGAATGGCGGAGCAGTCTCGAAGGGCCGAATGGTCTACTCCTGCTCCTATTTTCTAGGTTTCTATTTTTCTATATACATTCAACTCCTGCTCCTAAAGTCAGGCTTTCTGATCCAGTAATCCAGATCACCATAGGGTGCCTGAGACATGATGCATACATTAATGCTCCTTTTCGTGTCCTTGGGATTTGCCAAAGCACTATACAACCAATGGATGACTTTTGAAATGCAGTCACTGTTGTGTAGATAAACACCATAGTCAATTTGAGTGCAGCCACGTCACACAAATGACAAATGTTTGTCTAAATAATCTATTGGTGATGATGGTTGAGAGAGCCGTGTTGACCAGGACCTTTAAAAGGTACCCTGAGCAAGCAGACTGTACCACTGCTTAATGCCTCATCCAAAAGGCTGCATCTCTGACAATGCAGTACTTGCTGACTGTTATGAATGCTGGACTTTGTAGTCTGGTTATGTTTTATAAACTGTGATGTTTAATGCAGTGTAATATGAATATTTGGAGGAGACGAGGGAGCCATGTGACCCCTCCTCACCTGATTGTAAGTCAGAAATTTCACTTCTTCACATTCACACAAAAGAGTAATGGAAATCTGGAACTCTTCCCTCATAAAGCTGTTGAGGCTACGTCATTTGAACATTTCAAAACTGAGATTGATAGATTTTTGTTAGATAAGGGAATTAAAGGATAAAAGGAAATGGAACCGAAGCGGGTAGATGGAGTTAAGATGCAAAACAGCCATGATCTAATTGAATGGTAAAACAGGTTCGAGGGTCTGAATGGACTACTCCTGTTCATATGTAGTCTCTCATTCCATCCAAAGTCTTTTCCGTCATTAATTTAAGGATTGTCCTCTACTTTCATCCCTCATGCAAGTTCACATGCTATTTTTCCTCCAATGTTTCACTATTGTCAATCTTTTTTGTCATTATTAATCAGTTCTTTTATTCTCTAACTAGCATAACTTCTCCAATCATCTACCAGTCCATGTGTCCTGTATTCTCTGAAATTTATTTTCCATTTCCTGTCAGATTCACTGATGAGCTGATCTCTCATCCTGCTTTCTGCTCCTTCTCTGCTGCCTCTGCCTAGGATCATTACTTATTTTCTCTTCCTTTTTTCTTAATATCTTGGATAACCCACTGACCTATCATATCTTTTTTTCTGCTTTCTTACTTTCCTTTTAAATTCCCACTCCAGTATTTTTAGATCCCTTTGTTCTGTGCTTACAGTCTAATAGATGTTTTTGAGCCTTTTCCCCAGCTTGACTGCAGGTTGCAGACATTACAGTTGTCAATAAAGCTCGTGTTCACACTGCATCAGCTGCTTCTGTTGCAAATATGTAACAGACACACTTTGTCCCTTTGTTCAGTCACCAACCTGCCCTGGACTGGCATTAAATTGTCCGTCCAATCTCTGGAATATCACACCTCCTTGATAAAACTTCCACTCCCACAAACAAATTTGACAACAGGATTCTTGTAAACACAACTACAGTAATGATAGGTTATAAAAGTAGAAAGAAGCTATGGCATTTAACAAATGCAATCAAAAGTCCTTTCCTCATTCCTCTATTGCTATATTATCTATAATTTGAAATGTTTATTCACTAAGTATTCAGTGAGATAATTAACTTATCATAAAACAATTATGACAAAAATTTGCTTCCATTAGTGAGCTAAAAGATTTTGAAATGCTGCTGTAAAAGCTGATTGAGCTTCATTTATAGGTTGATTAATTGTGCCTGTCCTAGCCAGACGCAAGAAAGCCTGAAGATAATTTTTTGGCATAGCGATTTTTTTTTCTCCCCCAAGAGCTCATCACTTTAATGAATACACTTGAAATAAATAACTGAAATTCTAATCCCATGCAACTGTAAAATAACAAAAGTTATGGGGTAATAGGGTAAACTTAGTCATCATTCCCACAGATGAAGTGTCATAGATTTTGTACCTATATTGCATATTACCACACAGAGATGAATGCAGTGAAAAAAAACAAATTGCCTAATTTTGCTGATATAATTTTGATTTCTTTGTACATATATTTATCTGATGAAGTAATAATTGCACCACCCAGGACTTGATGAGTCAATATTATTCCCAATGATTTTTCCCTTCATAGAATCCTTAGCTACTCCCAATACTTATTCAATTGCCATAACTTAGGTGCTCTGTAATAAAAGAGGATTAAAACGAGAGTACTTCACAGCATTAATTTAAATTACAATATCCAAATGGTAATCATAAAAAATTGAAGTCCACAGATGCCCTCAATATTTCTCTTCCAGGTTTGGCTAAAGCAACATATGCCGTGTATTCCTGTTGAGATCAATTTCGTATCACAGAAAACTTAATATTAAATGGGATTTGCTGACACTCCTGTAAAGTTCCACGTGATGTTTCATTACATTAAAGGAGCGATATAAATGCAAGTTACTGTTGTTAGATTTGTCTTGATTTGGTGACTAGGACAAACCTGCCCAATCTGAAACATTGATGAGTAAATTCCAGTGTCATAACTGTATTAGAACAGCTTAATTTGGGGGGTGGCTGTCTCTGGTCTGCAGGTCTTCAGTGCTACAGCTGATTTCTTATCGTGGTCTTTCGAAAGGTATTTGATAAAGTGCCACTTAATCAGCCTGTTAGCAAAATTAAAGCCCATGGGATTAATCGGGAAGTGGCAGTGTGGATACAGAACTGCCTGTGAGACTCAAAGCAGAGGATAGTGGTGAACAGTTGTTTTTCAGACGTAAGTAGAAGTGTTTCAGAAGTAAGGAACACAAAGTCCAGCTTGACGGAATAATGCTTCTACAGAGTGCTTAACTTGGGAATTTAATGAGTGAGAGATTTCGGCACAATGTGGGAAGATGTGCTGTTCTAGTATGTTACAAAACAAGGAGTAGTCCGAGAGAGGAAGTGAGAGACAGTGAGACTTGAGAGCCGAAGTCTAGAGGCATCAATTAGGTGAGCAAGGAGGTGATTGGTTGGTGAGTTTTAGTTTTTGTCTCTAAACTAGGGCAATGGTTTAAACTAGTACTGTGAAAATATAAGTACTGTATTAAATTTATAGCTTAACTAGTTAAACTACTTCAAATCAAATTAGTCACAATACTGTAGAGGAGGAATTCATGGACTGTATATGGGATGGTTTTCTGGACCAATACGTTGAGGAACCAATTAGAGAACAGGCCATCCTAGACTGGGTATTGTGTAATGAGAGAGCAATAATTGACAATGTCGTTGTGCGAGACCCCTTGGGGATGAGCGACCGTAATATGATAGAATTCTTCATCAAGATGGAGAGTGACGTAGTTGATTCTGAGACTAGGGTCCTGAATCTTAGTAAAGGGAATTATGAAGGTATGAGACGCGAGTTGGCTATGATGGATTGGGAAACGTTACTTAAAGGGATGACGGTGGGTAGGCAATGGCAAACATTCAAAGAGTGCATGGATGAACTGCAACAATTGTTTATTCCTGTCTGGCGCAAAAGTAAAACAGGAAAGGTAGCCAAACCAGGGCTTACAAGGGAAATTAGAGATAGCATTAGATCCAAGGAAGAGGCAAACAAATTTGCCAGAAAAAACAACAGACCTGAGGATTCGGAGCAGTTTAGAATTCAGCAAAGGAGAACCAAGGGATTGATTAAGAAGGGGAAAATAGAGTACGAGAGTAAGCTTGCGGGGAACATGAAAACTGACTGTAAAAGTTTCTATAGATATATGAAGAGAAAAAGATTGGTGAAAACAAATGTAGGCCCCTTACAGTCAGAAACAGGGGAATTTATTATAGGAACAAAGAAATGGCTGACCAACTAAGTGCATACTTTGGTTCTGTCTTCACAAAGGAGGACACAAATATCATACCAGAAATGTTGGGGAACACACAGTTTAGTGAGAGGGAGGAACTGAAGGAAATCAGTATTAGTAGAGAAATGGTGTTGGGGAAATTGATAGGATTGAAGGCCGATAAATTCCCAGGGCTTGATAATCTACATCCCAGAGTACTTAAGGAAGTGGCCCTAGAAATAGTGGATGCATTGGTGGCCATCTTCCAAGATTCTGTAGACTCTGGAACAGTTCCTACAGATTGGAGAGTAGCTAATGTAACCCCACTATTTAAAAAGGGAGGTAGAGAGAAAACAGGGAATTATAAACCAGTCAGCCTGACGTCGGTAGTGGGGAAAATTCTAGAGTCCGTTATCAGGAATTTTTAAAGCAGAGCACTTGGAGAACAGTGGTAGAATCAGACGGAGTCAGCATGGATTGACAAAAGGGAAATCATGCTTGACAAATCTACTAGAATTCTTCGAGGATGTAACTAGTAGAGTTGATGACGGGGAGCCAGTGGATGCGGTTTATTTGGACTTTTAGAAGGCTTTTGACAAAGTTCACACATAAAAGATTAGCGTGTAAAATTAAAGCACATGGAATTGGGGGTAGTGTATTGCGATGGATCGAAAATTGTTTGGCAAACAGGAAACAAAGAGTCGGAATAAATGGGTCTTTTTCTGAATGGCAGGCAGTGACTTGTGGGGTACCGCAGGGATCGGTGCTAGGACCCCAGCTATTCACAATATATATTAATGATTTAGATGAGGGAACTAAATGCAATATCTCCAAATTTGCAGATGACACAAAACTGGGTGGGAGGGTGAGTTGTGAGGAGGATGCAGAGAGGCTTCAGGGTGATTTGGACAAATTGAGTGAGTGGGCTAATGCATGGCAGATGCAGTATAATGTGGATAAATGTGAGGTTATTCACTTTGGTAGCAAAAACAGGAAGGCAGATTATTATCTGAACGACTATAAACTGAGAGAGGGGAATATGCAGCGAGATGTGGATGTTCTCGTGCAGTAGTCGCTGAAAGTAAGCATGCAGGTGCAACAGGCGGTAAAAAAGGTAAATGGTATGTTGGCCTTCATAGCAAGAGGATCGAGTACCGGAGCAGGGATGGCTTGCTGCAATTAAACAGGGCCTTGGTGAGGCCATACCTGGAATATTGTCTGCAGTTTTGGTCTCCTTATCTGAGGAAGGATGTTGTTGCTATGGAGGGAGTGCAGCGAAGGTTTACCAGACTGATTCCTGGGATGGTGGGACTGATGTATGAAGAGAGATTGAGCCTGTTGGGATTATATTCGCTGGAGTTCAGAAGAGTGAGGGGGGGGAATCTCATTGACACCTATAAAATTCTAACAGGACTTGACAGGGTAGATGTAGGAAGGATGTTCCCGATGGTGGGGGAGTCCAGAACCAGGGGTCATAGTCTAAGGATACAGGGTAAACCTTTCAAGACCGAGATGTGGAGAAATTACTTCACCCAGAGAGTGGTGAGCCTGTGGAATTCGCTACCACTGAAAGACGTTGAGGCCAAAACATTGTATGTTTTCAAGAAGGAGTTAGATATAGCTCTTGGGGTGAAAGGGATCAAAGGATAAGGGGGGAAAATGGGAACAGGTTACTGAGTTGGATGATCAGCCATGATCAGAATGAATGGCGGAGCAGGCTCAAATGGCCGAATGGCCTACTCCTGCTCCTATTTTCTATGTTTATTTAATATAACTACAAATAATGAAGACTTTAATTAATTAAATAAAATAAGAATAGTCTAAGATATAGCAGAGCAGGTTGTGTCTTTGGACTGCAGTTTATGGAAGGTGAGACTGTCCCGAGCAAACACATCTGCAGGAGATGTCTCCACTTCAAATCTCTCTGCCTCAGAGTCATTGAGCTGGTGTGCAGGCTGGAGAAACTACAACACATAAGGGAAGGGGAGGAATTTCTGGACAGTTTCACCCAGAATACACTCACACCCTGGAGGAAAACAGAGGTCAGGAAAGCGAACATGTGACTGTTAGGGAGCTGGGTAGTTGGGATTTAGGAAAGGTTGAGAAGGAGATCCCGCAAACACTGGTCCTGTCCAATAGGTACGATGTACTTGATACCTGTGAGGACAGGACAAAATCTGCAGGGAAGACTGCCACAATGCAGACTCAGGCACTGTAGCTCAGAAGGCTGTTCAAGGAGTGGGGAAAGAGCAGAATACAAATATGGTAGTAATAGGGGACTCTGTAAGTAGGAGGATAGATAGCATCCTCTGCAGTCAAGAAGTCAAATCCCGAAGGTTAAGGGATATCTCATGGTGGCTGGAGAGGAACTTGGAAAGGGGGGGATAAATCCAGTTGTTGTAGTCCATGTTGGGACAAGCATCACAGGTAGGGACAGGGAGGAGGTCCTGCTGAAAGAGTATCAAATGTTAGGCTCTAAATTAAAAAGCAGGACTTTGAGGTTAATAATTTCTGATTATTGCCCGAGTCACATGCAAAGTGGCATAGGAGCAGACAGATCAGGAGAATTAACACATGACTAAAGGGCTGGTGTGGGGAAGAGCGGTTCCTTTTCCTATGACACTGGCACCAGTTCTGGGACAGGAAGATGCTGTACCGATGGGACAGGCTCCGCCTGAACCAGGATGGGACTTGTGTTCTTGCGGGAAGGGGGACTGTAGCACTGGTGCTTGAGTACCCCTGTGTGCTGGAGGCAAGTGGGGGGGGGGGCGGTCAATGATAAGGGGAGGATGAGATGCTGCTCACCTAGGAATGTACTGAGAGGAAGGCTCCTGGGCAGCTGGCACATGCTCCTCCTCCATCTGTGTGTACGATGACACCTGCCTGTATCCCTGAGGGGAAGGAGCACCTGGAGGGAGGTCCAGATTCCTCGTCCCCTTCTCACTTAGACTCTGCTGCATGGAGCACATGGCAACAGTGATGGAGTGCAGGTCAGATCACATATGGCTCGAGTGTTCAACTAGCCAAGGAGCTTGCCATACTCTCGAAGAGGAAACCGTACACTCAAATGCCTGGGATATGGCAGACGTCATGGCTTGCATGGACTCCTCCAAGGCACATGCAAAGCCCTGCCTGACAGGCATCTGCGACATATTTTCCAAATGGCTTTGCTGCACATCCAGCAGACTTCTCATAGCAACGAACAGAGGATCATCATGAGTGTGGGGTGGCACAGGGGCCTGGGCCCCAGCAGTCCTCCGATTGTCAGGGGACCTGGCTGACACATGCTCCTTCAGCTGCTGGGACATGTCTGTGTTGTGCACACGAGCCTGTGACTCAGATTCTAATCTTAAACCCCCCACGGACCATGTGGATGTATCTGCGCCAGCGGAGGTGAAAGAAGTTGCAGGTGATGGTGCACCCGCTGGAGCATTGGCTTCTTCGTCCTCCCCAGAGGAGGAGTCTTGGACCACGTGGCATTCCGTGACTTGAGTGCGGGCACCTGCAGTGGAGACACAAACAGAGGCATTTAAGCATCTGATTCAATGAGTTCACACAATTTCCTTTCGTGTCTAAATATGGCTGCAATGGCGAAGATCATCCTTACACCTTGTAGCTCCTGCCTTGCCAACTCCGTTCGCATGCCTCCTCCTCAGCTGTGGTCAGCAGACTGATGTCAGAGACCCCTCCTCACATTCTAGCACACTTATGCTCATTGTGGCTGCTGAAGGACATGACCCCTGAGTTGTAAGAATATAAAATAGCTCAAAACCACACACGGAGGGGTGAGCTAACTGAAACTGGTTCATCAAGAGACTGAGAGAGTCATTATCATGGACAATGGCACAGGTTAACTGCCATTACATAGCACAATTGGTTCCTGCCAGGAATGAAAGGAGCATTCACACCCAGACAGCCTTGGAGCCAGGTATCCCTCACCATGGGGAGGGGATCACATTGTTTTCTGTTGTGTTAAACAGCAGAAGAATTGACTCTGTCCATACAGTCCTGACTAGATCAGGGCATGGAATAAACCAAGGTAGAGAGGTGCTAAGCACGGGACGACTCAGTGGAATGGTAACAGGATCTGTGTCTGTGATATGAATCAACATAAAAGAGGACAACATCAGAGCATGGACACTGCAGCCAGGAGAAGAAGGACAGAGACTGGTCATATCCAGATCCGGTCAACAATCAACACCGGTAATGATCAGCTGTGGGGTGATTGTAAGTTTCAGCCAAATTGTAGAGGGGTTTGTGTTGTGAGGTAGTTTGTAAATTTCAGTCAACCTTGTATGGGGGCTTGTTTTTTGGCCTCCTTGTTTCGAGACACAATGGTAAGCGACTAGAGGTGGTCAGTGGTTTGTGGAGCAGCGCCTGGAGTGGCTATAAAGGCCAATTCTAGAGTGACAGACTCTTGCACAGGTGCTGCAGATAAAATTGGCTGTCGGGGCTGTTACACAGTTGGCTCTCTCCTTGCACTTCTATCTTTTTTCCTGCCAACTGCTAAGTCTCTTCGATTCGCCACTCTTTAGCCCTGCCTTTATGGCTGTCCACCAGCTCTGGCGGTCACTGGCAACTGACTCCCACGTATTGAGGTATTGTTGTTAATTCCAGTCAAGTCACAGAGGGGTTTGTCCTGGGTGGGGTGAGGTGGGGGGGGGGGGGAATTTTGTGAGTTCAATAAATGAACGAATCTAAGGTTGAGCCAAACCCTGTCTTGCGTGCATTTTGTTCTCATAATTCCTGGAGTTCAAGAACTATTGTAAGGAGGAATGGAACGGAATCCTTTACACTGCATTTATCCTGCAGCAGACAGTGCAGGTTTAATGACATGGCAAATGATGCTTCAAAACCATTGCATACACGCATCAACATCACTCATTCTGTATTGGCGTTTGCACAACACATCCAATCACATAAACAATGCCAATTTTCATCTTGGTGCTAAATCATTTGGTGAATGGCACCAAGGCTGCTCATGCATTCCACTGCATTCCTTGCGTACCCTCTGCCTTAAAGACACATATAAAGTTTCATGTGAAACAAGGAATGAGGTGGAAGCGGAAGTTATGCTAACTTCCAGTCCCACTGTCAGGAGTGCCGCAGCACTCATTCTATGGAAGAAAGCAAGTCATTTTGATGCGTTTGCGGCACTACACCCATGTTCTACGTGTCACCCCATGGCTTGAGACCTCCTCTGCTATCTCCATCCAGGCTGTCTTGGTGAGCTTAAAGGGTTTTCGCACTCCATCTGTAGGGAAGAGGACTTCTTGCCTTTCCCTGACAGCCTGGAGGGGAACCTGCAGGGAGGCATCACTGAACTGTGGGGCTGGTCTCTGCCTACTGGCTGACATCTGACTCCCTTTAGCTGCAGGTAAAATAAATGATGTGAAGTTGGTGGTGACTTTCACAAAATAAGGGAGGCAAAAGCATTTTGAAATAAGTAAGAGCTTCAATTTAAGCTAATCTGAAAATACCTACATGAAAGGAAGATTGCTGCTCCTTGAAGCTACAAGTATAGAATGTTTTATATCTGCTGTGATCATGGTGCTTGGGGCAGTGGCGACGGGTTCCACCAATGAAAGGCTGCCCCCACCGCATGATCCCACGTGTTCCCTGTGCCTGTTGCCGCATGGTTAATTTACATATAAAATTGCATGTGAAACAGGGAATGAGGCAGAAGCTGATGTTATGGTAACTTCCGGTCCCACTGTCAGGAACACCGCAGCACTCATAAAACTTCCCCTCAGGAGTCTAAAAAGATGGTTAAACATAAAGTGAGAGGAAATCCTATGAAAAATGAGTTAAAATGTCTGTACAGCAATAATATAGGGGAGCTGGAGACAATCATGCTTTTGGAGGAACGAAACATAGGGATTATTGAGACAAAAACAGAAAATGTTGGAAATACTCGAAAGGTCACGACCTGAAATGTTAACTTTGTTTTTCTCTCCACAAATGCTGCCTGACCTGCTGAGTATTTCCAGCACTTTCTGTTTTTGTTTCAGATTTCGAGCATCTGCAGTATTTTGCTCAGTGATTACTGAGATATGGTTACAGAAAAATCAGGACTGGGAATTAAACATTGCAGGGTATGACCTATTTAGAAAAGGAAGAATGGAAAAAGGTGGAGGTGGAGTAGCTGTATTTATTCTTCTTCTTTGGCCTCCTTATCTCGAGAGACAATGGGTAAGCGCCTGGAGGTGATCAGTGGTGTGTGGAGCAGCGCCTGCAGAAAAATTTGTTTGTCGGGGCTGTTACACAGTTGGCTCTCCCCTTGCGCTTCTGTCTTTTTTCCTGCCAACTGCTAAGTCTCTTCGACTCGCCACACTTTAGCCCCGCCTTTATGGCTGCCCGCCAGCTCTGGCGAACGCTGGAAACTGACTCCCACGACTTGTGATCAATGTCACAGGACTTCATGTCGCGTTTGCAGACGTCTTTAAAGCGGAGACATGGACGGCCGGTGGGTCTGATACCAGTGACGAGCTCGCGTATAATGTGTCCTTGGGGATCCTGCCATCTTCCATGCGGCTCACATGGCCAAGCCATCTCAAGCGCCGCTGACTCAGTAGTGTGTATAAGCTGGGGATGTTGGCCGCCTCGAGGACTTCTGTGTTGGAGATACGGTCCGGCCATCTGATGCCAAGTATTCTCCGGAGGCAGCGAAGATGGAATGAATTGAGACGTCGCTCTTGGCTGACATACGTTGTCCAGGCCTCGCTGCCATAGAGCAAGGTACTGAGGACACAGGCTTGATACACTCGGACTTTTGTGTTCGTGTCAGTGTGCCATTTTCCCACACTCTCTTGGCCAGTCTGGACATAGCAGTGGAAGCCTTTCCCATGCGCTTGTTGATTTCTGCATCAAGAGACAGGTTACTGGTGATAGTTGAGCCCAGGTAGGTGAACTCTTGAACCACTTCCAGAGCGTGGTCGCCAATATTGATGGATGGAGCATTTCTGACGTCCTGCCCCATGATGTTTGTTTTCTTGAGGCTGATGGTTAGGCCAAATTCGTTGCAGGCAGCGGCAAACCTGTCGATGAGACTCTGCAGACACTCTTCAGTCTGAGATGTTAAAGCAGCATCGTCAGCAAAGAGGAGTTCCCTGATGAGGACTTTCCGTACTTCGGACATCGCTCTTAGACGGGCAAGGTTGAACAACCTGCCCCCGATCTTGTGTGGAGGAAAATTCCTTCTTCTGAAGACTTGAACGCATGTGAAAGCAGCAGGGAGAAAAGAATCCCAAAAAGTGTGGGTGCGAGAGCACAGCCCTGTTTCACGCCACGCAGGATAGGAAAGGGGTCTGATGAGGTGCCGCTATGTTGAATTGTGCCTTTCATATTGTCATGGAATGAGGTGATGATACTTAGTAGCTTTGGCGGACATCCAATCTTTTCTAGTAGTCTGAAGAGACCACGTCTGCTGACGAGGTCAAATGCTTTGGTGAGATCAATGAAAGCAATGTAGAGGGACATCTGTTGTTCTCGGCATTTCTCCTGTATCTGACGAAGGGAGAACAGCATGTCAATGGTCGATCTCTTTGCACGAAAGCCACACTGTGCCTCAGGGTAGACGTGCTCGGCCAGCTTCTGGAGCCTGTTTAAAGTGACTCGAGCAAAGACTTTCCCCACTATGCTGAGCAGGGAGATTCCACGGTAGTTGTTGCAGTCACCGCGGTCACCTTTGTTTTTATAGAGGGTGATGATATTGGCATCGCGCATGTCCTGAGGTACTGCTCCCTCGTCCCAGCACAGGCAAAGCAGTTCATGTGGTGCTGAGAGTATAGCAGGCTTGGCACTCTTGATTATTTCTGGGGTAATGCTGTCCTTCCCAGTGGCTTTTCCACTGGCTAGAGAATCAATGGCATCACTGAGTTCCGACTTTGTTGGCTGTTCGTCCAGCTCATCCATGACTGGTAGAGGCTGGGCTGCATTGAGGGCAGTCTCAGTGACAACATTCTCCCTGGAGTACAGTTCTAGGTAGTGCTCAACCCAGCGGTCCATTTGTTTGCGTTGGTCAGTGATTATGTCCCCTGATTTAGATTTGAGGGGGGCTATCTTCTTGATGGTTGGCCCAAAAGCTCTCTTAATGCCATCATACATTCCTCTGATGTTTCCGGTGTCTGAGGCCAGCTGAATATGACTGCATAGGTGTTGCCAGTAGTCATTTGCGCAGCGCCTGGCTGTTCTTTGTGCAGTGCCTCTGGCTACCTTAAGTGCTATGGATGTTAACTCGCTGGGGGCTTTCTTGTAGTTCAACAGTGCAATGCGCTTAGCGGCTATGGCAGGTTCCAGCTCTTCAATATGAGATTGAAACCAGTCTGCATTCCTCTTCGCGCGTTTGCCATAGGTGGTCAAAGCTGACTCATAGATGGCGTCTCTGATGTGGGCCCACTTGGTCTCAGCATCCCCTGTGGGAGTGTTTTGAAGGGCTGTTACAAGTGAATTTAGAAATTTCTGTAACAGCTGTGGATGAGAAATTCTGCTCATGTTAATGCGCGGGTGGCCCTTCTGCTTGGAATGATGCAACTTCTTTGGTCTGAGTCTAACCTTGCTGCACACCAGGGAGTGGTAACATTAGGGGTAACATAATGGCAGTTGAAAAAAGGGACATCAGCAAGACAAAAATATAATCCATATGGATAGAGATAAAAGCTAATAAAGGATCAATCACACTAATAGGTGTAATCTACAGCCCACCTAATAGTGGAAGGTAGGTGGAGGAAAATATATTCAGACAAATTAGGGAATTGAGTAAAAAGCAGGGAATAATAATCATGGGGGATTTCAACTACCCTGATATTAATTCAGCAGAAGAGGTTGGTTAAGGGGATAAGGGAATAGAGTTCCTACAATGTGTACAGGACTCCTTTCTAACCCAATATGTAAAAAGCACAACAAAGGAAGATTCACTATTGGATCTAGTAATGGGGAATAAACTAAAGCAGATAAGAGAGGTAAACATAGGGTAACATCTAGGCAATAGTGACCATAATATATATACAATTTAAGATGATAATAGAGAAGGACATAAGTATGATGAAAACCAGGTTAATAGATTGGAGAAAAGCTGATATTGATGGGCTGAGAATAGATCTTGTGAAAATAAAATGGGCAACAATATTGGCAAACACTGATGTAGAACAACAATAGGAAACATTGAAAATGGTGTTCAACAGCAGGAAAAATATATTCTGCTAAAAGGAAAAAATAAACAAAACTCAAGTGAGACTCCATGGACGAATAAAGACCTAAGGGAACAATTGAAGGTTAGGAAAGAGGCATATATTAAGTACTTAGACAGCAGAGGAGTGCATGATAAGGGAGAATATGAGGAGATTAGGAGAGAAGTCAAAAAAATTAGGAAGACAAAGAGGAAGTATGAAATTAAATTATCAAGGAACATAAAACAAAATAGTATAATATTTTACAGGCATATCAATAAAAAAGGCTGAAATGGGAAGAGGACCATTAGGTATAGACAGGATAATACCACAGGTAATAGAGAGATGGCAGAAATATGAAATAATTATTTTGCTTCAGCTTTTAACAGGGAGATAGAACAGCTCGACATGACATTGAATGTTAGATAAGTAAAGCGATAAGTGCATTTATAACAAAAAGGGTATGTACTGAATAAACTAATCAAACTCAAAGAGAATGATGCCCCTGGTCCGGATGGATTGCATCCATGCATTTTAAAAGAATCCAAGGAAGAGATAGCAGAGGCATTACTTTACATATTTAATAATTCATTAGAAAAAGGTGTAGTGCCAGAGGATTGGTGGATAGCTAATGTAATTCCGATATTTAAGAAGGACAGAACATTCCCAAGGAATTATAGCTTAACATCAGTGGTAGGAAAAATAATGGAATCGCTACTAAACAAGATAATAGAAGTACATCGAGAAAAGAAAAATAGAATAATGAATAGTCAGCATGGATTTCAAAAAGAAAAATCTTGTTTGACCAACTATATTGAATTTTTTGAAGAAGTAACAGAGAGAGTAACAGAGAGATGGTAATGCAGTAGTTGTGATTTATGGATTTTCAAAAGGCCTTCAATAAGGTGCCCCATTATAAGAATAAAGTCAGAGAATATGGAGTCGGGACAAGTGGCAGAATGGATTGCTAGTTGGCCTCAAGACAGAAAGCAGAGTGTGGGAGCACAGTGTAGTTATTCAGAGTGGCAGAAGGTGGAAAGTGGCGTTCCACAAGGATCAGAGCTAGGACCACTGTTGTTCCCAATTTACATTAATGATTTGGACTTTGGAATCAAAAACACAATTTCTGAATTTGCGGATGACACCAAATTACGGGGGATAGTCAATTCTGAGAAGAATTGCAACAAATTACAGGAGAACATTGATAAACTTGCAGAATGGGAAAATAATTGGCAAATGAAGTTCAACACAGATAAATGTGAGGTCGTACATTTTGGCAGGAAGAAGAGGGAAGTCACTTATTGCTTGGAAGGTGCGAGTCTAGATGGGGTAGAGGAACAAAGGGATTTCAGAGTACAAATGCACCAATCATTAAAAGTTACGGCACAGGTTAGCAAGGCTATAAAAAAGCAAACCAAGCATTCGACTTTATTTCTAGAGGAATAGAATTGAAAAGTAGGGAAGTTTTGCTCAACCTGTATCGAACCTTTGTTAGAGTATTGCATGCAGTTCTCGTTGCCATATTATGAAAAGGATATTGAGGCACTGGAGAGGGTGCAGAAAAGATTTGAAAGATGATACCAGAAATGCATGGGTATGTATATTAGGAAAGGCTGGGTCTCTTTTCTTTCTCTTGAAAAAAGAAGGCTGGGGGATGACCGAATCGAGGTCTTTAAAATTATGAAACGTTTTGATGTAGTGAATACAGAGAGAACGTATTCAGTTGTGGAGAAGTGAACAACCCGAGGCTATCAATATAAGATAGTCACCAAGAAATGTAGTAGGAAATTCAGAAGAAACGTCTTTACCCCAAGAGTGGTGGGAATGTGGAACTCGCCACCACAGGGAGTGGTTCAATGGAATAGCAAAGATGCATTTCAAGGGAAGATAGACAAGCATATGAGGGAGAAGGGAATAGGAAGTTACGGTGATAGATTTAGATGATAAAAGAGAGGAGGAAATGCGAGTAGAGCATAAACCCCAGCTTGGACTGGTGGGTCCAAATGATCTGTTTCTGTGCCATAGATTCTCTGTATGTAATCTTATCCTGACAGGAGGGAAGTATACAGAGTTGTCCCCAGAGTTGGTATTAGGACTACTGCTCCTTTTGATATATATTAAGGATCTGGACTTGGGTATCGTGGGCATAATTTGAAAGATTTAGAGATGACGCAAAGCTTGGACATGAAGTAAACAGTGAGGAGGATACCAGCAGACTTCAAGAGGTCATGGGTAGAAATTGAGAGATCTGGGGTTCAGATACACAAATCTTTGCAGATGGCAGGACAAGTTGCTACTGCTGTTAAAAAGCTCAGGGACGATGGGCCATAAGGCCTCCTTCTGTGTTTATGATTCTCCTCCTTTCAAAGTTGCCACACAATTGCCAGGCAATGACCATCTCTAACAAGAGAGCATCTAGCCATCTCTCCTTGATGTTCAACGGCATTACCATCCTGAATTTCCCCACTATTAAAATCCTGGGGGTTACCATTGACCAGAAACTTAACTGGATCAGACATATAGGGCTGAATTTTACCATTGGGTTGCGGTGGGTTGGGGGGGTGGGGCCCGTAAAATACTTGTGGGAGAGGCCCACCACGCCTTCTGACGCCGAGAAGACCCCACTGCATTTTGCCAGCATCCCCCCCTCCCCCGCGAGTGGCAGGGCCTTCATTTGCCTATTCAAACTTATTCAAAAACTGTTAATTAACTTACCTGGACTGGGCAGCTGTCCCACGCCGATATTGCGGCCGGTGGCTGGAAGTCCCATGCCTTCCGAAGCCCGTTTGAGGTTTCAAACGGAGACGCTGGTGAAGAGGGGGGAGGAGTGACATTATCAGGGTGGTGGGGGGGGAGCGGGAAAAACACTTTTTATTGGCTGTGGGGATGGTGGGAAGGGGTTGAAGGGCAAATGTGACAAGGTTTTGGGGGAAAGTTTGGGTTGTGAATAAAATAAATGATGACATGTACGCTAATAAAAAAAAACATGGGGGGCGGTGGGAAAGGGCCTCCAGCTTTTAATTACTTTTTAAAAAATGATGCACAGAAATGTACCTTTAAAAATTCAGTTTGTTCCTAAGGACTTGAAGCCCTTTAAAAATGGCACCGGTGCCTGCACGGTGGCACGGACGCAATGTCCGGGGACTTTGCGGCGGCCGCCTCTACATCAGCATCAGGCTGTTCCATCCCCTCCATTTAAATGAGCCCTCTCGCGAAATATCGCAGCGGCGCATCAGCGCCTGAAGCCCGCCGAGTTCAAAGCGCGCTGCCGTGATTTGCGGCGCAGTAATAAAGTTCAGCTCATAAACATTGTCTACAAACCAAATCAGAGTCTGGGAATTCTGCAACGAGTAACCCACCAAGGCTCCCCAAGGCCTGTCCACCATTGAAAAGGCACAAGTTAGGAGTGTGTTGGAATGTTCCTCACTTGCCCAGGTGAGTGTAACTCCAACAACACTCAAGAAGTTCAACAGCATCCAGGACAAAGCAGCCCACTTGATCAGCACCCCTCCACCACCTTAAATATTCACTCCCTCAACCACTGGTAAACAGTGGCAGCAGTATGTATCATCTACAAGATGCACCGCAGCAACTTGCCAAGGCTCCTTTGGCAGCATCTCCAAATCTGAGACTCCTAGCTCCGAGAAGAACAAGTGCAGCAGACGCATTGGGGCCACCACCAAGTTCCCCTTCAAGTCACTACACATCATCCTGACTTGGAACTATATCATCGTTCCTTCACTATTGCTAGTTCAAAGTCCTAGAACTCCCTCCTAAACTACACTGTAGGAGTGCCTACACCACATGGCTTTCAGCAGTTCAAGAAGGTGGCACACCACCACTTTCTCAAGGGCGGTTAGGGATGGGAAATAAATGCTGACCTTGCCAGCGACGCTCAACATCCCATGAATGAATGCTTCCTATCAGACTGGAAGCCAACCCTGTTTTGCTTGATATATATTGGTGAGCTAGGCTTGGGTGTATAGGGCACAATTTCAACACTTGCAGATGACACAAAACTTGGAAGTATTGTGAACGGTGAGGAGGATAGTGACAGACTTCAAGAGGACATAGACCAGCTGGTGAAATGGACAGACAAGTGGCAGATAAAATTTAATGCAGAGAAGTGTGAAGTGATTCATTTGGTTGGAAGAATGATGTCACGCACACCGGAAGTGCAATGATACAACAATCATGGACTAACTCTGAAGAGTTATGAAAAATTGACTTTTTATTTTTTTTAAATGAACCTTTATTTTTGAAAGTGAACAATGGTCCAAAATGGTCACCAAAAAAAGGGGATTGGTCTTTTGTAGTCAGGCAAACAGTCTGACAAAGACAAAGGACAAATCCTCAAAGCCAAAAGATGTTAATGGAACCCATCTTACACCTATCTTAAAACATTCCAGAATTGAACGTCTTCTTCTGAAACAAAGGAGCTGTGAAGTAACCACATCCTGAGACATTGTGTAATCACCAAGGGGAAACGATGAGAATGTCTCCTACCAGGAGGTGAAAGGTGACACAGTTTTAACTTATAAAAAAAGACAGCCAGAGAGAGAGAGAGAAAGATTGACCCAGAAGGTGAAGCTACTTGTAACAGCTTGAGTTCCAGCCAAGCCAGGAAGCACAGTGCCCTGTTGAAAAATCCGACATCTGCAGTAAACAACAATCAGAGCTAGAAGTAACCCATCATCATCAAAAGAACCTTCAATCAATAGAGAAATCTACAACCATCTCTGGCCTGCATCCATCTAAAAGTTGATTCTCGAGAATTTAACAGGTTTGTCATAACCTCTCCCTCCACCACCCCACCCCCCCACTACTAAAATCCACCTTCTTTCCCTTCTTTATCTGTTTCTTCTTTTGTGTGTGTGTGTGTGTGTGCAAGCGAATGCGTGAGTGGATGCGGTTGCATCAGTTTCAGGATAAGGCATATTGATCAATAAACAATTGACTTTCCATTTTTTTAAAAACCTACAAAAAACCTGTCGCTGTCTGTTTATTTGAGAAATAATACACTAAGGGGCGAAACTCTAATACAAATACACTTGCTGCAGTCAGCTGGGGAGTTGAACAGTGGGAACCACCTACATCACACCATGTGGCTATAACAATGAGGAGAGGCAATATAAAATAAAGGGTACAATTCTAAAGGTGATAAGGGAGCAGAAGGATCGGGAGGTATATGTGCACAAATCATTGAAGGTGGCAGAACAGGTTGAGAAAGCAGTTAATAAAATATATGGGATCCTGGGCTTGATACATAGGGACATAGAGTACAAACCAAGGTGGTTATAATAAATCTGTATAAAATACTGGTTCAACTTCAACTCAAGTATTGTTTCCAATCCTGTTTACCACAATTTAGGAAGATGTGAAGGCATTAGAGAGGGTACAGAAAAGATTCATGAGAATGGTTCCAGGGATGAGGAACATTAGTTTTTTCAACAGATTGGAGATGCTGGGGCTGTTCTCCTTGGGAAGAGAAGATTAAGAGGAGATTTGACAGAGGTTTTCAAAATCATTAAGGGTCTGGACAGAGTAGATAGGGAGAAACTGTTCCCATTGGTGGAAGGGTTGAGAACCATGGGACACCCAATTTAAGTAGATTGGCAAAAGAACTAGAGGTGACATGAGGAAAAGCTGTTTTATACAGCGAGTGGTTAGGACCTGGAATGCACTGCCTGAGAGTGTGGTGGAGGCAGGTTCAATTGAGGCCTTCAAAACCTAGACTTCCAGGATTCCTGTCCAAAGCTCCGCCCCCTCAACCCTCCACCTATTTAATCCACCCCAGTAAATATGTTGGCCATTGTTTTTGTTATCACTGTACCCATGACACTGATTCCATTCCTCCTCTCACCCACCCCACAACTCCCCTGCCACCAACTCAGTCACCATCTCAGGTGGAACCAGACTGTTCTAAATCTTGACATCCTACTTGACCCCCAGTTGCACCTCCGATCTCATATATTCTGAATTACAAAGACCAATTACATCCTTAATAGCAACATCTGTCTCCCTTCTTACCACAACCCATATCCTAAAACCTACCTCGATGATGGTTCTTGTTTGATTATACTCCTGTAAATCACCTTGGAACACTTTACTACATTAAAGATGCTATATAAGTGAAAGCTGTTGTTGAAACTCTCCTCAATGCCTTTGTTGCTTTGAGACTTAACAATGCCAATAGTCTCTTTGTCGGCACATCTACCATCCATCAAGAGTGATGTCCCTTTAAGAAAGTCTTTTCTTGAGGCTGGCTGCTTTGATAGAGTGTAACAGGTACTTGACAGTGTTCTCTGTTTATTTTGTTTGCAGCACTTCAGCTTGTATGTTTACACAGCTGTTCAATAGGCAATTCAAGGTTTTTCCTATTTGCTTTTTTTGGCTAGAGTTTATTTATCTTCTTCATGTTTGACTGGTTTAATGATATTTTTCACTTGATTGCTTCAATGGAGGCAGGTTTTATGGCGGGGGTGGGGGTGGGGGGGGGTGTTGCTGGAGAATTGGAGCAGAATTGTCCACCACGGAACTCGACACTGTAATGCCGGGTTCCGGTTTTCCTAGAGGTGGTGAAGTTCTGTGGTGGCACCTCCGTCACTGTGCGACAGGAATGTAATTTAAATATGTAAAATATCTTTTTGCATTAATTATAATGCAATTAGCTGCGATCCTACCAGACATTTGCAATCTTCAGCTTGACATGCAGCTGTCTAGTGCCTTCACTTTCCTGTCCTTGAAAAGCTGGCGCCACCGGGATGAGAGTCTTTGGTGCATGCAAAGGTTAAGTAACTTGTGCCTTGCTATCCTTTGGATTTGTTGCAACATTGGACACTGTCACTAAGTTTAACCCCCAAGTGAGTGGAGATTGGAACTTTGCAATTGTCTATCATTGGATGGGGGGGATAGGGGGAATCTCTGCAATTGTCTATTATTGAGAGGTTGAAGGGGGGATCTCTGCAAATGGATACACCATTTGGGGGGTGGGGGGCAGAACTGGGCAACTGTATAGGTTGCTTTTGTTGGGGGTCCAGTGCAGGCAACTCAAATGGTATTCCAATGGTCATCATGGCTCACACTTATTTAAAGATTGTGCGGGCAACGTCATGCCATACCATAGAGCTCGTGTCGGAATACTGCTGAAGCAGGAATTAACACAAATCTCTTCCCAGATAGGTGTACTTGACCTTTTGAATTAACACAAAGTTGCCAGCAGCATAGAGGTGGGTATGATCCCCCATGTTTTCCTGGATCCCCTTGCTGTTATGAGGCATCTCCGCCAGAAGTAGGCCCAAGAGGCAGCTGCGGCCCAGGAGGAAGCTCACAGATGCAAGCAGTAGCAGCCACCAAGGTGCAGAGAAGCCCAGATATGCCAAAGAGTTTATAGGACTCTGATGATAGATGTCTGAGTGCCAGTGCCAGAGATGACTATGGATGACCAGACGCCGCACTGATGAGTGATGACCTTCAACCGATGGACTTTGGTGGTCACCCTATGCCTGTGGCCCTCAACATTACTGTGGCCCTAAACTTCTATGCATCTGGATCATTCCAGGGGTCCACTGGCAACATGTGTCGGGTCTCTCAATCCGCAGTGCACTGCTGCGTCAAGGAGGTGACTGATGCTCTGTTCAGGAGGGCTGGTGACTATGTGTGCCTCAGGACTGAAAATGAGAGTCTGGTCGAGAGGGCCATTGGATTGGGAGTCATTGTGGGATTCCCTCAGGAGCAAGGTGTCATCGACTACACACATATGGCCATCAAGGCTCCCATGGACCAATCTTCATAAATAGCCGCCTTCGTAAACAGAAAGGGGTTTCATTCCATCAATGTTCAACTATTGTGTGACTGCAGAAAGTGCTTCCTGTAAGTGTGTGCCTGCTTCCTGGGCAGCTGCCATGACTCGTAAGTACTACGCCAGTCCCAAGTGCTGCTGTTTTTCACTCCCCCCACTCACCTTCAGCGGTGGATTCCTGGGGATAAGGGCTACCCCTTGATGACATGACTTCTGACGCCAGTGGGGAACTCCAGTAATGATGCAGAAGAGCGCGACAATGCCTGCCATGGCTGCACTTGAGCTACCAACGAGCAGGCCATCAGTAAGCTGAAGATGCGCTTCCGCTGCCTCGATAGATCAGATGGACTCCTACAGTACGTACCAGATAGGGTTGGGTGCATTGTTGTAGTCTGCTGCATTCTGCACAGCATTGCAGTATTGAGGCAGGAGGCCTTGCAGGATGAAGAAGTACGGGAGCATGAGACTTCCTCTGTCGATGAGGACACAGAGGGCACACAAGAACAAGCATACGAACACAGAAAGCAATGATGGAGGCCTGACATGGCGAGCAGCGAGCAAGGGAGGCAAGGGAGAGACTGATAATTGGGTGCTTCCTGACTCCCTGAACTTCAATAAATATTTTTCAAAACACAGCTCACCATCATGCATGCCGTCTGAAGTCCTCTGCCTCCTTAATATCCGTCTCTCTAGAATGACTGGCAACAACAAACTGAGTCATTGCCCATGTGACATCACTTGTACAGTGACACCTCATGCATATTAGCATGGTAATGATGTCTGTGGTCACATTGGCAATACTGTAAGGCTTATGATGTAATTAAAAGACACATAATCACTCCATGGTAGAATGAGTTTTTTCAGACAAGAAAGGCAGATGATTGGCAGGACAATACATTTAATTAAAGTACACATGACATATCCGTCTCCCGTGAATACCCATATGTGTCAAGCTGTCTTTTTTAATACGTCTGCAGATGCTCCTTCACGCTGTGACCTCTGCGCTGGCAGTTAGACTGGAGGCAGGCTGCTGATCAGGATGCCCCTTGGCCTGTGATGACTTTGGTGGTCGTCCTCTGGGCGCCTGAGGCCTGGAGGGACCCTGCTGCCTGAAGGTCTCCTGCACCAGTGCAGTGCTGTCCTCTGGTGTCATGGCTGCTAGAGCTGGACTCACTAGTGGAGCTACTGAGGAGCCCGTGTCCACTCTCAAAATGGCCTGAAGGGAGACCCCAGATGTGAAGCGCAGCCTTTTCTCTTCCCTCTCAAGGCTTGTTAGAACCTCACTGCTCTCTGGAGAAGGACCAGGAGGGGGAACACTCTCCTTGCTCCTGGCCCTTCTCTCGCCCTGCCACTGCTGATTTGAAGTCATGGCCATGGCAAGGGTTTGCAGTTCCTGGCGCATCTTTGAAATGTGGCTCTCCAAGAGGGTTGCTAACCTCTCCATGGATGAAGCCATGTGCTTCTAGGCCTGAGACATGGCAGCAGTCATGTTGTGGATGGGCTCCTCCATCATCCACTCAAGGCGCCACATGGCCTCTGGCATCTCCGCCAGATGTTGCCTTACCTTTCCCTGCAGCTCCGGCATACCCTGTGCTGTCAACACCAGAGGCTCATTGTCAATCTAGGGCTTCTCATGGGCCTGGCCACCCACAGTCCTCCGAATGTCAGAGGCCTTGGCTGTCTCAGCCTCAGCCAGCTGCTCAGGCGCATGTGTGGTGTTCTCACCAGCTTGTAAACCAGATTCTAATGCCGATCAGATACCCACCGAGGTGGGTTTTTATCATTAGAATGGCTGTTTCAAACGTACACCTTTGCGTTTGTGAGCAAGCAGATTGCAGCAAGCTATGTGGAAACGTGCAATCTACCTTGGCTGAGTGTAGGAGGTCATTGACCCAACTTCCTGCACTGGACCCAGTTACAACGGGTGACCCCACAGCTGCCAACCTCCTCTGCGATCTCCATCCAGGCTTGCTTGGTCAGGCGGGAGGACCTCTTGCCATCGCTGGGGAAGAGGATCTGCCGCCTTTCCCTTGCGGCCTGGAGGACGATCAGCAGGAAGGCATGGGAAGTGTGGAGACACCCTTGCTCTGACCTCTGACATTCTCAGCACTATGCCCAGAGGTTCTGCTTGTTGAGGTTGTAATTGATGCTAATATAAAGACGTTTTCGATGACTGAGCTGTTGTACAATTCAAGGAAAGAGTGAATGCACGGCTGGCATCCTTTTGAAGGTGGCGCCAGCACCCGATCCGACATTAGGTGACACCATTCATGACATCACCAATGGACACCCCCACCACGTGATTGGGGGGACAGCCACTGTCATTATAGTAAGCGGCCTCCTGCCGCTTAAGTGTGGTGGCACGGCCATGAGGGTCATGTGCTGGACATCCAACATTTTGCTCACCTGCCCCCACTCCCAGCTGTACGACTACAAAATCCAGCCCTATATGTTTTAATATGGTGTCAATATGAAAATAGTTCCCATTGAGTTTACGGTAAATCCTGTTAAATTCAATCAAGGTATAATTGCACATTTACGTATTGATAGTCACAAAGTAAAACAGATACCACCAAATCCAGTCAACCTCTGAACTAAGTGGCTGCAAGACAATTTTTATTAATGTGCAGATCAGATTCCTCTCTTTATCATTCCCTATTTTTTAAAAAATCATTGTCAATGTTTTATTTCCAAATTGATGCTGGTCTACTCATTCTTCTACATTTTAATTGTAGTAATCTATGAATTTTATTCATATCTAGATTGTTTTCTATTCATTGCATAATTAATAGAATAAGAATTAAATCTTAAGCGTCTTGACTCGTGTAATTATTTGCAAAGTTTTAACAGATGTGTTCTTGGTTCCATAACATTGATTTCAAACAGTAAACGGCTTTTTATGTGAGTTGCAAAATTTTCTCCACTCATTTCTTGAGATTACTTAATCACTTCAGTGGATGTCAATCTGTTCCTGCGGGTACTTGGTTCAAATGGGCAAGCTTCCTGTTGCATGCCACACACTGAGGGCTTGAATTTCCACAGATGTTCACCAGCTTGTCCATCATAATTTCAGTGTAAGCACCACAGATAACCTGGAAAAAGTGTAATTTAGTTAATGGTGCCAACAAAATTGGAACTCAGTGATGCCATTGATTCTCTAGCCAGCGGAAAAGCCCCTGGGAAGGACAGCATTACCCCTGAAATAATCAAGAGTGCCAAGCCTGCTATACTCTCAGCACTCTACGAACTGCTTTGCCTGTGCTGGGACGAGGCAGCGGTACCACAGGACATGCGCGATGCCAATATCATCACCCTCTATAAGAACAAGGATGACCGCGGTGACTGCAACAACTACCGTCGAATCTCCCTGCTCAGCATAGTGGGGAAAGTCATCGCTCGAGTCGCTTTAAACAGGCTCCAGAAGCTGGCTGAGTGTGTCTACCCTGAGGCACAGAGTGGCTTTCGAGCAGAGAGATCCACCATTGACCTGCTGTTCTCCCTTCGCCAGCTACAGGAGAAATGCCGAGAACAACAGATGCCCCTCTACGTTGCTTTCATTGATCCCACCAAAGCCTTTGACCTCGTCAGCAGACGTGGTCTCTTCAGACTACTAGAAAAGATTGGATGTCTACCAAAGCTACTAAGTATCATCACCTCATTCCATGACAATATGAAAGGCACAATTCAACATTGGATCGCCTCATCAGACCTCTTCCCTATCCTGAGTGGCGTGAAACAGGGCTGTGTTCTCGCACCTACACTGTTTGGGATCTTCTTCTCCCTGCTGCTCTCACATGCGTTCAAGTCTTCAGAAGAAGGAATTTTCTTCCACACAAGATCAGATGGCAGGTTGTTCAACCTTGCCCGTCTAAGAGCGAAGACCAAAGTACGGAAAGTCCTCATCAGGGAACTCCTCTTTGCTGACGATGCTGCATTAACATCCCACACTGAAGAGTGTCTGCAGCGGCTGCCTGCAACGAATTTGGCTTAACCATCAGCCTCAAGAAAATGAACAGCATGGGACAGGACGTCAGAAACGCTCCATCCATCATAATCAGCAACCACACTCTGGAAGTGGTTCAAGAGTTCACCTACCTAGGCTCGACTATCACTAGTAACCTGTCTCTCGATGCAGAAATCAACAAACGCATGGGAAAGGCTTCCACTGCTATGTCCAGACTGGCCAAGAGAGTGTGGGAAAATGGCACACTGACACGAACACAAAAGTCCGAGTGCATCAAGCTTGTGTCCTCAGTACCTTGCTCTACGGCAGCGAGGCCTGGACAACGTATGTCAGCCAAGAGCAACGTCTCAATTCATTCCATCCTTGCTGCCTCTGAAGAATCCTTGGCATCAGGTGGCAGGACCGTATCTCCAACACAGAAGTCCTTGACGCGGCCAACATCCCCAGCATATATACCCTACTGAGCCAGCAGCACTTGAGATGGCTTGGCCATGTGAGCCACATGGAAGATGGCACGATCCCCAAAGACACATTGTACAGCGAGCTCGTCACTGGTATCAGACCCACCGGCCGCCCATGTCTCCGCTTTAAAGACGTCTGCAAACGTGACATAAAGTCCTGTGACATTGATCACAAGTCGTGGGAGTCAGTTGCCAGTGATCGCCAGAGCTGGCGGACAGTCATAAAGGCGGAGCTAAAGTGTGGCGAGTCGAAGAGACTTAGCAGTTGGCAGGAAAAAAGACAGAACCGCAAGGAGAGAGCCAACTGTATAACAGCCCTGACAACCAATTTTATCTGCAGTGCCTGTGGAAGAGTCTGTCACTCTAGAATTGGCCTTTATAGCCACTCCTGGCGCTGCTTCACAAACCACTGACCACCTCCAGGCACTTACCCATTGTCTCTCGAGACAAGGAGGCCAAAGAAGAGTTAATGGTACAACCACATTCTACTCTCACATGATATCCATACATGCACACTTTTGAGGAGTCACTCAATAATCATCAGCATTAGAAATCCTACCTAATTTTCCACTTCCCAGGGGTACAAAGGCCAATTGTAGTGCCTCTACCAGCTAAGGTACATTAACTCAGCATAACCCTAAGGTGGGTCAATTCTAAATTGACCAATTTGATTCTCTGCAGTGAATTTACCAACTGTTCCATTGAGAGAATATAATTTAGCTTCTTAAAGTATCCAAGGAAGGCTGGCTCAAAGATATTCTTAACATTTAAACAATGGAATTAATTAAATGGAAGCTGTGCATCTACTTGCACCTAACATTACAATACATTTCATAATATAGACAAGAATGGAAATGAAAAGCAGGATTAGGTGTGCTTGTTTCTTATTAATTCACCACTTTACCCAAAATCAAATTAATTAGATGTTCACTGGAAGTGGGAAACTATGTTAGATTATGTATCACTGAAAACATGAGAATTATAATTTGCACATTGTGTAGATTAAGAAGGTAAAGAAGTGTACATGATGCAGGCTAAATTTTCTATTAATTGCTTTTCAAGGCACTAAAACATTAATAAAATGATCAATAAACGGACAACAAAGCGTCATTTATCACCAGAATTGATTAGATTCTGGAAGAAATTAAAGGCACCAAAGATGGAGAAATTAGCTTTATCTTCATTTCTTTCAACCAGTCAACCAATACAATTCTGGAAGAAAGGCTCACAAATAATTTAAATCATAAATTATGCATTTAGAACCTGGTATATAAGTAGGGCAGACAGATTAGATGAGAATCACAATTTGTGGAGATTAATATAGTATTGTTTTTACAGCAGTCTGTCACAATGCAGCAAAAACCATACATCAGCTTGTAACATGTGGTGAGAATGCATGGCAACTGTTCACCCACTCAGTGCCTAAACTACACTTTACAGTGCAGTGAATGTAAATAAGATTAAACACTAAAGATATCTGGGTTTAATCTCGGATTTGATTTTAGCATTTGATCTTAAATGACTTCCACTGTGGTGGTTAGTGTGTGAAATGTGATACTCAAATGCAACAAACAGGATTGCACATTCTAAAACAGAATTAACTTTGCTTATTTAAATTAAATTTGAACCTTATATCAGTTTAAAACATTTTGAGCACCATGTTTCTTTGACAATGATGCTGGGCGTGTTTGATTGTTCAGTGGGTAATTATACTGCGTGATGTGGTACTGAACCAGATAGACAAGAAAGGTTCCTGGTCTTTGATGAGTTTGCTGATATTAGCTAGAAAACTAGCTTGTGTGCAACAGTTGACCTCATACTCTCCAGGATATGGAGTCAACTGGGGAGGGGTGGGAAGGGAATGGGGGTGGTGCCATCATAACTTATCCCGGTCTTAACTTTAGCTAATATCCAGAATCAAGGACCTTTGAACAGGATTACTATGAGAAGAAGCTACCATTGTCCCCTTTCTTGTGTTCTTGAGAAAGGGGACAATGTATAATTCTTCTTCTCATTGTAATCCTGTTCGAAGGCCCTTGATTCTGCGGATTAGCTGAAGTTAAGACCAGGATAAATTATGTTGGCACCACCCCCATGTGGCTGAATTTTATGGTGCGTGGGGGGGGGGGTGGGGGGGGTACTCATCCACCGGCTGAAAAGTTGGTGGCGATCCCACCTCCGCCGGGCCTGGGGATCCAGACCGGATTTTACAGTCCCTAGGCCCTTAATTCATCTTGGGCAGGACTTCCACCTCATTGAGGCAGGAAGTCCCACCGAATGGAGCTGCTGGCCAATCAGCGGGCCAGCAGCGCTTAGTTCCAGCAGCGCTACCAGGAGCAGTGGCCGCTGCTGGGACTACACCCAGCTGCAGGAGGAAGATGACAGCCGGCCTCAGAAAAGAGGTAAGTTTTTGGGGCCTCGCTGGGGGCAATCAGTCAGGCCCTGGTGAGGCAAGTGGCGTCGGTGAGGGGAGTGGGGGGTATGTTGTGTGATGGGGGCAGTTAGGGTTTCGGGGGTGGCCCTCCGTGGGGCACAGGGTGCCCAATCAGGAGGCACCCCCCCGACCCAGTCTCCCAGAAAGCCACCTTGTTTTATCAGGTATGTTTTCTGAGGCCACAGCCTTTTGCCAGCCAAATGTAAAATACCTGT
Source organism: Heterodontus francisci (assembly GCF_036365525.1). Classification (NCBI taxonomy): domain Eukaryota; kingdom Metazoa; phylum Chordata; class Chondrichthyes; order Heterodontiformes; family Heterodontidae; genus Heterodontus; species Heterodontus francisci. The sequence goes on along the minus strand of NC_090372.1, from coordinate 158,707,810 downwards.
GGCAGTGGGCGGAGGCCATTAAGTGGAAGATAATGGGCCACTTAAGGGCCTTGATTGATCTGGGGTGGGTGGGCGGTTTCTCACTGCCACTGCCGCGCGTAAATTGGCAGCGGAGGCGGGAGCGGGTTGGGAATGGCCCTCCCCCAGCCTCCCCCTCCGTTTTACGCCCTCCCCCCGACACCAGCCCGCTCTTTTGGGGGGCATAAAATTCCAGCCACCATTCAAAATTGTAAACCCAGTGTAGTTATTTTGATTTTTCTAAGAAATAACATCACTTAACATACTTGTAGTTCAAAAATGCCACCCTCAGATAGACCGAATGTACTAGCACTGCTTTGTATCCTCCCATTTATGGTTATAAATTATATATTGCTCCAGTTATGTTATTAAGGCCTTATGGAAATGAATGGAGGTTAAAATGATTAGAAAGGTAATGGTAAACTTATAAAAGGGAGAATATTATGAAGGAGTATAGGATAGACATGTAAGTAAACAGATTTGAAGGGATGAAAAGAATAAATATGTGGGAACTAGACATAAAAATTAATTAATGAAATTAACAATGGGATAATGTTTGATGGAGTTTGGATGCATTTGCACATTAGGTTGGAGTTAATTTCAGCTGTGGAGTCCTGAATATTAATGTCATAAAAAAGGATAACATTCATAACCTGTCCAAGTGAGAAGGAATCAACTTTTCTGATCCAGATTCAGAGCAGTACCTTTGAATAAGATGAAAATCATGGAAAAGGCTGTGTGGTGTCAATGGGAAAAATGACAGAGACTTTTTTATTTTTATATATTAGGTGTCACAGAAAGACGGAGAACATGTGCTGGGATAAGCTACTTACATTCCCATTAATAATAACAGAAAATACTGGAATCTTTCAGCAGGTCAAGCAAGATCTGTTGAGACAATTAGGGCTGGATTTTAAGAGCCCGCCACCGATCTCGACGGCGAGCTCAAAACCACACGCCAAAGAGCCGCCACAATCTCCCACATGGGGGATAATTTAAATAGCCAGGGTGGCCCGCCCCGCCCCGCCCCCAATCATGTGAATGGTGCCATTTCTAAAGGGCAGCCAGCCCTGCCAGCACATTTAAATTTTTAAAGAAGCCCCAAAATTAAATCAATAAATTTATAGCGTCCCTTCCCCTCCACCCGAGTAACAATTGCATTAACTATTTGCCCTTCCCCCCCAAAAACACATGCTTTTTACATCTGACCTTCCCCCACAAACTGCACGAAGTTTAAGGTTCAACTCTTCCCACCATCCCCTACATCCATTACGTTTATTTCACCCCGTTCATCACACCCCCACACTGAAAAACGTTCCTCATCCCCCCTCCTCACCAGTGTGGCGCTGAGTTTCTCCAGACAGGGATCTGAAGGCACGAGAGTGCCGGCTGCCGAGCCGAAGATCGCTGTGGACGCTCAAGATCGCAGGTAAGTCTATTTAAATGTATTCATTTTATTGATTTGAATATGCTAATTGTGGTCCCGTCGCCCAGTGGCAGGACGGCCTCCACGGAGCCTTGCCACCACCAGGAAGATCGGGCCGGGCCCTCCTGCCATTGAGATCTGTGGCGGGCCTCATCCGCAGCCATCTTCAGGTCGCCTCCCTGCCATGGAACCCGACGCCTGGGAGTGAACAAAATCCAGCCTTTAATGTTTCAGGTCAATGAATTTTTTTTGATAATTTTCAGGGATGCTTTTAATCACACAAGAGAAATTTATACATGACAGATAGCTAGAAAATGCCACTATTTGAGTTATTTACAAAGCATCAGCTGGTCCAGAAAATACTGAAACCTTAGTCATCCTTTGTGCCATCAGCTTTCACGATACCTTTATTTGTACTACCCTGAACACCAGGGCGCTGTACACAGAAATAGCCTTCCAATTATTTTTACACATGGTCATATGCTGGCTAGTTATCAGTTGTATATGTGCTGAGATCTCCTTGTCTGAAAAAGAATGCTGCAACATTTGTGTTGGCTATTTATGTTGTCCTGAGGCAAATCAGATGCCGGACATAGATGATGCAATTTTTATTCTCAACAGTGATCAGGATATTCGAACTCGTTTACATTCATTGATTTGCAATAAATTTTCTTCTGTAGTGTAAAGAGAACTAAAGATAATGTATAGAATGAAATACTAATAATCTCTGGTTGTGTTAAGTATATTAATGAGCTGTCACTCAGGATTGTGAGACGTGCCTTCTCTGTTATGGAAATCGGACTCTTTAGGAAAGTGAATAATCTTTAAAATGAACCAACAAACATGTTGAGTGATTACTCATCTGGTCTGATATGTAAGTAATTTTTGTAAAACTTAGTAGACTTAAAAGAGTTAATTAAAATTTGTTGCTCAGCACTCTGAACCATAATTACTTGATGAAGCAACATTCAGATGAAGCAGACACATGCATAGTAGGAGGAGGTTTGTGAGCCTGGAGACAAATTATCATGCACTGTGCGTGCATGCCTGCTTTTAAATATAATTTAAGAAATTCAACCCTTATAGAACAGGCAGACCTGTGATAATCTTTTTCTTCAGGTTTTAAAACTGCTGAAGTAGATGATGATTATTTAATATTAAAGTGTTTATTTGATTCATTAATATATTCTTGTTGCTTAATTGTGTTGCAGCTGATCAGTAGATAATTTGTCATTCAGGGGGATTCTTTGCTTGTGTATAAAATATTACAAATTTCTGAAGAAAATCAAAAGAAATTTGTGAATTCTTTGTGAATTGTAGAATCAGCAAAAATTGTTATCTCAACTAAAGGCAACTCTTGAGAAAAGTGGTAAGAAAATACTTAGTATGCTGAACAAAATCAGAAATACCGATTTTAAGTAGTGACATCTGTGGGCTGGATTTTGTTCCCAGTCCGACATTGGGTTCTGTAGCTGGGGTGGGGGGAGGAGCCGGAAAATTGGAGCCGCAGCGGCCGCCACAGAACCCGACGCCGGGATTCTTGGGCCCGAGCTTCCCAGTGGTGGGGAAGCTCTGTGGCGGCCCCTCTGCCGCTCTGCGATGGGACTCAACTTAGGATATTTAAATAACACATTTGCATGCATTAAAATATAAACCACAGCGATCTTACCTTCAGTTCCCAATCCTCAGCATGACGAGCAGCACTCACACGCCTTCACTTTCCCGTCCAGGGAAAGCTGGCACCACTAAGGTGGGGAAGGGGTGAACTCTGCACTTTGTGTATAGGGAAGGGGAGGGAAGTGGTGAACTCTGCACTTTGTTGAACTGTCTGCAGGGCTGCAGCCTTTTAAAAATGGTGGCAGCACCTGCTTCCGCATTGATGATGCCGTGAACAGCGCACCAATGCCAAATCCACCACGTGATTGGGGGAGCGGTCTCCATGAATATCTAAAATGGCCGCCCACTGCGTAATCACGCTAGTGTGGTGACACGGGTCCCGTGGGGGACGGCCGCCATCTACTGTGCCTGCTGCTGCTCCCAGGGGCGGAAATACAAAATCCAGCACTGTGTGTGTGATTGGCATGTATAAATAATTGAGATCAAAAACTGAAGGATTTTGGAATATCCCCCGTGTATGATAGCAGGCAGATCCCCTACAGGGACAAGTACACTCATACAGCAAGCCATGCATATTTTACAATTTTAGATTGAATTTTGGACATGACAAAATGTAGGCCATGTGATTGGAAAGCTTTTCTTTTAGTCCCTTTAGTTTATAGTCTACAATTTTTAAAAAAACAACATATTATTGATCTGCCATGTTTTTCACTTGCTGACAGTGCATTAGTCTGAGATTTTATTTGTGCAAAATCTTTAGTTAGGATGGTCAAGAATCCAATTAAAAATCTGTTCTTTTGAAAAACAATAAATATTAGATTTGCCAGCATTATAAATAAATTGTATATAATCATGTGTGTTGATATTAATGACAGCACAATGTTACAGCAAGTAACTTCTATCTGTTATGTCAGATCATGTCATGTGTTAAGAATCCAGTTCAAATATTGGATTCCCCTGACAGTGGTATTGGATACTATTAGCCATTGCTTTTTACAGAATTGTTGAAAGGAGCTGAGACATTTCAGTTGAGGGAGAGAAGAAAAGGATGAAAAGAGAAGATCATGCAGCTGATGGGGTATTCATCCCTTCCAGTAGTTAAGAAGTAATACAATGGACTTTTGGCAGAAGAATTTTTTTTGCTTTCATTTGAGTAGAGGCTGATCTATGGGGTGGAGGATTTAAAATAAAGAAGAAAATAGGATGCGTGGAAAGTGGACACAAGAAGATTGTATAACTCAGCAGCTTTACTAAATAATATATTTTATGCTTTAAGGCAGAAGCATAAAGGAAGGAACTGACTGATAATGGAAAAAGCAGTAGAAGGGGATCATGTGATGTGTTGGGGAAGAACACTGGTGCTGACCAGCTGAATAAAGATGAACCAATCAATGAAATGACCAATCAGAGTCGACGTGTCAACCAATCAGCACCCTTTTCTCATGCAGTATAAATTGTTGCTCCCTTTGAAATATGGCATTCTTACATCTGTCCTGATGAGTGCAAGACAAAAAGCTTCAACAGCATGTCTCTTTTTTCACCACTAGTTAAGTGCAAGTCTTGTTGTTGCTGTAATTTTGACCGTGAAGCCAGGGATTGTCATTAAAAAAAACCATCTGGTGCACTAACATCCTCAGGGAAGGAAACCTGGTGTCCTTCCTGGTCTGGGCTATATGTGATTGATTCTTAACTGCCCTCTGAAATGGCATAACAAGTCCCTCCGTTGCATCAAACCACAACCATAAATATAATTAAACTGCACAGACCACTCAGCATCGACCAAGGCATCAGATTCAGACAGGACAAAGGCACAGCCTGCCCACTTGTCCCTGCTCACCAACATCTGGTGACTTGTGCCAAAATAGAGAGAGCTGTCCAACAGACTAGTCAGGTAATGGCCTGACATTGTCAAACAAACAGAATCATACTTATCAGCCAACATCCTAGTCTCTTCCATCATAATCCCTGCATATTTCCTGTCCCACCCTTAGGACCAGTCCACTGAGGTGACAGCGCAATGGTATGCAGTAGGGAGTGAGTGACCCTAGCAGTCCAGACTCCAGACCCCATGAAGCCTCATGACATCTGGGTAAGGAAACCTCCTGCCCATTACCACCTACTACCCTCCCTCAGCTGATGAATCAATGTTCCTCCATGTTGAACACCACTTGGAAGAAGTGCTGAGGGTAACAAGGACATAGAAAATACTCTGGGTGGGAACATCAATGTCCATCACCAAAACTGGCTCAGCAGCACCAATAATGACTGAGCTGGACAAGTCCCAAAGGACATAGCTGCCAGACTAGGCTTTCGGTAGGTGGTAAGAGAACAAACATGAGAGAAAAACCTAATATCTACCTGTCGCAGATGCTTCTGTCCATGATGGTATTAGTAGGAGTTGCTGAGTGAAGTTCCATCTTCACATCATGCTGTGTGGCACTACCACCGTGCTAAGTGGGATAGATTCAGAACAATTCTCACAGCTCAAAACTGTGCATCCATGAGGCACTGTGGGCTATTAGCAGCAGCAGAATTGTATTCAACCACAATCTGTAGCCTCATGACTCAGCATATTCCTCACTCTACCATTACCATCAAATGAGGGAACCAACCCTGGTTCAATAAGGAGTGTAGAACAGCATGCCAGGAGCAGCACCAAGCATACATAAAAATAAGATGCCAGCCTGGTGAAGCTACAACATAGAACCACATGCATGCTAAACAGCAGAAGCAGCATGCTAAGTGATCCCACAACCAACGGATCAGATCAAAGCACTGGAGTCCTGCCACCTCCAGTCGTGATTAGTGGTGGACAATTAAACAACTAACAGGAGGAGGAGGCAACATAAACATTCCCATCCTCAGTGATGGCGGAGCCCTGCATGTGAGTACAAAACACTCAGTTCAAGTGTTTGCAACTATCTTCAGCCAGAAGTGCCAAGTAGATGATCTATCTAGGCCTCCTCCTGAGGTCACCACCATCACAAATACCAGCCTTCAGCCAATTCAATTCACTCCATATGATATCAAGAAATGGCTGAGCACACTGGATATAGCAAAGGCTTTGGGCCTGGGCAACATCCTGGCTGCAAAACTGAAGACAGATGCTCAAGAACTAGCTGCACACCTCTAGCCAAGCTGTCCCAGTATAGCTACAACACTGGTATCTACTCATTCATGTCACATCCACAAGATGTGGGACAAGTCCAATCTCACCAGTTACTGTCCCATCAGCCTTCTCTCAATCATGAGCAAGGTGATAGAAGGTGTTGTTGTCAGTGCTATCAAGCATTACTTACTCATAAATGAGCTGCTCACTAATGCCGAGTCTGGGTGCCAGGACAAGACAACTCCAGACCTCATTGCAGCCTTAGTGCAAACAAGGTCAAAAGAGCTGAATATCAGAGGTGAGCTGAGTGTGACTGCCCTTGACACCAAGGCAGCATTTGACCCAGTATGGCATCAAGGAGCCCTAGTAAAATTGAGGTCATTGGGGATCAGGGTAAAAACTCTCCACTGGTTGCAATCATACCTAATATAGAATAAGATGATTGTGGTTGTTGCAAGCAAATCATCTCAGCCACAGGACATCGCTCCAAGACTTCCTCAGAGTAGTGTCCTTGGCCCAACCATCTTCGGCTGCTTCACCAATGGTCTTCCCTCCGTTATAAGGTCAGAAATGGGGATGTTCCTTCCTGGTTGCATAGTGTTCATCCCCATTCATAATTCCTCAGATAATGAAGTAGTTCATGCCTGTGTGCAGCAAGACCTGGACAACATCCAGGCTTGGACTGGTAAGTGGCAAGGAACATTCGGCCATAAAAGTACTGGGCAATGACCATCTCCAACAACAGAGAGTCTAACCACCTCCCCTTGTTATTCAGTGATATTACCATTGCTGAATCTCCCACTATCAACATCCTGGGAGTCACCATTGACCAGGAACTGAACTGTAGCAGCCATATAAATACTGTGGCTACAAGAGCAGTTCAGGAGCTGGGTAGTCTGTGGCAAGTAACTCACCTCCTGACTCCCCAAAGCCTATCCACTGTCTACAAGGCACAAGTCAGGAGTGTGATGGAATACTCTCCACTTGCCTGGATGAGTGCAGCTCCAACAATACTTGAGAAGCTCAACATCATCCAGGACAAAGCACCCCATCTACCCCCTTAAACATTCACTCCCTCCACCACCAGCACACAGTGGCAGAAGTGTGTACGATCTACAAGATGCACAGCAGAAACTCACCAAGGTTCCTTCGACAGCATCTCCCAAACCTGCAATCTCTAGCCTAAAAGGACATGTGCAGAAGGCACATGGGAACTTACGTTTTCCTTCAAATCCTGACTTGGAAATATATCACCATTCATTCATTCATTGCTGCTGGTTCAAGATCCCTACCTAACAGCACTGTATGTATATCTTCACCATATGGACTGCAGCAGTTAAAGAAGGCAGACTGTCATGATCTCAAGGGCAATTTGGGATGAGCAATAAATGCTGACCTTGCTAGCAATGCCTGCATCCAGTGAAGGCATAAAAAAACAAATCTGGTCACAAGCAACTGTTTCTTCCCTAATAACCTAATTTACTATACATACATTATACGCAACGCATGTTTTACACAGAGATGTTGGGCTGGATTTTACCAGTCCCTTGGTGTCATGGGTCATGGTGGAGAGGCACGTAAAATGCTTGCAGGAGCAGCCCGCCACGACCCACGACGCCGAGAAAGCCCCGCCGGATATTACCGGCGGCAGTGAGGCCTCGGTGCAGTCACCCCACCGCTTGCCGGTGGGACCGTCATTTAAATATTTAAATGAGAGTAATAAACATGTGAATTAATTTACTGTCTCCCAGCGGCTGTCCCACACTGATTTTACAGCCGTCGGCCGCAACTCGCGCGCCATCGGAACGCCATACGGAGTTCCGAGGCGAGACACTGGTGGGGGGGGGGAGGAGTCAAATTATTGGGGTGGGGGGTGGGGAGAGCGGGTAAAACCTTTTCCATTGGCTGTGGGGATGGCGGGAAGGGGTTTAGGGTCAAAGGGAATAAAGTTCAGAGGAAAGGGTAATGACTGAGAACTAATTTCTTTGGGGGGATAGGCCAAAAAACTAAGTGTTTATGCATGGTGGGGGGAGAGGGGATTGCAGGTGTGGACAAATCTTTATTTAAATTATTAAAGAACTGGTCCCTTTAATCATTTACATGTCTGCTAAGGGCTTGAAGCCCTTTAAAAATGGCGCCGGCGCCTGCGCGGTGGCACTGGACAGCGTTGCCGGGGATGCGGCGGCTACCCCCTCCACGTCATCGGGGGCAGTCGCTCTGCCCCCTCCATTTAAATGAGGCCCCGCGCGTAATATCGCAGGGGCTCTGCGACAGCGCTTCCATGTCAGAAAGCTGCCAACTTCACAGGGCGCTAATAAAATTCAGCCTGTTAAGTTAGATGACTCATTGTTCTAAAATTTTTTAATAGCCTACCTTCATTAGATCTGACTTTTTAGTAGCTAATTTCTAATTCTGCATATTTCATGTCACATATTTTGTTGTCTATCTTCCAGGTAAGAGTACATGTATCACAAAAAGTTATAAAGGGTAGAGAGAAATAGCCTGAGTTGTTGATATTTTTTGTAAATAGAAGTAAAGAGTAAATAATTTAGTACATATCAGTTTTCCATCATAAACAAAACAGTGGTTTGTGATCTTTTGATATTCTTTGATGAGAATAGAAGCTCAAGCCAATTCAGCCCACAAAATTCACTTAAGCGTTTAGGCCCATATTTATGACCTGGTTGGCTACAGACTATTTTCTTCTCTTTTTTTACCTTGATCCTACAGCTTTATTCCACTAAACTCCCATTGAAATCACAAATCTTTCTTATCAGAACTAGTAAATGTCCATAACCTGTTTTACAGTTTCTGATTTATACATAAGTCCTGGTGAAGGCCTAAATGCCAGAGTGGTTCATCCATCACAGTAATACAATGGCCAGAATTTTGTGCAACCTCCCCCCCCATTACTGCTGGGAGTGGGCTGGGTGACGGGGGATTGGGGGGCATAAAATTGGGTGGGTTAGTGGGGTGGGGGAGAAACCGTGCCCATTGGCTAACCACCTCTGCTGGCATTTTACCAGTGGCAGGGGAAATGGTAGGTGGCTTGCCTACCCTTGAGACAACTGGACAATTAAGTGGATGATTAATGGCCATTTAAAGGCCCCTTCCTGCCGTCGCTGGTATTTTACTGGCAGATGGGCACTTCGTCACCTGGCGAGGCCTTCCAGTAAAACCTGACAGCCTCCCCGCGGCTTCCATGGAGGGCACCCCCAGCAGCAAGTGCTGCCTCCACTGGAAGATCCCCCTGCCCTTGTGATCAACCCACCCACCTTGCTGGGGCCTGATTGACCCCGGAGATTCCCAAACCCACTTACCTGCATTCTGGGCCTCCTCGATGGCTGCTTCTCTAGAGACTGTTCAGTCCCAGCAATGGTCACCACACCCATGGTGCTGCTGGGACTGAAGAGCTGTTGGCCCTCTGATTGGCAGCTCTTAGAGGCGGGACATCCGATATCTGAAGTCACGACTGCAGACAGTTAATTGCCTGAGAGCCATAAATTATGGTCATTGCTTCCAGGACCAGAGGACACAGGCTCGCCCCCGACTTTCCAGCTAGTGGGCGGGGCCACTGTCTCTGCATTAAATCCCGGCCAACAAATTTTCTGACACCATGTATCATGTGATTGATATAAGATTAAACATGTTACATCAACTGTTGCTGACAGATACAAACTATAAAGTATTGTAATACTACTTATCGCTTTTCCATGGCATTAGCACATGGGGAGTCCAGATGAAATGTAGTCTTCAGTTGAAGTGGGGTTAGATGGAAGAGGATAATTGAACCAGGGTCTGCAGACATAATTCAGTCCCCATTTTAAATTCATAAATCTGTTCCTGTTTTTATATTTCCATTATTGGTTTGTATGTCCATATTTGTAACAAAATCTTCCCATGTAAGCTTGTTATGCTAAAATTGCACCTCCCCAGCACTTGTGGCACTGCAGTCTTGCAGGAGACTAATTACAGACTGATGCTCTCCTGCCAGTGGAAGTGTTGCAGTGCCACAAGTAATCCATAGAGAACATCCATGGAGATCGTAACACATCCCCTCCCCATTTATAACATCCAATTGTTTCTTAAATGATTCCAGGGTTTCTGCCTTCATTACTCTATCTGGAAGTTTATTCCACACGTTGATCACTTTTGTGTAGAGAATTTCCTGATATCTGCCCTAAACATAGTCCTCTCTACTTGTATCCCCTATTTCTACACTTGCAGTTTAATTTAAAGTAATATTCCATTTTAACTTTTTCTATACTTTTAACAATCTTGTTCATAAGATCAGCTCTCAGATGCTTCCTTTCCAGGCTGAATACCCAAGTTTTTCATACTTCACAACCCTGACACTGGGGAATTGCCTTTGTGGCTCTCCTCTGCACTGCTTCAATGTCTCTCATGTTTCTTAGTAACGCAATCTGCAGTATTGAAGGTGCAGTCTGACCAGAGCTCTGATCATTAAATTTTATTTATTGCCCCTGTATTGCATTCTACTATTTAGCTATTTAGTAGGCTTTGTTGCTCGTTGTTCTACATTGGTTGGACATAATTAGCATTGAGTCGACTAAGACTTCTCGGTCCTTTCCAGCTTTATCCTTAGCTATTTCAATACCATTGTTTTTCCCATTGATACACCGTGTCTAACTCATTCTGTAATTTCTGAGCTGTTTCTTCCAGTTCCACTGTTCCTCCCAGTTAAGTATAATTTGAAAGTGTAACCACTTTGAAATAGTTTTCCGAATCCAGGTCACTTATGTAAATTAAAAACAGCGGTAGTGGTTCAAGGATTGAATCCTGAGGGGCTTCAGTTAATACTTTTCACTCTAACATAACTTAAAATTGGATAATTACTCGAAGAGGGAATATTTGTGAGGCTATGGGAAAAGAGAAGGGTAGTGGAACGATTTGGATAGCTTTTTCAAAGAGTCAGCACAGGCACAATGGGCCAAATGGCCTCCTTTCATGCTGTATAATTTTATGATCTCCTCCAACAAGTACTCACTGGGCTGAATTTTATGTGGCCACCGCCAAGTAAACGATGGCGGCCCGCACACGAGGCATTCACTCCGCGGAGCCGCCGCAATATTAAATGCGGCGGCTCATTAACATGCCTGGGGCGGACCGCTCCCCCGATGACGTGCAGGGGGCGGGCGAGCTGTCCCTGGCAACGGCGTCCGGTGCCAGTGCACAGGCACTGGCATCATTTTTAAAGGACTTAAAGCCCTAAATGACACTTTAAAGTTTTAAACACACTGTGACGAAATCACACCTGCCAAATGGAAACTGTTATATATGTATATAGTGTTATACTATCTGTAAAGTGTTAGGAACTAGTTGTTATGTGTAACTGTTCCAGTAAGGGGCCACATTCAAGGCTGCACTGGGGAGTCATGTTATGTGTAACACAAGAACCAGTTGAACCAGGTTCCACAGTATAAAGCATGGTGCTGTAATAAACCAGACTGACTCCAGCCCTTTCCAAGATTAAAATGTGATTCTTTCCAACATCTGGGAATCAGAAACAACATAAAGACAAAACATGGTGGCAGCGAGTATCTGTGAGTAAACCTACAACATTTTTACAAGCATCAGATTGGGGAAAGTGACCCAAATTAGTGCCAGAGAGAGAGACAGAAAAACTGAGTAACTTGTGCGAAAACTCTAAAAAAAAAATTGAAATGTCAGCTGGGACAGGAATGAATGCACTGCTGCAGCCCTTCATGAATTGGAGAGCTGATGATGTCTTAGAGGCATTCGAAAAGTTTAAACAAAAGTGCAATTTGGCATTCAGTAGCTTCCTAAAAGGCACTAGTGAAGAGGAGAGGGTCAGCTATATCCTTCTGTGGGCTGGAGATAGAGGATTACATTTATTTAATAGCTGGGACCTAAGCAAAGAGGACAGCAGAAACCCAGACAAAATTTTTGAAAGATTCAGCACCCATCTCCAGCCAAAATCAAATCATCGGATATACCGATGTGAATTTCAAGGCCTCAGACAGGAACTAGGTGAGCCTATTGACAATTTTGTAACAAGATTGAAAAATGCAGCCAGAAAATGTAAATTTAAGGACACAGATGAATGGCTGATAGATCAGCTCATTTGGGGTTCTGCACATCCTGAAGTACAGAAAGCACTACTCAGACAGGACAAGCTCACAATATCGCAGGCTGTAGACACTGCCAGAGCACATGAAGCCATGAGCAGACAGATGAAGACTCTGACCACTCAAATGGCTGGCCATCAGTTAAGCCAAGAGACAGGCAGCAGGGTCGATGCAGTGAAACAACAAATAAAGAATGTACACCAAACAGAGAGAAAGACATGCAGGAGCTGTGGATGACCACATGAATTGACAGATAGAAGGAAATGTCCCGCATATGGATCAATCTGCAGAGCTTGCGTAAAGACCAATCACTGGGAATAGATGTGCAGAACAAGGCAAGAAGGTGGTAGACGAGTCATCAGAGCCAGAGTAACAGGGCGAAAGAATAGTGAAAGAAACCAAAACATCCAAACCCTGGAAGATGGTGATGGGTTTGAGAACATGATAGACATAGGAACCATAGAATTGCACAAAATATCTGGATGTGACAGTTCCCAGAGAAAAGAAATTCACACAACCATTCAGATCAGGAAGAGGCTGAGAAACAAGCCCACAATGATAAATCTGAAGGTGAAGATTGATACTGGAGCGCAGAGTAACATCATCCCGCTCAGACTATACCAGCAGATCTTTCTTCAAATCTTGGAGAAAAATGGTTATCCAAGGGAAGGTGCTCTGAAACCAAACAACGTCATGCTAACAGCATACGGGGGAACTGAGATTCGACAGCTAGGAACAACCCAAATCAGAGGGACACACAAAGGAAAAGATGTTAACTGTATGTTCAACATCACTAGTGACAGTATTGTGATAGAGAGACCGCAGGCAATCAGAGAGATAGGGCAGTGGCAGGAGACTGTCCCCTGCAGTTCCCCTGAATGTGTACTGAATCAGGCCATGATCAAACCAGTTCCCCCAGAGGAGACTGAATTGGCACTGCAGGCAGATCACCATGAGGTCTGTCTGTCTGAAACTTAGAGGACTCAGGAAATGAATTAAATGGATCTTCCCTAGCTGAGGCTAAGCAAGCCAAACCAGTACGAAGAGAGTTAGCAAGGCTGCCCAGACTGAAATTGAAGCAGAGGGAGTCACTGACTGCTACTAATTAAAGAATGAGATACTGATGAAGAAATGGAGCTCTTCTCACAGACATGAGGTCAAAGAGTGGACAGTAGTTCACCAGTTAGTGGTGCCACAGAGGTACCGGAGAGAAATATTTAGAAGGGCCCATGAGATTACAGTGGCTGTACATGTCGGTGTACGAAAAACCAAAGCCCGCATAAGACAGCAGTTTGACAGGCCAAAACTCCACAAAGGTGTAGTGGAGTATTGTAGGAGTTGCCACATGTGCCAGGTTGAGGGGAAACCCCAACCTGCAGTGAAATCTGCACCCCTAATTTGTGTATCGGCTTTTGGGAAATCCTCCAGCAAAGGGCAGGTGAATTGTCAGGGATCCCTGCTGAGAACAAAAGGGGAGAGGTAGGCATAGGGCTGGCAAAAAGTTAGAGAGGAAAGGGGAATAAGGGACAAAGAGGACAGGGTAAAGGAGGTCTGGGAGGAATCCCAAATGAAAACCCCTACTGCCAACCCCGAAATGTTGAAAAAATTAGATCCCACATCCTCCTATGTAAATGCAGACACCAGAAGCACCCGACCAGAGTTGCTAACAGCATTTACAGAAACGTGCAGGGACAAAGAGAGTCCTCAAAGAGGGCATAGAAACCGTGAGGGTGATGCCTCACCTTGTCAAAGTGCCACAGGGGAGTGTAGTAAAATCTGGTCAAATACCGGTAAGCAGGAATATCCCAGAGGACAAAGCGAAGATTAGCAAAGAAACTTCCCCCACAGTCAGTAGCAAAGGGAACCAACAATGCCCTGAAGGGAACAGCATTTGCATGACTCATCAGGGCACGGAAAGGGAGATCAGAGTGGATCCACCCACTGCAGACCCCCATAATCATAGCTCCAAACAGGGCTAATTAAATCTAACCTTCCCCCTGCAGACCCCAAAAGGAACAAAGACACCCTAGATAATCATGGAAATGTGCAAATTTCAAACCTTCCCAAAAATCACATGTTTATTGGGATGCCCATTTCCAACATATTGCATGCTGATAGTGAAGAAACGTTAAACCCCTTCAGCAACACCTAACTATCTCAGATCCACCTCAAGGGAAAAGGGGCAGTTTAAAGCAGTACTGCTACAAAGGAAAGACAGGCTGTACCAATTTTAAGATTTCTGAATGAATGAGAATGAATGAGAGAAATGCATGTCTGTTTTCCTGTACTTTCTCTTCCTTCTAATTTATATTGAAATACTCCCCATAATGTCGCATTTCATTTGGCGAGGGATAGAGGTGTGACGAAACCACACCTGCCAAATGGAAACATATCAATTTCATCATATGGAACACTATTTGAACTTTTACTGGACATTGAGCATACTTGTTTAAAAAGATCACAGAGCTGAATGGCTGAAAACATGGCTGCACATTTGCATTCTGAGAGACAGTTGAATAGAAAGACAATGGAAGTGCTCCCTGATTCAATTAGCAAGATTGGACTGGGCAACAGTGATGATCAAAAGACATCGAGAACCGTTGTCTATATAAGAGCCAGCACTCCACCGAGTGTGTCTGGTAAGCTTTGAAGAATCATAAACCTTTGCAGGTGATGCTGTTTCAAGCAAAGAGCTGGTCACATGACTAACTTGCTGGACTACCTGGGAATTGATTGAACTGTGCCTTACAGAAAGGTTTGGGGCTGACTGCAATTGAACTTCAAGAAGAAAGCACCCGTCTCTCTCTGTCACTCTCTCCAACAAAGTTCCAGGGACCCACAGAATCAGCTTAAGAGGGTTTTTTCAGCTTTCTGGTACCAGCGAAATAAGTTTGAAAGTGTACACTCGGCCCCAACAAGAACTGCAAGACTTAACTCCAATCAAGCTCTTTGCATCCAAACCAAAGACAGTAACTGAATTTCATTTACCACTCCAAAACCCTCCCCCTTTAATTCTCTCTCCTCCTTTGTATCTATTTGTGTGTGTGTTTATCGCCTATGCATGCTAGCATGGTTGCGCTGCATATTTTTAGTAACTTTAACTGGGTTAGGGTGTTAAGGCTAATAAACTTAGACCTTTCTTGTTTAAACCTAAGAAAGCCTGTCTGATTGGTTCATTTACAATTACAATTAGAGAACAGGAAGCAAGGACTCACTGAGGGGAAGCCACAAAACACTGTGTTTTAAAAGTTAAACCCTATTATGGCCAAACCAGGAACAGGCGAGTGGGGAGCCTTAGACCTTTTCCTCACCCAGTCGTAACAACACAGTGAATTAAAAATTATTAAGAGTAATTAAAAACATCTTTCCAGCCCCTCTCCCACCATGCCCCCCACCACCCCCAATAGCATTACATGTCATTCCTGCCCTTTCCGCCCCCACTGAAATACTTACCTTGAATATATGACCTTCCCCCCACCGCAAAGTTATAAATATATATGGATTTTAAATGTAGACACATCCTTTTCCATTATCAAATTGTAAGTTTGTAAGATACTGAACAAATACTTCAACAGGCCTTTAATCTCAATTTCTTGCTCTCTAACTCATACAGACTTACACTTGCATGTGCACACAAATACACAAATATGCACATACAGAAACACACTTGTGCACACACACGAACTGTCACATGCACCTGTGAACACAGACATGCACAAGAGAAGACTGAACTGGGAAAAGAGAATTTCCATTTAAATATCCAGCATAGAAGAATTGAGTTGAACTGCTGATTGGAATGTACTCTTCTTCAGTGTTGCTGCATTTGACATCTGGAACTATGTGCATTCGTACTGGAAAGCAAATTATCTACCATAAAGTTGTTACAACCAGGAGTGCACTGTCTTTTCTAGTTCTGCTTCTCCACAGGTCACAACACATATTTAAGTGTTTACCCGGTTATCGATATGGTCAACCAAAGAGATGGAAGAGGGTGCTGATGATGACTGTTCTCTTGGCTAGTTTTCTCCATCTGCCGTCAAAACAGTTCACATTCCAATACACTGTTCAAAGTTGAAACCAAAAACAATATCTCAAGAGTCAAGCCTCCTGACCCCTATAAATCTTGACCTGTTACTTCTTTGTAAACATCTCTCCCAAGTCAAAAAGCCGCTGCTGGGTAATTAACTGAAGAAAGATGACTCCCAGTAAGGGTTCTTTACAAACCAAATCCAAAAGACCTTCCAATGACCCCAGTGAAAAAACATCCATGGAATCCTTTTATGCTTCCCAAATAAAACAATGTCCATAATTCTAAAATACAAGTCCTCAAAAAAATGCTTAACAAAAAATAGAGAAGCACTGTCACAGAAAAGAGGAAAATGTCAAAAGGAATAATCATAGAATCATACAGCACAGAATGAGGCCATTCAGCCCATTGTGCTTGTGCTAGCATCTTTCAAAAAATTATCCAGTGAGTCCTGCTGTGCCCCTTCTTTCCCTATAGCCCTCCAGTTTTTTCCCCTTCAAGTATTTATCCAATTCCCTTTTGAGTATTATTATTGAATCTGCTTCCACTACTCTTTCAGGCAGCGCATTCCAGATCATAACAACATGTGCACAAAAAAATTTCTCCTCATCGCTCATATAGTATTTGTGTTTTTATTTCCCCTAATTACTTTTCTAATTTAAAAAAATACAAGCGTTTTGCCACCAAACAGAACAAAAATCTTCCACAACTTCACATCAAAATAGTCTAAAGGCAGCATAAAAGTGTTTGGTTAAAATCAGCTGCCGCATGAATATGGAAAGAAAAGGAAGATGGAAGTGACAAAACAATTGGACAATCTGCTGTAACAAAAACAAGAAATGCTGGATTCACTCAGCAGGTCTGGCAGCATCTGTGGAAAGAGAAGCAGAGTTAACGTTTCGGGTCAGTGACCCTTCTTCGGACAATCTGCTGTGCTGTGCTGTGCCACTTAGGAACACTGCAATTATTGTATAGCAATAACTTTCAAAGATACAGTAATTATTCAAAGATATCAGCAATGTTATGAGGAAAGGGTGGGGCAGATAGTATAATTGGATAAGCGTTAACAGCATGGACTCGATGGGCCAAATGGCCTCCTGCTGTGTCGTAAATGGCCTGAATTTTACTAGCGCGCCGCTACTCGTGGCACCACACTTTGAAGTTGGCACTCCACCCGTGTGGAGAGACCGCCACTGAGCCCCCATGATATTTCGCGTAGGGCACATTTAAATGGAGGGGGTGGAGCGTCCACCCCCGATAACGTAGAGGGGCGGCTGCGCTAATCCGGCAAGGGCGTCCAGCGCCACTGTGCTGGTTCCGCGCCATTTTTAACGGGCTTCAAGCCCTTCAGGTAGATTGAAATTTTTAAAGGTGTTGCCGCACTGACATGAAAAATAAAAGTTTTGTGAAACTTTCAATCCCCCCTCCCACACTGCCTCCCCCAACAATAAGTAAAATCACCCTGGAAAATGTTTTAAATGACAAATTTTCACCTGCACAACTTCAAAACCTTTGATCCTCAATCCCTTCCCACTATTCCCACAACCAATTGGAGTGGTTTTCCCCGTTAACCTCCACCCCCCACCCCGCCCCGCCTTGAAATTTTCACTCCTGCCCCCTCCACGCCAGTGTCACAGGAGTTCTGGACGGCGGCCGAAATATTGGCGTGAGACGGCCGTCGCTACCAGTTAAGTAATTATTCTTTAATTGTAATATAATTTGCATGTTAAAATGAAGGCCCTGCCGCCGAGTGGCGGTTCAACTTACCTTAAATTTTCTGTGCCCACCGTGATCTTCGGCACGCCGGCCAGCACTCCCGTGCCTTCAATTCGCCGTCTGGGCAAAGCCAGCGTGACACTGGTGGGGAGGGGGAAGGAGATAAGATTCTCAGTGCGGTGGGTGGGGGACCTGGTCAAATATACGGAATGGGTGTAGGGGATGGTGAGAAGGGGTGTGTCTTTGCAAAACAGGTGTGGAAAGAGATGCAATGGTTTTTGTCAAGGCTCATCCCAAGCAGCTCTGTAACACGGGACTCTGTGCTCTACGGTCTGTTCCCAGGGACGCGCACTGAGATAAACATCAACTGCTGCTGGAGGACTATCAACTCGGTGAAAGACGCCCTTTGGTCTGCCTGAAACTTGCTGGTCTTCCAGCGCAAAGAGTAGTCCACGACCGAATGTTGCAGACTGGCACATTCCAAGGTCCAGGACTACGTGCTGAGGGATGCACTAAAGCTTGGGGCAGCCGCGGCAAAGGCTCAATGGGGAAAGACCACTGTGTAAGGTCCCCCCACCAAGGTGAACTGAGGGGCTGGATCCGTGGAAAACCCCTCAAACTGTATCTGGAAAATATTTGTTTGCTGTAAAATGTACATGGCGTGAAAAATGAAATGGAAGGGTTGTGAGGCAACTCACGCCTGTACTGAAGGAAACTGACCTCCTTTGCACTCTGCGTAATTTTTTGACTTGGTGCTGTTTGGAACTGTTTTGTAATGTATTTTTTACAGATATTTATGAATAAAGTATATTTTGGAAAAAAAATGGTGAGAAGGGGTGAACTTCTAAATTTTGTGCAGTTTGTGGGGGGAGGTCAGATGTAAAAGGTAAGTGTTTTGGTGGGGGGAATGGGCAAATGGTTATTGTAATTGTTATTGGGGGGGTAGGAAAGGGGTGTTAGAAATTTATTTGAGAAGTTTTGGAGGGGTGTAGCTTTAAAAATTTTATAATTGCTGGCAGGGCTGGCTGCCCTTTTAAAATAGTGCCAGTGCCTGGGCACAGGCAGCTGACACCATTGCTGGCGACAGACAGCCTGCTCGCTCTGCATGATTTGGGGGGTGCAGGCTGCCCTGGGTTTTTAAATCAGCCTCCGCATGGGAGATTGCGGTGGCTCTTTGGCATGGGCTCTTAAAATCCAACCCTCTGACTCTATGACTCCCCTCTGTCTCTTTTGCCAGTTACCTTAATTACCTCAAATATGTGTCATTTGGTTACCGATCTTCCTGCCAGTGGAAACAGTTTCTCCCAAAATAAGGTTATGCAAACAGCAAAGTACAGAAGCATAATTTTGGAGTGGCAGCAGACAGCAGTAGCTGACTAGAGCATGCTTCATTCCTCCAGCAGTGTGGGGTCATCTTATATATCGGCTGAGATGTCTATAATTCGGAGGGGCAGGCAGATCCCCACCACTAATACTGTTGTGCTAGACACAAGTAAGCTACATCATCCTCTGATTCCTCTCGGGAGGCTCGACAATTAATGACTAGAATTAGTTGAGGCTGATTTAAGTATCTTTTCATATCTTAAAAATGATACCAGTCGTGGTATAATATTCAGTACACTGCTCTACCCAGATACTAAAGACATATAGTGACAATAACGTTTTTCACTGAAGGTTGGAGAACACTTGGGAAATTGTGACCATAGCTGAATTATGCTTCTGTTGAAAGTAGATAAAGAAAATCAGTTAAAGATAAAGATGGTCTAGAGTGTGGCTAATTCCAAAAGAATGCAGGATGTCTGGTTCCAGGTTAGTTGGCCGGAAAAAAGTGGTCTGCCAAACAATTGCCTGGCAGTGGGAGATATTCAGATACTAGATGGATAAAGTATTTGCTAAAGTCATTCTACCTAGATATGAAGGGGACATGCTAAAACATGGGTTCCATGGATAGAGAGACTTTAGGAAAAAAAACTAGTTTTACAAGTCCTAAAATATAGAGAGATAATATAAGGCAATTTTTTAAAACAAAATATATAAAAGATAGAAAGGAAGCAAGAAAGACGATTTGGGAAGGCTGAGAGAAAATGGCAGCCAACAGAAAGGGAAATATTGGGCTGGATTTTGTAGTCCTGTCATCACTATGCAGAAAATGGTAGCCATCCCCTCGGGACCCACAGCGCTGCGCCACCGCGATTCTGTGGTGGGAAACCAGTTTACATATTCATGGTGGCCTTTCCCCCCAATCACGTGGCAGGGGCAGCATTGGCAACACTGTTCACAGTGACACCAATGCAAAAGCAAGTGCTGGTGCCGTTTGTAAAAGACTGCCAGCCCTGCCAACAGTTCAACAAAGTGCAGGGTTCAGCCTTTCCACCCCTTCCCTATACACACGGTGCAGAGTTCACCCCTTCCCCCTCTTATGAAAACGTTTCTTTACCTTTTGTTAAGTATTTTTTGAGGACTCATATTTAAATTGTGGAGATGGATTCATTGGAAGGTTGAAATTTTCATAAATGCTGGACTTTGGTTTGTTCTTGACAGTTCACTGAAAGGACACTGAGATGTTTTTTGAAAACAACCTTTGCTGGAGCTCAGCAAACAACAGAAACCTTGGTGACCTGGGGAAGATGCTTACAGAGAAGACACATGTCAAGGTTTATGGAGATCAGGAGGTTAACTTTCTGTTTGGGGTGTGAGCTGTTTTTTGAAGACAGTTGGAGATCAACTTGCCAAGGAAAAACCACACAGCTCACCTCTTTCTCTACCTCTTTGAAGAAACCCTACAGAGATCCAGAGTGGGAGAGTTAAAATCCCTGGTGTTGTATCTCTCCTGAGAAACTGGAAAAACCTGCCAGATTAATTCTCAATGCCACCTGAAAAAAATTACTTTACAAAAGATCTCAGTGACTCGTCTCTGTATACCCAGATGCCAGACTGAAAGGGACAACTGACTTCCTTCCATATCTTCTCTTTTTTCTTCAAGAATTAGCAAGTATTTGGCCAAAGTACTTTTATTTTTGTCTTTTTTTGTAACAGACCTCTGCAGAGAGAATTTCTGTATGTTTTTCAGTGTGTGTGTCTGAGGGGCTAGGGTAAAAAGGGAACTTTCATATTTCAATTTATGTGTTAATGCTTTCTTTGTTACTGGATAAGTCTTGTTTGATAATAAACTGATAATTTTGTTGTTTAATAAAGAAACCTGATTGGTGTATTTTATTCTGGAATAAAGAGTAGAGTATGTCATTGACCACATCGGTAACTGGGAAAAAAATAAATATATATTGTGACCTGTGGAGAACTCGGTTCTCGGTTGTAACGTCCAATTGGGTGCTCTGTGCGAGATAACCCAAAGCCAACGAAGTGCAGTTGTAAGTGGGGTAATAATAATTGAAAAGGGGCAAAGGAAAATGCGAGGTTTCTTGTACATTAGAGTAAAGCTTACACTACCAGAATGGCTAATTTTGATGCAAGTGCGTTTGTGCAGCATCTTGGAATAGATTATGAGTCTTTAAAGGCATTGTCCACCGATGAGCTGTCAAGTGTGGTGGAGCACTTGAAATTAGAGATTAGACCAAGAGCTAGGCAGGCTGAAATTCAGAGACTAATGGCCAGACAGCTGGGGACTGAAGTGAAAGAGCCAGATGAATGAATAGAATTGGAAGAAGACAAGGTTCTGAATTTTATAAGCTGGCTGCCAAGAATGGTGGCGAGCTTGAAAGAAGGCCTGGCGCACGCGCGACTTGTGTGCCACTGAGCTCCCGCGATATTTCACACGTGGTCTCATTTAAATGGAGGGGGAAGAACGCCTGCCCCCAATGACGTAGAGGGGGCGACCACTCTGTCCCCGGCAATGGCATCTGGTGCCACTGTGTAGGCGTCGGCGTGATTTTTAAAGGGCTTTAAGCCCTTCCCGGCAATTTAAATGTTTAAAGTGACATAGAGGGCAAATTAAAAGTTATCACTTTATTAACTGATCAAAGCCCCTCTCCCACCCCCCCCCCCCCACCGCCCATGTCCAATTAATGTATTTTAATGTATTTTACACACAGAAAAAACTTTTCTTCCCATAATCAACTTTGCCCCCCGGACATTGTTACCTTTGCCCTTCAACCTCTTCTCAACATCACCTCAGCCAATACAAAGATTTTTTCCTGCTCTTCCCACCATGAAAACTTTACTCCTCCACCCTCCCACCAGTGTCATGCCTCGGATCTCCAAACAGAGATCCGAAGGCTCAGGAGTTCTGGCCACCGGAACATTTCAACAAATTAAGGGTAATTTGGGTATATACTCCTCGCTGATACCATTCACTAAAACCTTGGCATTCAATGCGTTCTCTGGTGGAAACATTATGCCTTTGCCCAAAAAAAGAGTTTGGCTGGCTCCTGTATCCCTAAGTATAACTATAGATTTACCTGCCTCACTTGAGGGATAAGGAGTTACTTTTATTTTGATAAGAATTCCTTATAACTCTCAGGTATTGTATTCACGTCCACTGCACTCACAGTGGTTTTTGTACTTGGCCTTACAGCTACAGTCAGAGCTACAGCCTTATTTGTTGTACTCTCATTCAGGGTCCCTTTCTCTGCATTGGCTTTGCGTACCCTAATAAGTCCCATGGGTTTACCCTATAACTTCCAGCATTCTGCATGAAGGTAGCTCACCTTGTGACAATGGTAACACTTAGGCTTGCGGACCTCACTTCCACCCTCAGCATCTTCCATTCTGGCCTGAGGAGGAGATCCCAGGGCATTCCCAGCTGTCCCTTCTTGTTCCTGGTTACTTGCCTTCCTTTCACCCTCCCACCTTCTATCCTTCTCGGGTTTGTGGGGGTGACGGACAAAAGATTTGGGCTTGTAAACAAGTTTGTAATCATCAGCAATTTCCAGTGCCTGTCTGGCTGTTGAAGCCTTCTGGTTCTTTACATGGTGTTACGAGTGCTTCCATTGTTTTTGTTAAATTATGAGGATTTGCGTGCTAAAACTGAAAAAAGATTCCATAGATGCTGGAACTTCGTTTTTTTTAAGAGGTAACCAGAAGTTCCTTTGGACTGAGCTTGCAATCAACAGTTCCTGGAAGGCACCTATATTCAGATAATCACCCAGCAGGGTTTTTTTTAACTTGAAGAAAGATGTTTACAAAGAAGTGACAGGTCAAGATTTATAGTGGTCAAGAGGCTTGGCTTCTGAGATGTTTTCGGTTTCACTTTGGACAGGCAGTTGGAATATGGACAATGGTTTGAAAAGGAGTTGAAGAAAACTTGCCAAGGGAGCAAACCCCAACTCAGCTTGTTCCATCTCTTTAAAAAAGCCTGCTAACTCTTCCATTTCTTTGAGAAGCTCTGAGAAGCAAGTGTAAGAAAATGACAGAAACTGTTGCTGCATTTTTCCTGGAAAGCTTGCCCAAACTGATCTTGAACGTCGCCAGACAAGAACTATTCTCGGATGCTCCCAGTGACAGTTTTTTAAGCGTACTTGGGATGCCAAAACAAAACAAAGGACATCTGACATCTTTCCATATCTTCTCTTTTTTCTTCAAGATTTAGCAAATATCTGGCAAAAGTATTCTTTTTGTCTGTTTTCTTTTGTAATCGAGCTCTATAGAGTAAATATCTATTTTTCCAGTTAACCAGTGTATGTGTGTGTGTATGAGTGTGTGTGTGTGAGGGGCTAAGGTAAAAAGGGAACTTTCATATTTCAATCTGTGTGTTAATGCTTTGCATTGTTGCTGGTTAAGACTTGTTTTATAATGAACTGATAATTTTGTTGTTTATTAAAGAAACCTGGTTGGTGTATTTTATTCTGGGATAAAAATAGAGTCTATGATTGACCACATCGGTAACTGGAAAAAAATGTAAATACATGCTGTGACCTGTGGAGTAGTCAAACTAGAAAAACAGTGCACTCCTCCCTCCTTGAACGGAGCATATAATTGGGGACTCTTTGCGGGATAACCCATGCCGACAACATGCAATTGTAAATGGGTTAATAATAATTGATAAAAGAGGAAGGAAAAAAAGGTTTCTTTTGCAGTAGATTGAAGTTTACTCTCCCAGAATGTCTTTATCAGTTGCTGCGACCTTTCTGGAGAAGGAGGATGTATCCCTGAGTGTTTTGAGAAACTTAACCAAAGTTAAACCAAAGGATTTGGCAGACCTGTTGCTGTTAGAGTTAAAACCAGGAGCTTAGAAAGCAGACATAATTGAATTAATGGCACACCATTTGAAATTGGAAGAAGAAGGCAGCAAACCAGAGTGCAGTTGAATTAGCTAAAATGCAGTTACAGATGAAGGAGCATGAGCAGGAACAGGAAATGAAAAAACTTAAGCTTGACAAAGAAAAAGAAATAGAAATGAGAAAACTTGAGCACGAAATAGATTTGACAATGAAAAAACTTGAACTAGAATTTCAAAGAAAAAGTAAAAGGGAAGGAAGGGAATTCGAATTAAAAAAGATGGAACTAAGAAAAAGGGGTGGTCTTGACTCCAGTGAAAATTTTGGTGGGGAAAGATCTAAATCCAGCCCAGGACATAGTGGATAGCTGTTTAAATTTGTGCAAGCCCTCCCTAAGTTTGAAGAAAGGGATTTAGAGACATTTTTTCACTTCATTTGAAAAGATAGCCAGACAGATGAAGTGGCCGAAGGAATGCCAGACATTGTTTATGCAAAGCAGGTTGATGGGCAGAGCTCATGAAGTTTATGCCAGGCTTTCTGAGGAGGCTTCTGCAGATTATGAGATGGCAAAAAAGGCTATTCTCGCTGCTTATTAGTTGGTCGATGAAGCTGACTGGCAGAAATTTCGGAATCTCCGGAGACTGTCTGGGTAGACTTATATAGAATTTGAGAGGGTAAAGCAAATTACGGGCACTAAAGGTAGAAGTATGAGAACCTTTGGGAATTAATAGTCCTGGAAGAATTTAAAAATTCACTTCCTCCGATAGTAAGAACTCATGTAGAGAACCAGAAGGTTTCCACAGCCAGACAGGCAGCTGAAATTGCTGATGATTATAAACTTGTTTATAAACCCAAACCCTTTGTCCATCACTCCGACAAAAATCCGAGAAGGATAGAAGGTGGGAAGGTGAAAGGAAGGTAGTAGCTGGGGACATGAAGCAACAGCTGGGAATACCCCGGGATCTCCTTCTCAGATGAGAACGGAAGAAGCTGAGGGCGGAAGTGCGGTCCGCAAGCCTAAGTGTTACTATCCTGCTCTGCTTAACTGATAAGTTTTTGAAATTTAATTAGCTTGTCTTTGAAGGTAAGGAAAACCTTCTAAAATAAGCTTACCATGATAACAAACTTGGAGGGAAATACATTTTTCACAGTTTCATGATCAATTCTGTGCTTCCTTTCTTCAATAGAGACCAAAGCTGCTGCCTCTCATTTTTTAGATTTAGTTCTTTGAATTCTAAGATGTGTACAATGATCTGGGGTCACTGTGGCAGGGATCCTGCTCCAACTGGCCTCTCATGGAAATTTTAAAAAATTGAAATTTACCTTTTTGGGCCACTTCTAGCCAACAATCCTGTCTTGTACTGGGTTTGCCTGGCAGGAAACTCACTGCCATCCCATGCTCAGGCCTCCTGGTAAAAATTGCCATTGAGTCCCAATTGCTTTATTGGGACCCGGCAAGCATATTCTTCGAAGGATCCTGCTGGGTTTTATAATATTACTCGTCCTTTACTGTGTGATCTATTGTTAAGGGTCACAGGAATACAAGTAATATACAAAATAAACATGGGGTTTTATTATAACAGAATTGGAACATATTTACATAAATAGTAACTGCAGGAGACAGACTTGAACACGTGTTACTATGTCGGGCTCCACCCACAACTAACTCATTACGTGTAACTCGACATCACTTCTGCTGATGATGTTCACTTGCAGTCAGTAAGGTGGTCCAATCTTAAGGTCATCCCACAACATCACCCTTTTTCCGAAGATAAAAACATTTGTACAAGAAACAACAATGTTGTTGTTCTGACTAACTCTAAATGATTGAACAAAACATTATTTACAGATAAGCAAATTTAACAGTCTCTAAATCATCAAGGAGGTTTGTTTATACATCCGGATCAACCCGATACACTCCATACAGATATTTTATGTCTTTTTTGGTGCGTTACTAACTTTATGTATTGTGATAATTCGTAAAGTTTAACAGACTGGAAGTCTTGCAACTGCTGGTCCAGTTGTGTCTATGATGTGGAACGTTTGTTGGAGCCATTCGGAGCTCCCATAGCTTCACTGTAAGGTTATTGTTCCAATACACTTGATTGGAGAACCATTGTAGCCATTAGCCTAGCTGTGATTTGTTGCACCATGGATTCCCATTTCTGGAGTACTTGTCCTTCATTATGTGAATGGGCAAAACATTTGTACTTGCTCTGGTGTCAATTTTTACTCAGAGCTTAGGCTTTCCCCTCTTCTGGGGACATAAAATCCCTATCATGGTGAATGCCTCAGATTGTGTAATAGCATTGACATACTGATCCAAATTGACTATGTGGACTGCTTGCTCACTGTTCACAGGAGTGCACTTTTCATCAGCATTCTCCTGGCAATCTGTCTCTCTGCTGACCTGATGTACTTACTTGGGCTTCTGTTGTTTGTTAGCATACTTGTTGTGTTTGCATTCCCTTCTTGCAGACGTTGTCTCTACCTGTGATCTGCCACCATTCTTGTCTGCAGTATTTGTGCTCAGCTTTCTGTACTGTCTTGCCCAATGTCCTCATATCCCATAAGCTTTGCGTTGGTCCTGGTACACCAGACAGCTGCGAATTGGGTGAGTCAGGTCACATTTGCCACAAGGCTTAGCAGACTTCTGAGCCTTGGTAACTATTCCGATATTTGTAGCCACCCCCAATGCTTGTAACTGTTGGCGCCCAGCCATGATGGCTTCCATCATTGAGTAGTGCTTCTATGGTGTGCCCTTTCTTCTTTTCTAGCAGGTCTTTTTGAAAGGCCTCTAGTGGGATAGACGTAATTACCAGCTCTCATTCTGACAATTCAGTATCATCGAAATCACAATATTATGGTTTGCATCGGCAACAAACTGGTCAATGGACACATCTTGCCTTTGATGGTAGATCATAAGCTCAAGCCTGTATACACAGGATTTTAGCTGTACCTTCAGTTGCTGCTCCAGTAATGCCCAGATCTTACTGGGGTCTTTCAGATCTTCATCTGACAATCCTGAGGTATTGAGCCATTTTAAACAGTCATTGCCCAGTGCAACCTTAATTTTTGTAGCCTGTTTCCCTGTTTCAGTGACTTCCAGGTCTGGGAAACATAGCTTCATTTGCTGTCGGAATAGTTTAAATGGAGACGCTGGGCTGAATTTTATTAGCGGGCGCACATTGCGGTGGCATGCTTTGAAGTTGGCGGCCTTCAGACTGAGCCCCCGTGATATTTCACGCGGGGGCTCATTTAAATAGATGGGGTGGAGTGGCTGCCCCCGATGACATCATCGTGGGTGGCCATTCCGTCCCCAGCAGTTACCAACAACTCCCACGGTCTTTCTTAAAGTGCTGGACCTCCCATTGGTGCTGTCTATTTCTTCTCACTCTTTTGGGTTTAGGACCCATCCACAAGGGCAAAAAAACTGGGATAGCTGAAACAGTAATGGCTCCAGTCACAGCCCTAATAACTTTTCAATCCGCTGCCAGATAGGTGAAAACTCCGATCTCCCAGCAAATGGCCTGCTGTACTTGCAGAGCTTCAACCTCCTGGGGTTCTGGATGTGCTCTTGGCTCACTGCACTGTTGTGGGGTCTCTTGCTAGTTGCTCTCCTGCTGGATCTTCAGCCACTCAGGTAGGCAGCTTACTGATCCTTGCTCTCTCTTTTGATGTATTCTTGACGAAAAATGAATAGTTTCCACAATGATGTTCGCTGATCTTCAGAAAAAATAAAAAAGATCCTGACGTTGACAACATGTAATATTACTTGTCCTTTGGTGTGTGATCTATTGTTAAGAGTCACAGGAATACAAGTAATATTCAAAATAAATGTGGGGTTTTATTATGCAGAATTGGTACATGTTTACATAAATAGTAACTGCAGGAGCTAGACTGAAGCACGTCTTACTATGTCAGGCTCCAACCACCACTAACAGGTCACGTGTGGCTCTTGACCATCATCACTTCCTCTGATGATGTTCAGTTGCAGTCTCTAAGGTGGTCCAGTCTTAAGGTTGTCCCACAACAGACTTAGGGGCATGGGAGGAGGTATCTTTGCTGTCTGCTCAGTAGAACCAATATATATCATGGCTTGAGGATGATATGTGACCGCCTAGATGCTGGATGGGTATGGTTAAAATCACCATCAAGATTTTTCATAATATTTCGATTCCAAATAAATTTTGCACTTATCTTGTCCACATAAATCTTAATAATTTTAACAATTTTTATGACTTTATTTGCATTTGAAACTGCCTATGTTAACATCTTTAATGGCAATTCTGTATATAAATATTTTTAATTAAAAATTCGTAGGTGAACAGTTACTTGTCACTAAGTACTTGCAGGCTCTAGTCCCTGGGTGATGCTGTAATGCAATCCTCCAACTTATATGTTCCAACTCCAACTGTCCTCTTGTTTTTCTCCATTTTTGATTTTTAAGCGTTGACAGCTGATAGCAGGTAAATGTTTCACTTATTTTAAAGCATTTTTAAACTTTAACTTTACATTATGGGCCATTTCTATGCCTCTTGCTCCCATTTGAGTCATGGGCTCCTCAAGCTGCTGCCCATCAGCTGCTGCCCATCAGCTGTTCTCCCACCACTTCACCTGACACCACCCCCTCCACCCCCTTTATGGTGCTGAACTATCAGACCAGGACCTGCTGCTTCCTATTCGCCAACCTTTGATTCAGCTTCCGGCTCCTCCACATCCTTGAATATTCATCTGACCACTTGCCATTACTTTTGATTGCCTACCAGCTCCAACACCTCCCAGCTTTTATTTGACCATCAGCCAGTCTCACCCACAGGTTTGTAGCTAGGAGGAGCATTTAAAATTTTTATTTGGCTAGCAGCTGTCCTTGGTTCAATTTTTCTTCGTACTGTTCTTGGTTCTTTTATGAGCGGTGGAGTAGTGGTCATGTCACTGAACTAGTAATCTAGAGGCTCATCATAATGCCCTGGGGTCATGGGTTCGAATCCAACTATGGCAGCTGGTGGAATTTAAAATTCAATTAATTAATAAAATAAAAATCTGGGATTGAAAGCTAGTCTCAGTCATGGTGTCATGAAACTATCATTGATTGTTGCAAAAACCCATCTGGTTCACTAATGTCCTTTAGGGAAGGAAATCTGCCGTCCTTACCTGGTCTGGCCTACATGTGACTCTGGACCCATAGCAATGTGGTTGACTCTTAACTGCCCTCTGAAATGGCCCAGCTAGCCATTCAGTTGTCAATGGTAATTAGGGATGGGCAACAAATGCTGGCCTTTCCAGTGGCGCCCACATCCCATGAAGAATATATTTTAAAAAATTTCATTCTCACCTCTTTTCTGTGCCACCACCAACCTTGTCACAGCCCTATTGATTCCTCTTCTGTCTTTTATAATGTTTAATTTCTTATCATCGTTCAAGCCAAATGCTTCAAAAAAATACTCTTTTCAACTGTCACTGATCCAACTTCACTCTGATCCTCACAAAAATAAAATTTTCCACAAATTGTTACAGAATGACTTTGCAGACTATTTCATGCAACTTATGTTCAATAGTTATTACACATTATATAAAAACACTTATTTTCAAGATTTTTATATCTAGAATATGATTCTTCCATGCAGCGTTCATTTTCTGTGTCACAGTTAGTATAATATTTTCCCATCACACTTTGTTGACCACATCCCTATTGTCTAACACTTTGTCTTGTGACTTGTCATGGGTGACACCATACTAGTTTTGTTTAGATACAAATGCACTTTGAATATAATATGGCTATTATTTGTTTATATTTTCAAATTCTACACAACACCATATTAAGGAATGGTATACTCATATGAAATGTACGATTGATTTTACACAATTTTAAGAAACTTATGAATATCTATCTTGAGGAGTAGATACCAACAATAATAATGGACAAAAGCTGTATTTTGATGCATACTATTTCATATTTACAATATTGGTGTTTAATGCTTTACTTGAAGTATGATTTACACTAACCAAACTCTCAGAAATCCAACAATTTACAGATAAACATTTGCACTTATGAAAATGGAATGTGGTGTAAAAATCAGTTCAGAACAGCAAATTATCCTTCTTATATGTTTAGAAAAATTGGTAATACACTATTACTATCCATATTGTTATGAAAATGCATCCTTTTTATATATTTTGAGCACTCATGTTTAATAATTATGGAAATTGATTCATTTGAAAGACTGAAGAGATTCCATAGATGCTGGACTTTTCATTTTTAAAAAAAAGCTCACAGGAAGGACTTGGGACTTTGTGTAAAAACAAACCCTTACTAGACATCACATGTCTTAAGCTAAGTAAACAGCAAGAGCCTTGATGACTATGGGAGCTGTTTACAGAGAAGTGACATGTCAAGATTTATGGTGGTCATGATTTGTTTTTGTTTGTGGATATTGTTTTGGTTCAGTTGGGGATAATCTTGTTAAGAGAGAAACAACCAGCTCATCCTTTTTCCACTGCTTTGAGAAACCCTGCGAATCCAGTGTGATAGCTGGAATCTCTGATGCAGTGATTCTCCTGGAAAGCCTGCCAGACTAATCCTAAATGTCTCCTGAAAAGAACTGCTCCAAAAGATCCCAATGACAGCCATCTATGCGTATTTGGATGCCAGAATAAGGGACCATCTGGAATCATACCATATCTTATCCTTTTCATTCAAGAATTAACAAGTATTTGGCCAAAGTATATATCTCGTCTTTTTTGTAAAGAGATCTCTGCAGAGAAAACGTCTTTATTTTTTCTTTAACCAGTGTGCGTGTGTGTGTGTGTGTGTGTGTGTGTGTGTGTGTGTGTGTGTGTTGGGTTACTTTAGAAGCGATCTTTCATATTTCAACCTGTGTGTTAATAAGCTTTGCATCTTTATTGAATAAGTCTTATTTCATAATAAATTAATAATTTTGTTGTTTATGAAAGAAACCTGGTTGGTGGATTTTTATTCTGAAACTAAAATTGTTAAAGTATATAATAGGTCATTTTGGTAACTGGGTAAAAACATTTAAATATATGTTGTGACCTATGGAGAAGTGGAACTAGAGAAAGACAATGCATTCCTCCAGCCTCAGTCATAACAACATACTGTCATGCAGACCCCCACCTGCCAAGAATGAGGCATTTTGTCATACGAACATTGATTTTAAACTGTTGCTGGAGTGAAGGAATGACTGGTTTGAATCACCAGACACTGGACTGGAAGAATATTTGCATACTAAGAGACAGTGCTTGGAGAGACAAAGGAATTGTTCACTAATTCAATTAAGAGAGATTGGTTTGACAATGGTTCCACATCTTATTGGTAAGAGACAGCCGTACACCAGCCGCCCCTCGCCCCCCCCAACCGACAGCCTTGAAATCCACAAACCTCGCAGAGACTGTTCCCAAATAAGGAGCTAGTCACATGAATAACCAGCTGGGCAACCTGGGTTTTTTTTAAAATTGTGTCACAGAGAAAGGAACAGAAGGCAGTGCAACTGAAGCTGGAACGAGGAAGCCGCTTTCTCTCTCTCTCACTTTTTCTCAAGCCACTGGACCCATGGAAGACACATAAACCTCAAAAGAGAAAAGACTCCAACATCGAAATAAGTTGAAGCTTCGACTGGGCGCCAATGAACAGCAGGATTTATTGGTGACCAAAGACTCCACATTGAACTTAAAGGACAGTAAATACCTAACAGATATTACCTCAAACTTTTCCCCTTTATTCTTTCTACTTTTTCTGTCTCTATCTGTGTGTGTGTTTATTGCGTATGCATGCTAGCGTGGTTGCGTTGCATTTTCGTAGTCTTTGACCTGATTAGAGTTTAAGATTAATAAACTTCTACCTTTATTTTTTAAATCTAAGGAAAGCTGTCTGATTTCTTTGCCTTACAATTGGAAAGCACTGAAGGGGGAGCCAAAACACGATGTTTCTAAAATTAAACCCTGTTACGTTTAAACCAGGCAAAGGCTGAGAGGGAACCCCTAGACCCCTTCTCACCTGATTATAACAATACTTAAATGTCTTTTGTGAGTGAATTAAAAGTAGTTGAAAAGTTTTTTTTAAAAATTACATTAGTTCTGTGTTGGCATTGGTACAAATGCCCAATACTGGCAGGGTATATGCAGCCTATGATATTGTTTTAATTAAACTATTCTCTGGGGAAAGTTCCAGTCATTGTTAGACTGCTCAAATTACAGAGGGATTCCCCTACTCTCCATTGTAAGCAAAATCTTAGCAACAGTACTTCTAAACAGACTTGTATGAACAATTGCTGAGGAAACTTTCCTTGAGAGTCAGTATTGATTTGGGCCAAGCAGAGGAACCACGGATATGATCCTGGTACTGAGACAGATTCATGAAAAATGTTTCCTTCATGGACTTCACAAAGGCCTTTTCAATACCATCAGCTGGGTGGACGGTGGGAAATACTGTCTAGACTGGGCTGCCCACCTAAGTTCCTGGAGATACTCTGACAGTTGCATGTTGGACAGAAAGGTTAGGTGAAACTGAATGGAGCACTCTCTGATAGATTCCCTATTTCCAATGGTGTAAAACAAGGGTGTGTTCTTGCACCGATCCTCTTTTCCATCTTCTTCAGTATGATGCTTCAGGAGACAAAGAGAGATTTGACAGAGGGTATTTACATCCGCTTCTGAACAGTTGGCAGTCTACGACGACTCTTGGCGCTTACAAAGACCACAAAAGTGCACATTTTGGAACTTCTTTTTGCTGATGATTGTGACCTTGTGGCCCACACATAGGAAGCACTACAGTTCATTGTGAACAGTTTCTCAGAAGTAGCAAAGGCATTCAGCCTTACCATCAGCCTATAGAAAACAGAAGTGCTGTTCAAACACCCACCCTGTGAAAATTACAACCATCACAGATCAAAATTGATGACAAAAGTCTCAATACTGTTGATCAATTCACATATCTGGGCAGCGTTTTTTCAAACAATGCCTCCATTAGCAACGACATTGACAATCGCTTGTCCAAAGCCAACATCTCTTTTGATTAACTCTTTAAACGAGTCTAGAAAAATCACTCCTTGTACACTTCCATGAAAATCCAGGTGTACAGAGCTGTAGTTATCATTACCCTTTTATATAGCTTAGAATCTTACATCCTGTACAGGAAACAAATTAAGCTACTTAAACACTTCCATCTACACTGCTTGCGCTCCATCATGAATATCAAATGGCATGACTACATTACAAATATTGAAGTCCTTAGAAAATTGAATTTATCCAGCATTGAGAACATTCTACTACAACAGCTGAGCTGGACAGGGCAAGTGGCATGCATGCAGAATGCCAAAAGCAGAGCTTATATGCAGAACTATGCCTCGGGAAGCGGAATCGAGATGCTCCGCGAATACGTTTTGTGGACCAACTGAAGAAACAACTCTCCTTGGCTGACATCGAACAACAGATATGGGAGCAGGAAGCTGCTGACAGGAACAACTGGTGCTCAAAAATCAGGAATGCTATGCGTAGGTTTGAGTCCTTAAGATGCGAAGCTGTAGGAGAGAACCATCAAAAACGGAAGGCAGCTGCTTCTGCCCGGACTCCCCCAGGTCAAGAATTCCTGTGCCCCAAAAGCTCAAGAGCCCGCAGATCTAGAATTGGACCGTTTAGCCACCAGCGAGCGTACCAGCACCCATAGAGCCGAATCTTCCTTTGATCTTCTTCTGCGAAGAACTAACCATCATCATCATATATTGTTGTTTTAATTAAACTCTTCTCTGGAGCAAGTGGCATTGTTTTGTGTGATTTTCAAAGGAGGGATCTTCAACAGAAGTTGTGCATGTTTATATGAAGTAGTAACACCAAACGCAGGCCAAATGTAGAAGCAATCATTTGCAGCGAGACACTTCTCAACAATCACTTAAGAACAGCCACAACTCCTTCTCAATCATTGCACTTTCTGTCCTGGAGCCTCACAGTGAATTGGCCAAGTTCCAACAGAGATGGAATTAAAGTTTATGTTTGGAAAACTTATTCTTGAACCTTTGGGTGGAAAATGTCTGTCTTAGAAATATTCTGCCCTCGTATTAAGTGGCAGAGGCTTTGTTTCATTTGTAAGTCGATTACAGATGGGTGTGCCGAGCAATTTTTAGTCCATGATTTTACAAGGTTAATTTACTTTGTCATGTATCAGATTTAAAATAATTACTTGTTTATTTTTTGAAAAAAATTGTGCACCTCAGCAGTTGTGCAGATTAATATTATCTTAAAGGCATACAGGATTTCCTTTAGGCTCATCAGCTATTTGTGCATTGTTGCAAATGTGGTCAGCTGTGCAAGAATTTATAGTGAAAACATGAGAAGGAATTTCAGAGTTTATGATTCTGTTTGCTCCATTAATCTGAAAGTGAAAAGAATTGACTCAGTTCATTCCCAGGTGGCGGCTAGTATTGAGAAGCAGTGAATAGTGAAGCTGTAGGTTTTCCTATTAGGTTTATTGCTGAGGGGCAAGTCCAAGGGCAAGCAATCTGTAGTCTTTAATTCATATCCCCAAGTAACCTTTTAATACATACTTTAAATCTTTATGAAAAGAGACACCCGCTAGGCAATGAAAGAAACAGGCAAATAAGATAACCCAAATGATTTCCATTCATATGCTTTGAAAAGACTTTGTGTATTCCATATAAAATGAGGATCAGTTATGTTTTTCTAACCATTAACTTCTGATTTATCTGAGATGACAGATACTTTGTTAAGAACAGGAGCCAAATAATGGACTTTTGACCAGTTCATTAAGAAACTTGTGCAGTATGAAGCTTGTTGATCAAATATTTCAATTAGACGCAGAAGTCAAGGCCCATCTGAAAAACCAGTGTAGTCAAGATAGATTTATGTTCAAAGTTTACAGTTCATCCATTAGACATCTCTATACCATCAGAAGATTAATTAATGGGGACTCAGAAATGCAATTTCTGTTTAGATCACAAACAAAATAGCATGAATAAATGTTATCTTGGTTTTCACAGTATGAAATAAAAGTTTTTATTTACGACAACTTGTATTTATATAGTACCTTTAACATAATAAAATGTCCTAAGGTTCATTACAGGGATAAAATAAAATGACACCTGTGGGAATGTGGGTTCACACTCCCCGTGTACTTCAATGTCTTGGGGTGTATGTGGGATCAGCACATGATGGGCTGAATTTAGTAAACCTGTTGCGGGTCCTGGTGGCGAACCCAGAAGTGTCGCCGCTCGTTGCGTGTGAAGCTGGTCCACCGAGATTGTGCAGTGGACGGCCAATTATCATAATGGAGGTACGGGGCCCAACCAATTATGCGATGAGGCGGGTGGCGAGGCGCCATGATGTCGCCAGCGGAGACGATGCAGCTGTTGCCGCCATCTTTAAGGCGCTGCCAGCACTATTTAAACAGCTGCTTCACTGACTAAATTTGCTGCTGCTTTGCTTTTGCTGCTGCTGTACTGCTGACCCCTTTGCCTGGAGTCCCTCTGCTGCTGTACTGCTGACCGCCTGCCTGGAGTCCCTCTGCTGCTGTACTGCTGACCCCTTTGCCTGGAGTCCCTCTGCTGCTGTACTGCTGACCGCCTGCCTGGAGTCCCTCTGCTGCTGTACTGCTGACCCCCTGCCTGGGGTCCCTCTGCTGCTGTACTGCTGACCCCCTGCCTGGAGTCCCTCTGCTGCTGAACTGCTGACCCCCTGCCTGGAGTCTCTCTGCTGTTGTACTGCTGACCCCCTGCCTGGAGTCCCTCTGCTGCTGTACTGCTGACCCCCTGCCTGGAGTCCCTCTGCTGTTGTGCTGCTGACCCCCTGCCTGGAGTCCCTCTGCTGCTGTACTGCTGATCCCCTGCCTGGAGTCCCTCTGCTGCTGTACTGCTGACCCCCTGCCTGGAGTCCCTCTGCTGCTGTACTGCTGATCCCCTGCCTGGAGTCCCTCTGCTGCTGTACTGCTGACCCCCTGCCTGGAGTCCCTCTGCTGCTGAACTGCTGACCCCCTTGCCTGGAGTCCCTCTGCTGCTGAACTGCTGACCCCCTGCCTGGAGTCCCTCTGCTGCTGTACTGCTGACCCCCTTGCCTGGAGTCCCTCTGCTGCTGAACTGCTGACCACCTGCCTGGAGTCCCTCTGCTGCTGAACTGCTGACCCCCTGCCTGGAGTCCCTCTGCTGCTGTACTGCTGACCCCCTGCCTGGAATCCCTCTGCTGTTGTGCTGCTGACCCCCTGCCTGGAGTCCCTCTGCTGCTGTACTGCTGATCCCCTGCCTGGAGTCCCTCTGCTGCTGTACTGCTGACCCCCTGCCAGAAGTCTCTCTGCTGCTGTGCCGCTGACCCCCTGCCAGAAGTCTCTCTGCTGCTGTACTGCTGACCATCTGCCTGAAGTCCCCCTGCTGCTGTACTGCTGACCGCCTGCCTGGAGTCCCTCTGCTGCTGTACTGCTGATCCCTGCCTGAAGTCCCTCTGCTGCTGTACTGCTGACTCCCTGCCTGGAATCCCTCTGCTGCTGTACTGCTGACTCCCTGCCTGGAATCCCTCTGCTGCTGTACTGCTGACCCCCTGCCTGAAGTCCCTCTGCTGCTGTACTGTGACCCCCTGCCTGGAGTCTCTCTGCTGCTGTACCGCTGACCTAGGCTTCAAAAGGCCAGGAGCTTTCCGGAAACCATGGGGAACTATGTCAGATGCAAGTCAGGCCCCACGGTTCAGCCATTCCTCCCTGGCCATCCTTCTTCTACAGGCTGCAACGGAAAGGCAGGAGGTCCTTTTCCCAAGGGATGGCAAGAAGAGATCCTCCCACCTGAGCAAGCGAGCCTGGACGGAGATTGCAGAGAAGGTCAGCAGCCGTGATGTCACCCAACGTAACTGGGTCCAGTGCAGGAAGAAAGTCAATGACCTACTTCATTATGCCAAGGTGAGTCCTCCATACCTCTGTCCTTTTTGGGGCTTGCTTGTTGCTATGCGGGAGGCAGCGCAACATGGGGAGGGAAACACCACAAAGGCAATGGCAAGGGGGGGGAGGGGGGCGTAGGCATCACCAGATCCTGGAAAATGTATGGATGCATCTCAGCGATAGGCCGCCTCCTTTCACAGCTCAGCCTAATGACGTCTCCTGAGAGCCGACAGGGGGAGGAGCCATGTACAAAACCCCAGCAGGGGATGAGAGGCTGCCGCTAGCAGAATTGTTCACTTGCTCATCCTTCAAAGTCTTACTATGTCCCGATTTCCACTTGCAGGACAAATGGGCCAATATGAGAATAGAACGGCAGTCAACATAAAAGGGAACCCAAAGATCTTCTACTGCAATGTAAATAGTATGCAAGTAGTAAGAGGTGGAGTGGGGCCTATTAAGGACAAAGAGGGTATTATATGCTTAGAGGTGCAGGGCAAAGCTAATATACTTAATGAGTATTTTGTATCAGTGTTTACTAAGGAAATGGAATCTGACAAAATATTGGTAGAAGTAAAGAGAGACGAGGCAATGGATAGGATAAAAATTGAAAGGGAGGAGATACTAAAAATGCTGACTATGCTTAGAGTAGCTAAGTCACCTGGTCCGGATGGCTTGCATCCCAGGTTGGTAAAGGAAGTTGGAGTGGAGATAGTGGAAGGGCTTGCCATAATCTCTCAATCCTCCCTAGATATGGGGTCTATGCCAGTGGATTGGCAAATGTGACACCCTTATGCAAGAAAGGGTGTACGGACAGTCCTAGCAACTACGGGCCAGTAAGTTCAACATCAGTGGTGGGCAAGGTTTTGGAAACAATAATCAGGGAAAGTATTAACAGATACTTAGAGAGGTTTGTGTTAATTAAGGATAGCCAGCATGGTTTTATAAAAAGCAGATTATGCTTGACTAATTGAGGATTTTGATGAAGTCACAGAAGGTTGATGAAGGGAATGCGGTGGATATTGTTTATATGGATTTTAAGAAAGTATTTGATAAGGTACCACATAAAAGGCTGGTTAACATAATTAAGGCTCATGGAATAGGAGGGTCAGGGTCCAATCAGATAAAAAAAATGGACAGAAAATAGTGAGTTGTAGTAAATGGTTGTTTTTCAGACAGGAGGATGGTAGACAGTGGTGTTCCCCAAGGTTCCGGGCTGGGACCACTGCTTTTTTGCTGTTCATAAATGACTTGGATCTTGGAATACAGAGTAGAATCTCAAAATTTACCAATAACACCAAACCTGGAGGTGAGGCAAACAGTGAGGATGATATGAACCGCTTGCAACAGGCTAGCAGAATGGGCAGATAGGTGGCAGATGGAATTTAATACTGACAAGTGTGAGGTGGTGCACTTTGGCAGAAGGTGTAGGGAGAGGGAATATATACTTAATGGCACAGTTCTACAGAGTGTGCAGGAACAAAGGACTTGGGGGTGCATGTGAAGCGATCTTTGAAGGTGGAAGGACATATTGAGAGTGTGGTTAGTAAAGTATATGGGATCTTGAGCTTCATAAATAGAGGCATTGAGTATAAAAGCAGGGAAGTGATGCTGAACCTTTATAAAGCTCTGGTTAGGCCCCAACTGGAGTATTGCATCCAGTTCTGGTCACCACACTTTAGGAAGGATGTGAGGGTCCGTGAGAGGGTGCAGATGAGATTTACCACAATGGTTTCATGGAAGGAGGATTTTTAGTTACAAAGTTAGGTTGGAAAAGCTGGGTTTGTTCTTTTTAGAACAAAGGAGATTGAGGAGAGATTTAATAGAAGTAATCAAGATTATGACAGGCATAGGAAAACCTGTTCCCATTAACTGATGGGAAAAGGACTAGGGGACACAGATTGAAAGTTTTGGGCAAAAAATGCAGGGGGAATGTGAGGAAGAAATTTTTTTATGCAGCGGGTTGTAATGACCTGAAACTCGCTGCCCAGAAGGGTGGTGGAAGTGGAGATAAT
Source organism: Heterodontus francisci (assembly GCF_036365525.1). Classification (NCBI taxonomy): domain Eukaryota; kingdom Metazoa; phylum Chordata; class Chondrichthyes; order Heterodontiformes; family Heterodontidae; genus Heterodontus; species Heterodontus francisci. The sequence continues at coordinate 158,668,716 of NC_090372.1, read as the reverse complement.
TAGATACTTCAAGAGGAAGTTGGACGGCCACTAGAGAGAAATAGATGTGCAGGGCTATGGGATCGAGTGGGGGAGTGGAACTGACTGCATAGCTCTATGGAAAGCCAGCATGGATTCGATGGGCCGTGGCCTCCTTCTGTGCCGTAAATGGTTCTATAATGCTAGGGAGACCTTGCGGACTGGTGGAGGAATAGCTGATATTCCAACCTCATTCCACAGCTGAGGAGGAGACATTGGAACCAGTGGAGGCCCAGGGCAGCTGCTCAATAGCGGTTGGTGAGACTGGAGTTTCTGCACAAGAGAGTGAGGATTGTCTTCACTCGACATCCATCACACCTCTGGAGACCCATATCACGCATGGTCAGCATGACAGGATCTGCGCAGCCTAACCACAGATGTCTGTGTTCTCTCATGCAGGTCATCATCCTTAGGAGACTCCAGCAGAAGGGGGACATAATTCAACCTCCGAGGAGGAGCAGTTAGAGGATGCACCCGTCCCGTGACTCCCCTGCACATTCCACCAGCGCAGATACTTTCACCTTGGTGGGTTTACACTTGGCTGTAGAATCAGGGTCACAAGCTGGTGAGAGCACTGCAGATGCACCCGAGCAGCTGGCTGAGGCTGAGACAGCCGAGGTCTTTGACAGTCGGAGGACAGCGGGTGGCCAGGCCCATGCTGAGTCTCAGGCTCACAATGAGCCTCTGGTATCAACAGTACAGGACCTGCTGGAGTTTCAGAGAGGGAAAAGACAACATCTGGCGGAAATACCAGAGGCCATGTGGAGCCATGAGAAGACGGTGCAGAAGTCCATTCATGCCCTGAGTGCTGCCATGCCTCAGGCATGTGAGCACTTGGCTTTATCCATTAAGAGGTTGGCAACCCTCACGGAGAGACAGAACCCACAAATGTGTGCAGACCTGCACAACATTGCCTTGGCCATGATTTCCATGCAGCAGTGTCAAGGTGAGGGAAGGATGAGGCCTCTGGATTCTTCTCCAGCTCCTCCCCCTTCTCTGGTCAGCAGGGAAGTTCAAGTGAGCCTTGAAAGGGAGGAGAAGAGGCTGACCTCCACAGCTGGGGGCTTTTCTCAGGGTGCTGCGATTGTGAACAGTGGCTCCTTAGCCCCTCGGCCAGTGAGCCCAGCTCTAAAAGCCGTGATGCCTGAGGAGAGTCCTGCAGTTATGCAGGAAACCTAGAGAAAGCTGCCCGCCAACCGCCCCCCCCACCCCCCACCCCAGGCCTCAGGCAGCCAGATGTCATCTGCGAAAGTCATCACAGGTGAAGGGGCAGCCTGATCAGCAGCCTGCCTCCAGCTAGCGCTGGGGTCACACCTCGTAGAAGAACTCGTAAAAGTATAAAGAAATCCACCTAGAGACATTTGGGGTTTCATGGGTGTTTGAAATTTGACATTTGATTTCTCATATAAAGTTCTTTTGTTTTGAAATTAACCTTCATTGCGGAAATGTGATTAATCTATCATGCCATAATTGAGAGCTAGTGACTTCACCCTTCCCCGTTAGTGGGTGCCAATGTAGGCACAGCCCTCATTTGAATAGGGTCTCCCATGAGCCATAGCGTGTGGTTCAGCTGGACGCTAGACACGGAAGACAAATAGAAAGGAAGCAACAGACTGCATGCACTGAGATGAGTCTTCCTTGTTTTTACTCTGAGAGGCCATCATGGTGATTGGAAGCGGGTAAGTATGAGATCATTTCTTGGCTCCTTGGCCCATTGCTCAATGTGCCTGGCCTTCGATGCAAGGGCTTGAACATCCAGTGCTGCCTGCTCATCACCCTCTTCCGCATGCTCCTCATTGTGGAGGAGTGTCATTCAATGATGTCCTCATAATGCACGGCTTCCCCTCTCTACAGTGCTAAATTGTGCAGAGCACAGCAGACTGCAACAATACGCAAGACTCTAGCTGGGACAGACTACACGGCTGCACCGGATCGACCGAGGCAACAGAATCTCATCTTCAGCAGCCCAATAGCCTGCTTGATGGTCGCTTGGGTGGAGCTATGACAAGTGTACCTGTCCTCTGCTGCAGTGCAAGGGTTCCTCACAGGCGTGAGTAGCCATGTCTTCAGTGGGATGATTCTCAAAGTCACGGGCATAGGGTGACCATCAAATTCCATAAGTTGCAACTCATTCTGCAGCAGGGTGCATAGGTGAGTGACGGCCTCCCTGGAGAGCCATAGTCTTTGCAGACAATGGCGCTCTGACCTTTGTCCCCGAGAATCTATCCCTGAAGGCAAGCAGGGGACCTGAAAAGCTGTGGCACCTGGGACGGTTCAAGTATGTAGGCAACTTAGCTGCTTCCTAGGAAGCAGACACACACCTGCTGGAAACAGTTAGTTGTCACAGACCAGTTGAACGTTGATGGAATGAAAGTCCTTCCTGTTGATGAAGGCAGCTGACTGGACCATTGGAGCCTTGATGGCCATATGCATGCAATCTATTACAACTGGGGGAATCCAGCAATGACCCCAAACCTGTGGCCCTCTCAGCCTGACCACCAGGGTCGGTCTAGTAATGCACATAGTTGCCAGTCCTCTTGATCAGGGCATTGGTCACCTCTTTGATACAGTGGTGGGATTCTGCCTGTGAGACACCACACATGTCCCCAGCGGATCCCTCGAAAGAGCCAGATATATAAACGTTAAGTGCCACGATGATTCTCAAGGTCACAGGCATAGGGTGACCATCAAATTCCATAGGTTGCAGCTCATTCTGCAGCAGGATGCATAGGTGAATGACAGCCTCCCTGGACAGCCATAGTCTTTGCTGACAATGGCGCTCTGACATTTGGAGGTAGCTGAGTTGAGTCCGGTACACTCTCTGGCACAGGTGGGCTCTTCTTGGCATGGCCAGCTGCTGTTGCTCTCATCGTGCAGTTTCATGGGCAGGCGCAGCCCTTCGTCGGAAGTGCTGCATCACACCACAGGGGCCCAAAAGGACAGGGTGTATGAGACCCATGCCAGGTGATCAGTAGGTCTCCAAAGTGCTGTGGATGCAGAGATGACCCTGCCCTGGCAGCTGCGCCATTGCTATTTCTCCCAGCAGACTCTGTGTTGGCCCTCAGTGCCCACTCTTGCTGATAGACGACCTTCTTGCCCAGCACTATGGGCATCCGGTACAACCACTCAAAACCAAGCCCTCCCCACCACCCCCCCCATCACAGACCACCTGACATCCTGATCGCTCAGCACTCCCATCGAGACCCTACTCAGCCAGCACTCCCACCAAGACCCTGCTCAGCTGGCACTCCCACCGAGACCCTGATCGCACGGCACTCCCACCGAAACCATGCTCAGCCGGCATTCCCACCAAGACCCTAATCGCCGGCACTCCCATTGAGACCCTGCTCAGCCTGTAGTCCCACCGAGACCCTGCTCAGCTGGCATTCCCACCGAGACTCTGCTCAGCCGGCATTCCCACCGAGACCCTGCTCAGCCGGCTCTCCCACTGAGACCCTGGTCGCCCGGTACTCCCACTGAGACCCTGCTCACCCAATAATCCCACCGGGATCCTACTCAGCCTGTACTCCCACCGAGACCCTGCTCGCCCGACACTCACACTGAAACCCTGCTCACAGGGTACTCCCACTGAGTCCCCGGTCACTCGGTACTCTCACTGAGACCCTGTTCAGCTGGTACTCCCACCCGAGATCCTACTCACCCAGTATTCCCACCGAGACTCCGGTCACCCGGTACCCCTACTGAAACGCTACTCACCTGGTACTCCTACTGTAAACCTTGTTCACCTAATACTCCCACCTGAGACCAAGCCCCCCCCTCCTTGCAGACCACCCGAGACCAAGCCCCTCACCTTGCAGAGTGTACAGCATTGCAGACCAACAATGGGCTCCGCTCCCCCTCTTCCCCTATGCAGTGCTGGTCATGGCTGCATTCCCATCGCGGCACTGAGGCCTTACCTTGGTGCCGCCACCTTTCGATGGCCGGAGATCCAAAGGCACATGACGGCCACCCATCGTCCAGTTAATTCCAAGACCCCATTGAATTGCAATGAATTAAATGCTAATGTATTCAATCTAATTTAATTTGCATTTCCGTCACAGTGAGCTGCTGACTACCACTGACTAACTCTGGAACCGAGGTCATAATGTCAGATTTCCAGGTGGACACTTCTGAAGCGATTTTCCATACCGCCACGACTCCGTTCTCATTCCAAACAGCCGCACTATATTCAGCCCGATGAGTTCAGTTTTACTGAACTGGGATGCTTTGTGAAGCAAGCCTAAGGGAAGGATGAGGAGCCAAAGGAATGTGTGAAGGTCGTTCATCCATGTCTGGTGGTCTGGGAGAAGTTGGTTGGTCACTGTGTTTATAGTAATAAAGTGATTGGAAGAGCTTAAGTGGGCCAAATAACCATGGTAACAGAATGATTAGGAGAGGTTGAGCTGCGCTAGGTGCATCTTCTTGGCTCCATGCTGATATATTTGATTTCACTTTGTGTGTCTTTTGATGTAATTTAGTGGTAGTCTGCATGAACTGTAGAGATTAAAGGTAGATTTGGTATGGGAGTTATGAGTAGACCACTGTATGTTGTAATCATACTGGATTGTGGAGTGTGATGTGCCTGAGTTCTTACAGTGAATCTTGAGCCCAATTAAAGAACTGATTCTGTGGTTGTTACAGCTGATGTCTGGGTGCTCCAGTGTTTAAAGTAACAAAATGAAATAGAACAGGAAAACAATCCCAAAAACGTTGAGTTACATAAGGAAATATTAGGGTAGATGACTAAAAGCTTGGACAAAGGGGTAGGTTTTAAGGAGCATCATAAAGGAGGAAAGTGAGGTAGAGAGGTTTAGGGAGGGAGTTCCAGAGCTTAGGACCCAAGTAGCTGAAAGCATGGCCACCAATGGTGGAGTGATTAAAATTAGGGATGCTAATGAGGCCAGAATTAGAGGAGTTCAGATACCTCGGAGGGTTGTGGGCGAGAGAAGATTACAGAGATAGGAGGGGGGAGGCCATGGAGCAATTTGAAAACAAGGATGAGAATTTTATAATTGATGTGTTGCTTAACCAGAAGCCAGTGTAGATCAGTAGCCACAGGGGCAATTGATGAATGCGATTTGGTGCTGGTTAGGACACGGGCAGCAGAGTTTTGGATGACCTCAAGTTTACGAAGTGTAGAATGTGGGAGTGCATGAGACTAGTCAAGCTTAGAGGTGACAAAGCCATGGATGAGGGTTTCAGCAACACATAAGCTAAGGAAAGGGCAGTGTTACAGAGGTTGAAATAGGAGGTTTTAGTAAATTTACCAAGTTGCAATGCATCTTTGAAATTATAGAATGATATAAGTCCTGAGACAAGACCAGTGATTGTGTGCCAGTGAACAGACTCAAAGACAAAATATTGCAAATACTGAAAATATGAAACAACAGTACAAAATGTCAGTCAGCATCAGTGGAGAGTACAGAGATGTTAATGTTTTGATTGTGAACATTTCTTTAAAGTAGTTTTAAACAAGGGGATGCACCCAAATCATTACTTTGTTTGTTGTCTCCACAATGCTGACTGACCTACTGAGTGTTTCCAGCCTTTTCTATTTTAAGAGAGAAAGAAAAATCTTTCAGCATCTCAGATGTCCCAAAGAGCTTCATTTGCACAAATAGCAGTGGGATAAATGACCGGGTAATTTGTTTCAATGATGTTGATTAAGGATAAATGTTGGCCAGGACACCAGGAAAATTCCTCTACTCTTTAAATCGCACCATGGGATTTAAGAGGGGCCTCAGTTTAATCAAAACATGGCACATTCTCAGTAGTGTCAGCTGAGATATTGTGCTCAAGTCTTTTAATTGGGGTTTGAACCCATGGCCATCTGCATCAGAGCCAAGAATGCCAGCACCAATCCAAAGCTAACACTTAGTTGTGCGTACTTTACATTTTTTAAACTGATTTATTGTATCTTTACCTAAAAGTTTTTTTTTATAATTGGGAGAAATAAAATTATATTAAATGTTGAAATAATGACGTTATTTTAAAAATTACATTGACGAAGTGATCACTTTTTATTGGACTGCAGTAAACCAGAATGCATATGCAAAGTAGAATTTTAACCATGTTTATGCTTGAATGATTTCCCATAAATATTAGATCTTTAGAAGCAGTATGTGACTGTGATACAGGACAGATTATAAATCAGCTGCAAACCACTCAGTATGAGTTAGCACATCAAACTAAAAATAATTAGGCAGTAGTTTTCTATTTTATGAATATATTGCCCAAGTTTTCCACTTCTTGTAATCTCTGAATAAACATATTCACTTTTACAGGTCAATTTTTTTTTAATGTTAAACGATCTATAGACATCAAAAGAAACAAATCATTTTGGGAGCATTAAATTGACTTCTCATTGGCATTTTTAATGTTTCCTTGCACTTTTTTTTCTAAGTATTGGAAAATCCTATGTTTGCCTTGAAGAAGAAAAATAGTAGGGCTTTTCATCTCTTACACTGTTTATATGACAACAGAAATACAGGGGAAATCTATTGAGATTTAGTGTAGCCTAAAATTAGTTTCTTTTAGTTGGATAATATGCACTTATCTAGCAGTGCGGGAGTTCCACCTCAGAAAATGTATTTTTAATCTATGCGAAACAATCTTGTTTATTTATGCAAAGGAGCACAGTGCATATTTATCAGCACACAATTCATTCTTAAAGGGTACATTGCACATTCGTCAGTATTTAATAAAATTGCATAAAGAATATTTTTCCGTATTTGGAATTCTCCCTATGAATAGAATTTCTTTTATTTGTTCATGAGATGTGAGCACCACTGGCAAGGCCAGCATTTGCTGCTTATCCTTAATTGCCCTTGAGAAGGTGGCAGTAAGTCCCATTCTTCAACCACTGCAGTCCATGAGCTGAAGGTACATCCACAGTACTGTTTGGAAGGGAGTTCTAAGCTTTTGATCCTGCGACAGTGAAGGAACGGCAATATAGTTCCAAATCAGCATGGTGTCTTTCTTGGAGGTGAACTTGCAGGTGGAGGTGTTCCCATCGTCTGCTGCCCTTGTCCTTCTAGGTGGTAGAGGTCACAGGTTTGGAAGGTGCTGTCGTAGGAGCCTTGGTGAGTTGCTGTAGTGTGCATGGTGGTGAAGGGAGTGAATGTTTAAGGTGGTGGATGGCTGCCTATGAAGTGGGCTGCTTTGTCCTGGATGAGCTTCTTGAGTGTTGGAGCTGCACTGATCCAGGCAAGTGGAGAGTATTCCATCACACTCCCGACTTGTGACTTGGACAGACTTTGGGGAGTCAGGAGATGAGTTACTCACCACAGAATTCTGAGCCTCTGACCTTCAGCTATATGTACAAGATTAAGGGCTGAATTTTACAAGTGAGACACAGTTCATGGCAGTGCACTCTAAAAGCGGTGAGCATCCTGTGCAGATGCAGGGTCTCATTTAAATAGAGGGGTCGGAGTGGTGGCCCCCGATGACGTAAGGGGGCGGCCGCCACGTCCCTGGCAACGGTGTCCAGTGCCACCGCGCAGGCGCCGGCGTCATTCTTAAAGAGCTTTAAGCCCTTCAGTAGCATTTTAAGATTTAAAATCTACCCCATGGATATACTAAACATTAATTGCACTCTTCCCCCATAATAAACCTTTAATAGTATTCTGAACATTCCCCCCAAAATTTGTTTCCTTTGACCCTCAACCCCTTCCCACCATCCCATTGGCCAGTAAAGATTGTTTACCCTGCTCCTTCACGCCTCCCACCCTGAAAATTCTATTCTTCCCCCTCCCCACCAGGTTGTCACCTCGGAACTCCGTACGGAGTACAAATGGCGGCCGTAAAATCGGCGTGGGATGGCCGCCGCCTGCAGGTAAGTTCATTTATATCTCTTTATTGTCAATTTGAAAATAAGATGAGGGACCCGCCACCAGGTGGCGGACGGGGGGGGGCCACACTGAAATCCCCCGCTGCTGGTAATATGCGGCGGGCCCTTTTTGACGTGTGGGTCGTGGCGGGCCTCTCCCTGCTGCATTTTACTGGTCCCCGTGACGCGACCCGCAGCGTCGAAGGGCCGGTAAAAATCAGCCCTATGGATCTAGAGGCCTTATTCCATTATTTTAAATTACTTGTCTATTTTCTCACCAGTAGGTAATGGATGCTCAATTATAATGTTAATGTACAAGTAGATGAGCAATAACACATTCAGAAAACAGGTCAGTATTAAACGTTTACATGAAGACTTGTGTTGAAAGGTGACAATTTCCAGTGGTTCAAAGTATCATTTATATTGACAAGAACTGTTAATTATTTAAAGTTTATCTAATCGAATTACTCATTCTCTCAGTTCAGAATGTAAAATAGAGGTATTCACTGATGAAATGGACAAGTGAGAATGGGCTACATTTAAATGATATGGCCATATTATATTAGACTCTCAGCTTGTTAACGCATTTTATACTGTACTCTTTGGTTATCTGTCATCTTTATTCTCCACACTCCACAAACCAGAGTATAATTTATCTCTTATATGTTCTGGAGAAACCGTGCACTGAGTTTGCACACAAAAATGCCACATGTAAATGATACTGCATGTAGTTCCCCACTCATCAGGATCTGTCGCATTACTGGTTTGTTTTTCTTCTTCCCAAAATGTATCGCATCACATTCATCTGCCTTACATTCTATTTGGCATCTTTCTACCCAATCTACCTGCTTGTCTATGTTCTCCTGAAGTCACTTAGTCCTCTTCAGAGCTAATCATACTCCTTATTTTTGCATATCGGCAGATTTTGATATTGTATCTCTGATAACTAAGTCCAGACCATTTATATGTATTGAGGAGAGCAATGGTTCCAATACTGATCCCCTAGAGGACATAATGGTTCACATCTCTCTGGTCCAAAACACACCCATTAACCACTGGTCTCTCTTTATGCTATCCATCCGACTGCTTTCTTTCTAATACCATGCACCTTAATATTATCAGCTGGTCTCCTATGTGGTGCTTTATCAAGGTCCTTTGAAAATTCCTGTACAGTCACCACTGCATTTCCTTTATGCTTGATTTCCTCAAAGAACTGTTTAAATTTGTCAGAAGCAATTTGTTTTTCACCATCCATGTTGGCCATCCTTAATTAACTCGTCTTTAGAATTGAATAATAATGTTATTGTACAATATGGCCCCTGGAAACTGAGCAATAGCTGCGGGACTTACTGGACTGTAGTTACCCAGTTTTCCCCTTTCTCTCTTCTTCATCAGAGATGTTACATTGTTTTGAAAGACTGTGGTCTGAGCAGCTGATATTTCCTCCCAGCTTCCCTGAGCATTAGGATTCTTGCCTACACTCTTTTGTCTAACATCTGTGAACATTTCTCAAGTGTCTGTGTTATGCAATAACAAAAAAACCTCATTTTTTAAAATGTTAGCCTTCTTGGAATTATTTCATCGTGAAAACATAGCATCACCTTGCTGCATTTTTACTTCATGACAAAATGAGCGGTGGTTCAATTTTAAGGAAACCTTTGCTTTGGCAACTTCTTGAAAGGTTGACCGCCATTCACAAGAACGTCCTGGTTACAGTCCATGTATTGCTTTCCAAAAATATATTGCAAAGAAAATTGTTGAATTTTAGAAGAGTTTTCTTATCAGCAATTTGATTGTAATTAACGGTCCGTGTAACTAACTAAGCATTTGTTGCTTTAACATGTGGCATATCAATGGCTGTGCTCAAGACCATAAGTTAACTTACTTCAGCTTCTGGCTGCTGGCCCAATCCATAGATTAAACACTTAAGCCCTAAATATGAATGATGATTGTTATGTCTTCGCCAGTCTGTTGGATATTTTATGGGCTGGATTTTATGCTGGAAGCGGGGCTCCCAGCGCCGGGCCAAAAACAGCAGGGGGAGCCCGACCTCTGCCTTTTCGTGCCCCCCGGAGCGATTCCCCAGTCTTTTTGAATCAAAGTTTTAAGAGGCAGGATCCACATCCTTTTAAAGACTTTAAAGGGATGGGGATCCCGCCTCCAAGCACTGCCAGCTAATCAGAGGCTCGGTAGCTCAGCAGTATTGGCAGTGCCACTGGGAGCATTGGCCACTACCAGTACTGCAGAGGCCTCAGACCCAAACCCTGTGCTGGAACCCCGGAACAGAAGTAGGTGAGGCGGGACTGCTGGGGCCAGTCTGGAAGGCCCCAGTGATGGGGAATTGGGGGTGGTCATGCAGTCCTGGGGGAGGGGGCTCCTGGGAGGTAAAGTTGTTCCCATTGAGGGTCCTCCTTGGGCCACAAATTGCCCATAAAGGAGGGATCCGACCCCTCCAAGCCCACAGGGAAGGCACCTCGTTTTACAAAGAACAGTACAGCACAGGAACAGGCCATTCGGCCCTCCAAGCCTGCGCCGATTTTGATGCCTGCCTAAACTAAAACCATCTGCACTTCCAGGGACTGTATCCCTCTATTCCCATCCTATTCATGTATTTGTCAAGATGCCTCTTAAACGTCGCTATCGTACCTGCTTCCACCACCTCCCCTGGCAGCAAGTGCCAGGCACTCCCCACCCTCTGTGTAAAGAACTTGCCTCGCACATCCCCTCTAAACTTTGCCCCTCGCACCTTAAACCTATGTCCCCTTATACTGACTCTTCCACCCTGGGAAAAAGCTTCCGACTATCCACTCTGTCCATGCCGCTCTTAACTTTGTAAATCTCTATCATGTCGCCCCTCCACCTCCATCGTTCCAGTGAAAACAATCCGAGTTATTCCAACCTCTCCTCATAGCTAATGCCCTCCAGACCAGGCAACATTCTGGTAAACCTCTTCTGTACCCTCTCCACGTCCTTCTGGTAGTGTGGCGACCAGAATTGCACGCAATATTCTAAGTGTGGCCTAACTAAAGTTCTGTACAGCTGCAGGATGACTTGCCAATTTTTATACTCTGTGTCCCGACCGATGAAGGCAAGCATGCCGTATGCCTTCTTGGCTACCTTATCCACCTGCGTTGCCACTTTCAGTGACCTGTGGACCTGTACGCCCAGATCTCTCTGCCTGTCAATACTCCTAAGGGTTCTGCCATTTACTGTATACTTCCCACCTGCATTAGACCTTCCAAAATGCATTACCTCACATTTGTCCGGATTAAACTCCATCTGCCATTTCTCTGCCCAAGTCTCCAACCGATCTACATCCTGCTGTATCCTCTGACAATCCTCACCACTATCCGCAACTCCACCAACCTTTGTGTTGTCTGCAAACTTACTAATCTGACCAACTACATTTTCCTCCAAATCATTTATATATACTACAAAGAGCAAAGATCCCAGCACTGATCCCTGCGGAACACCACTAGTCACATCCCTCCATTCAGAAAAGCACCCTTCCACTGCTACCCTCTGTCTTCTATGACTGAGCCAGTTCTGTATCCATCTTGCCAGCTCACCTCTGATCATGTGTGACTTCACCTTTTGTACCAGTCAGCCATTAGGGACCTTGTCAAAGGCTTTACTGAAGTCCATATAGATAACATCCACTGCCCTTCCTTCATCAATCATCTTTGTCACTTCCTCAAAAAACTCAATCAAATTAGTGAGACACGACCTCCCCTTCACAAAACCATGCTGCCTCTCTCTAATAAGTTTGTTTGTTTCCAAATGGGAGTAAATCCTGTCCTGAAGAATCCTCTCTAATAATTTCCCTACCACTGACGTAAGGCTCACCAGCCTATAATTTCCTGGATTATCCTTGCTACCCTTCTTAAACAAAGGAACAACATTGGCTATTCTCCAGTCCTCTGGGACCTCACCTGTAGTGAGTGAACACAAAGTGAACTTCCAGCAGGGCAGAGGCCCACCCCATCACTAGTAAGATCCTAGTGTTGGCAGTAAGAGGCCCTTAATTGGCCTCAATTGGCCTCTGGATGGGAAGGCTGTCATCGGCTTATCCCCCCACCACCACTACTGCCCCCCCCCCGGGAAGGTCACTGGGTGACAGGGAGGCAATGGGCTCTCCATTCCACTGCCCCCCTGCCACCCATTGCGAAACTCCATGCCCTCCCTGCCTCCACCCCGCCTCAGGGGGCCTTACAAAATCCTGGCCGATATATCTCAGAGCAATGCAGAGATGACACTAGTTCTAGGTCAACAATAAGTTTATTTACAGTACTTACAAGATCTCTGTGCATTGTTTCAAACAGAACTCAGTCTGTTTATACCGGAACTTTCTTAATGGTTTCCATTCCTTAACTCTTAAGTTCCACCCACAGACCTAAGCAATTAAGCACAGTGAACATCGATCAGTGAACAGACGAATACAATCAAACACAGAGCAATTAAACCATTGAATGCTACAATTATGTTATTTTAAGAAGTAGTCTTGGATTCCTGGCTTTTAAAGCTTTAATTGATATTTGGAAATTTTAGCTTCAGGTTTCCACCTAGATTTTTCAGGTTGTTGAGGATACCTAGGGAATTATGTGGTCTGGCAGCTTCCAGGACAGATTTACAGATGAAAAGTGTGTTGCTTTAATGATATATAAATAATGGGTTTCTGTGATAATTTATTATTTCAGAGACAGCCTGATGGCTTAGGCTTGTAACTGACAATGAATACAGAAGCTTTTAGATCACAGTGCAAGTCAAAAATGATCGCACTTACAGCGAATAGGACTAGAATGTATGTTAAATTGAGCAGAAAAGTCAACCAAGGCTTGAAGGAAGAATACAAATGATCTGGTGAAAAGATGACATGGTAGAAACTAAGCTAGGATTTCAATTCCAATGGGTGACTTCAATTTTCATTCAGTATGGTACAGATTAATGTATCAAAAACAATAAATAAATATTAATCATCTTCATCTTCAGGTTTTGCCATTCAGAATAATGTTTTAAATAAATAAGGTCCTTTATATGGGTGGTTTTGCTACACTGCTTTTTAAGACCATCACCAACTCTAAATGAAACTCCTGGGAAAAAAAACAGATCACTTGGTTGCACCTTTTTGTAATGTTGGGAAGTTTCTACAGCATATGATCTGACAACTGCACCTAGCTGGGGAAGGCACGCACAAGCAAGTAATCGAAAAACCACTTCCTTCATCTTTAACTTCTTGTGTTAACAGCTGTCCTGTTTATGTTTATACTGCTGTCAGAGATGCCACAGCTGCTGGATTTTCTGGCAGAAATACTTTTTGGTGATTGCACCCGCTTTCTCAAAATTGCCAGTTTGTTGCCAATGGTAAAGCAGCCATGTAAATACACATGCAAAACAGTGAAATTAAATTCTTCTAAGTAGGAAATTGCATTGGTAAGGTCATTCTTATCCATTTAGATATTTTAACTTTATGTTACTTTATACACATTTAATGCCATTAGCAATTGTACCAGCCTCTCTCATAGGGTGCATTTAATGTAAGTGTAATTTTATTCTACTGAACCCTTGGCATTCAAAGCTTTTATGAAGCATTCAGCTGCTATGAATATTTGTGAAAAACAGAAAACCCACAAACCTTAATGGCATTTTACAGTTACTAATGGGCTTGCCTTTATATATAATAGAAAAGGATCAAAAGCCCTAATTTTACAAAAATATCCTAGCTTGTAAATTGCTTTTTGTGAATTACATAGAATATACAGCACAAAAACAGTCATTTGGCCCAACTAGTACTGATGTTTATACTCCACATAAGTATCCTCCATTCCATTTATCTAATTTCAGCCTTTTCTGCCATGTATTTGGTTTCTTTTTGAAAGCATGTAAGCTGTTTGCCTCAAACACTTCCTATGGTAATGAGTTTTACATTCTATTCACTCTGAGTAAAGAAATTTCTCCTTATTTCCCTACTGGATTTATTAGTAACTATCTTGTATTTTTGGCCCCTAGTTTGGAATCTTTAACAAGTGGAAACATTCTATCCACACCTACCCTGCCCAAACCATGCATAATTTTAAAGACCTCCCTCAGAGCTCCTCTACGTCTTTTCTTTTCTAAAGAAAAATCCCAATCTGTTCAATCTTCCCCGATAGCTGTAATCTCTCAGTTCTGGTAACATACTTGCAAATCTCTTTTGTACTCCCTCCAATGTTCCTATGCCCTTTTAATAGTATGGAGACCAGAACTGCACACAACACTCTAAATACAGCCTGACCAGGACCCTATGCAAGTTTAACATAACTTTGATGTTTTTGGTGTTTTGGTTGCATTTGGTTGCATTTTTAACTGCTTTGTTGACCTGCAATACTGTTTGTCAAGAAAAGCCTACATGACAAATGAGAAATATTAATTAATGGGTTGGAAACTTACATTAGACTTTTAATGGAGAAAATCTTACAGTTAACTTAAAAAAAAACTGGCAGCCAAGATGGCCACTGCAATTTGCATCTGAAACACCTTTGCACATTACAAGGCCCCAACCGGAGCCAGAAGTCTAACAAGAAGCCCAGCCAGAACAATGCTTTGGCTAATGGAGTAGATTATCCAGATCATCCTCGTTAGCAGGTCATTCAAAGCCATCTCAAGGCATTCATAAGTGGACATGTCCCTCCAGGGGGTGAACACTGAAAAAACCACCTGAGAGAGCTTTTGGGTTTTAGAATTTGGACCTCATTAAAAACAAAGGGGGATTGAGAGAACCATGTGACCGTCTGTCCATCTCTGAAAAATTGGGAGTTTTGTTACATGCACAAGAGACAAGCAGTGACTCAGATTGTGCAGCAGGAAAAGGCTGTATGTCTCCCTTTCTTTCTCTCTCCCCAGAAAAAATCAAGTTTGAAAACCGTCTGCGACTGTGAACCCTCCAAGTTGACAGACGGCTACAGCCAGAGACCAGGGGAAGAGAGCTACCTACCAGTCTGCCTTCAAGAAAACCCTGAGCAAAACAGGCTAACCACAATGGGCACTTTGACCAGCTGAGGATTTCAAGAATACAGCGTCAGCCGGTGGACTACCAGATCATCCACTTCACAAGCTGTGTATTTAAGTTCCATTTATACTGGACTCTAATCCAGCCACCAAATCTATTTTTCCCTCTGTAATCTATTTGTTTGTGTGTGATTCTTGTGTGAATGTGTGCATGAATGTGTCGTGGATTTTTTATTATTTTTAAATTGGGGTTAGACTGTTAATTCTACTAAAGTTACCTCTTTCTTGTTTAAACTCAAGATTGGTTCTTTCACAATCACAGTAAAGGTAAAAGGTAAAACACTTACTGAGGTGGTAAGCACAACCACCATTTAAAAGGAATAAACCCTGTTGCGGTCAAATAATAGGAAGGGCAAGAGGGGTGACTATGACCCCCCTTCTCACTTGGCCATAACATACTTTTCATATTATTTTCTCTTCTGCCCCATTCTGTTTCTTATTTTCTAACATGTTTCTGTCTCTCCTACTGAAGTCTATCGCCTCATATTTATCCCTGTTCGAGGTCATTTGCCACTTAACTGCCCAGTCTGCAAGTTTTCTAATGTCTTCATGAATTACATTGCATGGTTCCTCAGTGTTAGCTAAACCTCCTCCCCCAACTACCCCCCGTCCCCCGCAAGTCTAGTATCATTTACAAACTTTGATGTTGAGCTACTTACTTCAAGGTCTAGATTATTAATGTGAATTATGAATAACAGTGATCCCAGAACTGATTCTTGTGGAACACTGCTTTCCGACTTCTTCCAATCTGAATAAGTACCCTTAACACCTACTTTCTGCTTTCTATTTTTTTAGCCAACTGCCTTTTGAAAATCCCAGTATATAACATCTATTGCATTCCCCTTGACTACTCTTTGCATTATCTCTTCAATAAATTCTAATAGGATATTTAAGCATGCCTTGGCCTTTCAGAATCCATGCTGATTTTTTTATATTCTTATTTCTGTCTCTGGATGCTCTTCTTAGGTTCTACTTGTTGATGATAGGTTAATTGTCATTGTTAAAGATACACAGGTTGTTTAATTAAGGACTTAGAATGGATATATAGAGAGGGACACGGGTGGAAAGCAGGAGGCAGTGATACATAATGCTGCATTCTGTGACTAAACCAACTATCAAGAAAAGGAATAAAAACAAGAAATGCTGGAAATACTCAGCAGGTCTGGCAGCATCTGTGGAGAGAGAAGCAGAGTTAGTGCTTCAGGTCAGTGACCCTTCTTCAGAACTTCTCCAGATGTAAATTATGTACTTATTTACAGCTGAAAAATATATTGCCAAACTATTAATAATCTCAGACTCTTGTCGCTGTTGTAATTAATACTCAACATCTGTTAATGCTGATTTCCTATGAGTCAGTAAATTGACTGTATAACCTTGGTTACTTATTAAGTAATTTTGACCACTAACAATGTGCTATTCCACTGCTTGATATCTCTCACTACATTTATTAACATCTTTTAAGTAATAGGATGCTTTTCAGGACCTGGATAACCATATGTGCAGGAAGTGTCGTCAGTTGCAGCAGCTTGAGCTCTGGGGTTCAAAATTTGAGCAGCAGCTGGTGACACAGCCATGCATCTGTGAGGGTGACAGCCTCATGGATGGCACGTTTATAGATGTGGTCACCCCGCAGCTTAAGGGTATGCAGGGAGAGAGGGAATGGGTGACTGCCACACAGTCAAGAAGAAACACACAGGTAGTGCAGGAGTCCCCTGAGTGCATCTCACTCTCCAACAGGTATTCAGTTCTGAATACTGTGGAATGTGATGGTTCATCTGGGGAGTGCAGCCAGAGACAGGGCTATGGCACCACGGCTGGCTCAGCTGCACAGAGGGGCACGAGGAAGACTGGAAAAGCAATGGTGATAGGAGATTCGATAGTCAGGGGAACAGACAGGCATTTCCGTGGCCGCAAATGTGAGACCAGGATGGTGTGTTGCCTCCCTGGTGCCAGGGACAAGGATGTCACTGAACGGCTGCAGAGCACTCGGAGGGGGGAGGGTGAACAGCCAGCAGTCGTGGTCCACATTGGTACCAATGACATAGGTAGGAAGAGGGATGTGGTCCTGCAGAAAGAGTTTAGTGAGCAAGGCAAGAAATTAGCAAGCACGACCTCAAAAGTAGTAATCTCCGGATTACTCCCAGTATCACGCGCAAGTGAGTATAGAAATAGGAGGATAGTGCAGATTCATGCGTGGCTGGAAAGATGGTGCAGGAGGGAAGGCTTTAGATTCCTGGGACACTGAGACCAGTTCTGGAGAAGGTGGGACCTGTACAGGCCAGACGGTTTGCATCTGAACAGAGCAGGGACAAATTTCCTTGCAGGGCGATTTGCTAGTGCTATTGGGGAGGGTTTAAATTAACTTGGCAGGGGTGTGGGAAACAGGAGGAAACATCAGAGAGGAATACCAAGGTGCACAGAATACTGGGAGAGATAGATAGCACTAGAGTAGAGAATTATTATTAGGTGGAATCAGAGTAAGGGAGAAAGTAATAAAGTTTAAATCAAGGTTAATGTGCATGTAATTGAATGCACGGAGTGTTAATAAGATTGGTGAGTTACAGGCGCAGAGTGCCATGTGGAAATATGATGATGTGGCTATAACAGAGACCTGGCTAAAAGAAGGACAGACTAAATATTGAATATTCCTGGATACAAGGTGTTCAGGAAAGATAGGGAAGGGAAAAAAGGGGGAGGGGTGCAGTATTGATTAAGGAGAGCATTGCAGGGCTGGAGAAATTAGGATTTCCTTGCGGGGTCGAGGACAGAATCAATTTGGCTAGAACTAAGGAACAAAAAAGTTGCTGTTACATTTCTCGATGTTGTCTATAGGCCACCAGCTAGTGGGAAGGAGGTGGAGGAACAAATTTGCAAGGAAATTACACAGAGGAGCAAAAATTATAGGGTAGTTATAATGGGGGACTTTAATTATCCAAACATAGACTGGGATAATAGTAGTGTAAAGGGCAGTGATGGGCAAGAGTTCCTAGAGAGTGTTCAGGAAAACTTTCTACAACAGTATGTTTCTAATCCAATGAAGAAGGAGGCATCGCTAGACCTGGTTCTTGGGAATGAGGTGAGCCAAATGGATCAATTTTCAGTAGGAGATCATTTAAGGGACAGTGATCATTGCATCATAAGATTTAGGCTGACTATGGAAAAGGACAAATAGCAGTCCAGACTAAGAACAATTAACTGGGGGAAGGCCAACTTCAGTGGTTTAAGAACAGACCTGGAGTGAATAAATTGTAGTCAAAGTTGGCAGGAAAACCAGTAGCTGAACAATGGGCTACCTTCAAAGGAGAGATAGTTCAGGCACAGTCAAAGTATGTTCCCACGAAGGTGAAAAGTAGGGTAAACAAATCCAGACCTCCCTGGATGACAAAAAAGGTAGAAATTAAGATAAAGACGAGAAAATGTGCCAGGTAGAAAATACTATTGAGAACCAGGCTGAATATAGAAGGTCCAGAGGGGAAGTGAAAAAGCAAATAAGAGAAGCAAAGAGAGAGCATAAAAAGAGACTGGCAGCTCACATCAAAGGGAATTCCGAAGTTTTCTATGGACAGATAAATAGTAATAGAAGATTTAAAGTAGTGGATAAGAGAAGCAAAAGCAACATGAGGAAAAACCTTTTCACGCAGCAAGTGGTTAAGGTCTGGAATGCGCTGCCTGAGAGTGTGGTGGAGGCAGGTTCAATTAAAGCATTCAAAAGAAAATTAGACAGTTATAGCAGGGTGGCGGGGGAATGGCACTAAGTGAATTGCTCTTTTGGAGAGTCAGTTCACACACGATGGGCCGAATGGCCTCCTCTGCGCTGTAACAATTCTGTGATTGTGATTCTGATTCTGTATACCCAATTTTAACTTTAAGTTGAATTTTGTAACCAATAAATAGTCATCTGTGCATGATTGTTTGTCTGACTGTCTTTGATAAGTTGGCAAGAAAGAGTTAATTTATTCACTCAGTAGCTTGTGAGTATCCTAATCAAGGGTTGAAAATTTAAATTTAATCCAAATTACTAGCTCAAACATCACTCATTCCTCCACCTAAAACTTGGTGGTAAAACCCCAGACAGTTTTGTCATGAGGAGTTAGGTGAGGGAAATAACAACTTGTCTGGTTCCTTAGCTTATCTTTATTGGGATACCAAAACCCGGCATTCTTGCAAGAGACTGGAGAAACTTGTATTTTTAGCCTCTAAAGGAGATGTCTGAGAGGTGATCTTGTAGAAGGATACAGATAATGTAAAATTACTTGAAATAGGGCAAGAGGGCACTGGTTTAAATTGGTAGAAGTCAAATTTAGAACTGATACCCGGAAGCTCTTCACACAAAAAATGATCAACACATAGAACCACAGAACCATAGAAAAATTATGGCACAGAAGGAGGCCATTGAGGCCATTGTGTCTGTGCCAGCCGTGAAAACTAGCCGCCCAATCTAATCCCACCTTCCAGCACCTGGTCCATCGTCTAGAAGGTGACAGCACTTCAGGTGCATGGCCAGGTACCTTCCACATAGAGTTGTGGAGTCAAAAAACAGGCTATCATTTAAGAATCAATTGTATGCTGCAATATAGGGCTGAATTTTCAGGCCCTGCCATGGTCGTGAACAGAGGCGGAGGGGGCCCAAAAATACTGGCACTAGCTAGCATGCAGGTTTCCTGATGCTGTTCCCGGCACCTCCCATGTGCACCAGGATGCGGGAGAGCAGAATCGCAATCCAGCCACATCCCCTATTAAGGTTAATTAAGGTGCTTGCAAAGCTCATTAAGAGCTTGTTAACAGTGGGTGTTGAGAGTTTCATGGGGGTGGTCTGAGGCAGACAAGGTGAAAGGAGACAGGTACAGAGTGGGAATCAGTCAAGCATGCCCCAAGGAATTACCCTGGAGTCATAAAAGTTTCAATGGCGCAGAGGAGGACCCGGCCATTGGTAGACAGGTGTTCTTGGTGCTACGTAGGCTCCAGGCAGAGTGGGCAGTCAGCTCTCAGGCAGTGTAGGGGATCCTCACTCTCCTGGCATCATGGGTGCAGAAGACCAAGGTGCAGATCTGCCAAGGACAATTGGACAACCAGTCAATCACAAGGAAGCCAGCAGCCGGCAGTCGGGGCAAGACTCTCAGATTTTGAGCCCAGTGGCAAGAGGGGCAACACCCTCCGCAGGAAGGGCAGAGCCATGGGCATCAGGATGACTGGAGAGATGTACAAGGGGCTGGAAGGACACAGTGGCCATACCCTTCACATAAGAACCTAAGAACATAAAAAATAGGAACTGGGGTAGACCATATGGCCCATCTAGCCTGCTCCACCATTCATTATGATCATGGCTGATCTTCAGCTAAAACTCCACGTTCCTGCCCATTCTCCATATCCCTTGATTCCCTGAGAGGCTGAAAGATCTCAGCCTTAAATCTCATCAATGATGGATCATCCATAACCCTCTAGGGCAGCAAATTCCAAAGATTCACAACCCTGTCAAGCCCCTTTAGAATTTTGCATGTTTTAATGAGATCACCTCTCATTCCTCTAAATTCCAGAGCGTATAGATGCAATTTACTCAGCCCTGGGTTCGGGGCCTTTGGCTCTCCTGGGACATATTGAAAAGGACAGCAGGTTGATATAAACAGCAGCCACAGCAATGCCTGCTACGGTCTGTTTAAATCAGACCCGCACTAAAGAAGTCCCTCCTCCATTCCCACAACCATGGCCACTAATTGGACTACGAACCCATCTCCAGGGGCGGTGCAGTGGTTAGCAATGCAGCCTCACAGCTCCAGCGACCTGGGTTCAGTTCTGGGTACTGCCTGTGCGGAGTTTGCAAGTTCTCCCTGTGATCGCGTAGGTTTCCGCCGGGTGCTCTGGTTTCCTCCCACAGCCAAAGACTTGCAGGTTGATAGGTAAATTGGCCATTGTAAATTGCCCCTAGTGTAGGTAGGTGGTAGGAGAATGGTGGGGATGTAGTAGGGAATATGGGATTAATGTAAAATTAGTATAAATGGGTGGTTGTTGGTCGGCACAGACTCAGTGGGTCGAAGGGCCTGTTTCAGTTCTGTATCTCTAAATAAATAAATATCAATTAAGGGGTTGGCCCCATGAATAATGTGCATCATTTGTTTCCCCCAGGATTGAGTTTGCATTCTGGCTCACGTTAACCATTCCAAATGCTAAAGTTCAACCCATAGAGTCATTCTGGTCAGATGATTTAAATGGCATTTATGTGAAGTTATCCAGTTGTCTGGAAAAGTAGAAATCGTGACTTTGGTGCTTAAGAGGATTAGAAGGAAAATTCAGAGACTCACAATTGCTAAAATATGGGTTATAATGTGTTGTAATGGACGCAGAGTAAGATCCAAGGCTGGAGGTGAGTGAAGAGTCAAATATTAGATGAATATTTTCTAGTATCCTGTCCAGAAGTGTGAGAGATGTTAATAAAGCATCTCCAGATATGGAAATGGTATCCTAGTCTTGAACAGATTCAGGCTTTATAGGGAATGAAGAGTTTTTGAGAGCATAGGAAACTTAGCTTCTTCAAGAATGAATGGAGCTGATATGGAAATTCTGCTTGAGACTTTTCACTGACTAGGTGACGGTGGAGTTGAAGTGAGGAATTTCAAAATGAGAAATCTACAAAATATACGCATTACCAACATCATTTTGAAGAACCTAGCAAATTATTTTGCCAAACTATCCGCTAAAAAGCTTACTCCATTATAAATGCTTTGCACTGCAAGTTGTATTCTTATTATCTGAAGACAATTTCTTAACTTTGCTGATTATACATATACAACATTATTTTATATTTCTGGCACGTGTTCAGTCTTGCAGTTCATCTGCAGCTGTAAAAGAGTTTGTGAATGGGCAATATTTTGATTGTATCAGAGCATAATACACAACTTCACAATGAAAATGCTGGCTGCATCAATTCATCAGGAAGACAGGCGAACAGGTTTTCATTACCATTAATAATTCAGTACTTTTCTTATTCTGTATGCTAACATCAGCCATCAATTCTTGTAACTAAAAAATGAAGTAATCGTAACATCTGCCTGCATATTCCCTAAAATTATTCTTCATGGCAATTTTTATTCAAAACAGGAGGTGATCTGCAATTTGCACTAGGTTAGTTCAAATAATATTGTTGACAGCCTTATAAATTAGATGCAGTTTGTCTATTTACGATGGATTAATTGTTTTGTAATTATCAGTTCCTACCCAATTAGTATTTTTAAGCTTTTTTCTGCAAGACATTTTCAGTCAGTTTTAGGAACAAAATTATTTAAAGGAACAGTATGCTTTAGATTTGGCCTATTCGATTTTTGAATACAAATATCTGTTTTCTTTTCCTGGTTGCATCAATCATCTTTACTGTGCACTTTACGGATTCTGAAAGATGCACGTCCTAGACCGAAAAGGGGAGAATCTCCTGGGTACAAGCTCAGGTGCACCAGATCACTTGGGCACAAGGAATATTGGAAAATTGGAGTACGCATTTGCAAAGGAAACCTTTACAGGTGTGTATATGAACACTCCAATTTTCTGATTTCATTAGAACATAAGAAATAGAAGCAAGAGTCGACCATATCACCCCTCAAGACTGCTCTGCTATTCAATATGATCATGGCTGATCTTTTGCCTCAACTCCACTTTCCTGCCCACTCCCCATATCCCTTGATTCCTTGAGAAACCAAAAATCTATTTCATCCTTGAACACATTCATTGATGGAGCATCCACAACCCTCTGGGGGAGAGAATTCGAAAGATTCGCAACCCTCTCAGTGAAGAAATTTCTCCTCATCTCTGTCATTAATGTTCGACCCTTTATCCTGAGACTGTGCCCCTGTATTCTAAATTCCTCAGCCAGGGGAAACAACTTCTCAGTGTCTATCCTGTCAAGCCCCTGCAGAATCGTGTATATTTCAATGTGATCAACTCACATTCTCCTATATTCTAGAGAGTATAGGCCCAATTTAAACAGCCTCTCATCATTGGGTTACCCTCTCATCCCAGGAACAAATCTATTGATCCTTTGTTGTACTGCCTCCAAGGCAAGAATATCCTTCCTTAGATCTGGAGACCAAAACTACACACAGTACTCCAGGTGTGGTCTCACCAAAGCCCTATACAATCTTAGCAAACTTGCTTACTCTTATGCTTCAACCCCCTTGCAATAAAGGCCAACATGGCATTTGGTAACTTAATTGCTTGCTGTACCTGCATGCTAACTTTCTGTGTTCCTTGTATGAGTACACCCAAGTCTCTCTAAACAATAACATTTAGAAGTTTCATGCCTTTTAAAAAATATTCTGCTTTTCTGTTCTTATTACCAAAGAGCTCCCAACAGAGGAAACGGTATTCCAGGAACTGTGCCAAGGTCTATTGGTGGATTCGGATGGCGAAGAGCAAGGAGAACGTCCCAAACCTGACGCAGAGGCTGAAGGCGGACCAGTGTGGAATGCCATTAGTTGCGAGAAGAAAACCGAAAAGGAACGGAAAAAAGAAAAAAGAATCAAAAAACTGGTGGGTGTGGAACATAGAAACAGGAGGAGTTAATTCAACCCCTCGAGCCTGTTCCACCATTCAATGAGATCATGGCTGATCTGTGTCTTAACTCCGTCCACCTGCCTTGATTCAGCAACCCTTAATACCCTTACATCAATCTCAGCTTTGAAAGTTTCAACTGACTCCCAGCCTTAACAGCTTTTTGTGGGAGAGAGTTCCAGAAATGCTTCGTGACATCACCCCTGAATGGCCTAGCTCTAATTTTAAGGTTATGCTCCCTGTGTCTGGGCTACCTGTCCCTCCCCCCACCCCTACCAGAGGAAATAGTCTCTCTCTCTACTATATCAAATCCTTTTTAATTATCCTAAAAAGAAAAATCTGTCTGCATTTAATGTAAGGGGCAGGAGGTTTAGAGGGGATTTGAGGCAAAAAAATTCACTCAGAGGGTGGTTGGAATCTAGAGCGCTCTACCTGAAGAGGTGGTAGAGGCAGGAACCCTCACAACATCTAAGAAGTATTTAGATGAGCACTTGAACCGCCATAGAATACTAGGCTACAGGCCAAGTGCTGGAAAATGGGATTAGAATAGTTAGATGCTTGATGGCCGGCACAGACACGATGGGCTGAAGGGCCTGTTTCTGTGCTGTATAACTCTATGACTCTATGAAGAACTTCTCCACATTATACTCCATCTGCCACCTTGCTGCCCACTCACTTAATCTGTCTGTATCTCTTTGCAGTCACTTATGTTCTCCTCACAGCTTACATTTCCATCTAG
The DNA here is from genome assembly GCF_036365525.1 of Heterodontus francisci. Taxonomy (NCBI): domain Eukaryota; kingdom Metazoa; phylum Chordata; class Chondrichthyes; order Heterodontiformes; family Heterodontidae; genus Heterodontus; species Heterodontus francisci. The sequence continues at coordinate 158,644,552 of NC_090372.1, read as the reverse complement.
CTTTGTATCATCAGCGAACATGGATACATTACTCTCATCCTCTTTGTCTAAGTCAATAATATAGATTGTAAATCGCTGAGTCTCCAGCACTGATCCTTATGGCACTCCAATAGTAATAGGCTGCCAACTTGTAAAATGCTCTGTTTATCCCTACTCTCTGCTTCCTAAACCAATCCTCCATCTATACTAATAAGTACTAACAATACTATACTATACTAACAACTCAATGAGCCCTTTCCATGCATATTAACCTTTTGTGTGACAGCTTATCGAATACCTTTTGGAAATCCAGGTATACTACATCTATTGGTTCCCCTTTTTCTGCCCTAATTACATCCTCAAAAAACTCCAACAATTTTGTCAAACACCGTTTCCCTTTAACAAAACCATGTTGACTCTGTTTGATCATACTATGATCTTCTAAATGCATTGTTAAGACTTCCTTAATAATAGATTCCAACATTTGCCAGACAACAGGGGCGGGATTTTATGCTGCTTTTGGAGACAGGCATGGAGGCAGGAGATGGCAACAAGCAAAACAGCAAGGAGTGCTGTTCCTGACACTGTCCAGACCCCCTGCCATTTTGTCATATGTCAATAGCTCCCTGAGCGACAATGCCTTCTGAGCAAAGTTGGGAATATACTGTGCAAGGAAGTTAAACAATTCCAGACAACACTGTTGATCCTCCCTGTCCTGTGGAGTAGGCATGGAGTATATTCCCTTCAATTTGCTTGGATCTGGACAAATACCATCACTCGAATGTATAGACCCAAAAAAGTTAATGTGATGCACATTCACCTCATATTTTTGACTATTGAAGATAAGGCCTTCACAACGTGCTGCCTCCACTAAAAGGTGCAAATTGACATTGTGTTCTTCTTTTGTCTTGTCAACCACAGCAATATCATCAATGAGGTAAATGCATCCTGGCACCTCGCCAGTGATTCAGTCCATGTGCTGTTGGAAAAAGTCCTGGCTAATTGATAATCCAAAAGTCAGCTTCTGAATGGTGTCCGAAATGCTGTCCTGTGACCCTTCCACCAGATGGACAGGCCGGTAACTGTTTTTAGCATCCAACTTGAGGAAGAAGTTTGCAGTTGCAAACTTTGGATTCAACACCTCCAAAATTGGAATCTTGAGTGGGCATCTTTTCAATGCTGGGCATCTTTTCAATGCTCAACTAAGACGTCTTGGATGTAGACATATCCTAATCGTTCCGTTCTTCTTTGCCACGCACTTCATCGAACTGCACCAGGTTGTGTGCTGTTGCACTTTACATATAATACCGTCTTGCTCTATTTTGTCCAGTTTGACTATTAATTTGCCTTTGATATGAATGCTGCATTTTCTCAGAGGGTCTATTGATGGAATTGCATCCTCTCATGGGTGTAAGACGACATCCCCTTTAAAATGGCCAATTGTATTTTACCAGTCTGAGTATTTAGATTTCAAGTCGAGGACTGACTCAGTGGGGTTGTTCTTGATAGCTAGCATCCCCACTGGTATGTTGCTGATCCCATGAATAGTAACGAGCTTAAGGTCTCTGCATGCTGGTAGGCCTGCTATAGCTGACCGTTGTGTATCAATGAGATAAAAGACCTGTGATGAACATGCCAATTGATTGTAGCTGCATTTCAGTGTTATCGTACCAATGCAATGAATCACCGATCCATCACGTGCAGTTAACTTAGCAGCAGTTGGTTGTACCATTTTCTTCCAATGTTGGAGGTACCTATCCTTCAGTATTCTTAGGGGAAGGATATTGGCGCTCACCCCGATGTCAATTTCGGACTTCAGTGTGTGCTTTCCAATCTTCCTCGGACACACAATAATACTGGTTGAAAATGCTTTCAGTGGTGTGATTGCATCTATGGACCTGGTAATTAGAGATACAGCACTGAAACAGGCCCTTCGGCCCACCGAGTCTGTGCCGAACATCAACCACCCATCTATACTAATCCTACACTAATCCCATATTCCTACCAAACATCCCCACCTGTCCCTATATTTCCCTACCACCTACCTATACTAGTGACAATTTATAACGGCCAATTTACCTATCAACCTGCAAGTCTTTTGGCAGGAAACCAGAGCACCCGGAGAAAACCCACGCAGACACAGGGAGAACTTGCAAACTCCACACAGGCAGTACCCGGAATCGAACCCGGGTCCCTGGAGCTGTGAGGCTGCGGTGCTAACCACTGCGCCACTGTGCCGCCCACAAACATATTGTGTAATGTTTACAATATGGAACGCCTGCTCACTCCCCTTTGTAAGAACTTGTCCATCATCGTTTTCCACGCTGTTTGCTGTATTGGTGACTTGGTGTATGCATTTGCTTCTATACCTGGCACGTTCTGTTTTGCTGCCAGTGTGCTAGATATATTTTCTACTGGGTTATGTTTGCAGTGACTTCTTGCCACAGCTTCTGAACTGGGTTTCTTACATTGGCATACCCAATACCCTTTAATACCACATGCCTTACATTGATCCTGATATGCTGGACAGCTTCTTGGTAGAAGAAGGAGTCCACATCTTCAACATGGCCTTTTTGGTTTCACTATCTTGGCGGCTGTGCCAATAGTTGAAGCTGCACCTAGTGCTTGCAAACACTGTTAGCCTGCGAGAATAGCTTCGTATTTACACCTGTCTTTTAATAAAGCTTCAATGTCAAGACCTTTTGGCTTTTCTACGAGGTCCTTTTGAAAAGCTTCAATGGATGTTGACGCTATTACCAGCTCTGAAGTTCAGATAACTCAGCTTCGGAAAAGTTGCAATCCTTGCCTTTATCCCTGCAACGACAGACAAATTGGTCGATTGACTCATTTGGTTGCTGCCTATATGACAGAAATTCCAACCAAGGTATCCTGAAATTGACTTTTGTGTTCTTCTAATGTGTTCCAGATTAATTTAGCGTCTTTCTGATCATCTTCCAATAAGCCTGAGTATTGAGCCTATGAAGTCCTTTATTTCTGATAGCAATCTTAATTTTGACAGTTTGTTTATCTGGTTCTGATACAGCCAAATCAAGGAACCACAGCTCTACTCTTTGTTTGAAAAGTTTGAATTCAGAAAGAATATCTGCTGATTTTCAATTCATCCCCAGAATATTACTGACAGCTTGCTGACGTTCCCAGGATTTTCTGTGATTTCCTAGGTCGGAAGAAGCTTTCTGGCTTTCCTTCACAGAAAGGTTTCGATGTGTTGCAGATCTGGCTTCCTGCAGTACTTTTACTTGCCATACTCTGTTTCTGAACGCAAAAGGACTGCGGGTCTGTGGTGCTGTTGCTCCCTTTTGAGTGCTTTTTCAGGCCATGCCCACGAAGTGGTGTTTTGATGTGAATGGTACCACAATGCCCCAAATAGCTGCAATGGCTGAGATGGCTTTTTTCAGCTTTTTTAAAGCCTGCCTTTGAATTGGCATGCCCTGGCCCAATTCAAATCGACTGATTGCCCCCCTTTGCTACTGATCCAGTAGGCCCTTAGTACAGTTACTCACTGTTCCCAACAGAGTACTGCCTGCTGATAGTGCTTCGCCTTTCGGAGTTCTGTTGGCAGATTGTGTTTCCCTTGTAGATTGTTGCTGCAGTGGGGAGGCAGTGGCGTAGTGGTATTATCGCTGGACTAGTAACCCAGAGACCCAGGGTTTTGATCTGGGGACATGGATTCGAATCCCACCACAGCAGAAGGTGGAATTTGAATTTAATTAATAAATCTGGAATTAAAAGCTAGTCTAATGATGGCCATGAAACCATTGTCAATTGTTGTAAAAACCCATCTGGTTCACTAAATTCCTTTAGGGAAGGAAATCTGCTGTCCTTACCTGGTCTGGCCGACATGTGACTCCAGACCTACAGCAATGTGGTTGACTCTTACATGCCCTCTGAAATGGTCTAGCAAGCCACTAAGTTGTACCTAACTGCTACGAAGTCAATAAAAAGGAATGAAACCTGACGGACTACTCAGCATCGACCGAGGCACCGGAAATGACAACGGTAAACCCAGCCCTGTCGACCCTGCAAAGTTCCCCTTACTAACATCTGGGGGCTTGTGCCAAAGTTGGGAGAGCTGTCCCACAGACTAGTCATGCAACAGCCTGACATAGTCATACTCACAGAATCATACCTTACAGACAATGTCTCAGACGCTGCAATCACTATCCCTGGGTATGTCCTGTCAGACAGGACAGGACAGACCCAGCAGAGGTGGTGGGACAGTGGTATACAGTAGGGAGGGAGTTGCCCTGGGAGTCCTCAACATCGACTCTGGACCCCATGAAGTCTCATGGCATCAGGTGAAACATGGGCAAGGTAACCTCCTACTGATTACCACCTACCGCCCTCCCTCAGCTGATGAATCAGTACTCCTCCATATTGAACACCACTTGGAGGAAGCACTGAGGGTGGCAAGGGAACAAAATGTACTCTGGGTGGGAGACTTCAATGTCCATCACCAAGAGTGGCTCGGTAGTACCACTACTGACCGAGCTGGCCGAGTACTAAAGGACATAGCTGCTAGACTGGGTCTGCGGCAAGTGGTGGGGGAACAAACACGAGGGAAAAACATACTTGACCTCGTCCTCACCAAGCTGCCTGCGCAGATGCTTCTGTCCATGACTGTATTGGTAGGAGTGACTACCGCACAGTCCTTGTGGAGCCGAAGTCCCGCCTTCACATTGAGGATACCATCCATCGTGTTGTGTGGCACTAAATGGGATAGATTTTGAACAGATCCAGCAATGCAAAACTGGGCATCCATGAGGCGCAGTGGGCCATCAGCAGCAGCAGAATTGTACTCAACCACAATCTGTAGCCTCATGGCCCGGCATATCCCTCACTCTACAATTACCATCAAGCCAGGAGACCAACCCTGGTTCAATGAAGAGTGCAGGAGAGAATGCCAGGAGCAGCACCAGGCATTCCTCAAAATGAGGTGTCAACCTGGTGAAGCTACAACCCAGGACTACTTGCATGCCAAATTGCATAAGCAGCATGCAATAGACAGAGCTAAGCGATCCCATAACCAACGGATCAGATCTAAGCTCTGCAGTCCTGCCACATCCAGCTGTGAATGGTGATGGACAATTAAACAACTAACTGGAGGAGGTGGCTCCATAAATATCCCCATCCTCAATAATAGGGGAGCACAGCACATCAGGGCGAAAGTTAAGGCAGAAGCATTTGCAACAATCTTCAGCCAGAAGTGCCAAGTTGATGATCCATCTCAGCGTCCTCCTGAAGTCCCCAGCATCACACATGCCAGTCTTCAGCCAATTCGATTCACTCCGTGATATCAAGAAACGACTGAAGGCACTGGATACTGCAAATGCAATGGTTCCTGACAATATCCCAGCAATAGTACTGATGACCTGTGCTCCAGAACTTGCCGCACCCCTCGCCAAGCTGTTCCAGTATAGCTACAACACTGGCATCTACCCAGCAATGTGGAAATTGCCCAGGTATGTCCTGTACACAAAAAGCAGGACAAGTCCAACCTGGCCAATTACCGCCCCATGAGTCTACTCTCAATCATCAGCAAAGTGATGGAAGGTGTCATCAACAGTGCCATCAATCAGCACTTGCTTAGCAATAACCTGCTCAGTGATACCCAGTTTGGGTTCCGTCAGGGCCACTCAGCTCCTGACCTCATTACAGCCTTGGTTCAAACATGGACAAAAGAGCTGAACTCAAGAGGTGAGGTGAGAGTGACTGCCCTTGACATCAAGGCAGCATTTGACCGAGTATGGCATCAAGGAGCCCTAGCAAAACTGGAGTCAATGGGAATCAGGGGGAAAACTCTCTGTTGGTTAGAGTCATACCGAGCACAAAGGAAGATGCATGTGGTTGTTGGAGGTCAATCATCTGAGCTCCAGGACATCACTGCAGGAGTTCCTCAGGGTAGTGTCCTCGGCCCAAACATCTTCAGCTGCTTCATCAATGATCTTCCTTCAATCATAAGGTCAGAAGTGGGGATGTTCGCTGATGATTGCACAATGTTCAGCTCCATTCGCGACTTCTCAAATACTGAAGCAGTCCATGTAGAAATGCAGCAAGACCTGGACAACATCCAGGCTTGGGCTGATAATTCGCAAGTAACATTTGCACCACACAAGTGCCAGGCAATGACCATCTCCCCTTGACATTTAATGGTATTACCATCGCTGAATTCCCCACTAACAACATCCTAGGGGCTACCATTGACCAGAAACTGAACTGGAGTAGCCATATACCTTGGAATACCTTGGCTACAAGAGCAGGTCAGAGGCTAAGAATCCTGCGCCGAGTAACTCACCCCCTGACTCCCCAAAGCCTGTCCACCATCTACAAAGCACAAGTCAGGAGTGTGATGGAGTACTCTCCACTTGCCTGGATGGATGCAGCTCCAACAACACTCAAGAAGCTCGACACCATCCAGGACAAAGCAGCCCGCTTGATTGGCACACCGGCCACAAACATTCACTCCCTCCACCACCGACACACAGTGGCAGCAGTGTGTACCATCTACAAGATGCACTGCAGCAATGCACCAAGGCTCCTTAGACAGCGCCTTCCAAACCCGCGACCTCTTCCACCTCGAATGACAAGAGTAGCAGTTGCATGGGAACATCACCACCTGCAAGTTCCCGTCCAAGTCACACACCATCCTGACTTGGAACTATATCACCGTTCCTTCACTGTCGCTGGGTCAAAATCCTGGAACTCCCTTCCTAACAGCACTGTGGGTGTACCTACCCCACATGGACTGCAGCGGTTCAAGAAGGCCGCTCAGCACCCCCTTCTCAAGGGCAATTAGGGATGGGCAATAAATGCTGGCCTAGCCAGTGATGCCCATATCCCATGAATGAATAAAAAAAAAGTCCCAAGTTGAATCTGATGATTTCCCAATTTGCTTTAAAAGCTTAAAATCTTCGAAATCCAATTAGCTGCCACCATATTGTGTTTCCTTCTCTCCTTCAAATACAAACTCATCAATCACTCAAGTACGACTGGTAAACTATACTGTGTTTTTTATTCAAAATTGCAGTAGTAGATACACATTGCTGGAGAGCTCTTACTAGTACGTCTTGTTTGGCCAACTGAGACATTCTAACTACTGTGTCACGTGAAAGACAACATCATATCCTGTCTGATGTAACAGATTATGGATGTACGCACCCAACACCTCACTGTTGGTTAATTGTGAAGAAAATGGTAATTTTCCTATTTTTGTTTAAAAGAGGAATTTTGGCAAGTCTCCAAATCAATAAATACCCAATTGTACATTTTGTTCGAATCTGAGCAGACACTTCAAAGCAGCCATAAAATAGCAGATGGGTCTTTTCTATGGAACAGGCTCTGAAGTTATGCCACAATAAGAGTTTCTTTCCTTTTAAATACATACACTTTCACAAGTATGACAGTGAGGAAATTTAGAAAAAAACACATTAAAGCTCATGCATTTTTCTAGCCTTACAAAAATGTCACCAAAAACGTTCGACAGCAGAATAGCATAAGACAGCAAACTTGCAATTAGTTGCAGCTTACCTACTCCGTTAGTATAATTTGTATGTATTTTAATAGATTATTCAAATCATTGTTCTCCAGTGTTTAAAATTAACATGCAATTAAAAGTTTCGGGAACAAGCTGAGTGAAACAAATTTTCCTTCTCAGGATTCCATGTCTAAAATATAATGAGCAAATGTGTCTCGTGATAATTCTGAAGTGCTTACTGAAATCAAAAGAATAAGGAAGGAACAGGCTAAGATAACCATGACTAGTATTGTTTGTCTGCTAGAGTGGGCAGAATCTGGAGAGAAACAGCTATTATTAAAAAAGATGGGGAGAATAACTGCCATGCTTGTATCTTAAGTAAACAGAGGGAGATAAAACAAAGTATCTTGCATGTTAAGTATGATTTGCATTTGTGTGGTGTCATATTTTTTTATCTTTTCCAGTCATGCAACTTGTTATAGAGTCATAGCATCATGGAGTTATACAGCACAGAAACAGGCCCTTCGGCCCATCGTGTCTGTGCAGGTCATCAAGCACCTAACTATTCTAGTCCCATTTTCCAGCACTTGGCCCGTAGCCTTGTATGCTATGGCATTTCAAGTGCTCATCTAAATACTTGTTGCTTCAGTAAATCTGCTAGACACGAGTGCTGTGATATTTAGTTGCAGCCGACTTGCCATAAACACAAGAAATTGCATCCCAAATTCAGTCATACTGGTAAGCAACTCCTCAGAGGTTCCACGAGTCTAAAACCAGATGTTTAGCAGGACCTGATCCAGATCTCTATTTCAGGAGATATTTCATATATGTGCAGTACCACAGAAAAGTATTGGATTAGCAGATACCAAAGAATTTTAACTCATAACAGAGCTTAGGTCGCACCACAAACTTGGGCATGTTTTTAACTTTGATAGCAAAGAGTATAAAAGAACAATTCAAGGGAAAGTTTTGAAATTCTGTTCATGAGGTGGGTAGGAACTTACTTTACTTATGTTAATTTGTACTGCCTATGTACTTTACAACACAAATTCACACTTCAGCAATTAGGATGGTCCAGAGAATTGGAAAAAGGCAGAACCTCTAATCAGACCTTTAAATGGATCTCATTTTCTTGCTTTATTAATTACACATGACGTGTTTGCTTAATTTTAATTATATTACACAGTGTATGATTTGCATGCACAAATGTAATATTCTATTGTGGGACAATGAGAATAAATGAAAATCTAAAGTTTCAAAGCGAATTACATTTCAAGATAGCATAAAAATAGGTTCTGATTGAATTTAGATGAACATTACAATTCAATATAAATAAAGTGGAAATGCTCTTTAATTGATGATGAAACTGGATGAAAATGCATATGCTGAAGTATATTGAAGATAACCATAGCATGAGGAAGAGCCTCCTAAGGATTGATCACACAAATCTATCTTCATTGGAATATATTTTAAAACATTGGTTTGGATTTGAGAATTAGTGTACTTGTATTTCCTTGTTTTGTGTTCATTAACATGAGAGGTTTAACATTGAGAATAGAATCCCGTCGACTTTAGAAACTCAATTTCAGCACTCCCAGCTTAGTTTTTTTTAATAATAAAAACAAGAAATGCTGGAAATACTCAGCAGTCTGGCAGCATCTGTGGAAAGAGAAGCAGAGTTAACGTTTCGAGTTAGTGACCCTTCTTCAGAACTGGCAAATATTAGAAATGTCAAAAGTTATAAGCAAGTGAGGCGGGGTGGGGCAAGAGATAACAAAGGAGAAGGTGTAGATTGGACAAGGTCACATAGCTGACTAAAACGTCATGGAGCAAAGGCAAACAATATGTTAATGGCGTGTTGAAAGACAAAGCATTAGTACAGATAGGGTATTAACGAACTGAAGATTGAACAGCAGCAAGTACAAACATGAAAAAAAACAGAGGGTAAGAAAACTGAACAAACTAAGATGAAATGAAATAAACATACAAAAAAAGATTGTAAGAAATGTAAAAAAGAAAAAATAACTAAAAATAAAAGTAAAATGGGGGGCCCGTCATGCTCTGGGACTGTCCCGGCAGACCCATTGTGTCAGCCTGCTCCTGCCCCACTGAACTTATTTCTTCCTATCTTGACTCTATCTTTTCTCCGCTGGTCCAGTCTCTTCCCACCTACATCCGTGACTCTTCTGACGCCCTACGACATTTTGACAATTTCCAGTTTCCTGTTCCCAACCGCCTCCTCTTCACTATGGACGTCCAATCGCTCTACACCTCCATCCCCCACCAGGACGGTTTGAGGGCTCTCCGCTTCTTCCTTGAACAGAGGGCCAACCAGTCCCCATCCACCACCACCCTCCTCTGCCTGGCTGAACTTGTTCTCACATTGAACAACTTCTCCTTCAACTCCACTCACTTCCTTCAAGTAAAAGGTCTTGCTATGGGTACCCGCATGGGTCCTAGTTATGCCTGTCTTTTTGTGGGATATGTCAAGCATTCTTTGTTCCAGTCCTACTCAGGACCCCTCCCCCAACTCTTTATCCGCTACATTGATGGCTGTATCAGTGCCGTTTCCTGCTCCCACCCCGAACTGGAAACCTTTATCAACTTTGCTTCCAATTTCCACCCTTCTCTCACCTTTACATGGTCCATCTCTGACACTTCCTTTCCCTTCCTTGACTTCTCTGTCTCCATCTCTGGGGATAGGTTGTCTACTAATATCCATTAGTTGCCCACCGACTCCCACAGCTACCCCGACTACACTTCTTCACACCCTACCTCCTGTAAGGACTCCATTCTATTCTCCCAGTTTCTCCGTCTCCGACGCATCTGCTCTGATGATGCTACCTTCCATGACGGTGCTTCTGATATGACCTTTTTCCTCAACCGAGGATTCCCCCCCACTGTTGTTGACAGGGCCCTCAACCGTGTCCGGCCCATTTCCCGCACCTCTACCCTCACCCCTTCCCCTCCCTCCCAGAACCGTGACAGGGTTCCTTTTGTCCTCACTTTTCACCCCATCAGCCTCCACATCCAAAGGATCATCCTCTGCCATTTCCGCCACCTCCAGCATGATGCCACTACCAAACGCATCTTCCCCTCCCTTCCCCTGTCAGCATTCCGAATGGATCGTTCCCTCCGCGACACCCTGGTCCAGTCCTCCATTACCCCCACCACCTCGTCCCCTTCCCATGGCACCTTCCCCTGCAATCGCAGGAGGTGTAATACCTGCCCATTTACCTCCTCTCTCCTCACTATCCCAGGCCCCAAACACTACTTTCAGGTGAAGCAGCGATTCATTTGTACTTTCAATGTAGTATACTGTATTCGCTGCTCACAATGTGGTCTCCTCTACACTGGGGAGACCAAACACAGACTGGGTGACCGCTTTGTGGAACACCTCCACTCAGTCCGCAAGAAGGACCCTGAGCTTCCGGTTGCTTGTCATTTCAACACTCCTCCCTGCTCTCATGCTCACATCTCTATCATGGGCTTGCTGCAGTGTTCCAGTGAACATCAACGCAAGCTCGAGGAACAGCATCTCATTTACCGATTAGGCACACTACAGCCTGCCGGACTGAACATTGAGTTCAATAATTTCAGAGCATGACGGGCCCCCCATTTTACTTTTATTTTTAGTTATTTTTTTCTTTTTTATATTTCTTACAATTTTTTTAAATGTTTATTTCATTTCATCTTAATTTGTTCAGTTTGCTTACCCACTGTTTTTTTTTCATATTTGTACTTGCTGCTGTTCAATCTTCAGTCCGTTAACACCCTATCTGTACTAGTGTCTTTCAACACACCAATAACATATTGTTTGCCTTTGCTCCATGACCTTTTGGTCAGCTATTCTGTGGCCTTGTCCAATCTACACCTTCTCCTTTGTTATCTCTTGCCCCACCCCCGCCTCACTTGCTTATAACCTTTGACATTTCTAATATTTGCCAGTTCCGAAGAAGGGTAAGTGACCCGAAACGTTAACTCTGCTTCTCTTTCCACAGATGCTGCCAGACCTGCTGAGTCTTTTTAAGATTAGATTAGAGATACAGCACTGAAACAGGCCCTTCGGCCCACCGAGTCTGTGCCGAACATCAACCACCCATTTATACCAATCCTACACTAATCCCATATTCCTACCAAACATCCCCACCTGTCCCTATATTTTCCCTACCACCTACCTACACTAGTGACAATTTATAATGGCCAATTTACCTATCAACCTGCAAGTCTTTTTTGGCTTGTGGGAGGAAACCGGAGCACCCGGAGAAATCCCACGCAGACACAGGGAGAACTTGCAAACTCCACACAGGCAGTACCTGGAATCGAACCCGGGTCCCTGGAGCTGTGAGGCTGCGGTGCTAACCACTGTGCCACTGTGCCGCCCTCTGCGTATTTCCAGCATTTCTTGTTTTTATTTCAGATTTCCAGCATCCGCAGTATTTTGCTTTTATTTTAGTTTTTTTTTGTTCAACTGGGCATCTGACACTCAGAGATTTATCATCATGCTTAAGAGTTTTCAAGCCAAGCTGCTTAGAAATCTACTGTCATTTATTTGTGTCCAATATGGGAACCCCAAGTATGTGCTGGTGTAGTGCTGAAACCAAGCAGTTTACACAGAGCACCAAAAAGTATTTTGCTTCTTGTGTGACCAGATAACTCTATCTGTTCGCCTACAGGAGCCAGGTGGGCAGAATCCCAGATCCAAGTTTTTCCTCCTGGTCTCATTAAGTAGCTGCTGTGTTCCTTAGCTGGCTATACCCCGTCAAGTACTTGTGTTTCAGCAGCATTCACTTCCCTCTCTGACACTCACTCAGTATACATACTGAATCCTGGATAGATAAATGCATGTCCTTGTATTCAGCCACAATGTAACACCTTCTAGTAACTCATCACAACTTTGAGTTTCTGGACTATACAAAACACATTTGCTTTCAGCATGGTGAAAGGGCTTATGAAGAACAGCTGTCAATGTGCCAGACACCTTGATGATCTAGACATCCAAGGCCTTTGTCTTAATCAAGCTTGGTCAACAACAACTTGCATTTATATAATGCCTTGATCATAGAAAATAGCCCGAGCAACTTTACAGAGAGTAAGGATTGATGCCAAGCCATAAGGGAGAGATTAAAAGGAGTGACCAAAAGATTGGTCAAAATGATGAGTTTTAAGAGTTTTTCAAGGTAGCATGGGAAGGAGACGAGGACCAAAGCAATTGTAAGCTCTGGCACCTATGATGGGATAAAGGGACAGAGGAATGCACAAAAGGTCACAAGTGTAAGCCTGCAAGGTGTGGTAAAGGTTATCAGGCCAGAAGAGGTTGCAGGAGTAGGGTGGGGTTAAGCAATGGAGGGATGTGAAGACAAAGACAAGGAATTTGAATTTAATATGTTGGGGGCCAGGAGTCAATATAAGTTGGGGAAGATGGGAAGATGGGTGATTGAGACTTAGGGTTGAATTTTACTAGCCCTATCGCGATGGGCTGCAAGGAGGGAGGAGTTGTAATATCACGACAAAAGGCGTTGGGCGGGAAGTCCGACATCTTTAATCTTTAATTCACCTCTGGATTTTCCAAAGGGTGACCAAAATGGTGGGAAGACCTCTCTCTGAAACATGGCAGCAGGGTAATTATTAAGCCTGTTTAACAGGCAATTAACTGCTATTTTACCAGGGAGTTTGAATATTACAAAGCGTGTATGGGAACTACAGGGCTTCAGAGTCTTGCCAGGTATAAGGAGACAGTGGATTATCAGGTGGTCAGTGCTGGCTTCAAACAGCAGCCATTGTGTATGGTGTTGTGGCTTGGCAGGGAAGGTGGAACGGCATGGCCATTGACAGTGAGAGTCAGGAGCAGGGACAAACTTGCCAGCACAGCAGGGGCATACTGTCAGGGTGCCATCTTAGCAGTGGCAGTTGTGTGATTAGAGCAGGGTGGGGGGGGAGGTGAGAGACCCTGGAACTGAGTGCAGCTATCTGCCATGGGCTTCATTCACTCAGGCTTCGAGACCACAAGTGAGGAGCATCAGAGAGGGAGAGAGCTGCAGCCACAGGCAGTGGGCCAGTAGCAACCAGAGGATCACAGGAGCTTCAGCCTCGGAGGGGTCACAGAGAAGGAGGGCGTAGAGGGGAATGCAACCAGTATCTTGTTCACAGAAGAGGTTACCCACTAGAGGGGGTCCACTGTTCTACTGTTAGTGCCTCAGCTTCTAGCAAAAGTCGGAGCATCAGTGTCACCAAAGAGGGAAGCAGTCACAGAGTTGTGCGACATGATGGAGTGAGAGCTGAGCCCTATGGAAAGTGGTGGACACCCTATGCCTGTGGTGCTAAAGGTCACCATGGTGTTGAATTTCTACACCTCAGGATCATTCCAGGGATCCTCTAGAGATATGTGTGAAATCTTCCAGTCTGCCGCTCATCGTTGCATCAAGACGGTCACCAATGCCATCTTTAAGAGGACCAGCCAGTATGTGCGATTTCATACTGATTCAGAATGTCAAGCTAACAGGGCCATTGGATTTGGAGCCATCACTGGGTTCCCACAGGCACAGGGTGTCATCGACTTCATGTATGTGGTCATCAAGGCTCCCACAAACCAGGCAGCAGCCTTCTTCAACAGGAAGGGCTTCCACTCGCTCAATGTACAACCGTAAATGGTTCCTTCAGGCCTGTGCATGGTTCCCAGGAAGCAGCCACAATGCCTACATACTAAGGCAGTCTCATATGCCAGACCTTTTCAGACTATCCCACATGCCTTCACTGATGGATATTGGGTGATAAGGGCTACCCACTGAAGACGTGGCTGCTAACGTCTGTGAGGAACCAAAGCACTGATGCGGAGGAGAGATACAATACCTGCCATGGGACAACTCAAGCTACCATCGAGCAGAACATGAGTCTTCTGAAGATGAGGTTCAGACGCCTGGATAGATCTGATGGAGCCCTTCAGTATGCTCCAGCAAGGGTCTCACGTATTATAGCGTGTGCTGTGCTCTGCACAACCTGGCATGACAGAGGGGTGAGGCTTTGAACAATGAAGACATTGTGGAGCGTGTTTCCTCCTCCGAGGGTGAGGAACTGGAGGAAGATGCTGACCCGGCACCGAGTGATGAAGGACCGCAGGCAAGGCACAATGTGATACGTGCAAAGGAGGCTCATGACACGCTAATACAGGCACACTTCAGATGATCCTTACTGACAGATCTCTGCAATACAGTAAATCTACAGCCTTCTGCAGCCTATTGTTCTTTCCTTTTATTGCCCTTACCATTTACCTGCACCCATTAAGACATTAGACAGCAGCACGAGAAATATATTGAATTTCCCATCGCACTCTTTGAGGGAGCCAGCGTGCTGCTAAAGGCCCAGCAGAGTGCAAAAAAATGGAAGAATTCCTCTTGTCTTGCAACATTCCACATTTATTGGGAAACAAAAAGATTGCAAGGCAGCATGCATTAACAAAAAGTAAACCCGTGAACCCCAAGTGCAGCTAGGTGCTCTTCTTAAATCTCTTCCCTGTGCTCCTATGTGGTGCTCTCCCTGCGTTGCCAGCTGAGTTAAAGGCAGGCTGCTGACCCTGGTGCCCCATGGCTTTCAATAACCTTGGCAGTCATCCTCTAGCTGTCTGAGGCTGGAGGGCCATGGTATATTGATGGATACTGAGTGATAAGGGCAGGAGCCACCTCTGTCATTGCAACTAAGTGAGGTGCTGGTGTCACTGACAGAGGGGCTGAGGAGCTGCTGTCCACACCAGGAGCATCCTGAGAATAGCCCCCCAGATGCATCAGGCAGTCACTCCTCCACCCTTTCAGTGCACACTTGTCCCTCCTGGCTAACCTGAGGAGTCTGAGGACCTGACGGTGAGTCTAAGCACCTCACCTCCGTCTCTCCCAGCCAATGCTCCACACAGCTCATGGACGTGACAATGGCATGCAGGTCTGCCCGCATCTCTGGCAAACAGAGTGGTCTGCTGGCTTTGGCTGTCCAAGAGGATCCCCACTCTCTCTCCATGGAGAAAAGCAAGCACCCGCACATCAGAGACATGGCAGTCTCTGAAAGATCCTCCAGATGTTCCTGCACCTCACAATGCAGTTCCAGCATCTGCCGACTTGTGACAACTCCAGAGGCATATCATCAGCCTGAGGCTCAGCATCAGCCTGGCCTCCCACTGTTCTCCAAGTGTCAGTGGCCTCAGCTATCATAGCCTCTGTCAGCTGCTCAGGCATGTCTGTGCTTGTGATCCTGAATCTACGTGCGAATGGATACCCACCGACATGACGGTATCTGCACTGGTGGAGGGTGCAGAGGAATCATGTGAAAGTGCATCCTCTGAGGTCCTCTCCTCCTCAGAGGTGGATGGCTGCCTCCCGATCACGGACACTGGCTGCTCTTGTCTTGACCTGCATGAGAGAGAAGAGTGATTAGACGGTAATGCGCATTCCATCATGTCCTTCACACTACTCCGACTGTGGAGCTCCATGTGACCAGTGGTGGACACATGAGCACTATGCCTCATATTTTCTAGAGGATTTCTTGTGCCCATGTTAGGCCACTCTCTCTCGGGGCTCCACTCCTGTCTCACCATCTGCTATGGACTGGCCGGCATGTAGTCCTCGAGTTCCAAAACCCCTTCCTCCATCAGAGTCAGGATGGCGAGGTCAGGGAGTGCCTGTCTTGGCCTCTTCTCTTGTGTTATGTGCAGTCTTCTCCTGCAAGTACATAAGTGTCCAGTTGATAGTTGTCCGCCAAAGATATGCTCAACGCCTAGGCTGGTGATTGCCTGACAGTCCATGATGGTGCCACATGAATGCCTCCTGCATGCTCAGAAGCAGCAGTGCACGAGTTAATTCTGATGGACTGGGCCCTTCACAGAGAGGCTGACATGCCTCTGATTGCCAGTGCTGCTGCCTGGCCATTGCTAGTGACTGGGTGGACACGACCTTCCTATCAATCTCACACTTACACCTAGTCACATGTAAGGCTGTGGGGTAAACAATGTGTGGTGCGCTCACCTTGACGGATCGCATGAGCACATTAACCTGCTTGCAGCACTGCTACCAGCTGTGAGGGATGACACCACAGCTACTGACCTCCTCTGCGAACTCTATCCAAGCTTGCATCATCTGATGCGCCAGTTTCCTCCTCCCATTCTAGGAGAAGAGGATTTTCCTTCTTGCCCGAACAATCTGGAGGAGAGCCTGCAGGGAGGCATCACTGAACCGTAGGGTCACCCTGGATCTTTCTTCAGCCATCCCTCGTGCTCCCTTATTCTGCTACCTGTTATGTTTTCACCAGTTTGCTGGATATTTTATATATCTGATTTTATCTCAGAGCAATGCAGATATGATACCAGTTCTAAATCAACAACAGGTTTATTTATAGTACTTTAAAATATCTCAGCACTTACAAGATTTCAGTACAATGTCTTTCAGAACACTCCTGTGTTTACTGGAACCTTCCAACCTTTCCTTACTTTCAGTTTCAACAATTCTAGGCTTAAGTAATGAAGCACAGTGAACACTGATCAGTAACAGACTACTACAATCAAACCCAGTCAATCAAATCATTGAAAACTACACTGCCTTTGTGAGTTGATCCAATTGGCAGCCCTTAAATACAGCACCACTACTTCCAGTGTTGTGACCTGAGTGAATGGCTCCTCCAGCAGTTAATTGGCCATCTGCAATTAAATCGCAGGCTCCAGAATGCCCCGTATCCAAGTGGCAGCAACTCCCGCTTCCGGTCCTGGAGGCGAGACCTTGGGCATTCTTGGAAAATTTATCCCTTAGTGAGGGCAGAATATGGGAAGCTGAATTTTGGACAAGTTGAATGTGGAAAGGTCAGAAGCCATTATGCAGGATATTAATGCATTTGAGTCTAGAAATGAGAAAAGTGTGGATAAGAGATTCAGTGGTAGTAGGGTTGAGGCTGTGGAGGTAGAAATAAATGTTATTGGTCATGGACAGGATGTGGCTTAAAGTTCATTTTTTGTATTGAACAGGATGCGAAAATTTGGCACAGTCTTCAGCTGAATGCATGACCGTGAAGGGAAATGCATTCCGTCAGAGGCAATGGACCTTAATTTATTACATAATCAAATATAGATGGCTTTGTCTCTCCAATGTTCAGTAGTGGGGCATGCTGCTTCATCAATTACTTCATCTGCCATTAGCTAGTCTATTGTTCTAGATCAGGGTTGTCCAACCTTCCGGGGCAGAGGGCTGCATTACGATCTTTGTTCAGCCCGGGGGAGGGCAGTGAGAAAATTTTGAAAGATAAAGGCATTAAAAATTTATCTTACTAATAAAAACAACAAAATGTACACTTTTGTGAAGAAGCTTTAAATGAGAAGACTAATTTATTGACTTACTTTCTCGTCACTATATTGAAAGTGATTTAGTGACATACCTGGCATTGTTTTTGCTTTAATAAGTAGTCAGTCTCTGCTCGCACACTTGATGCAGCAATGTAGAGTATTCTGGATCGATATCCACCTTTTTCAGGACAGATCTTGATCTGTCTTCCCCCTTCCCCCACGCTGTGTGTGTGTGTGTCTCGTTCTCTTTTCTCTCCCCCCTCCCCTCTAGGACTAGGGGATACAGATTGAAAGTTTTGTGCAAAAGATGCAGGGGGAATATGAGGAAGCACTTTTTTAACGCAGGGGGTGGTAATGACCTGGAACTCGCTGCCCTCAAGGGTGGTGGAAGTAGAGACAATCCATGACTTCAAGAGGAAATTGGATGACCACCTGAGAGAAATAGATTTGCAGGGCTATGGGGATTGAGCCAGGGAATGGGACTGACTGCTTAGCTCCGTGGAGAGCCAGCATAGGCTCGATGGACAGAAAGGCCTCCTTTTGTGCCATACGTAAATTACTCTTAGACTCTCTCTCCCCCCTCTCTGTCCGTCTGTCTCTCTCTGACTCCCTCTCCCCCATCTCTCTGTTTCCCTCTCTCCCCTCTCTCTGTCCCTCTCCACCCCCCTCTCTCTGTATCTCTCCCCCTCTCTCTCCTCTACCCCCCACATATCTCTCCGCCCTCTCCATCCCCCATTTCTCAGTGTTCACCACTCCCTCTGTCCCCCCGTTTCTCTGTTCCCCCGTGTCATGAAGACCCCCACCTGCCAAGAATGAGGCATATTAATTTTACCACATGAAAATTAATTTTAAACTGTTGCTGGAGTGGAGAGATGACTTGTTTCAAGGGATCAGCAGTGGCTGAAAAAGAATTTGCATTCTAAGAGACAGTTGCTAGGAAAAAACAATGGGAACTGCTCTAGGTTGGTCCAGGCAATGGTGATCCACATCTTGTCAGTGTAAGAGACAGTATTACACCCCCCCACCCCCCCACCGAGAGCTTTGAAACCCACAAACCGCAGGAGCAGTTGTTCCCAAATAATGGGTTAGTCACATGACTAACCCGCTGTCCAACTTGGAGTTTTGAATTGTGCCCAAAGGACAGTTTGAAGACAGAGACTGCAAATTGCAACTGAACTTGGGAGAAGAGTCTCTTTCTCGCTCTCTCTCTCTCTCGCGCGCGCTCTCTCTCTCGTTCTCTCGCTCGCTCACGCTCTCTTTCTCTCTCGCGCTCTCTCTCTCACTCTCTCTGTCTCTCGCGCTCTCTCTCTCGTGCTCTCTCTCTCTCACGCTCTCTCTCTCTCGCACTCTCTCTCTCACACTCTCCCTCTCGCTCTCTCGCTCGCTTGCTCGCACTCTCTCTCTCTCACGCTCTCTCTCTCTCGCGCTTGCTCGCTGTCTCGCGCTCTCTTGCTCGCTCTCCCGCGCTCTCCCTCACTAATCTCAGGATCCACTGAAGTCACTTAAACCTCAAGAAAGAAAAGACTCCTACATCAAAACAAGTTTTAAAGCATGCACTGGGCCCCAAGAAAACAGCAAGACTTACCAGTAATCAAAAACTCCACATTGAACTCAAAGGATGATAAATATAACCCAGCTATTGCCTTAAACCCTTTATTCTTTTTACTTCTGTCTCTGCGTGTGTGTTTATCGCGTATGCGCGGTCGCATCGCATATTCGTAGTCGTTAACCGAATTAGAGTTTAAGATTAATAAACTTCCACTTGTCTTGTTTAAATCTAAGAAAACCTGTCTGATCTCTTTGCCTTACAATTGGAAAGCAGTGAACAAGGATTCACTGAGGGGGAGCTAAAACACGGTGCTTTAAAAATTAAACTCTGTTACAGTTAAACCAGGCGAAGGCTGAGAGGGAACCTCTAGAACCCTGTCTCACCTGGTCATAACACCCCATCTCTCTGTTCCCCCACCCCCCCCATCTGTCTGCCGCCACCAACCCCCCCCCCCCCCACAACCCCCGTCTCTCTCTCTCTGTCTTTCCCCTCTCACTGTCTCGCTGTCCCCCTTTCTCACACAGTTGCAGAGAGTGGAACGCTCTCTTAAACGTTCTTTTAAAAGTCAGTTCTTTTCAAAAAGATTGTTGTCAGTTTCAGAGTTGACAGCTGCTGACATTGGGAACAGCCGTTTGCCAACAGACTCGGGGTTTTCCAGTCGGCTTTTTAAAAAAAAGGGTCAGAACCTGCCGGAAAACCCTGAGTCTGTTGGGAAATGGCTGTTCCCGATGTCAGCGCTGTTAGCTCTGAAACGGAAGCACAATAGTTTAACAGCCGGACTGACAAAGGGAAATTTCTAATCTCCAGTTACAGTGGGGCTAAGGAACAGCCCCGGGAACAGTTCACATCCATGGGCTGGATGGAAATGTTTGGCGGGCTGGTTCCTGGCCCGTGAGCTATATGTTGGACAACCCTGTTCTAGATGGTGAGTAAAGGGCACAAGGTTCCCAAATGAATTTGCCAACAATATGATATCATCTGTGCAAAGCAAATGCAGGAATTGACACTCTAAGGGCTGGATTTTGTGCTGGAGGTGGAGCACTGGGCTGCAAAGGCGGGGAACCCTGCCTCTGCATTTTCTTGGCCCCCTCCAGAGCAATCCTCCGCTATTTTTTGAGTCAAAGTTTTAGGAGGCAGGATCCCTGTCCCTTTAAAGATTTTAAAGGGATGGGGGGGGGGGTCCCACCTCCATGAGCTGCCGGCCAATCAGAGGGCAGACATTTCGGCAGTACAACTGGGAGCGATGGCCACTGCTGGTACTACAGAGGCCTCGGACCCAGGCCCAGTGCTGGAACCCCCGAAGAGTGGGAGGTGAACCGGACTCGCTGGGGCCAGTCCAGAAGGCCCCAGTGAGGGGATGATCATAAAGTCCAGGAGGAAGTGGGGTCCCAGGGGTAAAGTTGTTCCCGGTGGGGTGTCCTCTATGGGCCACATATTGCCCACAAACGAGGGACCCCCGCCCCCCCCCCCCAACCAAGCCCACAGAAAGAACGCCTCATTTTATAAGGCATCCTCCCAGCGTGACAGTGCCCCCCCCCCCCCCCCCCCACTGCTGGTAAGATCCCAGCAGCCGAGGGAAGAGGCCCCTAAATGGCTGTGAATAGGCCACTTAAGGGTCTCAATTTGCCTTGGGTGGGAAGGCTGTCATCAGTCTATCCTGCCCCCAGAAGATCGCTAGCTGACGGGCTCTCTGCCCTGCTGCACCCCGCAAGCCGTTGCAATACTCTGTGCCCCCTGCCTCTGATCCCGCCCAAGACCATGCCTTGCGATCACATTAAATATAATGATAGAGGCATTGAATAGTATAAGTGACAGTGGGCAACAGTTTTTCACTTGTCCTTTGAGAAGTCGATACTGATTCTCTCATCTACCCTCAAGTGAATTTTGGAGCTAAATGAAATATGAAATTCACCCTTGTTTTCCCACGCCTCCCAATTCAGATCTAGCATTGATGGATGAAGAGATGTTCTCTCTACTTTGACCTAACAATATTACATCCACAGAAGAAGCTTTCACCCACACTCCCCACTACTCCACATTCCCCAAAACGCTACCCAATATGTTATTTCCAGTTCAGACAATTGCAAGCATTGAAGGCTGCCTGAGAACCAGTTTTATGTTATGGATTCATACCTGCTATGGAATGGGTTAAAGGCTTTATTTAGGACTCTTTTGCAGGCAGCATAAAGAGTGTGGTTGAATTTGACTTAAGGTCTCAGAGGCATTAGGACAATGTGGTGAATCACTAAGACTCTAATCCCACCATTTCTAAAAACAGTGCCATAGTAATATTTTACATTAAATATTTATTATTTAAAATTGAAGCCAAACATTTCTTTAGAAAGCTGCACCTACCCTTTGAGAAACTTTGAACTTTATTGTTGGAAACTAATTGATCCCCTGTGGCAATACTTCGAGACCAAAATCAATTTTAAGAATGTCACACTGTAAATGTTTCTCTAATACTCTATGTCTCTCAATTTCTGTTTCTGCCTCCCTCTTTGTGAAAATCTTTTCTTCCCCCTTTTCTGTACATCTCCAACATTCTATAGCCCTACCACACAAATTATTCATTACTCATTTTCTATTTTTTTATTTTTATTTAAAGTCCAGTTACAATGCACAATGGCAGCCAGCATGTCAGACGGGCTGGTAGGGAGTAAAGACCCTGGTCTGCAATGTACATCTACTGCAAGGTACATAAGAAGATTCTGTGGAAAGAGAAGCTGAGTTCCGAAGAAGGGTCACTGACACGAAACGTTAACTCTGCTTCTCTTTCCACAGATGCTGCCAGACCTGCTGAGTGGTTCCAGCATTTCTTGTTTTTATTTCAGATTTCCAGCATCCGCAGTATTTTGCTTTTACATTAAGAAGATTGTTAGATTGATGGGCATGTTTATAATTTCATATGATTTGTGTTTCCTTCAACTGATAGAGCTTTTTAAATGTCCTTAAGTACATTAATTTTGGAAAATTACAGTGTGATGTTTCAAACCATTTTTGTTCATAAAGTATACAATTCAGTCAGTACATTCCTTTTACTTACTTTTGTTAAAATTAACTGAAGATGCTAACCACGACACATTAAATTATAGATGGCATTTTTACTCAGTCGAGAATATATATATTTATATAAATATCTAGCAAGTGTTTCATTGCCATTCATTAGTCTCTTGATTATTTGAAGCTATAGTTGAAACATCCATGAAATACTCTCATCCTGAAAGTGTACCACTTATGCTTGTAGATTTAAGTGTTAAGTGTTTCTTTTTTATTCCCCCTGCCGTCTTTTCTCCCTCTCCAAAATCCAGGCCAACAGGCTATTCGACTCAACCCAAAGCTGTCCTTGTGCATTTTCAGTTGGGGTTGCGGGATAGCAGTTAGGATTGAGAATCCTGGTGAGCTTTGGCCTCCCTAGCCATGGGCACTGAGGACAATTGTAGTTTTCCGATCAACATTCCTGCTGAGAACAGCTAGCTCCACACCGATCAGGGATATTCCTGGATCAGATGATCTCTACCTCTCTTTCCTCCTTTAAGACATTCCTTAAAACCTACCTCTTTGACCGAGCTTTTGGTCATCTGCCCTAAAATCTCCTTTTGTGGCTCGGTGTCAAATTTTGTTTGATAATGCTCCTGCGAAGTGCCTTGGAATGTTTTACTACATTAAAGGTGTAACTGTAAGCTGTTGTTGAGAGCTCACAGTGAGTGTTGCCTTTTACAACAAGCAAACTATTAAGTAGAGTCTAGGTATTACAGATGTTCCTTCACAATCACAATGCAGATGTTGGGCTCACAGCACAAAATTATTTCTGCTAATGACTGAAGATGTAGAGCTTTGTGAATAAATTACTCGGAAGACTAATTCATCTTTCATTTGCAGCATGTGGTCTACAAATGTAATCTTCAACTCTTGTATCTTAATCAAGAATATAAACAGCAGCAATTTGCATTTATATAGCACCTTTAATATAGTTAAATATTCTAAGGCATCCAAAGTTGCTTCACAGGAGCATTGTCAAACAAAATTTGTCACCAAGCCACATAAGGAGATATTAGACCAGGTGACCAAAAGCTTGGTCAAAAACGTGGGTTTTAAGGAGCTTCTTAAAGGAGGAGAGATGGAGAAGTTTATTTTTTATATTTGTTTGTGGGATGTGGGCATCTCTGGCTAGGCCAGCATTTATTGCCCATCTCTAATTGCCCTTGAACTGAATGGCTTGCTAGGCCATTTCAGAGGGCATGTAAGAATCAACCACATTGCTGTAGGTCTGGAGTCACATGTAGGCCAGATCAGTAAGGACAGCAGATTTCCTTCCCTAAGGGACGTTCGTGAACCAGATGGGTTTTTACAACAATTGACAATGGTTTCATGGTCACCACGAGACTAGCTTTTTAATTCCAGATTTATTAATTGAATTCAAATGTCATCATCTGTCGTGGTGCGATTCAAGCTCATGTTCCCAGAGCATTAGCTTGGGCTCTGGATTACCAGCCTAGTGGCATTACCACTACGCCACTGCCTCCCCGTAGAGAGGGAATTCCAGAGGTTAGGACTTAGGCAGGTAAAGGGATGGCTGCCAATGGTAGCATGATGAAAATCAGGTATTTGCAAGAGGCCAGAATTAGAGGAGCACAGAAATCTTGGAGGGTTTTAGGGCTGAAGGAGATTTAAAAAGAAGGAAGAGGATTTTAAAATTGAGGTGTTGCCAAGCCTAGAACCAATGTAGGTCAGCAAGCACAGGGGTGATGACTGAACAAGACTCAGTGCGAGTTAGGATACTGTTACGATCAGGTGAGGAAGGAGTCTCAGGCTCCCCTCTTGCCCCTTTCCTGGTTTGGCCATAACAGGTTTTAACTTTTAAAACACAGGCCAGAATTTTACAGTTGGCGAACAGGAGCCGGACTCCGTCGTAAACGTCGGTGACGAACCCGCTTCCGCCTAGCCTGGGGATCTGTCTTGTATTTTACGGGTCCCCAGGCTTTAATTGTCCCGAGGCGGGACTTCCACCCACTTGAGGGAGGAGGTCCCACCTCAGTGAGCTGCCGGCCAATCAGTGGAGAAATTTTACGCCGCCCCAACGCCACCTCCGACCTGCTGGGGCAGCGTAAAATTTTGGCCATAGTGTTTTTAGCTTCAAACCTCAGTGAATTCTTGCTCATTGCTCTCTAATTGGTTCATTGGCAATTACAATCAGGCAGGATTCCTTAGGTTTAAACAAAAAAGATGTAAGTTTATTAACACACTCTAACTTGGTTAAAATTACTAAAATATGCGATGCAACCACACTAGCATGCATATGTGATAAACACACACACAAATAGATACAGAGGGGAAGAAAGAATTGGGTGGGGGGGTGCTGGTTGAAGTAGGATAGGCAATAAATAGAATTCAGTTACTGTCTTTAGTTTTGCTGTAAAGTCCTTGATTGGAGTTGAAGTCTTGCAATTCTCACTGGGGCCCAGTGCACACTTTCAAACATATTTCTCTGGTACCAAAAGGCTGAAGAGGTCCTCTGTCTTGAGGCTTAAGCTGCTTCCATGGGTCCCTGAGACTTTGCTTCTCTTCCTTCTCTTTGGTCTTCAAATCGCAGTCTGCCCCAAACCTTTCTGTGAGGCACAATTCAAACAGTTCCCAGTCTGGTCAGCAGGTAAGTCATGTGACCAGCTCTTTGTTTGAAACAGCATCATCTTCAAGGGTTGTTGAATCTTCAAAGCTTGCTCAACACACTCGGTGGGGGTGGTGGTGGTGGGGGTGGAGTGTTGGCTCTTACACAGACAAGATGTGGATCATCACTGTTGCCCAGACCAATCTTGTTAATTGAATCAGTGAGCACTTCCATTGTCTCTCTATTCAACTGTATCTCAGAACGCAAATGTGAAGCCATGTTTTAGCTGTTCAGTTCTGTGGCCCTTTTAAAAAAGGTATGTTCAATGTCCAGTGAAAAGTTCAAGTAATGTTCCATATGACGAAATTAATACGTTTCCATTTAACTGGTAAAATAGCAGCAGGTGTGGGGAGGCAATGGGAACTGCAGCCCCCGCCTTCCACTTGAATTTACGCCCCTCCTGCCCGCTTCTGAGGGACGTAAAGTTCCGGCCAACATTTCAGGTCGATCACCCTTCATTAGAATTGAGAAAAGTTAGAAATGTGATAGGTTTCAAGTAGGTCAAATGGGGAAGGGGGAAAAGAACAAGAGGGAAGGTCTGTGGTAGGGCAGAAGATGAGAGACATTAAATGACAAAAAGAGTTGGTGGGGCAGAGCCAAAGGGAGTTATAATGGGACAAGTAAAGAGACAGAAGATGTATTCAGGGGAGGTGTAAATGGTAGAATAATGAACTGATGGAGGGTCATCAACCTGAAACGTTAACTCTGTTTCTCTATAGATGGTGCCAGACCTGCTGAGTATTTCCAGTATTTTCTGTTTTTATTTCAGATTTCCAGCATCCGCAGTATTTTGCTTTTATGTTGGAGCATTGATTATGATCTTTTGATTTGTTGAACTCAATGTTGAGTTTGGTTTATTGCACATTGTAGGTTTGAACTTAACACTTAGCAAATAAGATGACCTATTCCTAATCTAGCAGGCTAGTTAATCTTTAATTACTTGTCTGTCTAATTTTAATTATGTTCTGAAAGACCTGCTGGCACAGGAAATCAGTGTTAAGGTTGTTGGATTCTGCCATTCATCAGCCACAAATGGGGATAAGAAAACAAAATTATGCTGTGTTCGTCATTCAGCATTTGAGTTATTAATTTTTATTAAAATGTTCAGAATAAAGATTTGAAGTAAATAGAAAAAACATTTGCTGGAAATCTGAAATAAAAACTGCAAATTCTGGAAAAAAGCACAGCCTTGAGTTTGCAGGGAGGTCAGCACCTTGACCAGGGTTAAAGGCATCAGAGAACAATCCAAGTTCTGTGTTCAGGTTTGAGGGTTTCTGTGATCAGGGTTTCTGGAGAATGATCTGGGAGTGAGTTAAAAGGAAGACAGAGGCTAGGGATCACACGCAGGTTTGGAGACAGTGTAGTCACTGGGGAGGTTTGGGTAGCAACTGCAGCAGTGGAGTCAGGAGGGACAGCACTGTAGAGGTACCTAAAGGAGTTGAGGTCACCATTACCAGAGAACTTAGCTGTCCAAGCAGGAGAATTCTCTGTTGGAAGGACTTGGACATGGAGTGATTGCTTCTGCTACCTTTAGATTTTTTATATGTAATTGTAGCAACGTGGATATGAAATTGGCTGAGTGACAGGAAAGAAAGAGTATTGGTTAACGGATGTTTTTCAGGCTGGAGGAAGGTTTGTAGTGGAGTTCCCCAGGAGTCTGCGTTGGGACCCTTGCTTTTCCTGATATATAATCAATCAGTATATATTAATGACCTAGACCTTGGTGCACAGGGTACAATTTCAAAGGTTGCAGATGATACAAAATTTGGAAGCATTGTGAACTGTGAGGAGGATGGTGCAGAACTCCAAAAGGCCATAGACAATTTGGTGGAATGGGCAGACGGGTGGCAAATGAAGTTCAATGCAGAGAAATGTGAAGTGATTCATTTTGGGAGGAATAACATGGAGAGACAATATAAAATAAAGGGTACAATTCTAAAGGGGGTGCAGGAGCAGAGAGACTTGGGTGTATCTGTGCAAAAGTCATTAAAGGTGGCAGGACAGGTTGAGAGATTGGTTAATAAAGAATATAGTATCCTGGTCTTTATTAATAGGAGCATAGAGTACAAGAGCAAGGAGGTTGTGTTGAACTTGTATAAGACACTAGTTCGGCCTCAGCTGGAGTATTGCGTCCAGTTCTGGGCGCCACATTTTAGGAAAGACGTGAGGGCAATGTAGATAGTACAGAAAAAATTCGAGAGAATGGTTCCAGGGATGAGGAATTTCAGCTATGAAGATAGATTGGAGAAGTTGGGATTGTTTTCCATGGAGAAGAGAAGGCTGAGAGGTGATTTGATAGAGGCATTCAAAATCATGAGGGATCTGGACAAAGTAGATAGAGAGAAATCATTCCTACTCGTGAAAGGATTGAGAACGAGAGGGCACAGATTTAAAGTATTTGGTAAGAGAAGCAAAAGTGAGATGAGGAAAAACTTTTTCATGCAGCAAGTGGTTAAGGTCTGGAATGCACTGCCTGAGAAAGTGTTGGAGGCAGGTTCAATTGAAGCATTCAAAAGGGAATTAGACTGTTATATGAAAAGGAAGAATGTACAGGGTTACGGGGAGAAGGTGGGGGAATGGAACTGAGGGAATTGCTCTTTCAGAGAGCCAGTGCAGACATGATGGGCCGAATGGCCTCCTTCTGCACTGTAACTATTCTGTAAATTGTAATTGTAGGGCGGCACAGTGGCGCAGTGGTTAGCACCACAGCCTCACAGCTCCAGTGACCCGGGTTTGGTTCTGGGTACTGCCTGTGTGGAGTTTGCAAGTTCTCCCTGTGTCTGCGTGGGTTTCCTCCGGGTGCTCCGGTTTCCTCCCACCACCAAAAACTTGCAGGTTGATAGGTAAATTGGCCATTGTAAATTGTCCCTAGTATAGGTAGGTGGTAGGGGAATATTGGGACAGGTGAGGATGTGGTAGGGATATGGGATTAGTGTAAGATTAGTATAAATGGGTGGTTAATGGTCGGCACAGACTCGGTGGGCCGAAGGGCCTGTTTCAGTGCTGTATCTCTAAAATCTAAAAAAAAAAATCTAATTCCAGTCCTAATTGTCACCATCATTATGACCTGTGTAGTTCATTTTATGCAGCTATGAGAGTAATGACAGGAAGGGGCTCTATTTTACAGCATTATAATACTTTATCAGAGCCATTTGGTGTTGGTTAGAAGTAAAAAAAACATTGCAATCATCTAGCGCCTCATTTTAAAATGCTTTACAAACCATAGAACTACTTTCTTTGTTGTGTAGTCACTGTTGTGTTGGCAAAAGTGGCAGTCAATTTATATCTTGCAACAACAAATCAAGAGTTTATAGTTATGAATAGATGGAATAAGTTAAAGAAGTGGACTGTTTCCAGTTGCGGAGGGATTACAAGATTAAATGTAAGAGATTTAAAACAGAGAGATAGAAGACCTTCTAAACACAGAGAGTTGCAAACCTGGGGAACCAGTCCTGATGAAAGGTCACAGATCTGAAACATTGGCCAGAAATTTATGTTGCTGCCACCAATCGTAAAAGATGGCGGCCTGCACACGCCAGCTTTACTCCGCGGATCCACCATGATATTAAACGCAGCAGTTCATTTACATGGCTGAGGCAGACCGCCCCCTCCCACCCCACCCCCGATGACATGGAGGTGGTGGGCACTCCATCCCCAGCAATGACGTCCAGCGCCATTGTGCAGTTGCCGACACAATTTTTATAGGGCTTCAATGTAATTTAAATTTTTAAAGAAACCTGAGTCTCAAAAAGTGAATAAAGTTATAGTGACCTTCTCCCACCAGCACCCACCCCCCCACGACCTTAAAATGTATTACTTGCCTTCTTCACCCCCCCCAACCAAAAAAACTTAGCTTGTGCTCCCAACTTTCTCCCCCAAAGTTAATGAACTATGAACTTTACAGCTTTCCACCATCCCCAGACCAATTGAAAACATTTAACCCTGCTGCCACCCACCACCCTCCCCCCCTGCCCTGAAACCTTACCTGCTCTCCCCTTCCAACCAGTGTTCTGCCTCAGATCTCCAAACGGAGATTTGAAGTCGCGGGAGTCCTGGAAACTGACCTCAATACGGCTGGCTGGAGCAGGTAAGGCATTAATTCATTAATTTACATTCATTAACATATTAAAATCCTGCTCCCATCGCCAAGCGGTGGGGTGTGGGTGGTGGTGACGCCACCAGGCCTCGACGCCGCCGGCCCTATGGGGTCAGTCCTTCCATGGAAAATGCCTCCAGATGAAGCCCATGGCGGGCTTCTCCTGGAGGCATTTTCCACCCCCGCCCCTTGCCACAACCCCCCCCTATCAGGGGGCAAGTAAAATTTGCCCCATTAACTCTGTTTCTCTCTCAACAGAGGCTGTCAGTCCTGCTGACTATTTTCAGTTTTTATCATGGCATGTATCACTGTTATAGCTTCTATATGTTTCTAACTGAATGACCGATTATTGGACCATATCTTCCTGTGAAAATAACAACAAGCTCATGGGTTACCCTGTTATTATTATGCAAATTGACCAGCACGCTCAGGGGAAAAAGATGCGTTGGCGAATCTCCAGAATTTGTTCTTTGATGTACACTGCTCCGTGTGTCACACAAATGGCAGTTCACCCTTAGGCTCCCCATTATTTTGGCTTTGCCTGAAGAACCTGGACCAGTCCTTGTTCTTGTTTGAATAGGGCAATGAAATCTTCAAGTGTCTAAGCTAGCACCTGAACACTGGCAGCTGAATACTTAATTGTTAGTTTGCAGAACTTTATATATTTGTTCATAGAATGTGGGTGTCATTGGTAAGCACAGCATTTATTGACCATCCCTAATTAGAACATAGAACATAGAGCAGTACAGCACAGTACAGGCCCTTCGGCCCACGATGTTCTGCCGTACCTTTAACCTACTCTTAGATCAAACTAACTACCTAACCTTCATTCTACTATCATCCATGTACCTATCCAAGAGTCACTTAAATGTCCCTAATGTATCTGCTTCTACTACCACCGCTGGCAGCGCGTTCCACGCACCCACCACTCTCTGTGTAAAGAACCTACCTCTGACATCGCCCCGAAACCTTCCTCCAAACACCTTAAAATTATGCCCCCTGGTGATAGCCCTTTCCTCCCTGGGAAAAAGTCTCTGGCTATCCACTCTATCTCTGCCTCTCATCATCTTGTACCCCTCTATCAAGTCACCTCTCATCCTTCTTCGCTCCAATGAGAAAAGCCCTAGCTCCCTCAATCTTTCTTTGTAAGACATGCCCTCCAGTCCAGGCAGCATCCTGGTAAATCTCCTCTGCATCCTCTCGAAAGCTTCCACATCCTTCCTATAATGAGGCGACCAGAACTGAACACAATATTCCAAGTGTGGTCGAACCAGGGCCTTATAGAGCTGCAGCATAACCTCGCGGCTCTTAAACTCAATCCCCCTGTTAATGAAAGCCAACACACCATATGCCTTCTTAACAACCCTATCAACTTGGGTGGCAACTTTGAGCGATCTATGGACATGGACCCCAAGATCCCTCTGTTCCTCCACACTACCAAGAATCCTGTCTTTAAACCTGTATTCCGCATTCAAATCCGACCTTCCAAAATGAATCACTTCACATTTGCCCTTGAGAAGCTGGCGGTGAGCGGCCTTCTTGTACCACTGCAGTCCGTGTGGTATAGACGCACCCATAATGCTGTTGGGGGGGGAATTCTTCGAGGTGGTAGAGGTCATGAGTTTGGAAAATGCTGTCAAAGAAGCCATTGAGTTGTTGCAATACATCTTGTAGATGCTACATGGTGTAGACACAGTGTACGGTGGAGGGAGTGAATGTTTAAGGTGATGGATGGGGTGCTAATCAAGCGTCTTGGATGGTGTCAACTTTCTTGAGTGTTTTTGGAGCTGCTCTCATCTGGGTAAGTGGAGAGTATTCCATCACACTCCTGACTTGTGCCATGTAGATGGTGGAAAGGTTTTGAGGAATCAGGAGGTGAGTCACTTGCTGCAGAGTACTCAGCCTGTGACTTGTATTTGCAGCCATAATATTTACGTGGCTGATACAGTTCAGTTTCTGGTCAATGGTGACGCCTAGGATGTTGATGGTGGGGGATTCAGCAACGTTAATGTCATTGAATGTCAAGGGAAGGTGGTTAGACTTGCTCTTATTGGAGATGGTAATTGCCTGGCACTTGAGTGGCACAAATGTTACTTGCCACTTATCAGCCCAAGCTGACTATTAGTATGCAGTGACCACTTTTCTGCTGCCACAAATACAAGACACTTCTATCCTCACCTCTTTACACTGAGAGCATAAATTATTACTGTGTGTTCATATTTTCACTGAAGAACAGAGGGGCTCATTCTTAGACATAGCATCACTTTAGCAGTACTTGGCCAAAATTTCAGGCATCGTCACAGGAGCTAGTTAATAGCGCATCTAATAAGTCACACATTACTGTCAAAGTATTTAGGTCAGGGTCAGAAGGGGGATTGTGTTCCATCGTCATCACTGTCAGCTTGCTGAAAATGAATTACTGGAACCTTTTATTAATAGGCGAACACATGCTTGTCTTTCAATAGTCATCAGTGTCAACAGCTGTAGGATTTCGCTGACTATGCTAAGAAGATTAAAGTTATTGAGTGCAATGGAAATCTAGTGGGTAAGAGAAGATTGGGACATTATTAATTGGTGTCTTGCCTAATTATTCTCCACTAGCCTCAGGTAGAGACTCAAACCTACAGGAATATTGCCAGATTTATATGTCTATCAATATCTCTCTACTATTGTGATATAAAAAGCTCCAAGTATATTTACTTTTTAATTTAAATAAATCAAAATTTGCCATGTAACTAGCAATGAATTTTTCATTATATGCTGATAGCCATGTTTGTGATATTTGCACTCCTCCAATTCTAGCCTCTTGAGCATCTCCAATTTAAATTGCTCCACCATTGGTGGCCATGCCTTCAGCTGTCTAGGCCCTAAGCTCCAGAATCCACCCCCCACCACCTCCCCACCCCGCCCCCCCAACCCACCAAACCTCCCCACCTGCATAACTCTCATTCCTCCTTAAGGATTCTCCTTAAAAACCCATCTCTTTGACCAAGCCTTTGGCCATCTGCCCTAATGTCGATGTATATGGCTCGGTGTCAAATTTTGCTTTACGTGAAGCACCTTGTGATGTTTTATTACATTGAAGGCACTATATAAATACAACTTTCTGCTCTTGAATTTTTCAATTTGCTGCATTCATTCAGTAGCTATTAGTTGTTTAAATGGGAACAAACTGTACTGAGAAACAAGTTTTAATATAAATAAAATCTGGGGGTAGGCCAACCTTATTATGAACATTTTTCAGCAGTAAAAATGTTAAAATACAGCTCTGCACAGTTACTATATCAAAGAGGCGCGTGTTGACAGTTCAGGGGTCATTAAGTACATTGTGAAAATAGAAAGCTTGTTGGAAGATATCAAAGCAAGAAAGCTCACTGAGGGCTGAATTTAATCATCTCGTTGCCAGCAGCGGCTGCGGGCCCAGAAATGGGCACCGTTCCCATCCGTCACATGGGCGGCCACCCCACTGTGATCATGTGGTGAGCGGTCATTTTGCATATTGCAGACGTGGCCCCCCCCCCGCCCCCGCAATCATGTGGCGGGGGTGGAATGAGAGTTGCCAATTATGGTGTCAGATGACTCTGGAGCAGGTGCTGACGCCACATTTAAAAACCTGCCAGCTCTGCATTTATTCCTGCCTTAGAGTCATTGTCAGCTTGGTGCAGCTTTAAATTTAGCATGACTGGCACCTGTTAATAGCAGAATAATAAGAATAATTCTCATTATTCTGCTATTAATATTCTCTCTGGACTAATGCTTTATCTTTCACCGCAAGCATTAACACACTCTTTGCCTTTGGCCCAGGACAGCTTTGTTATTTAATCTCCCTCTGCCCTATCAAACACCTTTTTCCTTTGTTCCATTCCCCACGCCCCCCTCCTCCTGCTTCACTTGCTTAAAACCTAATTCTTTTCTAACCTTAGCCAGTTCTGATGAAAGGTCACATACCTGAAATGTTAACTCTGTTTCTCTCTCCACAGATGATGCCTGACCTGCTGAGTATTTCCAGCAATTTCTGTTTTTATTTCAGATTTCCAGCATCTGCAGTATTTTGATTTTATTACTGGACTAATACCTGGAATGGGTGGGTTGTCTTATGAGGAAAGGTTGGACAGGCTAGGCTTGTATCCGCTGGAGTTTAGAAGTATAAGAGGTGACTTGATTGAAACATATAAGATCCTGAGGGGTCTTGACTGGGTGGATGTGGAAAGAATGTTTCCCATTGTGAGAACTGGGGGTCATTATTTAAAAATAAGGGGTCGCCCATTTAGGCGCGACAGGGGAGGGAGGGGATAAAAGAGGAGGTGGCATTGCACTGTTGATCAAGGAGTCAATTACTGCAGTAAGGAGGGATGACATCTGAGAAGGTTCCTCAAATGAGGCCATTTGGGTGGACTTAAAAACAAAAAGGGGTCAATCACTTGGCTGGGTGTCTACTACAGGCCTTCAAACAGTCAGGAAGAGATAGAGGAGCAGACATGTAGGCAAATCTCTGAGAGGTGTAAAAATAATAGTAGGGGATTTCAACTTCCCCAATATTAACTGGGATAGTCTTAGTGCAAAAGGCTTAAAATGGGCGGAATTCTTAAAATGCATACAGGAGAGCTTTTTGAGCCAGTATGTGGAAAGTCGTACAAGGGAAGGGGCAGTACTGGACCTAATCCTAGGGAATGAAGCGTTTCAAGTGGTAAAAGTGTCAGTCGGGGAGCATTTCGGGGATTTTATTTTTTACTTAGAGATACAGCACTGAAACAGGCCCTTCGGCACACTGATTCTGTGCTGACCAACAACCACCCATTTATACTAATCCTACATTAACCCCATATTCTCGACTACATCCCCACCATTCCCCTACCACCTACCTACACTAGGGGCAATTTACAATGGCCAATTTACCTATCAACCTGCAAATCTTTGGCTGTGGGAGGAAACCGGAGCACCCGGCGGAAACCCACGCAGACACAGGGAGAACTTGCAAACTCCACACAGGCAGTACCCAGAACCAAACCCGGGTCGCTGGAGCTGTGAGGCTGTGGTGCTAACCACTGCGCCACTGTGCCGCCCATAACTCAGTAAGATTTAAGGTAGTTATGGGAAAGGACAAAGATGGACCAGAAATAAAGGTACTGAATTGGGGAAAGGCCGATTTCAATAGGATAAAACAGGATCTGGCCAAAGTGGACTGGGAGAAGCTACTTGTAGGAAAGTCGACATCACATCAATGAGAGTCATTCAAAGAGGAAATTGTGAGAGTTCAGAGCCAACATGTACCCGTTAAGGTGAAGGGTAGGACTAACAGGCCCAGGGAACCCTGGATTTCAAGGGATATAGAGGATTGGATCAGGGAAAAAAAAGGAGGCTTACGGCAGATTCAGAGCACTGAAAACAACGGAGGCACTCAAGGAGTATAGAAAGTGTAGGGTGGCACTTAAAAAAGTAATTAGGAGAGCGAAGGGGGGCATGAAAAAACACTGGCGGGCAAGATAAAGGAAAATCCCAAGGCGTTTTATAAGTATATTATGGGTAAGAGGATAACCAGGGAAAGAGTAGGGTCCATTAGGGACAAACGTGGCAATCTGTGTGTGGAGCTGGAGGACATAGGTGAGGTTTTAAATGATTACTTTTCATCGGTGTTCACTATGGAGAAGGAAGATGTAGGTGTAGAGATCAGGAAGGGGGATTGTGATATACTTGAACATATTAGCATTGAAAGGGAGGAAATATTAGCTGTTTTAGCGGGCTTAAAAGTGGATAAATCCTCAGGCCCAGATGAGATGTATCCCAGGCTGTTATGTGAGGCAAGGGAGGAGATAGCAGCGGCTTTGACACAAATTTTCAAATCCTCTCTGGCCACAGGAGAGGTACCAGAGGACTGGAGGACAGTGAATGTGGTACTATTATTCAAGAAGGGTAGTAGGGATAAACCAGGTAATTACAGGTCGGTGAGTCTAACATCAGTGGTTGGGAAAATATTGGAAAAGATTCTGTGGGACAGGATTAATCTCCACTTGGAGAGGCAGGGATTAATCAGGGATAGTCAGCATGGCTTTGTCAGGGGGAGATCGTGTCTAACTTGATTGAATTTTTCAAGGAGGTGACTAGATGTGTCGATGAGGGTAAAGCAGTTGATGTCGTATACATGGATTTCAGTAAGGCTTTTGATAAGGTCCCGCTTGGGAGATTGGTTAAGAAGGTAAGAGCCCGTGGGATCCAGGGCAATTTGGCAAATTGGATCCAAAATTGGCTTAGTGGCAGGAGGTAGAGGGTAACGGTCGAGGGCTGTTTTTGTGATTGGAAGCCTGTGACCAGTGGTGTACCACAGGGATTGGTGCTGGGACCCTTGCTGTTTGTAGTGTGCATTAATGATTTAGACGTGAATATAGGAGGTATGATCAGTAAGTTCGCAGATGGCACAAAAATTGGTGGTGTTGCAAATAGTGAGGAGGAAAGCCTTAGATTACAGAACTAACAAGGCAAGGGAATATACAATGGATGGTGGGACCCGAGGAAGTACAGCAGGTCAGCAGGACCTTGGTGTACTTGTCCATAGATCACTGAAGGCAGCAGCACAGGTAGATAAGGTAGTTAGGAAGGCATATGGGATACTTGCCTTTATTAGCTGAGACATAGACTATAAGAACAGGGAGGTTATGATGGAGCTATATAAAATGCTAGGTAGACCACAGCTGGAGTACTGTGTACAGTTCTGGTTAGCATACTATAGGAAGGATGTGATTGCATTGGAGAGGGTGCAGAGGAGATTCACCAGGATGTTGCCTGGGCTGGAGCATTTCAGCTATGAAGAGAGACTGAAAAGGCTAGGGTTGTTTTCCTTGGAGCAGAGAAGGCTGAGGGGGGACATGATTGAGGTGTACAAGATTGAGGGGCATTGATAGGTTAGATAGAAGGAAACTTTTTTTCCCTTAGCGGAGGGGTCAAGAACCAGGGGGCATAGATTTAGGGTAAGGGGCAGGAGGTTTAGGGGAGATTTGAGGAAATATTTTTTCACCCAGAGGGTGGTTGGAATCTGGTTCGCACTGCCTGAAGAGTTGGTGGAGGCAGGATATTTCACAATATTTAAGAAGTATTTAGATGAGCACTTGAAACGCCATAGCATACAGGGCTACGGGCCAAGTGCAGGAATATGGGATTAGAATAGTTGGGTGCTGTATGGCCGGCACAGACATGATGAGCCGAAAGGCCTGTTTCTGTGCTGTATAACTCTATGACTCTATTTAAGACAATGAGGAGAAATCTTTTTCTATAAGAGGGTTGAGAGTCTATGGAACTCTCTTCCTCAAAAGGCAGTGGAAGTAGAGTCTTTAAATATGTTTAAGGTAGATATATAGAGATTCTTGATAAGCAAGGAGGTGAAAGGTTATCGGGGGTAGGCAGAAATGTGAAGTCGAGGGTACAATCCGATCAACCATAACCTTATTGAATGGCAGCTCCTAATTCGTACGCTCGTATGTAAGCTGGTGAAACCACCGCATGTGCCTGAGCAGCTGGCTGAGGCTGAGACAGTCAAGGCCTCCGACAGTGACAGGACTGTGGGTGGCCAGGCCAATGCTGAGCCCCAGAATGATGACTATCCTCTGGTGTTGACAGCACAGGGCATGCTGGAGTTGAAGTGAGAGGTAAAGCAACATGTGGTGGATCTGCCAGAGGCCTTGCAAAGCCAAGAGGAGTCCATCCATGCCATGACTGCTGCCATGTAGATTTACAAGAATGTTGCCGGGGCTTGAAAATAGCAGCTATGAGGAAAGGTTTGATAGGCTAGGGTTGCTTTCCTTAAACAGAGGAGGCTGAGGGGTGACTTAATAGAGGTGTACAAAATTATGAGGAGCCTAGATAGAGTAGACAGGAAGGACCTGTTTCCCCTAGTGGTGAGGTCAGTTATCAGGGGGCACAGATT
This sequence comes from Heterodontus francisci, assembly GCF_036365525.1. Classification (NCBI taxonomy): domain Eukaryota; kingdom Metazoa; phylum Chordata; class Chondrichthyes; order Heterodontiformes; family Heterodontidae; genus Heterodontus; species Heterodontus francisci. The sequence continues at coordinate 158,607,544 of NC_090372.1, read as the reverse complement.
TAAGGATTAGAGGGGACATGAGGAAAAACTTTTTCACCCAGAGGGTGGTGGGTGTCTGGAATTCACTGCCAAGAATGGTGGTGGAGGCAGAACCCCTCAATTCTTTGAAAAGGTACCTGAACATGCACCTGAATTGTTGTAACCTGCAAGGCTATGGACCAGGTGCTGGAAGATGGGATTAGATTGAGCGGCTAGTTTTTTCCAGCCGACACAGACACGATGGGGCTGAATGGCCTCCTTCTGTGCCGTAATTTTTCTATGGTTCTATGTCTCAGGCATGTGAGCATATGGCTTCCTCCATTGAGAGGTTGGTGACCTTCATGGAGTGCCAAATCTCACAGATGCGCACAGACCTGCTCACCATCACCTTGGCCACGAGCTTGATGCAGCAGTGGCAAGGCGAGAAGGTACAGGAGTCTGGAGATTTCCCCCACTCCTTGTCTTTATCTGGTGAGCAGGGAGTTTCAAATGACCCTTGAAAAGGAGGAGCAGAAGCTGCCCTCCACAGCTGGGGGCTTCCCTCAGGGTGTTCCAAGTATGGACACCAGCTCCTCTGCCCCACCGCCAGTGAGCCCAGCTCCAGCACCCTTGATGCCTGAGGAGATGTGCACCAATGCAGGAAACCCTCAGACAGCTAGGGCCTTCCAGGCCTCAGGCAGCCAGAGGATGCCTGCCTAAGTTATCACAGGCCCAGGAGCAGACTGATCAGCAGCCTGTCTCCAGCTCAGCTGCTGTTGCAGGAACACTCACAAACAATTTAAGAAAACCGCCTAGTCACAATTTGGGACTCGCGGGTATAGATAACATGTAATGTCACCATTAATTAAAAGTTCTTTTGTGCAAATCATTAGCCATCATTGTCAGAATGCCATTTCCATTATGCCTTAATTGTAAATTGCTGACCTCCCCCTTCCCCCTTAGTGCATTGCAAATGTGACCACAGCCCTCATTAACACATGTTCTCCTATGGGCACTAGTGCACAGAACATTGCAGCTGGTTGCAAGTCAGGGAATGCTAATGGAAAGGAGGCGACAGAATTCATGCCTGAAGGTGAGTCTTTATTGCATTCTCAGTGAGTGGACATCAGGGTAGCTGGAAACAGGTAATGATGAGGTTGTCTCTTGCGCCCTTTGCATTTCGCTCAATCTGTCTGAACTCCTGTGCCCTGTCTTCAACATCCATTGCTGTTTACCCCTCTCCCTCCACTGCATCCTCCATATCGGTGGATGAGTGTCACTCGGGCATCTCATCATGTAAGGCCTCCCCCCTCTGCAGTGCTAGATTGTGCAGAGCATAGCAGACGACCACAATATGTGAGACCCTCTCTGGAACATACTTCAGGCCTCCACTAGATCGATCGAGGCAACGGAACCTCATCTTCAGTAGTCCAATGGCATGCTTGATGGTCACTCGAGTGAAGCCATGGCAATTGTCGTACCTCTGCTCCGCTGCATTGCAAGGGTTTCTCACAGGCACATGAAGCCAAGTCTTCAATAGATACCCATTGTCCCTGAGAATCCATCCCTGAAGGCGAGCCAGGGCCTGAAAAGCTGTGCCACCTGGGAGTGTTGAAATATGTTGGTGTCATGGCTGCTTCCCTGGAAGCGGGCACACACCTGCAGGAAACGCTTTTGGTGGTCGCAGATCAGTTGAACTTTGGTTGAATGGAAGCCCTTCCTGTTGATGAGGGTGGCTGGCTGGTCCATAGGACCCTTGATGGCTACATGCATGCAGTCGATCACATCTTGCACCTGAGGAAATCCAGCAATAGCCCACTCGGCCTGACTGTCAGCGTCAGCCCAGTAACGCACATAGTTGCCAGCCCTCTTGAACAGGGCAGGGCATTGGTCACCTTGATGCAGTGGTGGGCTGCCACCTGGGAGACTCCACACATGTCCCCAGTGGCTCCCTGGAAAGATCCAGAGGCATAGAAGTTTAGTGACATGGTAATCTTCAGGGCTACTGGCATGGGGTGACCCCCAAATCTGATAGGTTGCAACTTTTCCTTCAGCAAGGCATATAGGTTGGTGCCAGCCTTCCTGGAGAGCTGTAGTCTTCATTGACAATGGTATTCGGACATTTGGAGGCAGTTGATCTGAGTCTGGTACACTTTCTGGTGTGAGTGGGCCCTTCTTGGCCTGGCCGGCAGCTGTTGCTCTGGTTGTGGAGCTTCACAGACAGGCACTGTTGCCTGTTGGCCCACCCTACATCAGAGGCACGGTATCACACCATGGGGGTCCAAAAACCCAGGATGTATGAGAACCATGCAAGGTGACCTGTGGGCCTGCAGATCATTGTCAATGCAGCAACAGAGCTTTTGACAAATCTCTCAGCAGAGTCCCTGATGGACCTCAGAGCCCAGCCTTATTGATGGACCACCCTCTGTTCCAGCAGTGTGAGCAACCAAACACATCACACAGCTGTTTGATAACCCAGTGTAGCCCCCCCACACCCACATTAAACCCTTGCAGAGAACCCCCCCCCCACACCCACACTAAATCCTTGCAGAGCCCCTGAGACTCTGAACACTCTTGCAGAGCCCCCGAAACCCTGAATCTCCTTGCAGAACCGATAGCAACACAGTCTGATAATGGCCTCCAAACCCCCCTCTTCTCCTATGCAGCGATCCTCAGGACCGCTTCCCCATTGCGGCAATATGGCCCCTCACCACACCACCACCAGGTTTTAATGGTCATGAACCGGAAGCATGTGAATGCCGCCCGCTGTTCCTGAAATCAGGAGGCTATCGTTAAATTGCAATCAATTATTTTTAAATGCATTTAAACGAGCTGGTCAGCAATTTAAAATAGCTCTCCGTCATATTGGGGCCTCAATGCTGCCATGGTGCTTTCCCGCCACTGACAAAATCTGGAACTGATGTCACAATGTCACATTTCCAAGCAGACGGCTCCAATGTGATTTTCCGTCGCCCCATGCCACCACACCCGCCTTAAATGACCGCACTAAATTCTGCCCTGAGAGTTCGCTTCTCATGAACACTGGGTCTTGCAGTGATTTTCTTGCCAAGTATTGACCAGGATGCCTTTATCTTCTTTGCAATTAGGTTATGGCACCTTTATCATCTTCAGCATAGGCAGACAATGTCTTCCGTTAATTTCTCACTTGGAAGAACGATCTTGTCAACGTGGTTAGAAAATCTGGTGTAAAAGTGACAGTTCTTTGGAAAATTCCTCTAAATTCCCATCAACTTGAACAATTTCAGAGTTCAACAAAGTCATTTGTCTACCTATAGTTTGGGCAACATTTTTAGTATCAATTCCTCATGAACAATAACCTCCACTAAATCATGTACAGTTCTGGTTATTCGAAAATCTCAACATCCACCTCCCATCTCCATGTGAACACTGGACAAATTACGCACTTTGTTTTTCTGCCATTTCCTCGTTGTCCAGTTCAAGCTTGCCTTTTTCATCCCTTAGCAACTCTCCCTTGACTATCTTTCTTTTGTCTCCTATCTTTTTGAAGAATGGAAAAATAGACAGATATTCTGTGAGCTTGTGTAGCTTAGACTGCAACCTATAAATCAGGTGCAATAAAGATAAAAGTTGGCCAAAGGATCAAGGCAGCAGCTTTCACTTGATAACAAACATTATTTGACTAATTGAATCTGCTATATCTCAAATCAATGTCTATGAACTGCAGTAGATTTCATTAATAATAGTTATTTTAATTTAGATGTCTTCAGTATAGAATGCAGCTGGACATTCACAAAGTATTCCAACCTTCCCTAGCTCAAGATTATACAGCTTGCAATGTTGAATTCACTGAGTTAATTGTACAGAAAAAAAAGCTGTAATTCGCACCAAATACAATCTTCAAAGAAATATTGATTTACTTACTTAAATTGATATCATTAGACATAATGGGCGTAATTTTATCAGAGGGGAAGAAGTCTCGATGTCGGACCATATGCAGGTCCCGAGCCCGCAATGGCAGGCGGCAGGACTGCACGAAATCTTCCAGGAGGTGGACTCTTAATTGTCCGCCGACGGGCCTGCTGTCCAAATAACGATGGCGGGCAGACTCTCCATGTCGCCAGCTCGATCAGAGGGCCTTCAACAGCGCCACCAGGAGAAGTGGTCTTTGCTGAGGAATGCAGGAGGCCTCGGGCCTACACCAGGTAATTTTTTTATTTAAATGATGGGGCCCAGTATTAGAGGGAAAACTCCTCCAGAGAAATCACTGGGGCCATGGGGCTGCCTTTCCTGCCCGCCGTCCCTTCTGTGTTCCATACAGCCTACAGTTGGCGGCCTCCCTATGCGGCAGCTGGTGGGGGGCACTGCACTGCCAGCAAAATGCTGACGAACCAGGAAAATGGCACTTAGTTGGATCGTTCGCAGGCAGCCGTTCTGGCACTCAGCCCACTACTAGGAAACTTCCCCAGCTGCGTGACTCCATTTGAAAGCAGTTCTGATGTACCTCCCTGGTATTATACCAGCACGCCTGTCTCTCGCCTCAGGCTGGTAAAATCCCAGATATTAAGCTTTAGCAGACTCAGGTGAATTTGAAGTTTGAGACTTGGAGAACCTGAATGCAAAGGTGAGTGAACCAGCAGAGCTTTGGATATTGGGCTTGTTACACTTCAGTTTCTCTGTACAAATCCTAACTTGTATAGAGACAGTCCCAATGCAATTTACCTTTTCCCCCAGTTTTCGCATGAGTGTCCTGAAAATACTGGTTTTACAGGTTTTAGCCGCACTCATTGAAGTGGTTGACCATCTGTAAAGTATAAGCCTAGATAGTGAATGTTGGCAGACAGTTCAACTGTGGGAACATTATAGAAAGTATGATCTGACTTAGCCTGAAGTCCACACGCATGTATTTTCCAGCAGAGGTAAATATTGAATTCAAAATGTAGAAAGAGCACAACTGTAGATTTTACATACTGTGCTCTTAAAAAAAATTCATCAAAACACTTGTGTTTGAGTGACATTGTATAATCTTATTTGCACACATTAATTTATTTGCATGTATTACTGCTTTTCTAAGCCTTCAAAAGCAAAGAAATACCAAATCCAAGGTGAACCAAGAAAAGTTTTTTTTTTATCAGTCTTTTTCCCACTGCTTCATCCCATGAGAAAATTGAATGAGCCTGGATTTCAGGTTGTGCTACCCACATGACCAAGTAATCATATATCAGTAAATAATTATGTATCTGACGTTACTTCTGAACACTTCTGCTTTGATACCAACAGTTCTGCCTCTTTGTTGGTGAATTCTGGCTGCAATTCATAAATCGCTATAATATAATCACTTCAATTCATAATCACTATTATTTAACAGTTTCTCTGCATGTAGAGTTTTGAAGTGGAGCTTAACAACATATCTTATGAACAAGAGACACTGTGTGGCCTTAAGATGAAATAATGAGTGGAATTCTCAACTTTGGGTCAGTGTTTGGCAGGATGCGACTTCCTCCTGCCCTTCTATATCATGCCAACCCATTTTCCAGGGTTTTTTTTATTCATTCATGGGATGTGGGCATCGCTGGCCAGGCCAGCATTTATTGCCCATCCCTAATTGCCCTTGAGAAGGTGGTGGTGAGCTGTCTTCTTGAACTGGTGCAGTCCATGTGGGGTAGGTACACCCACAGTGCTGTTTAGTTTAGAGATACAGCACTGAAACAGGCCCTTCGGCCCACCGAGTCTGTGCTGACCATCAACCACCCATTTATACTCATCCTACACTAATCTTTGCTCGAGTCGCTCTGAACAGGCTCCAGAAGCTGGCCGAGCGCGTCTACCCTGAGGCACAGTGTGGCTTTCGTGCAGAGAGATCGACTATTGACATGCTGTTCTCCCTTCGTCAGATACAGGAGAAATGCCGTGAACAACAGATGCCCCTCTACATTGCTTTCATTGATCTCACCAAAGCCTTTGACCTCGTCAGCAGACGTGGTCTCTTCAGACTACTAGAAAAGATCGGATGTCCACCAAAGCTACTAAGTATCATCACCTCATTCCATGACAATATGAAAGGCACAATTCAACATGGTGGCTCCTCATCAGAGCCTTTTCCTATCCTGAGTGGTGTGAAACAGGGCTGTGTTCTCGCACCCACACTTTTTGGGATTTTCTTCTCCCTGCTGCTTTCACATGCGTTCAAATCCTCTGAAGAAGGAATTTTCCTCCACACAAGATCAGGGGGCAGGTTGTTCAACCTTGCCCGTCTAAGAGCGAAGTCCAAAGTACGGAAAGTCCTCATCAGAGAACTCCTCTTTGCTGACGATGCTGCTTTAACATCTCACACTGAAGAATGCCTGCAGAGTCTCATCGACAGGTTTGCGTCTGCCTGCAATGAATTTGGCCTAACCATCAGCCTCAAGAAAACGAACATCATGGGGCAGGATGTCAGAAATGCTCCATCCATCAATATTGGCGACCACGCTCTGGAAGTGGTTCAAGAGTTCACCTACCTAGGCTCAACTATCACCAGTAACCTGTCTCTAGATGCAGAAATCAACAAGCGCATGGGTAAGGCTTCCACTGCTATGTCCAGACTGGCCAAGAGAGTGTGGGAAAATGGCGCACTGACACGGAACACAAAAGTCCGAGTGTATCAGGCCTGTGTCCTCAGTACCTTGCTCTACGGCAGCGAGGCCTGGACAACGTATGCCAGCCAAGAGCGACGTCTCAATTCATTCCATCTTCGCTGCCTTCGGAGAATACTTGGCATCAGGTGGCAGGACTATATCTCCAACACAGAAGTCCTTGAAGCAGCCAACACCCCCAGCTTATACACACTACTGAGTCAGCGGCGCTTGAGATGGCTTGGCCATGTGAGCCGCATGGAAGATGGCAGGATCCCCAAAGACACATTGTACAGCGAGCTCGCCACTGGTATCAGACCCACCGGCCGTCCATGTCTCCGTTATAAAGACGTCTGCAAACGCGACATGAAATCGTGTGACATTGATCACAAGTCGTGGGAGTCAGTTGCCAGCATTCGCCAGAGCTGGCGGGCAGCCATAAAGACAGGGCTAAATTGTGGCGAGTCGAAGAGACTTAGTAGTTGGCAGGAAAAAAGACAGAGGCGCAAGGGGAGAGCCAACTGTGCAACAGCCCCAACAAACAAATTTCTCTGCAGCACCTGTGGAAGAGCCTGTCACTCCAGAATTGGCCTTTATAGCCACTCCAGGCGCTGCTTCACAAACCACTGACCACCTCCAGGCGCGTATCCATTGTCTCTCGAGATAAGGAGGCCCAAAAGAAAGAAAAGAAAGACACTAATCCCATATTCCTACCACATCCCCACCTGTCCCTATATTTCCCTACCACCTACCTATACTAGGGGCAATTTATAATGGCCAATTTACCTACCAACCTGCAAGTCTTTTGGCTTGTGGGAGGAAACCGGAGCACCCGGAGAAAACCCACGCAGACACAGGGAGAACTTGCAAACTCCACACAGGCAGTACCCAGAATTGAACCCGGATCACTGGAGCTGTAAGGCTGCGGTGCTAACCACTGCGCCACTGTGCCGCCCTGCTGTTAGGAAGGGCGTTCCAGGACTTTGACCCAGCGACAGTGAAGGAACGGCAATATAGTTCCAAGTCAGACTGGTGCGTGACTTGGAGGGGAGCTTTCAGGTGGTGGTGTTCCCATGCATCTGCTGCCCTTGTCCTTCAAGTTGGTAGAGCTCGTGGGTTTGGAAGGTGCTGTCTAAGGAGCCTTGGTGTGTTGCTGCAGTGCATCTTGTAGATGGTAAACACTGATGCCACTGTGCGTCAGTGGTGGAGGGAGTGAATGTTTAAGGTGGTGGATGGGGTGCCAGTCAAGCGGGCTGCTTTGCCCTGGATGCTGTCGAGCTTCTTGAGTGGTGTTGGAGCTGCACCCATCCAGGCAAGTGGAGAGTATTCCATCACACTCCTGACTTGTGCTTTGTAGATGGTGGACAGGCTTTGGGGAGTCAGGAGGTGAGTTACTTGGCGCAGGATTCCTAGCCTCTGACCTGCTCTTGTAGCCACGGTATTTATATGGCTACTCCAGTTCAGTAGTTGGTCAATGGTAGCCCCTACGATGTTGATAGTGGGGGATTCAGTGATGGAATGTCAAGGGGAGATGGTTAGATTCTCTCTTGTTGGAGATGGTCATTGCCTTCATTGCTGTTCATTCCATATGCAGGGGGATTCCCATCATCAAGAGGCAGGCCGCCATTGCAAGTGAGGAAATCCCAGCTGTTTTGCAACAGGAATACTGCTACCACACCATAATAGGTGGCAATGGACCTTAAAGAGGTAGATACGCCACAGTGATTGGAATCAGAGCTCTCACTGAAGGTTTCAGCCAAGACCAAGGCCTCCGGCAAGTCAGTGATGGACCCGACTTGGAAGGAAAGGGGGCCACTACAAAGCCTTCTCCCTTTAGTGGGGAAATTCAAAGCCTTTACTGCTGCTTTTTGAGCCCCATCACCTTCTTCCATATGCTGGCTGCAAAAAATGGGGCAGACAGTTGAAAAACCTGCCCCAATACTCCCCCATCACCACACCCGCAGCTTCATTGCCCAAATTTTGCACTATTCACTGTCGAGACCCTATGACAGTTTGGGTGATTGCAGAAGAGACTTCATCACAATGTTTCATGATGCAGGCACAGTTAGGAACATAGGACTTAGGAACAGGAGTAGGCCATTTGGCCCTTCAAGTCTGCTCTGCCATTCGATAAGGTCATGACTGATCTGATTGTGGTCTCAACTCCTCTTTCCTGTCTGCCTCCCATAACCCTTGACTCTCTTGTCTATTGAAAATCTATCTAACTCAGCCTTGAATAAATTCAATGACCCAGCCTCCACTGCTTTCTGGGGAAGAGAATTCCACAGACTAACGATCCTTTGAGAAAAAAAAAATCTCCTCATCTCTATCTTAAAAAGGAGACCTCTTATTCTTAAACTGTGTCCCCTAGTTCTAGTTTCCCCCACAAGAGGCTACATCCTCCTGGTACCCACTCTATTAGGTCCCCTCAGGTTCTAATACGTTTCAATAAGATCACCTCTCATTCTTCTAAACTCCAATGGGTATCGGCCCAACCTGTTCAACCTTTCTTATCAGACAAGCCCTTCATAAACCCGGAATTAGTTGAGTCAACCTTCCCTGAACTGCTTCTATTGCAATTATATCGTTTTTCAAATAAGGAGAACATAAATGTACACTGTACTCCAGACATGGTCTCACCAAGGTCCTGTACAGCTGCAGTAAAACTTCCCTACTTCTATACTTGATTCCCCTTGCAATAAACGCCAACATTCCACTTGCCTTCCTAATCACTTGCTGTACCTTGTTATGCCAATGTATTTTGTTGAATGATCATTTTCTTTGGTCCACTGACTGGAGATCTAATTTTACTTTTGGGGAGAAATTTAAAAAGAACATTTAAAACAGGATAACTGCTGGCAGCTTAAGATCACCTAGTTTGCTACACTATATCCTACATTGCAAAGCTTGTGAGAAGGTAGGCAGAATGGCTGCATTTCCCAGCAAGAACCAAGACCCAGGAGGTTTAAGGGAACTGTTTGTTCTCTTTCTTTTAGCAAGAAGAAGAAATACTGCTAACTGCTATGTTTGAATCATTGAGTGACTGTCATGTGACAAGCACATCCCCATCTGTTGTTTTAAGCTGGTGTTTTCTCTGCAGCAGAGAAGAAGAAACTGGACACTGACATGAGCTGATCCTAAGTGGAGGTCCCTCTCTCTCTCTCTCTATCTCCATTCCAGCTTGAAAACTTTCAAATCCTGCCTTTTGACTGACCATCTTTGCATACTCCAGCTACAATCATAAACACTGTTGGAGGAAATCATCCGCATCACTGTCTCCAAAAGACCCACTGAATCAGTCGTCTACCTCTTCAAACTAAAAACCTCAGGACCACAGAGTTCAGCTGGAAGCCAGCGAATCACCAAACCCCACAGACCATATATCTGTTTTTTATGGACTCTAACTCAACCAATCTACTTTTCCCCATTTTGTAACCTATTTTTGTGTGTGTGTGTCTGTGTGTGTGTGTGAGAGAGTGTAAGTTGGCGTGTAGTTTATTATTTTAATTAGTTCGGTTTAAGTACAATAAAGTTAACTTCTTTCTTTGTTAAAAACCTGTCTTGTTATGATCATGGCAAGTAAGTAATTGAACACCTACCAATACATCCACCTTAAGAAAGAATTAAACCTGTTGTGGTCTAACAAGGAGAGGGAAAAGAGGGAAGCCCTTCGCCACCTCCTCACTTGACTGTAACAACCTGCATACTAAACCTGGATCCCTCCATACCTCTGAGTTCTGCAATCTCTCTCCATTTAAACAGTATACAGCTTTTCTATTCTTCCTGCCAAAGTGGACAAGTTCACATTTTCCCACATTATACTCCATCTGCCAAATTTTTGCCCACTCACTTAACTTATCTGTATCCTTTTATAGACTCTTTCCTTCTGTTATATATGTATATATTGTTATACTATCTGTAAAGTCTTAGGAACTAATTAGCTAGGAATCAGTTGTTATGTTTAAGTATTCCAGTGGAGGGCCTCATTCACTGCTGCACTGGGGAGTCATGTTATATGTAACAAGAATCAGGCTCGACAGCAGAAAGCATGGTACTGTAATAAACCAGATTGACTCCAGCCTTTTCCAAGGTTAAGGCATTTGAGAAGTTTAAACAAAAGTGCAATTTGGCACTCGGTAGTTTCCTAAAAGGCACGAGTGCAGAGGAGAGGGTCAGCTATGTCCTTCTGTGGGCTGGAGATAAAGGATTTTCTAACATCTGGGAACCAGAAACAACATAAAGATGAAACATGGTGGCAGCGAGTGTCTGTGAGTAAATGTAGAACATTTTTAAAAGCACCAGATTCAGAAAAGAGACTCAAATTAGTGCCAGAGAGAGAGAAAGAAAAACTGACTCGTGTGAAGACTCTAAAAAAAAATGTCAGCTGGGACAGAAATGAATGCACTGCTACAGGTCATCATGAATTGGAAGCTGATGATGTCATAGAGGCATTTGAGAAGTTTAAACAAAAGTGCAATTTGGCACTTGGTAGTTTCCTAAAAGGCACGTATGCAGAGGAGAGGGTCAGCTATGTCCTTCTGTGGGCTGGAGATAAAGGATTAAATTTATTTAATAGCTGGGACCTAAGTGAAGAGGACAGCAGAAACACAGACAAAATTTTTGAAAGATTCAGCACCCATCTCCAGCCAAAATCAAATCATCGGATATATCGATGTGAATTTCAAGGCCTCAGACAGGAACTAGGTGAGCCTATTGACAATTTTGTAGCAAGATTGAAAAATGCAGCCAGAAAATGTAAATTTAAGGACACAGATGAATGGCTGATAGATCATCTCATTTGGGGTTCTGCACATCCTGAAGTACAGAAAGCTCTAATCAGACAGGACAAGCTCACAATATAGCAGGCTGTAGACACTGCCAGATCACATGAAGCCATGAGCAGACAGATAAAGACTCTGACCACTCAAATGGCTGGCCATCAGTTAAGCCAAGAGACAGGCAGCAGGGTCGATGCAGTGAAACAACAACTAAAGAATGTACACCAAACAGAGAGAAAGGCATGCAGGAGCTGTGGACGACCACATGAATTGACAGATAGAAGGAAATGTCCCACATATGGATCAATCTGCAGAGCTTGTGGAAAGACCAATCACTGGGAAAAGATGTGCAGAACAAGGCAAGAAGGTGGTAGAGTCTTCAGAGCCAGAGTAACAGGGCGAAGGAATAGTGAAAGAAACCAAAACATCCATACCCTGGAAGATGGCGATGGGTTTGAGAACATGATAGACATAGGAACCATAGAATTGCATGAAATATCTGGATGTGACCGTTCACAGACAAAAGAAATTCACACAACCATTCAGATCAGGAAGAGGGTGAGAAATAAGCTCACAACGATAAATCTGAAGGTGAAGATTGATACTGGAGCACAGAGTAACATCAACCCGCTCAGACTATACCAGCAGATCTTTCCTGAAAATTTGGAGACAAGGGAAGGTGCTCTGCAACCAAACAATGTCATGCTAACAGCATAAGGGAGAACTGAGATTCGACAGCTAGGAACAACCCAAATCAGAGGGACACACAAAGGAAAAGATGTTAACTGTATGTTCTACATCACAGAAACAAATGGTCCAGCTGTCGTGGGGTTGAGCAGCTGTGAAGAGCTGCAGATTATCTCAGTAAACCATGAGGTGAAGGAGGTGACATTGAGGGTTGAAGATAGTACACCCATTGAAAAGCGCCCTCCAATCAGAAGCAAAGATCTGGTACAAATGAGACGGTTGGATGCTTCGAAGATTTTGAGTATCACATCACTATTGACCCAGCAATAAAACCAGTGATTCAACCCCCACGTAAAGTACCAGGAGAACTAAAAGGAAAGCTTGAAATAGAGCTCCAAGAAATGGAAGAAAAGAAGGTGATCGCCAAAGTCACAGAGCCTACAGATTGGGTAAATTCCATTGTGGTGCGAGAAAAGCCAACTGGACGTCTAAGAATTTGCCTAGATCCCAAAGATCTTAACCACACAATAAAGAGGAATCACTACCCTATTCCACCATTGGAAGAAATCACACCAGCACTGGCAGGGGCAAAAGTTTTCAGCAAGCTTGATGCCAGAAATGGCTACTGGAATGTGAAGCTAGATGCAGAATCTTGACTGTTGACAACATTCAACACACCCTTTGCATGGTAGAAATTCCTGCATCTACCCTTTGGCCTCAAAGTGAGCCAGGATGTGTTCCAACAGAAAGTAGACGAGACATACAGGGGATGCAAAGGAGCAGTCGGCATAGCTGATGATATACAGATATATGGTGTAGATGGAAAAGATTATGACAAACATCTAGATGAAGCCATGGAGAGAACCAGGAAAGCTGGGAGTAAGCTAAACGCAGATAAATGCACTGCGAAAGTGACAGAATGCCAGTTCTTCGGAATGGTGTACACACCTGACTGAGTCAAGCCGAGTCCTGGAAGAATCACAGCCATCTCGGTGATGGAAGCACCAAGAGATAAGAGAGAGTTGAGAAGTTTCCTTGGTTTGATACAATACATGAGCTCCTTTATTCCGCACATGACGGAACACATAGCAAACCTGCGGGAGCTGATGAAAGATGTAGAGTACCAGTGATCAGAGTCACATGACAGGAGTTTCACCAAACTCAAAAAGGTGGTTTGCAAGGAGACAAGTCTGTTGTACTACGACAGAAAGAAACCTGTCACTCTGCAAGTAGATGCTTCCATAAAAGGACTGGGAGTAGCCCTGGTATAAGAGGGAAAGCCAATAGCATTTGTATCAAAGCTGTAACATCAGCTGAGACAAGATATGCCAACATAGAAAGAGAGCTTTTGGCAGTCGTGTATGGATGTGAGAAGTTCCACACATATCTCTATGGGAGGAAGTTCATAGTGGAGAGTGATCATCGTCCACTGGAGCAGATCTACAAGAAATATCTATGTAAAGAACCAGCAAGACTGCAGAGGTTACTCTTGAGGCTTCAGACTTATGATTCCACTCTGAAATATAGTTCAGGAAGAGAAATGGTACTGGCAGACACCCTATCTCGGTTGTCACCACAGGAGAAACATGACAGTGAAGATCTAGGCATAAAGATTCATCACCTGGTGAATGTAACACCACTGAAACTTAGTCAAATTAGAGATGAGACCAGCAAAGATGAGGAGTTACAGATGCTATCTCAGCAAGTTATCCAGGGATGGCCTGATAAGATACAGCAAACATAGCCAGCAATACAGCAGTACTGGTCTATCAGAGATGACATCCCGCTAGAAGATGGTGTTCTGCTGTCCGGATCCAGAATAATCATACCAAAACAATGCAGGAAGAACTTCTCCAAAAGATACACAAAGGCCACATGGGAATGGAGAAGTGTAAGCTCAGAGCCAGATCAGCTGTGTACTGGGTAGGCGTAAACAAAGATATCAAAAATATGGTTTCTGCATGCAATGTATGTCAGAAGTACAGAAACTCCCAACAGAAAGAGGAGATGATACTGAAGTACCACGTAGACCATGGCATACTGTAGGAGTCAATTTTATTCACACATGATCAAGAATGGTATCTCATCGTCGCAGAGTACTACTCAAAATTCCCTTTTATCCGGAAGATGAAAGACTGTGCGGAGTTTGCAAGTTCTCACTGTGACCGCGTGGGTTTCCGCCGGGTGCTCCAGTTTCCTCCCACAGCCAAAGACTTGCAGGTTGATAGGTAAATTGACCATTGTAAATTGCCCCTAGTGTAGGTAGGTGGTAGGAGAATTGAGGGGATGTGGGAGGGAATATGGGATTAAATGTAGGATTAGTATAAAATGGGTTGTTATTGGTCAGCACAGACTCGGTGGGCCGAAAGGCCTGTTTCAGTGCTGTATCTCTCTATGACTCTATGACTTGAGAGCCACAACAATAATCTCAGCAGTAGGCGTTCTGTTCGCTGAGCAAGGGATTCCAGTAAGGTTAATATGTGACAATGGCACCCGATTTACGTACAGAGAATTTAAGGAATTCGCTGACCAGTATGGGTTCAACACCATCACCTCATCACCACACTACCCATGGGGACACGGATTTATAGAAAGACATGTCCAGATGGTCAAATGTCCCAAACCTGGCCTTATTGTCACACTGCTCCACACCTCTCAAGGCTGAATTGAAATCACCTGCAGAGCTGTTAACAAAATATAAGACAACTCTGCCAAGCATAATACATCCTTAAAGTGACCAGGAGGAAGTGAGACTACAACTCATTGAAGCACAGGTAAGAGGAGAGCAACACTTCAACAAATATGCTAAATCCCTACCCAAGCTGTTGAAAGGACAAACTGTACACTTACAGGATCCAATTGTGAAAACCTGGAGCCCAGCAAAAGTTGTTAGTGAAGCTGAGACTCCAAGGTCATATATCATATCATAGAGACCAAAACCGGTAACCAAATGAGAAGAAACAGAATCCATATTCGACCAACACCTGAGCTGGAAAAACAGAAAAGCCCATTCAACCAATCCGGAAACATCACTATCCAGCGAGACAACATTAACAACGTCATAGAGTCATAGAGTTATACAGCACAGAAACAGGCCCTTTGGCTCATAGTGTCTCTGCCGGCCATCCAGCACCCAACAATTCTAATCCCATATTCCTGCACTTGGCCCGTAGCCCTGTATGCTATGGCGTTTCAAGTGCTCATCTAAATACTTCCTAAATATTGTGAAATATCCTGCCTCCACCAACTCTTCAGGCAGTGCGAACCAGATTCCAATCACCCTCTGGGTGAAAAAATATTTCCTCAAATCTCCCCTAAACCTCCTGCCCCTTACCCTAAATCTATGCCCCCTGGTTCTTGACCCCTCCGCTAAGGGAAAAAAAGTTTCTTCCTATCTAACCTATCAATGCCCCTCATAATCTTGTATACCTCAATCATGTCCCCCTCAGCCTTCTCTGCTCCAAGGAAAACAACCCTTGCCTTTTCAGTCTCTCTTCATAGCTGAAATGCTCCAGTCCAGGTAACATCCTGGTGAATCTCCTCTGCACCCTCTCCAGTGCAATCACATCCTTCCTATAGTGTGCTAACCAGAACTGTACACAGTACTCCAGCTGTGGTCTAACTGGCATTTTATATAGCTCCATCATAACCTCCCTGTTCTTATATTCTATGCCTCGGCAATAAAGGCAAGTATCCCATATGCCTTCCTAACCACCTTATCTACCTGTGCTGCTGCCTTTAGTGATCTATGGACAAGTACACCAAGGTCCTGCTGACCTGCTGTACTTCCTCGGGTCCTACCATCCATTGTATATTCCCTTGCCTTGTTAGTCCTCCCAAAATGCATTACCTCACACTTTACAGGATTAAATTCCATTTGCCACTGCTCATCTTACCAGCCCATCTTACCAGCCCATCTATATCTCCCAGTAATCTAAGGTTTTCCTCCTCACTAGCAAGTGACACAACATCACCTGTACAGCTTGTCAACTCACCACTAAGAGCAACAAATGCCAAATCTACAAAATGGAGGCACAACATCTTACCACCCAAATGATACCGTGAATAAAATTTTTAAAAATACACGCAATAAAAGACTCTAAAAAGGGGTTCCAATTATTTCCATAAGTCGGATGATAATTTTTATTTATATTGACAGTTATATTGATATAGGGGCATTATGTTTTAAAGAACGAGGTATGTTATATATGTATATATTGTTATACTATCTGTAAAGTGTTAGGAACTAATTAGCTAGGAACTAGTTGTTATGTGTAAGTGTTCCAGTGGGGGGCCTCATTCACAGCTGCACTGGGGAGTCATGTTACATGTAACACAAGAATCAGTCTCGACAGCACAAAGCATGGTACTGTAATAAACAAGACTGACTCCAACCTTTTCCAAGTTTAAATTGTGATTCTTTCCAACATTTGGGAACCAGAAACAACATAAAAATGAAACACTTTCCTATCTTGTTATCATCAACAAATTTAGCTGCCATACATTCAGCCCCTTCATTCAAGTCATTGATTTAGACTGTAAATAGTTGAGGCCCCAGCACTGATTCCTGTGACACTCCACTAGTTACAGCTTGCCAACCAGAAAAAGACCCAATTATCCCTACCCTTTGCTTCCTGTTAGCTAACTATGCTAATACGTTATCCACTACACCATGTTCTCTTATCTTGTGAAGTAACCTTCAATGTGACACCTTATCAAATGACTTTTGGAAATCTAAGTACACCACATCTACAGGTACTTCACCCACCTTGCTTGTTACTTCCTTGAAGAGCTAATAAATTAGTTAAACATGATTTCCCTTTCACAAAACCTTGTTGACTCTGTCCGATTTTCTAAATATCCTGCTGTAACTTCCTAACTGATGGGGAAGGCAGTGACATAGTGGTATTGTCACTGGACGAGTAACCCAGAGACCCAGGGTGTTGCTCTGGGGACATAGGTTTGAATCCCACCATGGCAGAAGTGCAATTAATAAAATCTGGAATTTAAAAAAATGCTAGTCTAATGATGACCATGAAACCATTGTTGTAAAAACTGATCTGGTTCATTAATGCCCTTTAGGGAAGGAAATCTGCTGTCCTTACCTGGTCTGGCCGACATGTGACTCCAGACGCACAGCAATGTTGTTGACTCTTAGATGCCCTCTGAAATGGCCTAGCAAGGCACTCAGTTGCATCAAACCACTACAAGTCTAAAAAAAGGAATGAAACTGGACAGACCACCCAGCATTGATCTAGGCACTGGAAACGACAATGGCAAATCCAGCCCTGTCAACTCTGCAAAGCCCTCCTTACTAATATCTGGGGGCTTGTGCCAAAGTTGGGAGAGCTGTTCCACAGACTAGTAAAGCAACAGCCTGACATAGTCATACTCACTGAATCATACCTTACAGACAATGTCCCAGACACTGTCACACCGGCAGGACAGACCCAGCAGAGGTGGCAGCACAGTGGTCTACAGTCAGGAAGGAGTTGCCCTGGGAGTCCTCAACATCGACTACAGACCCTATGAAGACTCATGGAATCAGGTCAAACATGGGGTAGGAAACATCCTGCTGATTACCACCTACCGTCCTCCCTCAGCTGATGACTCAGTACTCCTCCCTGTTGAACACCATTTGGAGGAAGCACAGAGGGTGGCAAGGGCACAAAATGTACTCTGGGTGGGGGACTTTAATGTCCATCATCAAGAGTGGCTCGGTAGCACCACTACTGACTGAGCTGGCCGAGTCCTAAAGGACATAGCTGCTAGACAGGGTCTGCGGCAAGTGGTGAGGGAACCAACAAGAGGGAAAAACATAATTGACCTCGTCCTCACCAATCTGCCTGCAGCAGATGCATCTGTCCATGACAGTATTGGTAGGAGTGACCACCGCACAGTCCTTGGGGAGACGAAGTCCCGTCTTCACATTGAGGATACCCTCTATTGTATTCTGTGGCACTACCACCGTGCTAAATGGGATAGATTTCAAACAGATCTAGCAATGCAAAACTGGGCATCCATGAGGCGCTGTGGGCCATCGGCAGCAGCAGAATTGTACTCAACCACAATCCGTAACCTCATGGCCCGGCATATCCCCCATTCTACAATTACCATCAAGCTGGGGGACCAACCCTGGTTCAATTAGGAGGGCATGCCAGGAGCAGCACCAGGCATACCTCAAAATGAGGTGTCAACCTTGTGAAGCTACAACCCAGGACTACTTGCATGCCAAACAGCGTGAGCAGCATGTGATGGACAGAGCTCAGCAATCCCATAAACAACGGATCAGATCCAAGCTCTGCAGTCCTTCCACATCCAGTCGTAAATGGTGGTGGAAAGTTAAACAACTAACTGGAGGAGGTGGCTCCACAAATAGCCCCTTCCTCAATGATGGGGGAGCCCAGCACATCAGCGCGAAAGATAAGGCTGAAGCATTTGCAACAGTCTTCAGCCAGAAGTGCCAAGTTGATGATCCATCTCGGCCTCCTCTTGAAGTCCTCAGCATCATAGATGCCAGACTTCAGCCAATTCAATTCATTCCACATGATATGAAGAAACGACTGAAGGCACTGGATACTGCAAAGGCTATGGGCCCTGACAACATTCCGGCAATAGTACTGAAGATCTGTGCTCTAGCACTTGCCACGCCCCTAGCCAAGCTGTTCCAATACAGCTACAACACTGATATCTAACCGGCAATGTGGAAATTGCCCATATGTCCCATACACATAAAGCAGGATGAATCCACTCCTCCAATTACCGCCCCCATTGCTCTACTCTCAATCATTAGTAAAGTGATGGAAGGTGTCATTGACAGTGCCATCAAGCAGCACTTGCTTAGCTCAGTTTGGGTTCCACCAGGGCCATTCTCATTCCTGACCTCATTACAGCCTTGGTTCAAACATGGACAAAAGAGCTGAACTCAAGAGCTGAGGTGAGAGTGACTGCCCTTGACATCAAGGCAGCATTTGACTGAGTATGGCATCAAGGAGCACTAGCAAAACTGGAATCAGGGGGATGGTTTTGGTTGTTGGAGGTCAATCATCTGAGCTCCAGGACATCACTGCAGGAGTTCCTCAGGGTAGTGTCCTAGGCCCAACCATCTTCGTTGCTTTATCAATGGCCTTCCTTCAATCATAAGGTCAGAAGTGGCGATGTTTGCTGATAATTGCACAATGTTTAGCACCATTCGTGATTTCTCAAATGCTGAAGCAGTCCGTGTAGAAATGCCGTAAGACCTGGACAATATCCAGGCTTGGGCTGATAAGTGGCAAGTAACATTCGCGCCACACAAGTGCCAGGCAATGACCATCTCCAACAAGAGAGAATCTAACCATTTCCCCTTGATGTTCAATGGCATTATGATTGCTGAATCCCCCACTATCAACATCCTAGGGGTTACCATTGACCAGAAACTGAACTGGAGTAGCCATATAAATACTGTGGCTGCAAGAGCAGGTCAAAGGCTAGGAATCCTGCGGTGAGTAACTCCTCGAATAACCCCTCCTCTTGACTCCCCAAAGCCTGTCCACCATCTACAAAGCACAAGTCAGGAGTGTGATGGAATACTCTCCACTTGCCTGGATGGGTGCAGCTCCAACAACACTCAAGAAGCTCGACACCATCCAGGACAAAGCAGCCTGCTTGATTAGCACCTCATCCACAAATATTCACTCACTCCACCACCGACGCACAGTGGCAGCAGTGTGTACCATCTACAAAATGCACTGCAGCAACACACCAAAACTCCTTCAACAGCACCTTCCAAACCTGCAACCTCTACCAACTAGAAGGACAAAGGCAGCAGATGCATGGTCACACCACCAGCTGCAAGTTCCCCTCCAAGCCACACACCATCCTGATTCGGAACTATATCGCCGTTCTTTCACTGTTGCTGGGTCAATATCCTGGAATTCCCTTCCTAACAGCACTGTGGGTGTACCTACCCCACATGGACTGAGAATGGTTTAAGAAGTTGACTCACGACCACCTTCTTAAGAGCACATCCCATGAATGAATAAACAAAAATTCTAGCAAGTTCCCTTTGTTGTTGTAATCCTCAGTGCAAATATATGGGGGGAGTTTTCCCCAGCCCCTAGAGGCAGAGGAAGGGCAGCAAAATTGGAAAAAATGCCCTGTCCTGTTCCCGTCTCCTTCCATCTTTCCCAGGGGTTGGGTTGGAGGAGAAGTTGGGAAGCCCCCCAGTTGACTGGGAAGGCCATTGAAATCGTCAAGGAAGCAATTAAGATGGATTTTCTGAGCGGAATACCGCTTTCCCAACAGGGGAACTGTCTCCCACTCTCTCTCGCACCCGGCAGGTTGGAGAAGGCAAGAGGGACTGCCTCAGTGAAACTGACAACTAGGGAAGGCTTTGATCAGTTGCAATGAAAAAGAGAAATGAACATGCTGTGAGGCTGCCTTGCAAAGCACCCCTTCTGTCAGAGAGTGCTTTCACTGCTTGACAGGTGAGTATCAACTGCCTGGAAGGCACTTCACTTGGTCAGTATTTCACCCACCCTCAGGTGCACATCCCTGCTGCCAGCCATCAGAGCAGCACAGGAGCAACTTATGTAGCTACACTGCTCCCCTCTGCTGAGGGTCTAGGGCAGGGGGCTTCCCACTGCAACATGCTCCAGCTGCAGTGAAGCAACATCAACAGCAGCACCAACTGTCTTCTGCGCAACCACATGCCCCTTAACAGGGCAGATGGGATGGCTACCAAGATCCAGGTGGAAGGAGGCAAGACCCTCAATAGAGGGTCTTCTTTGGCCTCCTTATCTTGAGAGACAATGGGTAAGTGCCTGGAGGGTCTACATGCAGAGAATCAGCTATCCTGATATGTCTGAGTGCCAGTGCCTCAGGGGGCTCAGGCTGTCACAGCAGGTTGCTGCTTCCTGGAGAGAAAGCAGGGATGTGGGAATGTTAGGAATGGCTTGTTTTAAGAGGAGTGAAGGACAACATTTGTGTTTGATGGCTATGAGGCATGGGTATGGGAGGACAATAGGCTGAGGGTGAGTGTGAGTGTAGGCTGCTCCGATGGTATGTGAGGTGCCTGCAGAGAGAGAAATGAGTGGAGCTGCAAGGTGTTTTGACCTGAGGCATGCTGTGCAGAAGAATGCTAGGAAAGTCAGAGTGTGCAACTTGGCACTTGACACTGTTATGCAACACACCTGTCATGCCCACCTGAGGTCCTGGATCCTCCTGGCCCACTATCTCCAGGTTAGAGGGAACACACTGCTGCTGCTCACTTCCTTAGCAACTTCTTTCCATGCCTGCTTGGTTGAAGTAGTTGTCCTCTTTCTCCTGCCCTTAGGAGAGCTGACCTCGCTGCAGCCCCTCAGCGCTCTCTGTTGGATCTTCAGGCCATAGTGGGAGACATGGGGGCCAGCCTTCCTAGGTCTCCTCGCCATTCCTGTGCTACAGCCTCAAAAATCCAAGTCCTGGTGAGCTTCTCTGACACAGAGGGTTGAATTTTATGCTCCTCCACTGCATGTTTTGAGGCAGGGAGAGCATAAAATTGGGTGGGATGGTGGCAGAGGGGTGACCCCACCACCTTCCCGCCTCCGCCAAAATTATGTCCAGCGCAGGAAGACCTGATAACTGTCTTCACACCATGCTGGCCTTGGAGGCCCTTAACTAGACAATTAATGCCCAATTAAGGGCTGCTTGCTGCCATCACTGCAATTAGGGGCTGCCCTGTCGCCGCATGGAAATCACTGCACAAAATACCATGCGGGCTGCTTCCTGGCTCCAGTGGGTGGGGCGGTGGATGGGGGCGGTAGTACCTCATAAAAAGGCACTTAGTGCCTGTACAAGGGATCCAACATCGGAAGAGGGCTTCCGCTCTTGCTAACGACCCCTCTACACCCCCCTCCCCTGCGACTCCCACCTCGCGAGATGACTCCCGCCCTGACCTACCTGTGGTCTGGATCCAGCGACGCTCCTGGGCCTCGGGTAGGTGCTCCACTGGCAGCAGCCACTGCCTCTGCCAGGGTGCTGCCTCTGGCCGACAGCTCTATGAGTGCGGGACTTCTGTTGCTAGGGTTCTTGATCCCGTGGAAGGCCTGCTGCTGTCCACTTAAGTGCCTAATGAGCATTAGATTCAGTGGTCCTCCCACAGAAGAGGCGTTGCAGGGTTGTTAGCATTGCATGTTGAGACTCCCATCGCCAGTATAAAATGCCAGCCACAGTGCAGTCCTTTTAATAAGAAATCCTTTCTCTGCCAAAATAACCCCATTATCCCACCTGCCCCTATTAATTGATCGAGGAACCCGAAGGCAGGCACTTAATTGATTTGCTCTGGGAAAGAGCAGTTGGGAGGCCTGTGACTCCTGAGATGGGATCTTTGATCTGAAAATGTTCCCAATGTCTGAGAAAAAACTAAAGTGGGAAGATTGAACCAGCCTTGTATATTAATTCACAACCACCAAGCAGCTCTCTCTCTCCAGCACTCTTCTTGTAATACACAACATTCTATTCAACCCTTCAACATTTCACACCACTAAATTTTACTTGCTTTTACTTTTTTTGATTCCATATCTAAATTTCTGGCTTTTTATTCTTTCTATTTGTAAAGAATATGCACTGAACGACTCTCCCATTAACTAATCAACTTTGGTGGCCTCAGTGTGTTGCGTACTTTGTTCCAAGTTGTCAGTGCTTTAATGATATGATTCGTCACTTGACCGAGAACTAATTTAAGTACAAAACCCCCAAAGCATTTTCACTGAACAAGAGAAATCCTTTATGTTATCCTTTTTGTTATAGATCAGCCAATGGTTCTCCTACTTTGTCAACATGGCAAGTAATGAAAGAACTGACTTTTATGGGTGGTAAAATATAGTGAACCTGGCTAGATCTTAAAATTTTATCTGTTGAAAGTGAACAGTGTTAAAATCATACATACGAACATACGAATTAGGAGCAGGAATAGGCCACTCGGCCCTTCGAGCCTGCTCCGCCTTTCAATATGTGCATGGCTGAACTGATTACTCCACATTGCCACCTACCCCTGATAACCATCCACACCCTTGCTTATCAAGAATCTATCTACCTCTGCCTTAAAAATATTCAAAGACTCTGCTTCCACTGCATGTTGAGGAATAGAATTCCCTCTGAGAGAAAACATTTCTCGTCATCTCTGTCTTAAATGCAGACCCTTATTTTTAAACAGTGATCCCCTAGTCCAAGATTCTCCCACAAGGGGAAACAACCTTTCCACATCCACCCTGTCAAGACCCCTCAGGATCTCATATGTTTCAATCAAGTTGCCTCTTACTATTCTAAATTCCAGCAGATACAAGCCTAGCCTGTCCAATCTTTCCTCAGAAGACAGTCCACCCATTCCAGGCAGTAGTCTAGTAAAGCTGTACTGCCTCCAATGCACTTACATCCTTCCTTAAATAAGGAGACCAGTACTGTACACAGTACTCCAGATGTGGTCTCACCAATGCCCTGTATAGCTGAAGCATAATCTCCCTACTTTTGTATTCAATTCCCCTCGCGATAAACAATAACATCCTATTAGCTTTCCTAATTACATTCTGTATCTGCATACTAACCTTTTGTGATTCATGCACTAGGACACCCAGATCCCTCTGCATCTCAGAGTTCTGCAATCTCTCACCATTTAGATAATATGCTTCTTTTTATTCTTCCTGCCAATGTGGACAATTTCACACTTTCCCACATTATACTCCATTTGTCAGGTCTTTGCCCACTCACTTAACCTATCTATTTCCCTTTGTAGCCTCCTTATGTCCTCATATTTAATAACGTTGTAGTTCAAAGGTAAAACATGTTACTTGAGTCCCAACCCAAATGCAATCAAAAAACTAGTATCTAAAAACAAGATTGAGGTACAATCTGTCATAGCAGTGAAATTATTTATTGATTCCTGTAGGTACTAATTTGTTATTAACATGCAGTCCAGTTTAATTAAGGGCTCCTACAAAAAGATCCTCATGTATTGTCTGCTTTGTATAGCAGGGATGAATGATTTAGCATTCAATATTTAATTCTCAACTTGGCCACTTTCACGCCTGATTCAGAAGGTTGAGGGTTCAAGCTTTATTCCAGGATTTAAGCACACACTTTAGGTTGACACTTCAATGGTGGATAGAGGGAGTGCTTCATTGTTGGAGTTACTATCTGTAGTGTTGCAATGTTTTGAAATTGCAATTGCATTGTGCTTTGTGTTCTCTAGAGGCTGCTGTTGAACACACATGCTAGCAAAGCGAAAGTGTATGTAAAAACAGAGAATAAAGAAGACTCCATTATGTTCAACAGTCTGCTGCTGCTGTATAAGTCTTTGCCTCACATATCTTTTACTAAACTTGGCTAAACCTCACTCCAGTCCTGAGAACATCACAATGGCGATGAGATAAATAGCAAAGGATGGTGAAAAACTGGAAACATTGCTTTCAGGTATGAAAATTTTGGAAGGTTTTTATCCACTTGTACAGACAGCATTTTTAGTTGCAGACTGTGTTAGAGTGACACCCAGGAAGCTTGTACAGTGTATACACACAAATATACACACACACACTGATCTCTCCAAAATAATCATCCAATCAAAAGAAAATCTCAGATCCTTGCAGAGAAGCTTCCTCTCTGGAGTGCGATTTCAGAATCTTTATCAGTTAGCAAGATCATTATCACTCTGAGTCCAGAGCTACTGAAGTTGAGGCTGCTAACAGTAACTACTTATTATGTCTCCTGGTTGTTTTCCGGTTCCCATATGTAGGAAATAATCACACATTAGACTTGGAAAGGCTGGAGCTCTTTGTTTAATCATTCAGCTTCTATACTACCTGATATAGGACTGTACTAGACTAGTTTCCTGTTGCACATCAAATGACTCTGTAGTACAACAGTGAATGTGCCACCCACCCCCCCTCCCCCCCCCACCCCACTCCACCACCCCGGAACACTTACACATAACAATCAGTTCCTAGCACTTTACAGATAGTATATAGATGAATGCATGGCTGGAGAAATGGTTCAGGAGGGAGGGATTTAGATTCCTGGGACATCGGGACTGGTTCTGGGCAAAGTGGGACCTGTACAAGTGGGACGGGTTACACCCAGGCAGGACCGGAACCAGTATCCTCCCACGGGCGTTTGCTAGTGCTGTTGGGGGGGGTTTAAACTAGAATGGCATGGGGATGGAAACCTGAATGGGGAGAGTGAGGAGGAGGAAACAAGGATAGAAACGAAAGACAGGAAACAAAAAGGCAAAAGTGGAAGGCATCGAAATCAAGGGCAAGAAACAAATAGGGCCATAGTGCAAAATAATGCTAAGATGACAAAGAATGTTAAAAAGACAAGCCTAAAGGCATTGTGTCTCAATGCGTGGAGTATTCACAATAAGGTAGGTGAATTAACCATGCAAATAGATGTAAATGGATACGATATAGTTGAGATTATGGCGACCATTATAAATTCCCCTGTTTCTGACTGTAAGGGATCCACATTTGTCTTCACTAATCTTTTTCTCCTCACATATCTATAGAAGCTTTTACAATCAGTTTTTATGTTCTCTGCAAGCTTACTCTCATACTCTATTTTCCCTTCTGAAGCAATCCCTTTGTCCTCCTTTGCTGAATTCTAAACTGCTCCCAATCCTCAGGTTTGTTGTTTGTTCTGGCCATTTTATATTTCTCCTCCTTGGACCTAATACTATCCCTAACTTCTTTTGTAAACCACAGTTGAGCCACCCTTCCTGTTTTATTTTTGCACCGGACTGGAAGGAACAATTGTTGTAATTCATCCGACATGTGTGGTACGAAGGTGCTCATTTATTGGATCAAGCCAAAACTTCTCAACTCTCTCTTATCTCTTGGGGCTTCCATCCCAGAGATGGCTGAGATTCTTTCAGGACTCGGCTTGACTCTGTCAGGTGTGTACACCATTCCGAAGAACAGGCATTCTGTCACATTCCCAATGCATTTGTCTGAATTTAGCTTGATCCCAGCTTTCCCAGTTCTCTCCATGGCTTCATGTAGATGGTTGTCATGATCTTTTCCATCTACACAATATATCTGGATATCATCTGCTATGCTGACTGCTCCTTTGCATTCCCTGTAAGTCTCATCTACTTTCTGTTGGAACAC
The DNA here is from genome assembly GCF_036365525.1 of Heterodontus francisci. Classification (NCBI taxonomy): domain Eukaryota; kingdom Metazoa; phylum Chordata; class Chondrichthyes; order Heterodontiformes; family Heterodontidae; genus Heterodontus; species Heterodontus francisci. The sequence continues at coordinate 158,581,411 of NC_090372.1, read as the reverse complement.
ATCCTGTCTCACTTTCAAGTCAAAAGGTAGACACATGAATATGTACCATTCAAAGGGTGCGTTTAATGTTATCAACAGTCAAGATTCTGTGTCGAGCTTCACATTCCAGCAGCCATTTCTGGCATCAAACTTGCTGAAAACTTTTGCCTCTGCCAGTGCTGGTGTGATCTCTTTCAGTGTTGGAATAGCATAGTGATCCCTCTTCATTGCTTGGTTAAGATCTTTGAGATCTAAGCAAATTCTTAGCTGTTTGGTTTCTCTCTCACCATGATAGAATTTACCCAATCAGTAGGCTCTGTGACTCTGGCAATCACATAAGAACAGAAGAACATAAGAAATAGAAACAAGAGAAGGCCATTCAGCCCCTCAAGCCTGCCCCGCCATTCAATAAGATCATGGCTGATCTGCCCCAGACCTCAACTCCTCTTTCATGCCAGCTCCTCATAGCCCTCAACTCCCCGATATTTCAAAAATCTATCTACCTCCTCTACCTACCGGCACAGTGGTTAGCACCGCAGCCTCCCAGCTTCAGTGACCCGGGTTCAATTCTGGGTACTGCCTGTGTGGAGTTTGCAAGTTCTCCCTGTGTCTGTGTGGGTTTTCACCGGGTGCTCCGGTTTCCTCCCACATCCAAAGACTTGCAGGTTGATAGGTAAATTGGCCATTATAAATTGCCCCTAGTATAGGTAGGTGGTAGGAGAATTTAGGGACAGGCGGGGATGTGGGAGGAATATGGGATTAGTGTAGGATTAGTATAAATGCCAACTGTGCAACAGCCCCAACAAACAAATTTCTCTGCAGCACCTGTGGAAGAGCCTGTCACTCCAGAATTGGCCTTTATAGCCACTCCAGGTGCTGCTTCACAAACCACTGACCACCTCCAGGCGCGTATCCATTGTCTCTCGAGATAAGGAGGCCCAAAAGAAAGAAGTATAAATGGGTGGTTGATGGTCGGCACAGACTCGGTGGGCTGAAGGGCCTGTTTCAGTGCAGAATCTATAAAAAATAAATAGTTTCAATGATCCAGCCTCCTCAACTCTCTGGGGTAGGGAATTCCAGACATTCACTACTGTCTGAGAGAAGAAATTCCTTCGCATCTCAGTTTTAAATGAGTATCCCTTCCGAGTTTGAGATTCCCCCACTAGTGGAAGCATCTACCCTGTCAAGCCCCCTCAGAATCTTTTTCTTTCAATAAGATCACCTCTCATTCTTCTAAACTCTAATGAATAAAGGCCTGACCTGTTTAGCCGATCTTGATAAGTCAACCCCTTCATCCCAGCAATCAGCCTAGTGAATCTATTTTGAACTGCCTCCAATTCAGTATATCCTTTCTTTAATACAGGGATCAAAACTGTACACAGTACTCCCGGTGCGGCCTCACCAACACCCTGTACAGTTGTAACAAGACTTCCCTATTTTTAAACTCCAACCCCCTAGCAATAAAGGCCAATATTCCATTTGCCTTCTTAATTATTTGCTGCATGCTAACTTTTTGTGTTTCATGCACAAGAACACCCAGATCCCTCTGTGCTGCACTTTTTTGGAGTATCTCTCTATTTAAATAATAGTCTGCCTTTTGATTCTTCCTACCAAAGTGCATGACGTGCATCATCTTCTTCCATTTCTTGGAGCTCTCTTTCAAGCTTTCCTTTTAGTTCTATTGATACTTTATGTGGGGAATGAATCACTGGTTTCATCACTGGGTCAATAGTGATGTGATACTCAAAATCTTCAAAGAATCCAACCGTCTCATCAAAACACTCTGGATACATTTGTACCAGAAATTATTTGCTTCTCATTGGAGGACACTTTTCAGCGGGTGTACTATCTTCAACACTCAGTTTTGTCTCCTTCAGCTCATGGTTTACTGAGATAATCTGCAGCTCTTCGCAATTGCTTAACCCCAGGATAGCAGGATAGCAGGATAGCAGGACCATCTGTTTCACTGACATAGAACATATAGTTAACATCTTTTCCTTTGTGTGTCCCTCTGATTTGAGTTGTTCCTAGCCATTAGCATGACATTGTTCAGTTTCAGAGCACCTTTCCTTGGTTACCCATTTTTTTCCAACTTTTCAGGAAAGATCTTCTGGTATAGTCTGAGCAGGATGATGTTACTCTGTACTCCAGTATCAGTCTTCACCTTCAGATTTATCGTTGAGGGCTTATTTCTCACCCTCTTCCTGATCTGAATGGTTGTGTGAATTTCGTTTCTCTGGGAACTGTCGCATCCAGACATTTTGTGCAGTTTTATGGTTCCTATGTCTATCGTGTTCTCAAAGCCATCGTCATCTTCCTGGTAATGGATGTTTTGGTTTCTTTCCCTACTCATTCCCCCTGTTACTCTGGCTTTGGTGACTCGTCTACCATCTTCTTGCCTTGTTCGGCACATCTTTTTCCAGTGATTGGTCTTCCTGCAAGCTCTGCAGATTGACCCATGTGCGGGTCATTTCCTTCTGTCTGTGAATTCATGTGGTCATCCACAGCACTTGCACATCTTCCTCTCTGTCGGGTCTACATTCTTTCATTGTTGTTTCATTGCATCAACCCTGCTGCCTTTCTCTTGGCTTAACTGAAGGCTTGCTGTTTGGGTACACAGTATCTTTATCTGTCTGCTTGTGGCTTCATGTGCTCTGACAGTGTCTACAGCCTGCAATATTGTGAGCTTGTCCTTTCCAATTCGAGCTTTCTGTACTTCAGGATGTGCAGAACCCCAAATTTGCTGATCTATCAACCTTTCATCTGTGTCCTTAAATTTACATTTTCTGTCTGCATTTTTCAATCTTGTTACAAAATGGTCAATAAGCTCACCTAGTTCCTGTCTGATGCTTTGAAATTCATATCTGTACATCCAATGATTTGATTTTAGCTGGAGGTGGGTGCTGAATCTTTCAATAATTTTGTCTGGGCTTCTGCTGTCCTTTTCACTCAGTTCCCAGCAGTTAAATAAATGTAATCCTTTATCACCTGCCCACTGAAGGATATAGCTGACCCTGGCCTCTTCACTCATGCCTTTTAGGAAACTACAGAATGTTAATCTGCATTTTTGTTTAAATTTCTCATATGTCTCTATGACATCCTCAGCTTCCCAATTCATAATGGGCTGTAGCTGTGCATTCATTCTGGTCCCAGCTGACATTTAGTTTGTTTTTCGTTTTCGCATGATTCACTCAATTTTTTTTCTCTCTCTCTGGCTCTAATTTGAGTCAATTATTCCCAATCTAATTCAGCATTAAATTCATTTAAAATGTTTTAGGATTACTCACAGACACTCGCTGCCATCGTATTCTGTCTCCTGGTCGTTTTCTGGCTCCCATATTTTTAAAAAAAGATATAGCACTGAAACAGGCCCTTCGGCCCACCAAGTCTGTTCCGACCAACAACCACCCATTTATACTAATCCTACATTAATCCCATATTCCCTACCACATCCCCACCACCTACCTACACTAGGGGCAATTTACAATGGCCAATTTACCTAAAAACCTGCAAGTCTTTGGCTGTGAGAGAAAACCAGAACAGCCAGCGGAACCCCACACGGTCACAGGGAGAACTTGCAAAGTCCGCACAGGCAGTACCCAGAACTGAACCTGGGTCGCTGGAGCTGTGAGACTGTGGCGCTAACCACTGCACCACTAACCACTGCACCACTGTGCCTCCCTATGTTGGAAACAATTACACTTTAGACTTAGAAAGTCTGGAGCTCTTTGTTTAATCATTCAGCTTCCATGTTCTTTGATATTGGACTGCACTAGGCTAGTTGCCCGTTACACGTTACATGACTCTCTAGTGCAGCCATGAATGTGGCCTCACTGGAACACTTACACATAACAATTAGTTCCTAGCTAATTAGTTCCTAATTACAGATCGTATAACAATATACAATATTACCACACTCCAAATTCAACTCCCGTGAACACTATTCATTGCTTGTGTGCCAGGAAACCACCTGCAAAGCAACAAAGGCTGTCTCAAAAAATGCTACCACTGTGGCGGTGCCAACCACACCGGACAGAGTGTCCTGCTACTGGTAAACAGTGTAAAGCCTGAGAGAAAATCCAACCACTTTGCTCATGTTTGTCACTCATCAGCAAAATCAACTCCTAAAACCAATACCAACAGAAGAGTGCCAAGTGTGCATACCACAGCAAAAAGGCTAGATAATGTACCTTGAACCTACTTTTGTTCTCTCTCTCAGCCACAGCAAACAGCCACGCGTGGCACTGACCATTGGATGCTTAGACATAGATGCTCTCATAGACACAGGAGCATCTGTCAATGTCATGGGAGACAAAACATTCAACCAACTTCAGGATTGCCCCATTCTCTGCAAACCAGGGAATCTGAAAATTTTCCATTACAACAGTGACTAATCACTGAAAATCTTTGGAAATTTTGAAACGCCAGTCTCATTCAAAGACACTACAATGGATGCTCTATTCTATGTCATATCTGGAGAATGTGACAAGCTTATCAGTTTCCACATCTTCTCCTTGTTTGGAATCCCTCAAACGGTAAGAAGTGACAATGGACCGCCATTCAACAGCGATAAGTTCAGCAAATTCGCAAACTACCTACACTCATCAGAAAATCACACCCCATTGGCCCAAAGCTAATGGAGAAGTCAAGAGGTTTATGTGATCCTTGAAAAAAGTGATACAGACAGCTACAGCTGAGAACAAGTCATGGAAGCAAGAGCTATATCACTTTCTTTGTAATGACAGAGCGATATCTCACTCGACTACTGGTAAATCTCCAGCTACACTCATCTTTGCACATGCTATGCGCATACGTCTTTCTGAGCTACCCTGCGGAGCTAATGATCAACTTGTATGCGAATGCACTCGAGAGCAGAAGGATTGAATAAAAGTAAATGCTGAGCGAAACATGAAATTTAGAGCTACACTGTTAAAGCCAGGAGATAAAGTACTTGTGAAAAATGATGGTCATGTTGGAAAACAAACAACCCCTTATGATATCCAAATATTTGTTGTGACCAACACAAAAGGATCAGTCATCACTGCGAAGCGCAGTTCACAAATCATCACTAGAAATGCGTCATTCTTCAAAGCATTGAAAACATAATTTGCAAGGATTGAATCCGATTCCAACATTGACACCTTAGATGAAGAACATGAGTCAAATGGGGTAGGCAGTGGCGTAGTGGTATTATCACTGTACTAGTAACCCAGAGACCCAGGGTATTTCTCTGGGGACATGGGTTCAAATCCCACCACAGCAGAATGTGGAATTTGAATTTAATTAATAAATCTGGAATTAAAAACTAGTCTAATGATGGCCATGAAACCATTGTTGATTGCTGTAAAAACACATATGGTTCACTAATGCCCTTTAGGGAAGGAAATCTGCTGTCCTTACCTGGTCTGGCTGACATGTGATTCCAGACCCACATGCCCTCTGAAATGGCCTAGCAAGCCAGTCAGTTGTACCTAACCGCTACGAAGCAAATAAAAAGGAATGAAACCGGACGGACCACTCGGCATCGACCTAGGCACCGGAAACGACAACGGAAAACCCAGCCCTGTCGACCCTGCAAAGTCCTCCTTACTAATATCTGGGGGCTTGTGCTAAAGTTGGGAGAGCCGTCCCACAGACTAGTCAAGCAACAGCCTGACATAGTCATACTCACGAAATCAGACCTTACAGACAACGTCCCAGACACTGCCATCACCATTCCCGGGTATGTCCTGTCCCACTGGCAGGACAGACCTACCAGAGGTGGTGGCACAGTGGTATAGAGCAGGGAGGGAGTTGCCCTGGGAGTCCTCAACATCGACTTCGGACCCCATGAAGTCTCATGGCATCAGGTGAAACATGGGCAAGGTAACCTCCTACTGATTACCACCTACCGCCCTCCCTCAGCTGATGAATCAGTACTCCTCCATGTTGAACACCACTTGGAGGAAGCATTGAGGGTGGCAAGGGCACAAAATGTACTCTGGGTGGGGGACTTCAATGTCCATCACCAAGAGTGGCTCGGTAGCACCACTACTGGCCGAGTCCTAAACGACATAGCTGCTAGACTGGGTCTGCGGCAAGTGGTGGGGGAACCAACACGAGGGAAAAACATACTTGACCTTGTCCTCACCAATCTGCCTGCCGCAGATGCTTCTGTCCATGACTGTATTGGTAGGAGTGACCACCGCACAGTCCTTGTGGAGACGAAGTCCCGCCTTCACATTGAGGATACCGTCCATCGTGTTGTGTGGCACTATCGCCGTGCTAAATGGGATAGATTTTGAACAGATCTAGCAATGCAAAACAGGACATCCATGAGGCGCAGTGGGCCATCAGCAGCAGCAGAATTGTACTCAACCACAATCTGTAACCTCATGGCCCGGCATATCCCCAACTCTATCATTACCATCAAGCCAGGAGACCAACTCTGGTTCAATGAAGAGTGCAGGAGGGCATGCCAGGAGCAGCACCAGGCATACCTCAAAATGAGGTGTCAACCTGGTGAAGCTACAACACAGGACGATCTGTGTGCCAAACTGCATAAAGCAGCATGCGATAGACAGAGCTAAACGATCCCATAACCAATGGATCAGATCTAAGCTCTGGAGTCCTGCCACATCCAGCCGTGAATGATGGTGGACAATTAAACAACTGACTGGAGGAGGGGGCTCCACAAATATCCCCATCCTCTATGATGGGGGAGACCAGCACATCAGTGCGAAAGATAAGGCTGAAGCATTTGCAACAATCTTCAGCCAGAAGTGCCGAGTTGATGATCCATCTCGGCCTCCTGAAGCCCCCAGCATCACAGATACCACAATTCAGCTAATTCGATTCACTCCGCGTGATATCAAGAAACGACTGAAGACACTGGATACTGCAAAAGTTATGGGCCCTGACAATATTCCAGCAATAGTACTGAAGACCTGTGCTCCAGAACTTGCCGCGCCCCTAGCCAAGCTGTTCCAGTACAGCTACAACACTGGCATCTACCCTGCAATGTGGAAAATTGCCCAGGTATGTCCTGTACACAAAAAGCAGGACAAATCCAACCCGGCCAATTACGCCCCATCAGCCACACGGGAGAACAACTTTACACCGGGACCCCCCTCCCCCTGGACCGAGCGCACACCCCACCCCTTCGCCACCCACCCTCGCTGGGGCCTTCCAGACTGGCCTTGGCAACCCTACCTCACCTACCTCTTTTCCGGGATTCCAGTGCTGGGCCTGGGTCGGCAGTGACCACCACACCCGGTGGCGCTGCCAATACTGCTGAGCTGCCAGCCCTGCGATTGGCCAGCAGCTCTTGGCGGGGCAGGATCCCCATCCCTATTAAGTCTTTAAAGGAACAGAGATCCCGCCTCCTTAAACTTTGACAGCAAAAAGCCAAAGGATCGCTCCAAGGGGCTGAAAAAATGTTAAGGCGGGTTCTCCCCCACCCCCCCCTCCACCTTTTCGGCCCAGCGCCGGGAGCCCCGCCTCCTGCACAAAATCCAGCCCGCTGTGTCTCTCATTTACTAAGAAAGGGAGGGATGTCGTGTTGTAGTGTTTTGAAATTGCAATTGCATTGTGCTTTGTGTACTCTCGAGGTTGCAGTACAACACTCATGCTAGCAAAGGGAAAGTAAAAGTTAAAACATAGAATAAAGAAGACTCCATGTTGTTCAACAGCCTGCTGCTGCTGTCTCTGTCTTTGTCTCACATATCTTATAATCAACTTGGCTAAACCCCACTCCAGTCCCGAGGACATCACACTGTCTTCCAAGTGAGGTTTTATTTGCCTATTCTAGTGATTTAAGTAGGTGCAAAAGATCTTATGGTACTATTCAAAGAGTTCTCCTAGTCCGCTGGATGCCATTCATCCTACAGTTAACACCACAGAAACAAATACATCTCATTTTTCGTTTCTGGGCTACTGACAGTTAGAAATTTGCTGCTGCATTTACCTATGTAAAAGCAATAACTATTATTTCATCCTGACAACATGATAATGTGCTACATTAATGCAAGTACTTTAATTAATTCTTTATCTCCAGATCCCGATGGTATATCAACAACCCCAAAAAGCTGGGGGTCAACTAAATATTTCAAAACTGAGATTGATAATTTTTTTAAGCAAGGCTATTTATTAAGGACATGGAACCGAGGTAGGTAGACGGAGTTAAGCTACAGATGAGCTTTGATCTAACTGAATGTCAGAACAATCTTGAGCAGGTAAATGGTCTAGTCCCTGTTCCTGTGTGTGCAGTTGATATACAGTAATTGCGATATTTGTAAACTGATTATTTGTAACATTAACATTTGTTTTGATGATTATTTTAAAACTTCAACCTTTTTTGATTAATCCACAGGATGTGGGTGTCACTGGCAAAGACAACATTAATTGCCCTTCCCTAATTGTCCCTGAGAAGGTGGAGGTGAGCTGCCACCTTGAACAGCTGCAGTATGTGTGTTGAAGATATTCAAACAATGTTGTTCGGGACCCAGTAACGATGAAGGAATGGGGATGTATTTCCAAATCAGGATGGTATAGAATCATAGAAAGTTTAAGGCACAGAAAGAGGCCACTAGGCCCATCGTGTCTGTGCCGGCAGAAAAATGATCCACCTATTCTAATCCCACCTTCCAGCATTTGGTCCATAGCCCTGCAGCTTACGGCATTTGAGGTGCATATCCAGACTCCTTTTGAATGAATTGAGGGTCTCTGCCTCAACTAATCTTTCAGGCAGCGTGTTCCAGACCATCACCACCCTCTGGGTGAAAAAGTTTTTCCTCATCTCCCCTCTAATTTTTCTACCAATCACTGATCTCTCTGCTAAGGTGAATAGACTCTTCACCTCCACTCTATCCAGGCCCCTCAAAATTTTGTACATTTCAATCAGATCCCCCCTTAGCTTTCTCTGTTCCTCGGAGAACAACCCCAGCCTACACAACGTTTCCTTATAGCTGCAATTTTCCAGTCCTGGCAACATCCTCGTAAATCTCCTCTGTACCCTCTCTAGTGCAATTACACCCTTTCTGTAATGAGGTGACCAGAACTGCATATAGTACTCAAGTTGTGGCCTAACCAATGAATTATACAGTTCCAGCATAACCTCCCTGCTCTTATATTCTATATCTTGGCTAATGAAGGAAAGGATTCCATATGCCTTCTTAACCACCTTATCAACCTGTCCATCTACCTTCAGGGATCTGTGGACATTCACTCCAAGGTCCCTCACTTCCTCTACACTTCTCAATATTTTCCCATTAATTGTGTATTCCTTTGCCTTGTTTGACCTCCCCAAATGCATCACCTCACACTTCTCCATGTAGAATTCCATTTGCCACATTTCTGCCGTCTGACCAGACCATCAATATCTTCCTGCAGCCTACAGCTATCCTCCTCGCTAACTACCTTATGGTCAATCTTTGTATCATCCGCAAACTTCTTGATCATGCCCCCGACATTTATGTCCAAACCATTAATATGCACCACAAAAAGCAAGGGACCACCTTGCTGCATTTCACTGGATCCCATGGGATTTTATTTTTTTAACCAGTCTGCCATGTGGGACCTTGTCAAAACCCTTGCTAAATTCCATGTTGACCACATCAACTGCACTACCATCATCTATTTTCCTTGCTACTTCTTCAAAAAATACGATCAAGTTGGTCAAACAAGAATTTCCCTTAACAAATCCATACTCACTATCTTTGATTAACCTGTGCCTTTCTAAGTGACAGTTTATCCTGTCTCTCAGAATAGATTCCAATAATTTTCCCACTACTGAGGTTAGACTGACTGGTCTGCATTTATTCGGTCTACCCTTCGCTCCCTTTTTAAACAGAGGTACAACATTAGCAATTCTCCAATCCTCCAGCACCACACCTGTATCCAGTGAGGACTGGAAAATTATGGTCATATCCTCTGCTATTTCCTCTCTTGCTTCTTGCAGCCTAGGATACATTTCATCTGTCCCTGGTGGTTTATCAACTTTCAAGGATGCCACTCCCATTAATATTTTCTCTCTCCCTATGTTTATCACATCCAATACTTCACACTCTTCCTCCTTAACACACGGGATCAGAGGTGAGCTGGAAAGATGGATATAGAACTGGCTCAGTCATAGAAGACAGGGGGTAGCAGTGGAAGGGTGCTTTTCTGACTGGAGGGATGTGACTAGTGGTGTTCCGCAGGGATCAGTGCTGGGACCTTTGCTGTTTGTAGTATATAGAAATGATTTGGAGGAAAATGTAGCTGGTCTGATTAGTAAGTTTGCAGATGACACAAAGGTTGGTGGAGTTGCGGATAGTAATGAGGATTGTCAGAGGGTACAGCAGGATATAGATCGGTTGGAGACTTGGGCGGAGAAATGGCAGATGGAGTTTAATCCGGACAAATGTGAGGTAATGCATTTTGGAAGATCTAATACAGGTGGGAAGTATACAGAAAATGGCAGAACCCTTAGGAGTATTGACAGGCAGAGAGATCTGGGTGTACACGTCCACAGGTCACTGAAAGTGGCAACGCATGTGGATAAGGTAGTCAAGAAGGCATATGGCATGCTTGCCTTCATTGGTCGGGGCATAGAGTATAAAAATTGGCAAGTCATGCTGCAGCTGTACAGAACCTTAGTTAGGCCACATTTAGAATTTTGTGTGCAATTCTGGTCACCACACTACCAGAAGGACGTGGAGGCTTTGGAGAGGGTACAGAAGAGGTTTACCAGGATGTTGCCTGGTCTGGAGGGTATTAGCTATGAGGACAGGTTGGAATAACTCGGATTGTTTTCACTGGAACGACGGAGGTGGAGAGGCGAAATGATAGAGGTTTACAAAGTTATGAGTGGCATGGACATAGTGGATAGTCGGAAGCTTTTTCCCAGGGTGGAAGAGTCAGTTACTAGGGGAGATAGGTTTAAGGTGCGAGGGGCAAAGTTTAGAGGGGATGTGCGAGGCAAGTTCTTTACACAGAGGGTGGTGAGTGCCTGGAACTTGCTGCCGGGGAAGGTGGTGGAAGCAGGTACGATAGCGACGTTTAAGAGGCATCTTGACAAGTACATGAATAGCATGGGAATAGAGGGATATGGTCCCCGGAAGTGCAGATGGTTTTAGTTTAGACAGGCATCAAGATCGGCGCAGGCTTGGAGGGCCGAATGGCCTGTTCCTGTGCTGTACTGTTCTTTGTTCTTAGTTAACTGCAATACCTGCATCGTCCCCCTCTTTTGTCAAGATGGACGCAAAGTATTCATTAAGAACCATACCAATATCTTCCGCTCCTACACATAGGTTACTTTTTTGGTCTTTTATGGGCCCTACTCTCTCCTTGGTTATGTTCTTACTCTTAATGTATTGATAAAACATCTTTGGGTTCCCCTTGATTTTGCTTGCCAATATTATTTTATGCCCTCTCTTTGTTTTCCTAATTTCCTTTTTGATTTCACCCTTCCACTTTCTATACTCCTCTCCGCTTTCTCTAGTGTTGAGTTCTCAGTATGCATCTTGGAGGGGAACTTGCAGGTGGCGGTGTTCCTACACACCTGCTGCCCTGGTCCTTCTGGGTCATTTGGTTGTGAGTTTGGAAGGTGCTGTCGAAGAAGCCTTGTCAAGTTGCTGCTGTCCATTTTGTAGATGGTATGCACTGCAGCCCATGGTAGAGGAACCGAATGTTTAAGGTGGCAGATGTTGTTGAGTTTCTTGAGTGTTGTTGAAGCTGCACTCATTCAAGCAAGTAGACAATATTTCCATCACACTCTTGACTTGTGCCTTGTAGTTGGTGGAAAGGCTTCGAGGAGTCAGGAGATGAGTCATTCACTGGAGAATTCCTAGACTCTGACAAGCTCTTGTAGCCACAGAGGGAAGTTAATTGATGAAGCAGCTGAAGATAATTGAACCAAAGACATTTCTCTAAGGAACTTGTGTATTGATGTCCGGGGGCTAAGATGCTTGGCCTCCAACAACCACAACCATCCTCCTTTGTGCTAAATATGACTCCAGTCAGTGGAGAGATCCCCCCACCCCACTGATTCCCATTGACTTCAATTCTACTAGGGCTCCTTGATGTCGCACTCTGTCAAATGCAGCCTTGATGTCAAGGGCAGTCATTCTCATCTCACCTCTGGAATTCTGCTCTTTTCTCCATGTTTGGATCAGGGCTGTAATGAGGTCTGGAACCGAGTGGTCCTGTTGGAACCTAAACTGAGCATTGGTGAGCAGGTTATTGCTGACAAAGTGCTACTTGATAGCACTGTTGATTTCATCACTTTGTTCATGATTGAGAGTACTCTGGTGGGGTATTTATTGGCTGGATTGAATTTATCCTGCTCTTTGTGAACAGGACCTACCTGGGCTATTTTCCACATTATCAGGGAGCTGCCAGTGTTTTAGCTGTACTGGAACAGTTTGGCTAGAGGCATGAAGCTGGTTCTGGAGCACAAATCTTCAGCACTACAGCTAGGTTGTTGTCGGGGCCCATAACCTTTGCCATATCCTATGCGCTGAGCTGTTTTTTGTTATCACAATTCAGCCTTGTATCTGGAGCTCATGCTGGGATGCACCATTATTGAGGATGGGGCTCTTCATGGAGATTCCTCCTCTTGGTAGTTTTTTTAATATTCAACCACCATTCATGACTTGATGTGGCAAGACTGCAGACCTTGGCGTGATCTATGGTTGTGAGATGACTTATCTCTGTCTATAGCATGTTGCTTCCACTCTAGCATGTTTGTAGTCTTGTGTTGTAGCTTCATCAGGTTGGCATTTCATTTTTGGGTACATCTGATGCTGCTCCTGGCATGCTCTCTAACATTCCTCATTGAACTAAGGTTGGTCCTCTGGCTTGCTGGTAATATGCCGAGCCATGAGGTTACAGATTGTGGTTGAATACAATTTTGCTGTTGCTGATGGCCCACAGCGTCTCATGGATACCCAGTTTTGAATCACTTTATCTGTTCTGAATCTATTCCACATAACACAGTGGAAATGCAACTCAACACAATGGAGGGTATCCTTAGTGTGAGAACGGAACTTTGTCTCCACAAGAACTGTGTGGTGGTCACTCCTACCAATACTGTCTGAAACAGGTAGATTGGTGAGGATGAGGTAAAGTAGGTTTTTCCCTCTCACCATCTGCCCCAGGCCCATTCTGACTGATATGCCCTTCAGAATTTGGCCAGCTTGATAAATTGTGCTACAGAGCTATTCTTGATGATGGACATTGAAGATCCCCAACCTGGAGTACATTCTGTGCCCTTGCTACTTTCAGTACTTCTTCCAGGTGATGCTCAACATGGAGGAGTACTGATTCATTCACTGAGGGAAGGTGGTATTCAACAGGAGGTTTCCTTGCCCATATTTGACCTGATGCAGTGATAGCTCTTGGGTTTGGAGTCAATGTTGAGGACTCCCAGGGCCACTCCTTCCCCACATCTGGGTCTGTCCAGCTGGTGGGGCAGGATATATTCTTGCTTGACTAGTCTGGGGCCAGCTCTCTCATTTTTGGCTTAAGTCCCCAGATGTTAGTAAGGAGGACTTTGCACAGTTGACTGGGCTGGGTGTGCCTTTGTCATGTTCAGTGCCTAGGTCAATGCTTGGTGATAAGTCCCCTTGTTTATTCTTACTGTTTTTGTAGCTGTTTGATACAACTGAGTGGCTTGCTGGGCCATTTCAGAAAGCAGTGTGTCTGAAGCTCCATATAAGCAAACTGGGTAAGGATGGTAAATTTCCTTCCCTAGAAGGATGGGAATCAGAGGACATTTATGACAATCCAGTAGTTTCATTTTCACCATTATTGATACTAGCTTTTTATTCCAGATTTATTTAATGAATCAAATTTAAATTCCCCAGCTGCTGTGGTGGGATTTGAACTCATTTCTCCTGATTGTTAGTTCGAGCCGCTGGATTACTAGTCCAGCAACATAACCACTGTGCTACCGTACCTGTATTTACTGATGTGCAAGCTGCATTGGGAGCTAGCAACAGACAAAGGGACTTCACACTCTGACACAAATCTCCTTTATTTCATAATAAAGATTGCAAGTAATATCAACATTTTTCTTTTTCCTAACACTTTTGTTAAGCATGATTTTCTGACATCCTAATGGTTTGACGTAGTTGCAAACAATATAACACTAAACACAAAAAGAAACTGCATCAGTCAATTAATATATTAATGTTGCAAAAGACTGTGGCACAAATCCATGTATAATATGTAATGTGTTCTCAGGGGTGAAGAGATGCAATTAGCTGTTCACCAACATTGACACAAATCGAGCAGAATTTAGTGACCCTGTCATGGGTCCTGGCAGTGCATCTGGAAGAAGACGCCATCTCTGCTCATCACGTGTGTGGCAGGCCCACTGCAATCACGCAGTGGGTGGCCAATTACAGCAATGGAGGCGGATGGGGCCCATCGAATTATACGATTACACGGCAGGGGCAGGCTCCAAGGCACAGATTTTGTTATCACCTGACCCCTCAGCAAATAGCTGGCACCATATTTAAAGTGTTGAGATCCCCACCAACAGAATAAATTTCCCCCCAGTGTATTAGTGGTAGGTCTGTGCAAGCTTTTCTGCTTAGGAGTGAACAACTTTGATTTTTGATTACATATAAGGTCTCAGGAATTTCTTTTCCACGGTAACTCAATATTGTTTTCAAGTCTCCTATTACCTTCAACTCAGTGCCTCCAGGCCCATATAATATTTTAACTGTTGGTTTGAGAGTTTTCTTTTTCAGCCATGGTTCTTTGTCTGATAGGAATGAAACTGCTGCTCCAGTGTCCAATTTAAAATTAATCTTGTTGCCTTCAACGAGAATTTCTGCCGTTCAGCAATTCTCACTTGTTCCTTAGATTTCCCCTAAAAACGGTATTTCAACACTTTGTACATCTTGTACTTCATTGACTTCTTTTATTCTCCCTGGATTGCCCTTTAGTTATACGCAGCGCTGTCTTTTTTGCTGTGACATATTGATTGAAAATGTCTCCTCTTTTTGCATAAACAATCCGCTTCTCTGGCTGGGTAGTTTTCCCACCAGTGCCTCACTCGGCCACACCTACTGCAATTAGTTGCTGCTGGCTTTAAATGCTCTTCCTGCCTTTCCTGTCTTTGAATGCCATTTTTTGCTTTCGCTTTCGCTTCCGTGATGTATTCAATGAAGCCTGCTACTCTCGAGATCGGACTCTCCCTGTCCCCTTGAATATCGAAACAGTTAAACTTTCCAACCTCTGCTTGCCTGCTCAACTGAATTGCTTTCAGTAACATGAGATCATCCCTCGACTGTAGATGATCTGAAAGGACATTGTCTGCTACACCGACCACAATCCTGTCTCTAATCAGCGCAACCTGTAAGCGGCTGTATGTACAATCTTCAGGAGGTTTATATAAATCATTGATAAATGACTCAGTGCTCTCCTCTGTCTACTGTGGACACTTATTAAATTTGGCGCGCTTCACGATGACATTTTTCTTTACATTAATGTAAGTCTTGAGTGCCTTAATGACTTCTTCATATGCAGCCTTCTCTTCGTCTATGCCTTGAGTAATGAGGATGTTGACTGCACACTCCCCCATTACATACAATAGTGTACCCTCCTGCTCCTTATCTGGCTTCTGCACGAGACCCAATGCAGTACAATACCTCACAAACCTCCAGACCCATTGGACACACCTCAGCTTGATTCAGTCCAGCTACTTCTCCAGTAAGGGCAAAGATTTTTCCATCTTCTCTTCAGCTTACTATTGCCACCATAAAATATTCTGATAACTATTAAGGCTTAGTACAGAATAAATAAGAGTCTGACAGTTCGAGTAACAGGAGTTTATTTACACACATCTTGCATCTAACATTGCCACTAACACTCTCAATGAGGTTATGTACAGATTACATTACATCATTTCCTGTGACGATCCATAAGGTCTATTTATAAATTCTGCCCAATAACAACCCTATATTACATTATACTACACTGTTGAGAGAGATTTATGATGTTCTGAACTCGAATTAACTAATTAATTAATTAAGACTCTACATTACAATGGCTCATTCTCACTGAATGACTTCAGTCATTATGGAGGCAAGTTTTGCACTGCACCAAATGTCGTAATGATACATCACCTACTTTAGAAAGCAACAATGATTATCTAATGCTTTGAAAATTAATTATAAGAATAATTACTTTGCCATCAATTGCAGTATACAGTTGCTTGCTGCATGGCCTCTTCATGCTCCATAAGAATTGGGGTTTGCTGGCTCTGCATTGTTGGTTCTGGGGATGCAGGCATGTCTGACACTGTTGCGCACATGGTGCTGGGGGTGCATCGCCGCCCCTCAGTATGTCCGACTTTTTTGCTGCAACATGAGGAAAAATAATTGACACCATTCATATATCAGAGTTGCGAGGCCATTTGCGCAGCTCCAATTTACTCCATCATCTGTTTCCGATTAGACAGAACTGCAAGGTCCCTGACCTAAGCCAAGTTCTTGGACAAGACAAAAAGGGCAACAGACAATGGTTTCAATGCAACAAGTCAACAGAATAAATGCTTAAACAAAGTACTTAATAATCGGTAACAGTATACAATTTGCTTTTGATCCTTGCTCCTCAAAGCTGCATGAACACAGGTGTTGTTGTCTTTGGTCCTTCTCTGATCTCTTCTTCTACTCTGACTTCTTCTTCTGTGTGAGTCCTCTTCTGTGGATCTTGCTGTGTCTCCTTCTGTGCCTGTTCTGTGCTGATACCCTGTCTTTTGTACCTTTTTTCGAGCTGCCTATGTGTGCCAAAGTGCAAATTCTGTGCAGCTTGCCTTTCTTCACCTTATAACAATTGATATTTTTTTCCTAACCTTATTGGCTTCTGCTGTCACAACCCAGACCTAATGGCACCATCTTGTAGCAGAATTTTCATAAAATCTAGTACAACAATCCTTTCAAATTTCATAAATGACTTCAAACATATTTTACAGTCTTTCCAATCAAAAACACGAAGTTAAACATATTTACACCTTTTTAATCAGAACATAAATTTAAACATATTTTACACCTTCTCACAGAGCTGTATTCGAGAAAGAGGTGCAACAATGCAGAATACAGTCCAATTCAATGGATATCACATAAGCAGCTGTGGCAAAAAGATATAAATGCATGGTCCAATAAAGAACCAAAGAACAGACAGGCAGAGACAGAGACACAGAGGCTTTTTTTAAAGCTGCAGTCAGTCTTACTGGTTTGATTAAGTCAATCAGTTGGATTCAGAATCACAGAATAATACAGTGCAGAAGAGGCCATTCAGCCCATCGAGTCTGCACCGATGCATTAAAGACACCTGACCTGTCTACCGAATCCCATTTGCCAGCACTTGGCCCATAGCCTTGAATGTTATGACGTGCCAAGTGCTCGTACAGGTACTTTTTAAAGAAGGTGAGGCAACCTGCCTCTACCACCCTCCCAGGCAGGGCATTCCAGACCGTCACCACCCTCTGGGTAAAAAAGTTCTTCCTCAAATCCCCCTTAAACCTCCCGCCCCTCACCTTAACCTTGTGACCCCTTGTAACTGACCCTTCAACTAAGGGGAACAGCTGCTCCCTAACCACCCTGTCCATGCCCCTCATAATCTTGTACACCTCGATCAGGTCACCCCTCAGTCTTCTCTGCTCCAGCGAAAACAACTCAAGCCTATCCAACCTCTCTTCATAGCTTAAATGTTCCATCCCAGGCAACATCCTGGTGAATCGCCTCTGCACCCCCTCCAATGCAATCACATCCTTCCTATAATGTGGCGACCAAAATTGCACACAGTACTCCAGCTGTGGCCTTACCAAAGTTCTGTACAACTCCAACATGACCTCCCTGCTTTTGTAGTCTATGCCTCGATTGATAAAGACAAGTGTCCCATATGCCTTTTTCACCACCCTATTAACCTGCCCTTTAGCCTTCAGAGATCTATAGACAAACACGCCAAGGTCCTTTTGTTCCTCGGAACTTCCCAGTGTCAGGCCATTCATTGAATACTTCTGTGTCACATTACTCCTTCCAAGGTGTATCACCTCACACTTTTCAGGGTTAAATTCCATCTGTCACTTTTCTGCCCATTTGACCATCCCGTCAATATCTTCCTGTAACCTAAGACACTCCACCTCACTGTTAACCACTCGGCCAATCTTTGTGTCATCCGTGAACTTACTGATCCTAAGCCCCACATAGTCAACGATGTCGTTTATATAAATGACAAACAATAGGGAACCCAGCACAGATCCCTGTGGTATGCCACTGGACACTGGCTTCCAGTCACTAAAACATCACTCTCTGTCTCCTACAGCTAAGCCAATTTTGAATCCACCTTATCAAGTTACCTTGTATCCCATTTGCTTTCTTGATAAGTCTCCCATGTGGGACCTTGTCAAAGGCTTTGCTGAAATCCATGTAAACTACATCAACTGCACTACCCTCATCTACACACCTGGTCACATGCTCAAAAAATTCAATCAAATTTGTTAGGCATGACCTCCCTCTGAGAAAGCCATGCTGACTATTCCTAATCAAATTTTGCATCTCCAAGTGGAGATAGATTCTCTCCTTCAGAATTTTATCCAATAGTTTCCCTACCACTGACGTGAGACTCACTTGTCTATAGTTCCCTGGCTTATCTCTACAACCTTTCTTAAATAGTGGGACCACATTAGCTGTTCTAAAGTCCCCTGGCACCTACCCCGTGGCCAGAGAGGAATTAAAAATTAGGGTCAGAGCCCCTGCAATCTCCACCCTCGCCTCCCACAGCATCCTGGGACACAAATCGTCCGGACCTGGAGATTTGTCCACTTTTAAGCCTTCCAAAACCTCCACTACTTTGTCACTCCCTATGACAATTTGCTCAAGAACCTCACAGTCTCTCTCTCTAAGTTCCATATCTACATCCTCTTTCTCTTGGGTGAAGACAGATGTGAAGTATTCGTTCAACACCCTACCAATGTCCTCTGGCTCCACCCACAAATTTCCCCCTTGGTCCCTAATGGGTCCTACTCTTTCCCTGGTTATCCTCTTCCCATTGATACACTTATAGAATATCTTGGGATTTTCCCTACTTTTACCAGCCAGAGCTTTCTCATATCCCCTCTTTGCTCTCCTAATTGCTTTCTTGAGCTCCATCCCACACTTTCTGTACTCCACTGATGCTTCCATTGATTTGCTCTTCTTGTATTTGCTAAAAGCCTCTCTTTTCCTTCTCATCGTACCCTAACTGTTTCTGGTCATTCATAGTTCTCTGGGCTTGTTGCTCCTACCTATTTCCCTAGAGGGAACATGTTGGGCCTGTACCCTCCCCGTTTCCCTTTTGAATGCCCCCCACTGCTCTTCTGTAGATTTCCCGACAAGTAACTCTTTCCAGTCTACCTTGGCCAGATCCTGCCTTATTTTACTAAAATTCACTCTCCCCCAATCCAAAACCTTTTTTTGCAACTTGTCTCTTTCCTTCTCCATAACAAGCTTAAATTGTACCATGTTGTGATCACGATCACCAAAATGCTCCGCCACCAACACATCAACCACCTGTCTGGCTTCATTCCCCAGAATTAGGTCCAGCACTGCACCCTGCCTTGTTGGATCCTCTACATATTGAGCTAAAAAGTCCTCCTGTATACATTTTAAGAACTCCACTCCATCTAAGCCCTTAACACGATGACTATCCCAATTAATGTTGGGAAGGTTGAAATCACCTAATATAATTACCCTATTATTTTTACACACCTCTGCAAATTGCACACATATTTGCTCCTCAATTTCCCGCTGACTATCTGGGGGTCTATAATAAACACCTAGCAATGTGGCTGTCCCTTTTTTATTCCTAAACTCTACCCATAAAGCTTCATTTGATGCCCCCTCCAAGATATCATCTCTCCTTACTGCAGTAACTGACTCCTTAACTAATATTGCAATGCCCCCTCCTCTTTTACCCCCTCCTCTGTCTCGCCTGAAAATTCTATATCCCGGGATATTGAGCTGCCAATCCTGCCCCTCCCTCAACCATGTATCCGTGATGGCTACTATATCACAATTCCACGTGTCAATCATTGCCCTTAACTCATCCGTTTTACCTGCCATACTCCTGGCGTTAAAGTAGAGGTCTTCCATCCTGGTCTTACTCCCTTGAAACTTACTTCCGCTGTATTCCCTCTGACTTGTTCGCTTTCCTGTGTTTAGCTGTGTCCCTATTCTGCGAGGAGTCTGCATCCCCTCCCCCTGCGAAATTAGTTTAAACTCCTCCCAACAGCACTAGCAAACCCGCCAGCAAGAATGTTAGTCCCCCTCTGGTTCAGATGTAGACCGTCCCGCTTGTACAGGTCCCACCTTCCCCAGAAACGGTCCCAGTGGTCCAGGAATCTAAAACCCTCCCTCCTGCACCAGCTCTTAAGCCACGCATTCATCTGTGCTATTCTCCTATTTCTATACTCGCTAGCACGTGACACTGGGAGTAATCCAGAGATTACAACCCGAGAAGTCCTGCTTTTTAGTCTACTGCCTAACTCCCTGAATTCTTGATGCAAGACCTCATCCCTCTTTCTACCTATGTCATTGGTATCAAAATGTACCATGACCTCTGCCTTATCACCCTCCCCCTTCAGAATTCCCTGCAGCCGTTCAGTGACATCCCGGACCCTGGCACCAGGGAGGCAACACACCATCCTGGAGTCACATTGACAGCCACAGTAGCCCCTATCTGTTCCCCTGACTAGAGAATCCCCTATTACTATTGCTCTTCCTCTCTTTCCCCCTTCCTGTGCAGACAGGCTGCTTGCGGTGCCAGAAGCTTGGCTCTGTCCACACTCCCTGGAGGAACCAGCCTCATCAGCCTCCAAAATGGAATACCGATTTGCAAGCGGGACCCCAGGGGACTCCTGAACTACCTGCCTGATTCTCTTGGACTGCCTGGTGGTCACCCATTCCCTTCCTTCCTCAAGTCCCTTCAGCTGCGGTGTGACCACCTTGCTGTATGTGCTATCCACAATGCTCTCAGACTCGCAGATGCTCCACAGTGTTTCCACCCGCTGTTCCAGCTCTGAAACCCGAGCTTCCAGAAGCTGCAGCTGGACACACAATAGGTGGGTGTATCCTGCACCAAATGGACTGCAGCAGTCCAAGAAGGCAGCTCACCACCACCTTCTCAAAGGCAATTAGGGATGGGCAACAAATGCTGGCTTTGCCAGCAATGCCCACATCCCATGAACGAATAAAAAAAAGCACTCGCAAACGTATAAAGAAATGCACCTCGACACACTTAGGGGTTCATGGGTGTTTGATATCTGTCGTGATGCATCATATAAAGTTCTTTTGTTCAAGCCATTAGCACTCATTGTGTAAAAGTGATTATTCTATCATGCCTTATTTGTGAGCTGCTGATTTCACCTTTCCCCCTTAGTGGATTGCCAATGTAAGCATAGCCCTCATTTAAGTATGATCTCCCATGGACACCAACACGTGTTTCAACTTGGCACAAGGCATGGAACACAAATAGAAAGGAGGCAGCAGACTACATGCATTGAGGTGAGTCTTTGTTGGTTTCTCTGCAGGTCGACATCAGGGTGGCTGGAAGCAAGTGATTATGAGGTTGTCTCTTGCCTCCTTGGCATGTCGCTCAATCTGCCTGGCCTCCAGAGCAAGGGCTTCAACATCTAGTGCTGCTTGCTCATCTCCCCCCCCCTGCATCCTCCTCATCGGTAGAGGAGAGTTGCTCGGGTATCTCATGCAAGGCTTTTCTCGGCTGCAGTGCTAGATTATGCAGAGCACAGCAGACCACCAGGATACGCAAAACCCTTGCTGGCGCATACTGCAGAGTTCCACAGGATCGATCTAGGCAGTGGAATCTCATCTTCAACAGCCCAATGGCCTGTTCGATAGTTTCTCAGGTAGAGCCATGGCAA
Source organism: Heterodontus francisci (assembly GCF_036365525.1). Taxonomy (NCBI): domain Eukaryota; kingdom Metazoa; phylum Chordata; class Chondrichthyes; order Heterodontiformes; family Heterodontidae; genus Heterodontus; species Heterodontus francisci. The sequence continues at coordinate 158,559,540 of NC_090372.1, read as the reverse complement.
TTATTGAACCTCTCCTGCACTGCAGTGTAACGGTTCCTCACAGGCATAAGAAGTCAAGTTTTCAATGGGTAGCCCTCGTCCCTGGGAATCCATTGCTGAAGGCATGCAGGGGGTCTGAAAATCTGTGGCACCTGGGACTGTAGAAGCATGTAGATGCTGTAGCTGCTTCCTAGGAAGCAGGCACATATCTGCAGGAAATGATTTTGGTGGTCGCAGACCAATTGAACGTTGATAGATTGAAAGCCCTTCCTGTTGATGAAGGTGGCTGGCTGGTCCGTGGGAGCCTTGATGGTGACGTGTGTGCAATCTAATACACCTTGCATCCAGTGATGACCCCGAATCTGATGGCCCTCTCAGCCTGACTGTCAGGGTCAGTCTTTAGTGCATATAGTTGCAGGTCCTTGATACAGGGGTGGGCTGCAGCCTGGGGGCCCACACATGTCCCCAGTGGATCCTTGAAATGATCCAGACATGGAAACGTTTAATGCAATGGTGATATTCAGGGCCACTGGCATAGGGTGACACCCCAATTCCCCTATGTTGCAACTCGTCCTGCAGCAGGGCACATAAGTTGGTGACGGCCTCGATGGAGAGGAGTAGTCTTCGCTGACATTGTCACTCGGACATTTGGAGGTAGCTGATTGGAGTCCAGTAAACTCTTTGGTGCAGGTGGGCCCTTCTTCGCCTGGCCGGCTGCTGCTGTTCTCATCGTACAGCTTCACAGGCAGGCACAGCTGCCTCCTGAACTTCCTTCCATCAGAGGTGCTGCATCATACCACAGGGATCCAAAAAGACAGAGTGCATGAGACCCATGCAAAGAGACCAGTGGGCCTACAGAGCATTGTCAATGCACAGCTGATCTTCCCATGGCAACTGAGCTTTGCTACTTCTCCTGGAAGAATCCCTGATGGCCCTCAGTGTCCACCCTTTCTTATGGTCAACCCTCCTATCCAGCAGTATTGGCAATCACATATCTCACTCAAACATTTGTTCACCCAACACAGCCACCCAAACCCAAGCCCCGCTGCCCCTTGCAGAGCGACCGAGATCTGACCCCCCCCCCCCCCCTTGCAGAGCGCATAGCACTGCAGTCCGAAAATAACCTCTGCACCCTCCCTCTTCCCCTATGCAGTGCTGGACGTGGCTGCCTACCCTTCACGGCACTGAAGCCTTCCGCCTCAGTGCCGCCAGGTTTTAATGGTCGTGAATCTGAAGGCACGTGAGTGCCACCCTCCATCCATTTAACTCTAACCCGCCATTAAATCGCGACAAAGCTGATGTAAATGCATTGAAATTAACTGCTCATCAAGTTAAAATAGATTCCCATCATGTCAAGGCGACAATTCCACCTCGGTGCTTCCCCACCACTCACAAAATCGAAAACCAATGGCATGACACCGGATTGCCGGGCAAACACTTCTGACGTGATTTTCCGTTCCTTCCCCACCCACCACACCACCACTCCTGATTCAAACGGCCGCACAAAATTCTGCCCATCAAGTCAACCAATGTTGCTTACTTCTCCCACTGCTCCCCACCAACCCCCATTCCCTGGATCCAATTGTCATTTCAGTCACTAGTATAAATTCAAATACAACAATTCAGGAATTGTGTGTGTCTGAGGTTAGATGTTTTTTGAGTTCAGTAATAAATGAAACACTAATGGCTAATTTAATTCAATGCTAATTGATTCAACTTTCAGCCAATGTCCATGCGTTTTTCAGCAGAGGTCCCACTGGATTGCAATTGGGATGGGAACCCTGGAGTTCCTTACTGCAGGAGATCAGAGACCAATTATAGTATCTCTCATGTATCCCTGGCTGAGATTAACTAATTTAGCATAGATTGAGGATTAACTGTTGGATTTTCCGAGACCGTGTGGTTCAGTTTTGTAATAGGCAGTGCTTTTACTAGTTGAGTTTGAGTTTACAACCTCATTGTTCAAACACTGTATATGTTTCATTTACTGTGATTTGTACATATATTAAGCAGCAGATCTCAAGGGAAATAAGATCAGTGTAGAGGGGAAGTATTGAGAAAAAGGTGCCCCCGAACACGAAAAAAGCCATGACCAGGCCGCAGTTGACTCCATCGCGGAACAGCTCCTCGACCACAGCTTCAAAGCACCCACGGGCGGTGTCTGGCTCGAAGCGCATCTTCAGCGGAATGTCGGCAAATTCCTGCTGGTACTGGCGCTCAAAGCTGTCGCCCACCTCCCAGAGGACGCGTTGAGCTTTCTCGGCGGCGATGGTGGGAGCTGATGAAATGTTTTATTACCTGCACCTACTTCCTCCACCCCTCCCCCCCTGCTCCCCCTTCCCAGATCCCACCTCGCGCCCCTTCCCCCCACCCCCTCCCCCCTCGCACCCCCTTCCCCCCACCCCCTCCCCCCTCACACCCCCTTCCCAGATCCCCCCTTACACCATCTTCCCCTCGCACCCTCTTCCCCTGCACCCCCTCCCCTACCCCCTGCAGCCCACTTCCCAGATCCCTCTCGCACCCCCTTCCCTCCACCCCTTCCCACCACACCCCTCCCCCTCGCACCCCCTCCCCCCCCGCACCCCCTTCCCCCCACCTCCTCTCACCGGCATCCACCTAACCCTGAGCAGGGGCCCTAACAACCCCACTGCCTTGTGGGCGTCTCGGGAGAGACCAAGGCTAAAGGAGTAAACCCGAACATAAAATCCGGAGCGGAACCCCGAAGGCGGTCACGTGTCACCTTTGGCATGTTTCTGGCAGCTCCTGCAGCCATATCGGTGCCATACGTCATGCTCAGCACTCTGTTGGACTCCCACCAGGAAGGCCGAGAGGGGGGTTTTGACGCTTGGGCAACTCACAACCTCCATACATTCTGCCCAGGCATGCGCCATGGAGAGGTCACTCCATAGTCGTCTCACAACGACCAAAACAACATGGAAGGCAGCAGTTACGGGTTATAAGTCCAGCTCAATTGGCGTAGAGATTGGGCGCCACGGGTTGCCTTTGTTGGTGGGAGAGGTCATCGCATCTCACTGGACAGCTACCGCCCGCCTCAAACCGGGCAGCCCCCGGTCAGTAAGGTTCCGTCCCGCCACAGTCCACCTGCTTCAATGGGTGCTTGGAGCTCAGAGTCATTGCCCAAAGAGTGGACTGCAACACCGCACCAAACAGCACGACAAAAAAAGTAAAGAAGGTACCAGCCCTTCATTTTGCAAGCTGGAACGTCATAACTATGTGTCCTGGCCTGTCGGAAAACCTTACACAAATCAACGATTCGCGGAAGATCGCCATCATTAACAACGAGCTCAGTAGACTCAATGTCGCGATATTGCAGCACTTCAGGAGACACGCCTCCCTGCGAGCGGATCTCTAAGAGAGCAAGACTACACCTTCTTCTGGCAGGGTAGGGATCCTGAAGAACCAAGACAGCATGGAGTGGGCTTCGTCATCAGAAACTCTTTGCTCAGCATGATAGAGCCACCCTCAAATGGCTCGGAATGCATACTGTCCATCCGACTGCTCACCGCCTCTGGTCCAGTGCACCTACTTAGCATCTATGCTCCAACACTCTGCTCCCCACCTGAAGCTAAAGAGGAACTCATTAGTAGCATCCCCAATACCGAACATCTGTTCCTGCTGGGGGACTTTAATGCCAGGGTTGGGGCCGACCATAACTCATGGCCCTCCTGCCTTGGATGCTATGGCATTGGAAGGATGAATGAGAATGGACAGAAACTGCTTGAGTGATGTACCTATCATAACTTCTGCATCACCAACTCGTTCTTTCACACTAAACCCTGTCACCAGGTTTCTTGGAGGCACCCAAGATCACGTCATTGGCAGCAGCTGGACCTCATCATCACAAGGCGAGCCTCTTTAAACAGCGTTCAAATCACATGCAGCTTCCACAGTGCGGACTGCGACACCGACCACTCCCGGGTGTGCAGCAAGGTTAGACTCAAACCAAAGAAGCTACATCACTCCAAGCAGAAGGGCCGCCCACGCATCAACACTAGCAGAATTTCTTATCCACAGCTGTTACATAAGTTTCTAAATTCACTTGAAAAAGCCCTTCAAAGCACTCCTACAGGGGATGCAGAGACCAAGTGGGCCCACATCAGAGACGCCATCTGTGAGTCAGCCATGACCACCTATGGCAAACGTGTGAAGCAGAATGCAGACTGGTTTCAATCTCACTTTGAAGAGCTGGAACCTGTCATAGCCGCTAAGCGCACTGCACTGTTGAAGTACAAAAAAAGCCCCCAGCAAGTTAACATCTGTAGCACTTAAAGCAGCCAGAAGCGCTGCAGAAAGAACAGCCAGGTGCTGCACAAATGACTACTGGCAACACCTATGCAGTTATATTCAACTGGCCTCCAACATTGGAAACATCAGAGGAATGTATGATGGCATTAAGAGAGCTTTTGGGCCAACCATCAAGAAGATTGCCCCCCTTAAATCTAAATCAGGGGACACAATCACTGACCAACGCAAGCAAATGGACCGCTACGTGGAGACCACCTAGAACTGTACTCCAGGGAAAGTGTTGTCACTGAGAGTGCCCTCAATGCAGGCCAGTCTCTGCCAGTCATGGATGAGCTGGACGTACAGCCAACAAAATCAGAACTCAGTGATGCCATTGATTCTCTAGCCAGCGGAAAAGCCCCTGGGAAGGACGGCGTTACCCCTCAAATAATCATGAGTGCCAAACCTGCTATACTTTCAGCACTCTACGAACTGCTTTGCCTGTGCTGGACGAGAGAGCAGTACCACAGGACATGCGCGATACAAATATCATCACCCTCTATAAGAACAAGGGTGACTGCGGTGACTGCAACAAATACTGTGGAATCTCCCTGCTCAGCATAGTGGGGAAAGTCTTCGCTTGAGTCGCTTTAAACAGGCTCCAGAAGCTGGCTGAGCGTGTCTACCCTGAGGAATAGTGTGACTTTCGAGCAGAGAGATCCACCATTGACATGATGTTCTCCCTTCACCAGCTACAGGAGAAATGCCACAAACAACAGATGCCCCTCTACGTTGCTTTCATAGATCTCACCAAAGCCTTTGACCTCGTCAGCCGACGTGGTCTCTTCAGACTACTAGAAAAGATCAGATGTCCACCAAAGCTACTAAGTATCATCACCTCATTCCATGACAATATGAAAGGCACAATTCAGCATAGCGGCGCCTCAACAGACCCCTTTCCTATCCTGAGTGGCGTGAAACAGGGCTGTGTTCTCGCACCTACACTGTTTGGGATCTTCTTCTCCCTGCTGCTCTCACATGTGTTCAAGTCTTCAGAACAAGGAATTTTCCTCCACACAAGATCAGGTGGCAGGTTGTTCAACCTTGCCCATCTAAGAGCGAAGACCAAAGTATGAAAAGTCCTCATCAGGGAAATCCTCTTTGCTGACGATGCTGCATTAACATCTCACACTGAAGAGTCTCACTCTGCAGAGACTCATCAACAGGATTGCGGCTGCCTGCAACGAATTTGGCCTAACCATCAGCCTCAAGAAAACGAAGATCATGGGACAGGACGTCAGGAATGCTCCATCCATCAATATCGGCGACTATGCTCTGGAAGTGGTTCAAGAGTTCACCTACCTAAGCTCAACTATCACCAGTAACCTGTCTCTAGATGCAGAAATCAACAAGCACATGGGAAAGGCTTCCACTGCTATGTCCAGACTGGCCAAGAGAGTGTGGGAAAATGGCGCACTGACACGGAACACAAAAGTCCGAGTGTATCAAGCCTGTGTCCTCAGTACCTTGCTCTACGGCAGTGAGGCCTGGTCAATGTATGTCAGCCAAGAGTGATATCTCAATTCATTCCATCTTCGCTGCCTCCGGAGAATCCTTGGCATCGGGTGACAGGACCGGATCTCCAACACAGAAGTCCTCGAGGTGGCCAACATCCCCAGCATATACACCGTACTCAGCCAGCGGCACTTGAGATGGCTTGACCATGTGAGCCGCATGGAAATGGCAGGATCCCCAAAGACACATTGTACAGCGAGCTCGTCACTGGTATCAGACCACCGGCCGTCCATGTCTCCGCTTTAAAGACATCTGCAAACGCGACATGAAGTCCTGTGACATTGATCACAAGTCATGGGAGTCAGTTGCCAGTGATCGACAGAGCTTGCAGGCAGCCATAAAGGCGGGGATAAAGTGTCGTGAGTTGAAGAGACTTAGCAGTTGGCAGGAAAAAAGACAGAAGCGCAAGGGGAGAGCCAACTGTGTAACAGCCCCGACAAACAATTTTATCTGCAGCACCTGTGGAAGAGCCTGTCATTCTAGAATTGGCCTTTATAGCCACTCCAGGCGCTGCTTCACAAACCACTGACCACCTCCACGTGCTTACCCATTGTCTCTCGAGACAAGGAGGCCAAAGAAGAATGGCTAATTTGAATTTGAAACTAAAACATACTCTGATGAAATTGAACACAAGGAGGAGACAATGTACTCAATGTTTTGTGTTTTGCAATTCAGGCGAGCTGAAATTATTCTATCTTTCAGACTTGGTGTTGTAACATCCTTGAAGGTCATTTAATTGAACAACCCCACAAGGACATAATTTTGATGCTCCTTCAATGTATTGTTACGACCGAGGTGGGAGGAGTGCACTGTTAATTCAGTCCCACTTCTCCACAGGTCACAACATATCAATAAATTTTCCCAAACAGCCGAAACAGCCAATTAGATCCCCTATTTGTCTCCAGAAAAAAGCACACCAACCAGATTTCTTTAACAAACAATGAAATTATCCGTTTATTATAAACCAAGTCTTAACCAATAATGAAGTAAATATATACACGAATTGAAATATTAAAGCCCTGTATTATTATCCTAGCCCTCATGCACACACACATACATCCAAACCGGGTTAACCAGGGAAAAAAAGGAATTTTTGTTTCCAGCTGCTACAAATGAATAGAAGGAATTTAAAAAAATAACTTAGAGTGCAAGAACTGGAAGGAAGTCAAAGAACAAAGAACAAAGAAAATTACAGCACAGGAACAGGCCCTTCGGCCCTCCAAGCCTACGCCGATCCAAATCCTCTATCTAAACCTGTCGCCTATTTTCTGAGGGTCTGTATCTCTTTACTTCCTGCCCATTCATGTATCTGTCTAGATACATCTTAAAAGACGCTATCGTGCCCGCGTCTACCACCTCCGCTGGCAAAGCGTTCCTTGCACCCACCACCCTCTGCGTAAAGAAATTTCCACGCATATCCCCCCTAAACTTTTCCCCTTTCACTTTGAACTCGTGTCCCCTTGTAATTGAATCCCCCACTCTGGGAAAAAGCTTCTTGCTATCCAACCTGCCTATACCTCTCATGATTTTGTACACCTCAATCAGGTCCCCCCTCAACCTCCGTCTTTCTAATGAAAATAATCCTAATCTACTCAACCTCTCTTCATAGCTAGCACCCTCCATACCAGGCAACATCCTGGTGAATCTCCTCTGCACCCTCTCCAAAGCATCCACATCCTTTTGGTAATGTGGCGACCAGAACTGCACGCAGTATTCCAAATGTGGCCGAACCAAAGTCTTATACAACTGTAACATGACCTGCCAACCCTTGTACTCAATACCCCGTCCGATGAAGGAAAGCATGCCGTATGCCTTCTTGACCACTCTATTGACCTGCGTTGCCACCTTCAGGGAACAATGGACCTGAACACCCAAATCTCTCTGTACATCAGTTTTCCCCAGGACTTTTCCATTTACTGTATAGTTCACTCTTGAATTGGATCTTCCAAAATGCATCACCTCGCATCACTTTGACCCAAAGTCGAATAATTGGCTGCCGCTAGGAATCTTTCCAGACGAGGTTGATGAACAGTCTGTTTGGGTAATCATTCAGAGCAATTCAACTTCAGAAGGCTTCACATAGGTCTTACAGCAGGTGTACAGAAGCAAAGGTTTCAGTCCTCACACATTTGATGCAAAGTCCTTTTTAATGATGCAAGGTTTCTTCAAACATTAACGAGTTCTTCAAAATATAGGAGGCAAGAGTACAACTTCATATAGGCTTTTGCTTTTCAAGAGCAAAGATTCTTCAAAGAGAGCTAACAGTGTCCTGGATGTTCTTCTGATTTCCTTTAGTCCAAAAAAGAAGTTAGTTTTTACAAAGTGAAACCAAAACAATTTCCAGGTTCAGTCCCATGATAATCATAAATTCTGTCTTGTCACAACTCAAAAATAGCTCTTAAGTCAAACCCCCTGTGGTGTTTACTTGAAATCACATGTTTTCCAGTACTTGTTTTCTGGTCAACCCTTTTGTTCACCTTCCATTAAAAAAATACCCACAGTTCAGCAATCTCCAGATGATTCAATGTCCATGGAATCCTTTTTTAGTTTTTAAAAATATAGATTTCTAAATTTTCACACAAAAATGGAAACTCTTGTAACAATATATCAATGTCCAAATTTCTGCTAATCAATTGGATTGAAGTGATAATTACAATAGATCAATCACTAAAAGTTTCTTTTGGGTTATGCTGCATAGTTCAGATTGGTTGAACTACCACCAACTCAATTTTGTCACTTTCAATTCATAATCTTAGCTGTGGTATTAGGAGAGAGTGCGACTCCAAGTCCAGACACTAATGCACGTGGCAGGAGAGAACATTACTGCTTGCCAGCCCCTAGCAGTGGTAATGGAAAACTTTAATTCTGTACCAATGGCAAATAGGGGAGGTTTTTAAAATAAGTATTCCCAAATTTCAAGACCATAACCTATTTTTCAATACTTGTATTACTCAGTGAACTACTTGAGCCAAGAAATTGTGAACCTCCAGTTTATTATTGTCTTGCAATATGGTTCGTTTTTATGAAATAATTAGATTAGATTAGATTAGAGATACAGCACTGAAACAGGCCCTTCGGCCCACCGAGTCTGTGCCGAACATCAACCACCCATTTATACTAATCCTACACTAATTCCATATTCCCAACAAACATCCCCACCTGTCCCTATATTTCTCTACCACCTACCTATACTGGTGACAATTTATAATGGCCAATTTACCTGTCAACCTGCAAGTCTTTTGGCTTGTGGGAGGAAACCGGAGCACCCGGAGAAAACCCACGCAGACACAGGGAGAACTTGCAAACTCCACACAGGCAGTACCCAGAATCGAACCCGGGTCCCTGGAGCTGTGAGGCTGCGGTGCTAACCACTGCGCCACCGTGCCGCCCAGAATTGTTCTGGACATCGTCCAGAATGTGTTTTCAATTTCATTGCACACACTGACCAGAGCATTTCTTCTCTTTCTCCTCATTTAAGACCTCAAAACCAAACTAGGTGATTGGCTGGCCCATAGAAGACAGAGGGTGGTAGTAGGTGGAAAATATTCAGCCTGGAGCTCGGTGACCAGTGGTGTTCCACAGGGATCTGTTCTGGGACCTCTGCTCTTTGTGATTTTTATAAATGATTTGGATGAGGAAGTGGAAGGCTGGGTTAGTAAGTTTGCCGATGACACAAAGGTTGCTGGAGTTGTGGATAGTGTGGAGGGCTGTTGTAGGTTGCAACAGGACATTGACAGGATGCAGAGCTGGGCTGAGAAGTGGCAGATGGAGTTCAACCTGGAAAAGTGTGAAGTGATTCATTTTGGAAGGTCGAATTTGAATGCAGAATACAGGCTTAAAGACAGGATTCTTGGCAGTGTGGAGGAACAGAGGGATCTTGGGGTCCACGTCCATAGATCCCTCAAAGTTGCCACCCAAAGTTGATAGGGTTGTTAAGAAGGCGTATGGTGTGTTGGCTTTCATTAACAGGGGGATTGAGTTTAAGAGCCGCGAGGTTATGCTGCAGCTCTATAAAGCCCTGGTTAGACCACACTTGGAATATTGTGTTCAGTTCTGGTCGCCTCATTATAGGAAGGATGTGGAAGCTTTAGAGAGGGTCAGAGGAGATTCACCAGGATGCCTGGACTGGAGGGCATGTCTTATGAAGAAAGGTTGAGGGAGTTAGGGCTTTTCTCATTGCTGATGGTGGTATCTTGCTGTGTGCAAAATAGCTCCCGTATTTGCCTAAAAAGCAAATTAATTCATTGGATGTGAAACGCATGCTCAAGCTCTCTCTCTCTCTCTCTCTCTCTCTCTCTCTCTCTCTCGGTGTGTGTATATATATATATATATATAATATGTATATTAGATACATATATATATAGGCCTGTCTGTCTTTTAGTCACTGCCACTGCACCCTTGTGTCGTGTATTCAAGATAAAAAAAATAGTTTTGACTCAGGTAATATTCCATTGCTGCTCACAACAGACACTGTGGGATAAATTACTGTGCATGAGATAAAAGAAAAGCCGTGTTCACTTCTATCCTAATTATCTTCGGTTCAGTGTATTAAAAAATTCTAAATGTAATCGTCAAGTTGGTGATAGGAATAAAGACTCAGCTGGCTGCCAAGTTAAGTCTGATAAATGACAACTGCATATAATTAATACTGTCATCTTCTTTCAGACCAAAGAGCGACTGCAGTAAGTATAGATTGTAATTGTCATCTTTGTCACATAAAATGTGCTGTTATGAAGTTCAGACTGGATTTTATTGCCTGGAATGCTCATAAATTGAATGGTCAGTCATTTAAATTACTAGGTAGAGTGCTCCGTGACTTGCACTTGAGCTGCTGCATGAGACAATCTACTTGATTTGAGCCCTTTGCACCTAATTGCATTTCTTTAAGATGAATTCTACAAGACATAGACAGACTATAAACCTACAAACTACACGACTCTGACAGCTCCGGCTGTGCCACTGCTAAAGGTGCTTCAAGAGCAGCCACATTACCATGTTTACACACAATTTATTATTTTCAAGTGCTTAGTGTCGTCAAATGTTTTCGAACAGACTTTATACCAATTATAAAGATCCACATTTGTTTTTTCAGAGGGGAGGGAATGCAACAGGAAAAACTTATTGACTAAATAGCCTTCTACACTTTAAAAACTACATTTGTAAATAGTAGTGTCAGTACATCTAACATGTTGTTACAACCAGGTGAGGATGGGGTCTAGGGCTCCCTTCTTAGCCTTTGCCTGGTTTGGCCGTTACAGGATTTCATTTTTAAAACACTGTTTTTAGCTTCCCCTCAGTGAATCCTTGTTCACTGCCCTCTAATTGTGGATGGCAAAGAAATCAACCAGACAGGTATTAGACTTAAATAAGAAAGGTGCAAGTTTATCGACCTTAAAACTCTAATTCGGTTAAAACTACTAGAAATACGTGACGCGACCATGCTAGCATGCATACGGAATAAAAACACACACACGCAAATAAAGACAGAGGAGGAGAAAGAAGGGGAAAGGTATAAAGTAATAGCTGTTCGGGTTTAATTACTGGCTTTTGGGTTTGATTGTCTTAAAGTTCTTGTTGGGGCCCACTGCACACTTTCAGATTTGTTTAGCTGCAGGAGTCTTCTCTCTTGAGGTTTGAGTGGCCTACATAGATCCCCTGGAACTTTGTGAGAGACAGAGAGAGGGAGAGACCTTCCTTCTCTGTTGACTTCAAATTGCAGTCTCTGTTCTAACTGTTCTGTGAGCACAATTCAAACAACTCCAAGTTGGCCAGCATGTTAGTCATGTGACTAACTTCTTATTTGGAACAACCTCTCCTGCGGTTTTTGGATTTCAAAGCTGACTAGACGCACTCAGTGGGGGGTGGGGGGGAGTGGGGGAGTGGAGTGCTGTCTCTTACACAGATAAGATGTGAATCATCACTGTTGCCCGGACCAATTTTTGTTAATTGAATCAGTGAGCAGTTCTATTGTCTTTCTTTTTCAACTGTCTTTTAGAATGCAAATGAGTAGCCATGCTTTAGTGGTCTTTTAAACCAAGTTATTTTTCAGTACATTAACAGTTTCAAATTAATGTCCCATATGATGAAATTAATATGTCTCATTTGGCAGGTTTGGTTTTCATGACAATGTTTACTTGACGATGTGAATATTAGTTGCTTAACTATCTGTTAGCATTATGCAATAGCATTCTGGTTACTAGGAATTCTCATCCAACGCATCAAAACTGAGTGGAGTGGCCCAAGGGAAAAACACAAGGATTATGAGTTGGACCAGTGATGAACTTTGGTTGGAGGGGTATGTAGTTCCCTTATTGATCAGGCCATCTGAATTCTCACCACATGTATAAACATTGACCAAAATATCTTTAGTTTTCTGCCATATGTAAATAAAAACTAAATGACGTCCTTTAATTAAGCAATGAAAGTTCAAGAAACACGTTTTTATACCAAACTCCTGGTAACTAAATAATGCATTTGAATAACCTCAGGAATTATTATCTTATGGCATTAGCTATGGGAATATTTGGCTGGCCATGTAGTTTGATAAGTATCTAATCTGGTACTCTTTTAACCAGAAGACCTAAATAACATGGGCCTGAAATTATGTTTGGGTCCAGAACATCAACCTTTTTTAACTGTTAACAAAGTACAGGTGAAGTCAACCAAATACCAATGGCGGAGTTTTTTTTTAACGTTGAAAACTAAATGAAGTAACTCATATTTTAACCCCAATTTTAACTTGGGTCGTGAGCAGGGTGCAGGAGTCCTCATTTCAAGTCCTCATTTTAGTGTGTCTGCATTATTTCCCAATTGAAGCCAATGCCAATGGTATCAGAGCCAATGGGCAGGAATGGAGATCGCGCATGAGGCTGACCCTGCCAGCAACTCAAAGGAATTGTTTTTGGTGTAAGGTTAATGGTGGGAGAGGGTCAAGGAATCTCTAAAGAGCTGCAGCTAGTAGGAAGGAGACGGGAGCCCAATGATTCCTTGCTCCTAGTCCAGATGACAATATGAAAGGCACAATTCAACATGGTGGCTCCTCCTCAGAGCCCTTTCCTATCCTGAGTGGCGTGAAACAGGGCTGTGTTCTCGCACCCACACTTTTTTGGGATTTTCTTCTCCCTGCTGCTTTCACATGCGTTCAAGTCCTCTGAAGAAGGAATTTTCCTCCACACAAGATCAGGGGGCAGGTTGTTCAACCTTGCCCGTCTAAGAGCGAAGTCCAAAGTACAGAAAGTCCTCATCAGGGAACTCCTCTTTGCTGACGATGCTGCTTTAACATCTCACACTGAAGAGTGCCTGCAGAGTCTCATCGACAGGTTTGCGGCTGCCTGCAATGAATTTGGCCTAACCATCAGCCTCAAGAAAACAAACATCATGGGGCAGGATGTCAGAAATGCTCCATCCATCAATATTGGCGACCACGCTCTGGAAGTGGTTCAAGAGTTCACCTACCTAGGCTCAACTATCACCAGTAACCTGTCTCTAGATGCAGAAATCAACAAGCGCATGGGAAAGGCTTCCACTGCTATGTCCAGACTGGCCAAGAGAGTGTGGGAAAATGGCGCACTGACACGGAACACAAAAGTCCGAGTGTATCAGGCCTGTGTCCTCAGTACCTTGCTGTATGGCAGCGAGGCCTGGACAACGTATGTCAGCCAAGAGCGACGTCTCAATTCATTCCATCTTCGCTGCCTCCGGAGAATACTTGGCATCAGGTGGCAGGACCGTATCTCCAACACAGAAGTCCTCGAGGCAGCCAACATCCCCAGCTTGTACACACTACTGAGTCAGCGGCGCTTGAGATGGCTTGGCCATGTGAGCCGCATGGAAGATGGCAGGATCCCCAAAGACACATTGTACAGCGAGCTCGCCACTGGTATCAGACCCACCAGCCGTCCATGTCTCCGCTATAAAGACGTCTGCAAACGTGACATGAAATCCTGTGACATTGATCACAAGTCGTGGGAGTCAGTTACCAGCGTTCGCCAGAGCTGGCGGGCAGCCATAAAGACGGGGCTAAAATGTGGCGAGTCGAAGAGACTTAGTAGTTGGCAGGAAAAAAGACAGAAGCGCAAGGGGAGAGCCAACTGTGCAACAGCCCCGACAAACAAATTTCTCTGCAGCACCTGTGGAACAGCCTGTCACTCTAGAATTGGCCTTTATAGCCACTCCAGGCGCTGCTTCACAAACCACTGACCACCTCCAGGCGCGTATCCATTATCTCTCGAGATGAGGTCCAAAGAAGTCCAGATGGAATCTTCACAAAAAATAATACCTACCTTGGCCCATCCTAGTCACTCTGCTGCCAGATTTTGTTGTTGTGGTGTCTCCTGCGAGATCAAGTAAAATTTGCTTTGTGGCACCAATGATTTTCCTCTCTCTCTTTCTCCATTTTGGTTACTGTTCTCTTTTGCTTTGGCCCTGCCCTTCACTGCCCTTCTCTTGCCCTTGCTCTCTCTCTCTTCCTTTCCCTATCTCTCTTTCTCTTCCCCTTTCTCTTTTTTACCCCTCACGTTCTTCTCCCTCCCTCTCATCCTTCCCTCTTTTACCATCTCTTCCCTTTCTCTTTTTCCCCTCTCTCTCCCTACAGCAGTGTTATCCTTGCAATTGATTAGCCTGCCGATGTATAAAAAAATGATCATTTTGGCAAGGTATCAGAGGCTGCCTGCCACCATTGAAATCATACCCCAGAATGTATCAGCACCTGCAGGAGCTAGAGGAAAGGAAGAAGAAACTAATTAAAAATTGGGACCCTTGAAATAGTTTCACATTAGTTTACATGAATTAGAGGAATCATGTTTATCCTGCTTGATCCTCAGAACTGAACTGTGAACTGAATTGTCTGGACCCACAGAATAAACTGTGAATTCTATTTCATTTCATTCTCAATGTCACAGTGTCCTAATAAAATAAATATTTTGGCATTTCCTCCCAGACTGCCATAGTGGTGCTTGATGGAATTTTGGATAAAGATGATAATCATAAGGTCAGAAGTGGGGATGTTCGCTGATGATTGCACAATGTTCAGCATCATTCGCAACTCCTCAGATACTGAAACAGTCCGTGTAGAAATGCAGCAAAACCTGGACAATATCCAGGCTTGGGCTGATAAGTGGCAAGTAACATTCATGCCTTGCAAGTGCCAGGCAATGACCATCTCCAGCAATGAGAATCTAACCATCCCTCCTTGACATTCAACGGCATTACAATCGCTGAATTCCCCACTATCAACATTTTGGGGGTTACCATTGACCAGAAACTGAACTGGAGTAGCCATATAAATACCGTGGCTACAACAGCAGGCCAGAGTCCAGGAATCCTACGTCAAGTAACACACCTCCTTACTAGCCAAAGTCTGTCCACAAGGCACAAGTCAGGAGTGTGATGTAATACTCTCCACTTGCCTGGATGGGTGCAGCTCCAACAACACTCAAGAAGCTCAACACCATCCAGGACAAAGCAGCCTGCTTGTTTCCATTTACATTCACAATATTCACAATATTCACTCCCTTCACCACTGACACACAGTGGCAGCAGACTGTACCGTCTACAAGATGTACTGCAGCAATGCAGCAAGACTCCTTCGATGGCACCTTCCAAACCCGCGACCTCTACCACCTAGAAGGACAAGAGCAGCAGTTATATGGGAACACCACTACCTGCAAGTTCCCCTCCAAACCACACACCATCCTGACTTGGAACTATATCACTGTTCCTTCACTGTCATAGAGCCATTGAGTTATACCGCACACAAACAGGCCCTTCGGCCTATCGTGTACGTGCTGGCCATTAAACACTTATCTATTCTATTCCCATTTTCCAGCACTTGGCCCATAGCCTTGTATGCTGGCGTTTCAAGTGTTCATCTAAATACTTCTTAAATGTTTTGAGGGTTCCTGCCTCTACCACCCCTTCAGGCAGTGTGTTCTAGATTGCAACCACCCTCTGGGTGAGAAAACTTTTCCTCAAATCCCCTCTACACCTCTTTGCCCTTACCTTAATCCTATGCCCCCTGGTTATTGACCCCTCCGCTAAGGGAAAAGGTTTCTTCCTATCTATCCTATCAAAGTCCCTCATAATTTTGTAAACCTCAATCAGGTCCCCCCTCAGCCTTCTCTGCTCTAAGGAAAACAACCTGGCCTATCCAGTCTCTCTTCATAGCTGAAATGCTCCAACCCAGGCAATATCCTGATGAATAAAAGTTCTGAAGAAGGGTCACTGACCTGAAAGTTAACTCTGCTTCTCTCTCCACAGATGCTGCAAGACCTGCTGAGTATCCAGCGTTTCTTGTTTTTATTAACATCCTGATGAATCTCTTTTGCACCCTTTCCAGTGCAATCACATCCTTCCTATAGTGTGGTGCCCAGAACTGTACACAGTTGGGTCAAAATCCTGGAACTCCCTTCCTAACAGCACAGTGGGTGTACCCACCCCACAAGGACTGCAGCGGTTCAAGTAGGCAGTTCACCACCACCTTCTCAAGGGCAATCAGGGTTGGGCAAGAAATGCTGGCCTTGTCAGCGACAACCACATCCCATGAACGAATAAAAAAAAATGAAGTTCGTCAGGTGGGTCCCGATCTTCAATTACCTGCTTGTATTTTCTTTCAGTCATAACTATGAAGTGTGCTTAAGTTTAACTTTCTTTAGTGTGAATTTAGATTTTTTGAGCTGAGGAGGTTAGAGTTGAAAGAGTGGCTTGTGGTTTGCGCTAACCATTGGAAATGGCCTTGACCTTTATGCACTTATAGTACAAATAGATTCTGTTAAAGGAATGCATTCTTATCTGGTTCAGATAAATTCTGTTAAAGGAATGCATTTTTCAGGGAAGGTGAGGTTTTCAGATAAATAATGTGTTCTTCGAAATTGAATTCAGCAGTTGTCAGTGGGATTTACTTTTGGCATTTATTTTTTAACTTAGTTTGAATTCCAGCTTGTATCTGTATTTTAGTAGGTGCATGCATGCACTTGGAACTTATATTTCATCTTTCTCAAACCATTTCCCTGTCAAACTTTGACCACCATGTGAGGGAGTCCGTGGTGGAAGATCAGTGGAGGAGCATATGCATACTGTTTTTTGAACAGATGACTTGCTGAATTCTGTTAAGTGCACTGACTTTGGTTTCAAAGCTTGTTTCTTTTTGATATAGATCCTAACAGTGAAACTAAAAACTTCAAGGTTCTGGGAAAATTGAAACTGGTTGGAACCAGATAAGACATAGGCCAGAATTTTATGTTGTGCCGGTGGCCCCACCCATTGGCTAAATATTTAGGGAGAGCCCGCCTGCACCAGGCCTGGAAGCCATGTAAAAATTTTGCATTGCCCAGGCCTTTAATTGGCCTTGGTTGGGACATTTTCCCCTCTGAGGCAGGAAGTCTCACCTCCAAGAGCTGGCAGCCAATCAGAGGGCCGGCAGCTCCTCAGTCCCTGTAGCTTCACTGGCAGCGATGGCCACTGCTGGGACTGTACCCAGCAAGAAGAGGACAATGGATGTCGCTCTTCAGGAAGGCTAGTGAGATTCAGGCCTCACTGGGGACAATCAGCTGTACCCCAATGAGGGGAGGTGGAAGTCAGAGAGGAGGGCAGGGCTGGTAGTTTTAGTGGGGGGCATCCTATGCTGCTGGGGGACCCTACGTGGGGCACAGGGTGCCCGCTCAGGAGGAGCCCACCTCAGCCCTCAAGGAGGCCACCAGGTTTTACTGGACGCCCTCCTCAGCGGCTGAATTGCCCGTCCACCGCTGGCTCCCAACTCCATTTTATGCTCACACCTCCCAGCCTGCTCCCAGGGGAGGTGTAAAATTCTGACCCTAGAGACATTTGACCAGAAGCACGTGACTAGAGCTATCCAGACTCAGATTTCAGGATTGGAGAGTTCAAGGAGGCTGCAGGTTGTTTGGCAGAGAAGCTGCAGAGAGAGAAACATGATTCTGGGAACTGGCCATTGGCAAATACAAGTTGTGGCAGCTGTGTTCAAGACCAAATGAGTTACTGGTGGAACAATGGCATCAAGACTGTTGTGATCAGGCCTGAGGACGTTTGAGAGGCACCAAAACCGAAACTCTGAAGGGAAGACTGCAACACTCACTATCGGCAAGAAGACATTACATTGATATTTGTATCTTGGAGGACAGGAGTTGGAAATCTACTTAAAGAGGTTTATAGTTTGGAGGAACTTTGTGGCTGTTTGGTGCCATCTTTGCTGAGAGGACTGCCCAGTTAATCCGTGAGATCTTTCTTGCATCTGATAATTAATAGATAATCTGTAAACTATATACATTGATCGTGATTTGTCTGTTATTTCGTGTTTAATTGATGCTGATTTTGGTTTGCTTATGGGGTAAATTTATAAAAGTGAAATCTTGTTCATTTGTTTGTTTTATTGGGGTCGGTAAGTAAATTCACAGAATCACAGAATCACAGAATAATACAGTGCTGAAGAAGCCCTTCGGCCCATCGAGTATGCACCGATGCATTAAAGACACCTGACCTGTCTACCTAATCCCATTTTCCAGCACTTGGCACATAGCCTTGAATGTTATGACGTGCCAAGTGCTCATCCAGGTACTTGTTAAAGGATGTGAGGCAACCCGCCTCTACCACCTTCCCAGGCAGTGCATTCCAGACCGTCACCACCCTCTGGGTAAAAAAAGTTCTTCCTCAAATCCCCCTTAAACCTCCTGCCCCTCACCTTAAACTTGTGTCCCCTCTTAACTGACCCTTCAACTAAGGGGAACAGCTGCTCTCTATCCACCCTATCCATGCCCCTCATAATCTTGTACACCTCGATCAGGTCACCCCTCAGTCTTCTCTGCTCCAGCAAAAACAACCCAAGTCTATCCAACCTCTCTTCATAGCTTAAATGTTCCATCCCAGGCAACATCCTGGTGAATCGCCTCTGCACCCCCTCCAGTGCAATCACATCCTTCCTATAATGTGGCGACCAGAATTGCACACAGTACTCCAGCTGTGGCCTTACCAAAGTTCTATACAACTCCAACATGACCTCCCTGCTTTTGTAGTCTATGCCTCGATTGATAAAGGCAAGTGTCCCATATGCCTTTTTCACTGCCCTATTAACCTGCCCTTCTGCCTTCAGAGATCTATGGACAAACACGCCAAGGTCCCTTTGTTCCTCGGAACTTCCCAGTGTCAGGCCATTCATTGAATACTTCCATGTCACATTACTCCTTCCAAAGTGTATCACCTCACACTTTTCAGGGTTAAATTCCATCTGCCACTTTTCTGCCCATTTGACCATCCCGTCTATATCTTCCTGTAACCCAAGAGACTCAACCTCACTGTTAATCACTCGGCCAATCTTTGTGTCATCCACGAACTTACTGATCCTATCCCCCACATAGTCATCTATGTCGTTTATATAAATGACAAACAATAGGGGACCCAGCACAGATCCCTGTGGTATGCCACTGGACATTGGCTTCCAGTCACTAAAATAGCTGTCTGTCATCACTCTCTGTCTCCTACAGCTCAGCCAGTTTTGAATCCACCTTATCAAGTTACCCTGTATCCCATGTGCATTTGCTTTCTTGATAAGTCTCTCATGTGGGACCTTGTCAAAGGCTTTGCTGAAATCCATGTAAACTACATCAACCGCACTACCCTCATCTACACACCTGGTCACATGCTCAAAAAATTCAATCACATTTGTTAGGCATGACCTCCCTCTGACAAAGCCATGCTGACTATTCCTAATCAAATTTTGCCTCTCCAAGTGGAGATAGATTCTCTCCTTCAGAATTTTCTCCAATAGTTTCCCGACCACTGACGTGAGACTCACAGGTCTGTAGTTATCTGGCTTATCTCTACAACCTTACTTAAATGGTGGGACCACATTAGCTGTTCTAAAGTCCTCTGGCACCTCCCCTGTGGCCAGAGAGGAATTAAAAATTAGGGTCAGAGCCCCTGCCATCTCCACCCTCGCCTCCCACAGCATCCTGGAACACAAATCGTCCAGACCTGGAGATTTGTCTACTTTTAAGCCTGCCAAAACCTGCAATACCTTGTTACTCCCTATGACAATTTGCTCAAGAACCTCACAGTCTCTCTGAGTTCCATATCTACATCCTCATTCTCTTGGGTGAAGACAGATGTGAAGTATTCGTTCAACACCCTACCAATGTCCTCTGGCTCCAGCAACAAATTTCCCCCTTGGTCCCTAATGGGTCCTACTCTTTCCCTGGTTATCCTCTTCCCACTGATATACTTATAGAATATCTTGGGATTTTCCCTACTTTTACCAGCCAGAGCTTTCTCATATCCCCTCTTTGCTCTCCTAATTGCTTTCTTAAGCTCCATCCTACACTTTCTGTACTCGTACTCCACTAATGCTTCCGTTGATTTGCTCTCCTTGTATTTGCTAAAAGCCTCTCTTTTCCTTCTCATCGTACCCTGAATGTCTGTGGTCATCCATGGTTCCCTGGGCTTGTTGCTTCTACCTATTACCCTGGAGGGAACGTGTTGGGCCTGTACCCTCCCCATTTCCTTTTTGAATGCCCCCCCACTGCTCTTCTGTAGATTTCCCGACAAGTATCTCTTTCCAGTCTACCTTGGCCAGATCCTGCCTTATTTTACTAAAATTCGCTCTCCCCCAATCCAAAACCTTTTTTTGCAACTTGTCTATTTCTTTCTCCATAACAAGCTTAAATTGTACCATGTTGTGGTCGCTATCACCAAAATGATCCCCCACCCATCAACCACCTGTCCGCTTCATTCCCCAGAATTAGGTCCAGCACTGCACTCTCCCTTGTTGGATCCTCTACATATTGAGCTAAAAAGTTCTCCTGTATACATTTTAAGAACTCCACTCCATCTAAGCCCTTAACACGATAACTATCCCAATTAATGTTGGGAAGGTTGAAATCACCTAATATAATTACCCTATTCGATTCTTTTGGTTTGTTGATCTCCACGGGAATCATAACAACGAGCATTGGAATGCTTTCACAAGTAATTCTTCAGATCCTGGATTATATCCTTCAATTTAGCATTTACCACATAATTGTTTTACATACATTTCTTACACTACCTGCTCTCTACCTCTTCTGACTGAACCATATCGGGCACTAACCCAATTTCCCTTTCCTCAGCCAAGTCCTTGTACTACTCCAGGGACAATTTCTGAATGTTTCCTGAACATATTGAACTGAATTTTTCCGGCCACATGATGACAGCCTTGGATACGGGGGAGTGGGGGCGGCCAGGAATATAATGGGGAGCCCCGTCAAGATGTCTCTCCAATCCATTCCTGCTGCAAGAGCAAGTTTCCCAGGGGCAGGCAGGAACGCAGATCAGCTGCCCACTGCAAGCCAATGAGCAGCCAATTTAAATGATTAAGACCCCAATTAGGGGCAATTTAGAGGGACTGCCGCCATTTCTCCAGTGGCGGAGCTTAATAGAGGCGGTGTCCCTGTGGCAGACTGTGGGGGCCATCAAAGCCAGAGACTCCATCCCCCATAACGGCATCAAAGGATGTGGCCCCAACAATCCAAGGGGAGGGGTTTCAGGGGCTTCCCCTCCAATCTGAGGGGCCTATCACCTTCCCCCCTTAAGTAATTATTTATTGTAATGGATCTGTGGGCACCTCCATTTTGAGTTACCCTTGAGGTCTCCTACCTGCCCAGCAGTGCCCACCTCTCTCAGTGGGGCTGCCAAGGCTTGAGAGCTGTCAGCCATGTGATTGAGCTGGCAGCATCGGGTGCCCGCCCGCCATCCTTAATAGGAAATATTTCTTCACCAGCATTGGATCTCTCTTCTTTTTTCTCCCCCTCCCCCAACTTGGATGAGCAAAAATGCTAAAAATTGCAGAAGCAGAATCTTCACCTCTACCAATTGATCTCTGAAACCAGTTGGTACGATTGTTCCAATTTTTTGATTGATACACATCTTAAGGTCAGGTCATCTGTCTATGTAGCCAGCACTCTGAAATCTGCAGGCTGTCAGTCTAGTGGCAGCAATGAGAAGTAGAGGAAAGGGAAAAAAAACACCACCTCTGGTCAATTCATGTACAATAAATGTATGCGATGCATATTTTAATTGAATCCCTCTCTTCGCATCTTAAAATCCTGGAATCATTTATCTAAATAACTAATTCTGTCTAGTGAGCATCTTCACATTTCAGTGTCACACCTGCAAAGTGTATGTCATGCTGCAAATCATATTTACTTGAGATTGATTCAAGATCACCTACATATTTCTGATGAATTGTCATGGGCCAGAAGCATTAACTCTTGTTTCTCTCTCCATAGATGCTGCCTGACCTGTTGAGTATTTCCACCATTTTCTGTTTTTAATTTCAGAAATCCAGCATCTACAGTATTTTGCTTTTGTCAACTGCATTAAAATCTATGCATCTGTCGTGTATTCCATTGTAAAATTCTATGTTAACACCTTCCTATGGACTTTTAAATGTGTCCACACCAACATTTTGCAACTGCTCATAACCATATTGGGCGGGATTTTCATTTCCATGTGAGGTGGGAATGGGGGTGGGCAGTTGCTTAAACCTGCCCCTCGGGTCAGCGTGCCCATTTCCCAAAGTTTAAGGGTCTCATGATTTCATGAGAGAGGGGGTTCAGGAAGTCTGCACATTCCAATAGAAAGGAAGGAAGGACGTAACAGGAAATGGCATGAAGCTGCTTTGAGATAGGAATGACTAGCAATCAGAAGCAGCATCTGCAGATGCAGAGGCAGACCCATGGGCAACAGGAGCACAAGAGTAAGGACCAAGGAGCAGGAAGGCAACAAAGGTGATACCCTCAGTCGAGAAGCTACCTGAACACGGCGGAGTGTCAGTGCCACAGAATGCTGCACCTTTCCAGGCACATGGTTGCTGACTTGTGTGCCCTTGTTGTGGGTCATCCAAGGGTTTGCAGGAACCATATTCATGGCCTTCCGTGCTGTAAAAGTCATAGTGGCCTTGCACTTTTTTGCAACTGTGTCTTTCCAGGCAGCAGCAGTAGATGTTGGTGGCATCTCGCATGCAGTAGCACATCATTGCATCCCGGAGATAAGGGATGTTCTGTTTGAGAGTGAAGGGGGTTACATTGAATTCAAGTGGATAGCGTCATTCAGGCTCTCATGGCAGTGGGATTTGCCTCAATCGCCAGACTCCCTCAGGTGCAGGGGATTATTGATTGCACCTATGTGGCCATCAAGGCACTGACTAACCAGCCAGAGAGATTCCTCAACATCAAGGGATTTTGCTCCCTAAACATTCAGCTGGTATGTGACCACAGCAAGCACTTTATGCAGGTGTGTGCATACCACCATGGAAGCTGCCAGGACACCTTCATCCTCTGGCAATCGTAGGTGCTGGAGCTCTTCATGGAGCCATTGGAAATCTGTGGATGGTTGGTAGTGGATAAGGCTTATCCCATGAGGAGATGGCTGATGACTCCGGTGCGTTACCCCACTATGGAGACAGAGAGACACTATATAATTCGCATAGGAAGTTGCAGTCTGCACTCCAGCCTCCTGTCCAGCAGCAGTAGAGTTCAGACCTATGCTTATGGATCATCAAGCCTACTGGGCACACATCTCTCCAATGGCCAGGAGAACTCTATGCACC